>NC_140593.1:1124103616-1124771116 GCF_964204655.1 Triturus cristatus | reverse complement strand
ACGTCTTGACTCCCATGAATCCCTTCCTTTCGTCTATTCGCTTGTGGAAGCGATATATAGACGACGTGTTGGTTATTTGGCGGGGGGATCAAGATTCCATCTCAGCGTTTCACCATTGGCTGAATGCACAAAACGAATTTCTGAATTTTACAGTTGAATCGAGTCACACCAGATTAGCATTTCTCGACCTGTCCATCTTTGCAACACCACATGGCTTGGAGAGCGAGGTCTATCGGAAACCTATGTCGAGGAATTCTCTCCTCAGATATGATAGCCAGCATCCTAGAGCACTTAGAAACAAATTACCCTATGGACAATTCCTTCGTGTCCGTAGAAATTGCTCCACCCCCGATGGGTTTAAAACACACACGAAAGTGCTGACCACTAGCCTTTTAGAGAGACATTATCCTGTGAGAATAGTAAAGCGCGCTCTTAAAAGAGCAACCAATAATCATCGTGAAGCCCTGCTTGAGCCACCTGTGCAGAAACCACCTCTAGACAGACTAACTTTTGTACACACTTTTAGTACATTGTCCAATCAGATACAGAAAAGTATCAGACATCATTGGCGTCTGTTGAACGCCAGTAAAGAAAAGATTCCCTTGCCCCTTTTTGCGTTTAAAAGAGGCAGCAACATCAAGGACAAATTAGTACACACACGCCCCAAGACACCGGTACCGAGACAACTGGGTACACTCTGGGGTTTACCAGCAGTCACAGGTCACCACCCTTGTGGTGATTGCTCTATTTGTCCGCAGACCTCACACTCGACATCAGTTGATATAGGAACCAGCAAACCATGGGTTCAGTATCAGTTCACTAACTGCAATAGCAGTAATTTGATCTATTTGATTACTTGCCCGTGCCGGATAAACTATGTCGGGATGACTACCCGTAAAGTTAAGGCTCGGATGTTAGAACATAAGAGCACATTTAGATGCAAAAAGTTAACCACAAGACTTACGAGGCATTTCTCTGAGAAGCATGGACCAGAGGATTTCAAGTGGACAGTGTTAGAAAAACCTAACATACCCTTATCTGTGAGTGACATCTCTAGATACCTGTTTATAAAAGAGCAGAAATGGGTTTACAAACTCCATAGCGATACTCTGGGTCTAAATGATGATATTCCATGGGTGAATCTCTAATCCATCTAATCCCCATGCATGTATCTGAACTGGCAGTGCACTATTGCACATTCTTGGGTTCTAATACTCGCTTTCTGGTCTTGACGTCTGTAACTAGAGGGCTTTCTGGACCTTATGGAATGCGGTACTCTGGGCATGTCAGTCCAATGATGACGATTTCCTGTACATAATGGCACATTTTTTGTTATACAGGATACATATATATTTGTATTTTGTAATATCATTAAGAAATGACAACCATTCGACAACTACACGATGTGAGAATGACTGATGGAGTTACATTCTCATAATATTTACTGAGGTTGTTTGCCATTAGCGAATGAGCGGGAGAATAAAACCTGTCAAAAACTTCAGATCTCTCTGTGGACGTGTGGTTGTGAGCCATATGGCATAGGTTTGCTATGGAAATGCTACTTTCTGGGTATGATAGCTCAGTAAGCATCATACCCGCGGCATTATGACACTCCTATGTGTAATATGAGCACATGACAGTTACACACTAAGTTAAGTACAATTTGTATTTGACATAGAAATAATAGACAAATGACCAATAAGTGATGGTATGATGATTTATGCACTGAGTTATTTTGGATATGTTTTTGACATCAATTACAATGGAGTGGTTGCGAGTCACATATCTGAGGACACTATAAGCCACTCTATCGGTGCTATTAGGTGTTAGAACTTCCTATACAGTGAAGAACTACGAAGGTTTATCCCTGCTCGTTGGCAACATTGGCCCGTTGGAACTACAATTGGTTCACGACTGATGTCATGTTGTAGTTCTACGTCCAAATGAGTAGATTTACTTTCCAAGCCGCTAACGCCGACTTTTGAAACTACAAATGATGAACGTATGATGTCATCTTGTAGTTTTACGTCCTAATGTTGACACTGGCAATGCGCGTGAGGCGCGAAAAAAATCTCAAACCGGAAACAGGCTGACGTGAACAAGTCGGGCGTATTTAAACCTGTTCGCTCGCCACCTCGGTGCCTCCCTCCCTGACTCGGTGAAATTCAGAGGTACCGACGGACAGGTTAGTCTGACAACTCAGTTCACGGGTGGAAAGTATGGGGTTGTAGCGATTTTATTCAGCTCTGTGATATTTAATTTGGGGTTGTATACTGATAAGTATAGGTCACTCGCTGGTTGCGAGATAATGCTCTAACCCCGTAACCCTTGGTCCTCTCACGCTAGCTTTAAGACGGCATGAAAATCGCTAGTAATGGAGATGAGATTACTTCAACTAGCGTCTACACAATATAGCATGCTGTTGTTTATGCACTTTTGCTAGACGAGTACCAGGGTGGAGAACTGTGTGAACATCAGGAGCTCTGGTAGACACAGTGATTGAAACTCACAACTGCGCCCTGATAGTGTCTATTCTTATGGGGGGCAGATTGTATTGTATTGTATTGTATATCGATTTGTAGAGCGCGATTGCTGCCCGACGGGCGTCCAAGCGCTAAGGATGCAGCCAGCGTGGGGAGGTACGGCGGGGGCTAGGACAGGGATTAGGTCAGGGCAGACCTAGCAAACAGAAGAGTCTTTAATTGTTTGCGGAAAGATTGCAGGTTGGGATTGCATCTAAGTTGAAGCGGGAGTGAGTTCCACAGTTTTGAGGCATTCAGAGCGAACATTCTGCCTCCAGTTCTCGCTCTCTTAACTTTTGGGACCACGGCCAAAAAGGCTTCGGTGGAACGTAGATTCCTGCTTGGGTGATAGCGGGTGACTAAATTATCATTTATTGCTGGACCTGTTTTCCAGAAGGCATGATGTGAGATACATAGAGCCTTAAAAGCCACTCGCTGTTTCACCGGTAGCCAATGTAGGCTTTTTTGTCCAGGTCTGGCTGACTGTGTACGTGGAATGTTAAGCAGGGTACGGGCTGCGCAGTTCTGCACAACCTGTAACTTCCGTAGAGTCAGTTCTGGGGCACCCACGTAGAGGGCGTTATTGAAATCCAATCTGGACTGTATCAGGCCTTGTACTGCCACCTGTTTGGCCTCCATTGGTAGAAGAGGCAGGACTTTTCTGATTATTCTGAGCAGGCCAAAACACGTGGCAGATAACTTAGTGGCCTGGTGAGTGAAGGTGAGATTTTTGTCCAGCCAAATTCCCAGACTTTTTACGCTCTCCTTGGGGATGGGGGGCGTGCCCAGGCATGAAGGCCATAAGGAGGTGAAAGGTACTGGGGAAGCTGGGCCCAAAAGCATGACCTCAGTCTTATCTCCATTGAGTTTTAAGGAGGAGGCTGTCATCCAGCCTTTAACCTCCTCCAGACATCTCATCAGACCTGACGACTCTTGCCTGATGCCCTCCTGCGTCAATGAGACCACTAGCTGGGTATCGTCCACATATGATATGATCTTAATACCATGCGGTTCGACGATCCCAGCAAGCGGTTTCATGTATATGTTGAACAACGCAGGGCTCAAGGAGGAACCCTGTGGGACCCCACAGCTCAAAGATTTGCTGGCTGACACTGTGTCCCCGTCAAAGATCTGGAATGATCTGTTGGTCAGAAAGGAGTCAAACCACCTCAGTGCATTGCCTGTTACCCCGATGTCAAGGAGACGGTTCAGTAAGATGGTATACCTGACCGTATCAAAGGCAGCACTGAGGTCAAGGAGGATCACTGCCACTGATCCTCCTTGATCCAGTATCCTCCGTGACTCCTCAGTGACCGCCAGCAGCGCAGTCTCAGTTCCGTGCCTAGGTCTGAAGCCTGTCTGGGTCATATCTAGTCGTTGATTCTTCTCTAGGAACTGGATCAGCTGGGTGTTTATATGTTTTTCCAGAATCTTGCTTGCCCAGGGGAGCAAAGAGATGGGACGGTAATTAGCGTGATCCTCTGGGTCAAGATTTGGTTTTTTTAATAGTGCCCATACCATGGCTCTTTTCCAATCGGCGGGCACAGTACAAGATGAAATCGAGGAATTTAAAAGTTCCAGGATTACAGGAAAAGTGGTAGCGCTTGACCGCAACATAATCTCGGGTGGAGCAGGATCACGTGGCGAGCCGGATTTGACTTGTCGAGCCAGCCTACTCAGGGTGTCCAGGTCTAGATGTGGGAAGTATTCTAAGGTTGGTTGGCCTCGGAGAACAAAATTTGTCGAGGGTGCTTCCTCTGCCCCTCCAGAATTAGAGGTTGACGTCGAGAAAGAGGAATAAATCCAGGAGATTTTGTTGTGGAAAAATTCCGCTAGCTCGTTACACTGATCTTGTGTTTTTGGCAGGGGAGCAGGTGTATTTAATATTGTACATTTTTTAACCAGATGAAAGATTTCCCTGGGTTTGGACTTAGCTTCCATGATTTTATCTGCAAAGTAGGCAGCTTGGGCCTTCCTTACCCCGTCTCTATAGGCCTTGATTGCTTCCCTATATTGCAACTTTTTCTCGGGTAGGAAGTCTAGACGCCATGCTCGTTCTCGTTTCCTGCATAGGCGTTTTTGTTCCCTGAGGGTATCTGAGAACCAGGGTGCAGATTTCTGCAATCTTTTTGATATAGCTTTCCGACAGGGAAGGACAGTCTCCAGTGAATTTGTTACCCAGCCCTCATAATCCCTGTTCGCCAGGTTGGGGTCTGTGTGAAGGGATGGGCGGGTGGATTCTAAGTTCCTACACCACTCCTCCACAGGAAGCTTTGGCCAATTCCTCATAGCTTTTGCTTGGGGGGCAGGCATGGAGGGTTTACTGGTGGCCCAGGTCAGCGGGATTAAAAAGTGGTCGGACCAGGGGAGGGGAATGGGATGATCCACCATCAGCTGCGAGCAGTTGCTAAAAATTGGGTCAAGTAAGTTACCTTTTTTATGGGTGGGGGCGGTAACCCGCTGGGTTAGCTGTAAGGCTGCGAGGTCGTCAATTAGTTCCATAGCAATATGGTCTATGGAAGAATTAAAATGAAAATTAAGATCTCCCAACATGGTATAGTTAGCTAGGGTACTAGTTCGTTTAGCTATAATGTCGGGAAGAGATTTATGAAACTGTTTGGCCGGCTCAGGGGGGCGATATATTAGAGTGCCAGAGAAGGAGCTGTTAGCAGTGAATTCGATGCTAAAAGCTAAGCTCTCGCATTCCGGGATGGTTTCAGTCGTAATGCGGCACTGGTACTGCTCTTTCAGAATGATAGCCAGACCCCCTCCTCTGCCCTCTGTCCGGTCCAGTCTATGGATTTGAAAACCCGGGGGTAAGGCGGAGATTATGTGTGGCTCTGAATGGGGGTTGAGCCAGGTTTCTGTCAAAAAGACGGCGTCTGGCTTACGCTCTTCAAGTAGTAGAGCGATTTGTGTACTGTGTCTCGGGAGCGATCTACAGTTTAATAAGCACATATGGTATTCCTGCGTCGTGGATTGTGCTGTGGTTTTATAAAAGGAGTGTTTACATCCAGGGCAGTGGGGGGGAAGGTCGGCTGGTGCATAGATATGTGTACAGTGAACCGCCGCCCTAGCCCCAATGTTATGAATGTCTAATGCGCTGTATGTCCTGACCTGGGATGTGTGGGGGCCAGGGATTGTGGCCCCTGGACCCGGTTGGGCGCGGACGGGCGCAGACGGGCTTGCCTTTGGCGCGCCTTCGGCGCGCCGCCGGCGCGCCCGCTGCGCGCGTCCGCTGCGCGCGTCCGCTGCGCGTTCGCCAAGCCAGCGTATTTGGCCCCAGTGCCCCGGAAGTGGTGGGGGAGGGGGAGGAGTCGAGCCCAAAGGTCCACCCTCCGTTCGATCGGCACTTGCCGCGACGGACCGGGGTGCAGGGCAGCTCCAGATGGCAACAGGTAAGTGAAGTAATGAAGTAAAACTTTAAAACTTTAAAACTTTAAAAATTATTCAAAGCAGTTTTCACAACATACAGCCAGGCGTCCTGTGAACCGCAACTCAGCCGTACCAGCAGTGCTCTGCTGTATCCGCTGCGCGTTCGCCAAGCCAGCGTATTTGGCCCCAGTGCCACGGAAGTGGTGGGGGGAGGGGGAGGAGTCGAGCCCAAAGGTCCACCCTCCGTTCGATCGGCACTTGCCGCGACGGACCGGGGTGCAGGGCAGCTCCAGATGGCAACAGGTAAGTGAAGTAATGAAGTAAAACTTTAAAACTTTAAAACTTTAAAAATTATTCAAAGCAGTTTTCACAACATACAGCCAGGCGTCCTGTGAACCGCAACTCAGCCGTACCAGCAGTGCTCTGCTGTATCCGCTGCGCGTTCGCCAAGCCAGCGTATTTGGCCCCAGTGCCCCGGAAGTGGTGGGGGGAGGGGGAGGAGTCGAGCCCAAAGGTCCACCCTCCGTTCGATCGGCACTTGCCGCGACGGACCGGGGTGCAGGGCAGCTCCAGATGGCAACAGGTAAGTGAAGTAATGAAGTAAAACTTTAAAACTTTAAAACTTTAAAAATTATTCAAAGCAGTTTTCACAACATACAGCCAGGCGTCCTGTGAACCGCAACTCAGCCGTACCAGCAGTGCTCTGCTGTATCCGCTGCGCGTTCGCCAAGCCAGCGTATTTGGCCCCAGTGCCCCGGAAGTGGTGGGGGGAGGGGGAGGAGTCGAGCCCAAAGGTCCACCCTCCGTTCGATCGGCACTTGCCGCGACGGACCGGGGTGCAGGGCAGCTCCAGATGGCAACAGGTAAGTGAAGTAATGAAGTAAAACTTTAAAACTTTAAAACTTTAAAAATTATTCAAAGCAGTTTTCACAACATACAGCCAGGCGTCCTGTGAACCGCAACTCAGCCGTACCAGCAGTGCTCTGCTGTATCCCATATACATGACATAGCAGTATTATATTGCCTAAATATGAACTACAAGACATGATATATTTAGTATTCTGCATCGGCACGATCAGATCCAGAATAGTCAGGGGATTAAATCTCCCATACCATTAACTATACCTATTTTTAACTTCTGAGACTTTCCTGACCGACCCTTGTTTTTTCTTTCGTTTTGAGAGTAGAGGTACTAGTTCAAATGCCAGGGATATATATTTGGCATATGACCTGTTGACTAATGATTCTGGACTTTTGGCAGGATCTTTATTGATTTATTTATTATTCAATATTTTTTAGAGCGGGGCCTCATCTCTACTAGAGGCAGGTTCCTGAGAGGTGAGGTTTGGGCCTTGATTACACAAGGTAAGCAAAAGAATGCAGCCCAAAATTGGGCATACACTGTACTGTTTGGCCTGTTACTGCTCTGCATGGAGTGTGATGATTGCTTTTATCTCCATAGGTGATGTTTACACCCTGTAATTGAAGGTTTCGCATCGAGCGAGGTTGTATAGTTCTGATTTTCTTTGTGCTCTTATATATGAAGAGTTTGAATCATGTGCAGTAGCTATGTATAGGTCCTGAAGAAAGCCTGGATCATTTCCGATAAGGCTGAAACATGTTGACCGTGTAGTTGGAGTTACCATGTTTACTGCTATGAATCAATAGCGGGGACACATGTCAACTCCCCTGATTTTATTAGGTATGAGGAGAGAGTGATTGTCTAGGTGTTCTAGTCTCTCCACACAATCTTTTTAATATTGCACTGCATCACATTATATATATTATTAATACTTTTTCACTAGTTTGTTACACTTGATGGCATCTATTGTTTGCCTTGGTTCGGATTGGCATCCATTAAGAGCATACGAGCTTTCCACAGAGGCAATCTTTATGATCAAGAGATTGCCCTCTAAGAGGTGGTGGATAACCATATGATAACGATGATCCACAGAGCTTAAAACTTTAGCTCTAATATTTAAGAAGTATTTTGATGGGAATCCTGCTCAGCTCAGTTTGCCAGGGATGATAGAACAGCTATCCTTCTATAGGGACATACATCACTAAAGTTTTCCTTAATTTAGACCCCCAGTCCTGTGTTTGTAGTTATATAATGGTAGGTGATGGACAGTAAAAAAAACACTGTGCGACCGCCCACTCTAAATAGGGCTGGCAGCCGGATGGCTTATCTCTGACGGCCGTAGGAGGAAGGTTTACACCAGTGGAGTTCATTTTACTCTCATAGAGTAAACCTGGAAGTTCAGCTGACTAAAAATTAGATGGGAAGAGAGACTGGTGGACATCCGCCACCGTTGAGATGGAGTACCCTGTCTGCCAAACTCCAAATCGGGCCCTCCTTCAAACAGGATTAAGAAGACGAGGTGATGTTTGGGCGATAGCGGGGGTTGTAAGTTGCTATGCACTTTAGTAGAGGATGGAGAAAATTATTTATTCTAAGGATATCAGCCTCCATGATTAGAGAACTGGCACAACTTCCTGGTTTAGTAATCAGAATGGGCCCGATTCACAAATGTAATCTGAGACAAAATCCTAACTTTACGATATACAATATTCACAAAAGGCATTTAGGAGTAGCAAAGTTAGGAATCCTAATTTTACTACTCCTAAATGCCTTTTGTGAATACCGAAAGTCGTAAAGTTCGGATTTTTCTCAGTTTAGTAGTAGTAAAGTTAGAAATCCTAACTTTACTACTCCTAAATGCCTTTTGTGAATACCAAAAGTCATAAAGTTAGGATTTTGTCTCAGATTACTTTTGTGAATCGGGCCCAATATTTTTAAACACTTTCACTTACAAGCTTGATGTCAACTGCACAGTTAGGCTTTGATTGACATCCATTAGGTGGGTATCTTGCCCAAACAAGGGTCAGTAGGGATTGTATGAGTGGAGAAAGGACAGGAAGTGAAACAGGATCACCGACTGCATACTGTGGCTAGATGAATGGGCAGGTATGTAGCAAGCAACATATGAAACTGATAGCAGACCTTGGTGAAATGTTAAATACATCCTGCACAAGTCAAATTACATATTCTTAAAGTGGAAAATAAAGGAATAGCTATGAGGCAGAAACTGCCCTCAATATTGCAGGAAATAGCCACAATGCTGGGGGAAATTGCCTATTTACATGAACACACAGAAGCTTACTAGACTAGACAAATGTGTAATAAAATGGGTTAGAGAACCAGGTTATTAGATCCATAGGTTTGCCAGAATTGTTTGTAAAATGCTCCTAAAAGTAGACTCACCAAAAACTCATCTGCGTGGTTGATGGTTCAGAGCGTCTCTAGAATATCATTAGGAAACATTTACGATGATAATGCTTTGTGGTCCAAATTAAGCAAATCCTAACAGAATGTTATATATGAAAGTGTGGAGAAAATTCACTGACTAATCGTGTTTTTGGATTTTCACCAAATATTAGATCCTGTATGAGACACTGTGATCCAGTACTGAGCTGGTCAGAAATGTGATAAAACCCATATAACAATATTAAACCTAGTGCATATTACACATCCAAATCACCATGCCTATACCTTTAAATCAAACCCACATCAGTAACAGTCTTGCATTGATCATATGATATTTTTAGTTAGATTATACGTAGTCGGCACAGATAGAAATAAGACCTATCATAATTTCTGACCATACATCATTTTATCTATTTTTATTTATGTTATTCCCATACAGTATGTCATAACCCCCCCCCCCCCCAGCAATGGAACACTTCACTTAAACAGAAATTGGGCATTTAACATTTGCACACTTTAGTCAATTCATTCATTGGTCAATATCTATATCATCAGGGGCACAGAACCCCTGGAATTGATTATGTACAGTGTCCGCCATACCGTTTGCCATCTCCCCTTCTCCATTTTCAGGATTGACCCTCTTTCCTAGTTAATCACTCCAACCAACCAAATTCCCCATATTTTGTGATATTTACGAGGATATCCTCTGGCTTCATATATCACCCTTTCTGCTTGCAAACACAAATCCATTCCGTGTTGCCAGTCCCTTCTCATAGGGTTTGATGGAGAGCCCTGCATTTTTTCAAGCTATCTCCTGATGACTATTAAGCTCAACATACAGAATAAAAGCTTGGACCTCAGTAAGTCAATGTCGTTTGCGATTCCCAGAACAATAGTGTGAGGTAGTGCCCGGCCACCCAAAACCCGTGTCCCCCCCCCTGGATTGTTCCCCCTCCAATGTTCTCCCTTCCAGGGTACGACATACGGAAAACGATCTACAGCGTCCGTGACAACGGAGACCCCGCCCCTCTCTTTGTTACAGGAGCCAATCCGGAACGACAGCGGACCGGAAGGACTGCCCCGTGACCCCGGAAGTCCCTCCTCCATACTGCCGGCCAGCCAGAGAAAAGACGGAAGGAGGGAGTCAGCGAGCGTCGGAGTATCGTGGCAGGAGGTTTCGACTGGAGGTGCGGAGAACGGTGAAGGCGATGGCGGAGAAATCGAAGAGTGGTCCGAAGAGTGGTGGACTCCTACGGAGGTGGCTGAAGAGCGGCCGTAACTCGGAGGAGAGTTACGGCGGAGCGCGTGAGTACCCGTTACCATCTTGATAGCACGCTAGGTGCTCTGTGTAAATAGTGTAACTCTAGTGTAAATAACCCCTCTCCCCTAGGCACGTAATTGTTCACCGGACAGACCCTGTCTCAATCATATACAGCACCGTGCACTTTGTATATATTGTCCCACACGACCCCATTCCGAGCACCCCTGTTTCCCCTTTGTCAGCCCCGCTCCGTCCCCCTTCTCTTCTCTTTTCCCTCACGGTCATTTCTTCGTCTTTCTCACCACTGGTTGTGGTTACGGGTTCAAACAACGAGCCTCAGTAGGACTAACGGCTCCTTTCTTTCTCTTACTGCCCCCCGAGGAACCGTCCCCGCCGGGTGCCGGGTGCCGAAGTCGACGTCACCGATTCCAAGGTCCTGGGACACCACACAGACGGAAAAAGAGGAAGAATCCGACTCGGAGTGTCGTCCTTCTCACCGCTTGAGACCTTCGTGGGGTCCCTTGTTTACTATACCACCTGACTTGTGTACAATAAAAAGGCAATATTGCCCACTATATCCGGCCTCCTTGCCTGATTTTCCAGTCGGCCTACAGCCCACGATCACAGGTGGTGTCAGAAGTGGGATCACCTGGAAGCATGGAGGCCGTGATGAAGAGGATGGCCGATTCCCAAGAACAATTGGGGCAGTTAATGGAGCGATTCTTAAAGACCGCCGAAAATGATCGAGGACAGCTCCATGATGTCTTGAAGGGACAGGGGGACACCCACGAGCAAGCCATGGGGAAACTGACAACCGTTCTGGAACACCAGAGACCAACCACCTCCCTGCCCTCTGTCGTTCTCAAAAAGTTCGTGCCAAGAGAGGATCCCGATTTTTTCTTTACAAATTTTGAAAGACTAGCACAAGCTGCCTCGTGGCCTAACGACCGTTGGGGCCACTACCTGGGTCCCTTGTTGACCAGTGACTTGCAGGCCGCATATCAACAGGCAAACATACAGGGTACCACTCCTTATGCGGATGTCAAGAAATGCATCCTCGAACGACTGGGCATTGATGATGAAACCTATCGAGTAAAGTTACGTCAGGTCAAGGAAGGACCCCAAGAAACCCCCAGAGCCCTGTCGTTTCGAATCAAAGACTTAACCAATCGATGGCTGAGACCGGATACTGCCACCAAAGAGGAAATCCTCGAGAAAATCTATCTTGAACAGTTTTTGATGTCCTTATATCCTAGCACGCAAAGGTGGGTAAGACAACATGCCCGTCTTACCCTGGAAGTCGCCGTAGAAATAGCAAGCGCCTACAGTCGTGCTCAGGACCTGCAACGAGGCAAGGAGGAACATCCCCCTAAGGCCCACCCCGCAACAGGGCCACGAGCCCACCGTCCTCCCTTCCCAAGAAGACCAGAACCAGTCCCTCTGCCTCCTGTCCCTGTGCTACCGAGGCCTATCAACCCCGGGCCCCAATGTTACAGTTGTGGTGGGTTTGGACATATCGCTCGGGTTTGCCCCCATAAGGAGGAACCCATGGAGGTTGGCCTGGCCCGAAACTATGTGTGCTCAGTCCCGGGTGCTGCGCCACCACCCTTCCTTTGTCCGGTGACCATTGAGGGACAAACGCTGATGGCTCTGGCAGACACCGGGTGTCGACAAAGCGTTCTTAGGCCTCAGGTCTTGCCTCACCCTGTTCCTTCCCCGTCAGGTACAGTCGCCATTCAATGTGTTCACGGCGACACGAAAAGTTACCCCACCACCCGAGTGCAAGTACAACACCCCAAGGATCCTGGAACCACCCTCACAGTAGGTCTGATATCTGCTCTTCCGGAACAGGCCATCCTGGGGAGCGACTATACTGGCTTACCTGGGCTTCTGCAGGACACCACCGATTCCCTGACCCGCTGGTGGGAAGAAGCCCCTTTTCCCCAGGGCCATCATCCCCTATGATGGAATCCAAAGTCCCGAAAACCAAAACACAAAAGAAAAAGGAGAAAAGAGAGTACACCGGGGTTTTTCCAGTCATACCGGAAGAACACCCCTAGCAGACCGACAGGGAATTTAGGGCGGCACAGCAAGAAGACCCTAACCTACAGGAAGCATGGGCAAAGGCGTTAGACCACGAGGATCCCCTTACCGTAGGTCCTTACTTCTACAAGAAGAATGGGTTATTATATCGTAAGGGGGGGACCCAACAAAAGCCCCAACTTCTGATCCCTGGCCCTTTTCGAGAGAAGGTCCTGTTCTTGGCCCACAGCCACATCCTGGGCGGTCATTTTGGGTAGGAAAAAACCAGCCAATCCATCATAGAACGGTTCTACTGGCCGGGGGTACACCAACACATTAAAACATATTGTAGAGAGTGCCCGGTATGTCAAAAGCATAGCCGATATCGCCCAGCTAGGGTACCCCTACAACCCCTTCCAGTTATTGATGTCCCATTCAGTAGAGTAGGGATGGACATTATAGGTCCCTTGTTGCCCTCACGAAGCGGCTGTAGGTACGCGCTAGTCATAGTGGACTATGCCACGCGTTTCCCTGAAGCCCTGCCGCTGCGTCAACCAACAACCCAAAATGTCGCCAAAGCTCTCATCTCGGTGTTTTCTAGGGTAGGGTTTCCCCGGGAAATCCTAACCGACCAGGGCACCCCTTTTGTCTCCAATCTAATGAAACAAGTCTGCTCCCACCTAGGGATCAAACAGATCCGAACCTCAGCATACCATCCCCAAACCGACGGTCTTGTGGAAAGGTATAACGCCACACTAAAGCAAACCCTAAAAAAACTACTGGGGCTAGAGGCAAAGCGGTGGGAGGACATGTTACCATTGGCCCTGTTCGCTATTCGCTGTAAAACCCAGAGCAGCACCGGTTATTCACCCTATGAATTGCTCTATGGCCGACCCCCTCGTACCCTACTGGATATGGCCCAAGAAGCCTGGGAAGCGGAACCCGATCGCACGAGACCCCTCCCCGAATACATGGAGAATCTAAAAACACACTTAGCTATGATAAGAGACATAGTCCACCGTAATCTAGAGAACGCATAAACAAAACAGAAGGGGCAATACGACAGGGGTACCAAAAACCGCGTCTTCTCCGTGGGTGACCAGGTTCTCCTAATGATGCCATCCTCCGATCAAAAACTCTTAGGCCAGTGGCAAGGTCCTTATGCTGTCCTTCGCCAGGTAACCCCAGTCACCTACGAATTAGCCCTTGATCCCACACGCGGTACCACTCAAATATACCACATAAACCTGTTGAAAAAATGGGAAGGCCCTCGTCTCGCCCTCTCTGGCTCGGTGGACGATACTCCCCTTTCCTTTTCCCCTTGCATAGACTCTGGACTAACATCACAACAGTGTCTCGAACTAACAAATAGTCTATACCCCTTACGCACGGGTTTTTCGTCTTTTCCCGGCCATACCACCGTCACCGAACACGCCATACGAACAGTACCTGGGAAGGTGGTGCGGCAAAGACCGTATAGAATCCCTGAAGCCCGTAGGGTGGTTATACAGAGGGAGATCGAGCAGATGTTGAAAATGGGTATAATAGAACCCTGGGTGAGCGATTGGAATTCCCCGATAGTACTTGTACCCAAACCGGACGGGTCTGTCAGATTCTGTATTGACTTCCAAGAAGTCAACAAGATATCCTCCTTCGACACATATCCGTTGCCTCGCGTCGACGAGATGGTCGAGCGTATAGGGAAGGCTCAGTATATCTCCACACTGGACCTCTGTAAAGGGTATTGGCAGATACCCCTCAGAGAGGAGGACAGAAAGAAAACGGCGTTTTCCACCCCTGAGGGTTTGTACCAATTTCTAGTACTTCCGTTTGGCCTGCATGGCGCCCCTGCCACCTTCCAAAGAGCAATGAATCACATATTGCGGCCCCACAGCTTGTATGCGGGAGCCTATCTGGACGATATCGTCATTTATAGCGACAGCTGGACACAACACCTAGAACACCTGCAAAAGGTCATCACCTCCCTGGGGTCTTACGGGTTCACCATCAATCCTGCCAAAACCACCCTAGCAGCCCAAACGGTTAAGTATTTGGGATACCTTCTGGGTGAAGGCCTAATACGACCCTAGCAAAGCAAAACTGAAGCCATCCACTCCCTTCCCTTTCCCCAGACTAGAAAAGACCTTTGTGCTTTCCTGGGCCTCCTCGGTTATTATCGGAGGTTTGTACCTAACTTTTCCCAAAGGGCAGCGCCGCTTACAGATTTGTTAAAGAAGTCCACAAAAACAGAAACTTTCCTTCAGAACCCAACCCCTGCTTTGTGGAATGATTATACCGACCTGAAAAACGCCCTGACCTCAAGCCCCGTATTAGTCAGTCCTGATTATGCCCAACCCTTCCTCCTCCAGACAGACGCCTCCGAACAGGGACTAGGGGCGGTGTTGTCCCAAAGAGACCCGTTTGGGAACGAGAAGCCTATCCTCTACCTCAGTCGCAAATTATTTCCACGGGAAAAGAACTATGCGGTTGTAGAAAAAGAGGCTCTGGCCATCAAGTGGTCCGTGGAAAGCCTCCGCTACTATCTGGAAGGAAGGGACTTCACCATATTCACGGATCATGCCCCTCTAGAATGGATGGCTCGGAACAAAGGACATAACGATCGGGTCCTCCGCTGGTTCCTGGCCCTCCAACCCTATCGCTTCACCACAGTGCATCGGAAAGGAGCGAACCAAGGTAATGCGGACTACCTCTCCCGCTACCCAATGACCACAACCCGTACAAGAAAGACAGCTAGGGAAAGGGAATGTGAGGTAGTCCCCGGCCACCCAAAACCCGTGTCCCCCCCCCCTGGATTGTTCCCCCTCCAATGTTCTCCCTTCCAGGGTACGACATACGGAAAACGATCTACAGCGTCCGTGACAACGGAGACCCCGCCCCTCTCTTTGTTACAGGAGCCAATCCGGAACGACAGCGGACCGGAAGGACTGCCCCGTGACCCCGGAAGTCCCTCCTCCATACTGCCGGCCAGCCAGAGAAAAGACGGAAGGAGGGAGTCAGCGAGCGTCGGAGTATCGTGGCAGGAGGTTTCGACTGGAGGTGCGGAGAACGGTGAAGGCGGTGGCGGAGAAATCGAAGAGTGGTCCGAAGAGTGGTGGACTCCTACGGAGGTGGCTGAAGAGCGGCCGTAACTCGGAGGAGAGTTACGGCGGAGCGCGTGAGTACCCGTTACCATCTTGATAGCACGCTAGGTGCTCTGTGTAAATAGTGTAACCCTAGTGTAAATAACCCCTCTCCCCTAGGCACGTAATTGTTCACCGGACAGACCCTGTCTCAATCATATACAGCACCGTGCACTTTGTATATATTGTCCCACACGACCCCATTCCGAGCACCCCTGTTTCCCCTTTGTCAGCCCCGCTCCGTCCCCCTTCTCTTCTCTTTTCCCTCACGGTCATTTCTTCGTCTTTCTCACCCCTGGTTGTGGTTACGGGTTCAAACAACGAGCCTCAGTAGGACTAACGGCTCCTTTCTTTCTCTTACTGCCCTCCGAGGAACCGTCCCCGCCGGGTGCCGGGTGCCGAAGTCGACGTCACTGATTCCAAGGTCCTGGGACACCACACAGACGGAAAAAGAGGAAGAATCCGACTCGGAGTGTCGTCCTTCTCACCGCTTGAGACCTTCCTGGGGTCCCTTGTTTACTATACCACCTGACTTGTGTACAATAAAAAGGCAATATTGCCCACTATATCCGGCCTCCTTGCCTGCTTTTCCAGTCCGCCTACAGCCCACGATCACAAATAGATCTACGGGACATAGGGATCGCAAAGTCCAGGATTCGACTCAACTCCTGTATCATTAGTATACAGTACATTTTTACTGCATCACAGCTCCACAATGCATGCATGAACGTTCTATTTTCTCTAATACACTTGTGGGTGTTGGGGCGAGTCCCATTTTCTGAAATCTGCTTCTGTCACAGTACACAAAAACAACAGTTGATGGACAGAATGCAGAACAATGTCATACATTCACCCCAGTACAGAGATCTTGTCCTAAATCCATAGTTTTTTTCTCACCATGTAATTCCAGTTTGAACCCAGCCATATGCAAATCAGTCTTGACCCTGTGCCTCATGGGAACAGTCCAGCCCGAACTGCCAAGCCAGGCCCTCCCTGGACTGGAAACAAGCATCCTAGGACCGGTTTCGGGGTTTCACCCCTCTTCAGCCAGGATAGCTTGATTCCAGTGGCATGGAGAGCACGGGACCCACATCTGGGCATACCCGTACCACTCGGGGTGACAAATGCAAAAACAACAGTTGATGGACAGAATGCAGAACAATGTCATACACTTACCCCAGCACATCGATCTGGGCCTAAATCCATCGTTTTTTTGCTCACCATGTCATTCCAGTTTGAACCCAGCCATATGCAAATCAGTCTTGACCCTGTGCCTCATGGGAACAGTCCAGCCCGAACTGCCAAGCCAGGTCCTCCCTGGACTGGAAACAAGCATCCTAGGACCGGTTTCGGGGTTTCACCCCTCTTCATTTCATTTTATGAAGAATCTTTATTTGGAAGAGATGTAGATATGTGTTATTTCCACCTCCAGTGGATGTATCAACGCAGCCTCCTAATCTATGTCCTCAAATGCACCCAGGTCCTCCTCTTATGTCGCCCCTATTTTCACTACTCCATCTGGTATGTTATTAATAAGCATTTTTTAGGTGTTAGAGGTTACCCTCTTGCCTAGTTCATCCATCCATCTCCCAGTTTAGAGTTCCGGTCATTCCAGGTCTTCTGGTAGGAGCGCTTCTTTCAGTTGGGTATATTTAAAGACCTGATTCTGCTTTAATTCATGCTCCTGTTGGAGACCTGGGAAGGGCTTCAAGGAACCCCCTTAGAGCAGGTCCCCTAATTTTGATATGCCTAAAGTGTCCCACATTACGAAGCCCCATAATTTGGCAACCCTTTCCCTTGACATAGGGGTCTTTCCCATGCAATTTTGTTATGCCAGGCTATGGACCGTGTTGCATTGTCCCCGTACTGTTGAGAGTAACTCTGCTTTCCCCTTCCCATATGTAGCTAGTAGAGGTATGAGGATCTAATTAAAATTGATCTCTCTAGTTTAAATGCAGGGTCCTCTCTAGAGGTGTCCATCCAGCCATTTATGTTTGTTATTTGTGATGCCCAATAGTATGCCCTAATATCAGAGAGCTCCTTCCCTTCATTATAAGGATTCCCAAATCCTAGTTAAGATTTTTTACATGGTTCTCGGGGTGCCCTGGTTCCACAGTAGGGTTCTCAGTTCTCTATTCTAGTGAATTGAGCTTCGGGTATGGGGTAAGATGTATTCTGCATATCGTATAACAGTTTCCGGAGAACCTTTCTGACCATGCATCATCTATAACTTCCAGGGCTTCTATTGATATGAAACAGACTCGAGACCCAAGGACTTTTCAGAGGTCACCTCTGAAGCAAAATCAATGTTTAGGTACCAAAGACCAATCCTTAAAGGGACACTTCTTTACAAACAATGGGGCTGCAAGTTTTAGGCCACTGATTCAGGGACAAAACATTTCAAAACCCTGTACTCATGCAATGTTTTCATCAATGCGAGAAAACATGATATAAATCTGATGTTGATATTGTTGTGAATAAAGCATTATGACTTCTAACGAGATCTCATCTTATACAATTTGTGGCAGATCAGGCAGCAGCATTAACTGAGCCTCATACACCAGTGGGTGTTTAAAATGCAATTGGTAAAACACCTAAATCTAAAACTGCTGGTACAGATGATCTACCAATGACAATATTCAAAACCTTAATCACTCCAAAGATACCTTCCTTCATTTTTCAAACACAGCATGGAGATTTCCGATTGTCTGCTTGGTGAACCACTATGTTTTTTTTTACTTAAATCGTTTAATCCAGCAAGTAAAGCTTCTACAATGAGTAGCTCATGAGCTACTGGTAGCAGTAAGTGGCACTCCTGTGTGCAGTGCAGCCCTCTAATTCAGAATCTTCTGCCTGGCTGAAATAAAATATTTATACCAAAATTGAAAGCGTGTATTCAAGACGAAATTGTGTGTATTTTATAAGCTGATGTTTTGAGAAAAATGTCAACATTTTCAAAATATATTTTGAACTGATATTTGAGTGAAAAATCATGTGACCTTGGGCAGACATATTACGAATGTATTACATATTACCCATGTAGAGACATTAGATATTGACAAAGCCTATTTTACATCACTGCTGGCAACCTCCGAGGATGTCCTGAGTTGATCACTGATAGTTATATTACATATGGTGGGCACTGATGATATCTTTCCTGATGTAGTCACTACTACAACTCTAATATTATTAGTAGCTTGAGATGAATTTCATCGAACATTAGTGTCAGAGACCTTTTCAGAGGGCCATAGGGCACACAGGGGTTACTGGTCCCAACCTGGTGGTTGAGGCATTTTACTCCTGATGGCTCGGGCCAGACTTACCATGGATCCCAAGCAATTGGACCAGGTACTCCTTCTGCACTTGACTCTCAGTGGTCCTGAGTTTCTGGGCATCACTTACCTTCGCCCCTTGCACCTCGCTGTCCTGCTGTCCTCCTGCTCTCCATCCCCCGCTGCCGCTATTACCAGCTGCGGCCGCTGTGCGGGGACGGACTACATCCCCCAACTTCCCGTGCGCCAGGGGACCAGCTGACGCCGATTACGCGCCAGGAGGCGCTCAAATTGACCGGTGATTCCTCGGCAGAGCGGGCTCCTGCTTGAGGATTTTGTGGACACGTCCTGAGTTTCTGGGCATCACTTACCTTCGCCCCTTGCACCTCGCTGTCCTGCTGTCCTCCTGCTCTCCGTCCCCCGCTGCCGCTATTACCAGCTGCGGCCGCTGTGCGGGGACGGACTACATCCCCCAACTTCCCGTGCGCCAGGGGACCAGCTGACGCCGATTACGCGCCAGGAGGCGCTCAAATTGACCGGTGATTCCTCCGCGACGCGGGACGCACGCGGGCACCGCCGGGCTAAGCCTGGGCAAAGGGCGGGCCCTCTGTGGCCCTCAGAGGCCGGAGGAGACCGGACTGGACCCGTCCCCCTGGTCAAATCATGCTTGAAACGACCTGAGCGCACAGTAAGTCTCTATTTCATATTATTGCTACGTCATCTGGTTGCCAAGTTCATAATATGTCCTCGCAAGTGCTGAGTCCGATAATAACAGTGGCCAATAGAGTGGGGACTTCATTGAATGGAACCCTGGATAATTATATTGTCAGAACATCATCCGGAGGCCTGACTGAACGTTCAGTTGTAGAGCGCCAGGCTGAACGCCGACGCTCTATTGAAAATATTAAGAATAGGGCATTGTCTGAGCCTAACCCCGCAGCCATTCTTAATAACGAGATAGCCCTAGATCCTGTAAACGATACCCTATTTTCAGATGGTGTACCTTTCTTGCTGAGAGACTGTGAAGTGCCTTGCACTAGTTCTACCGGAACAGACATTCCTATTTCACCACATAATACTCACTGCATTCCCAGTATCGCTGGAGTTTTGATTGTTGTGTCACCTACTCCTCCTAAGACAGTACGACAAAGGTTTAAGAAACCTATACAAACTATAAAGCATGGACCACCTCCTACCAAGAGGAGACGCAAAAGGATGGAACCTAATAAACAGAAGCTAAGTTCTACTGACTTTGGGAAAAAGACCATCCCCCCTGGTACTAATGTTACAACTGCTGCTGTTCTCACGGAAGTGACTGGAACGGTTAATGCTTCTATATCAATGTTAACTTCTGCATATCCAGAGGGGGAACCTAGCACTAAATCTAGCCTGGAGGACAACGGGTCTAATTCAATATATACCAGAAACCTCTTGGATAGTATCGAGACTATTATGCGAACCTATACTCTAGCTATAGTGGAAAGATTGGAAAGTATGGAGAACAGATTGGGGAAAATAGAAACAGATCTGGGTAGGAAGAGAAGCCCTACAAGTCAAAAAGCTAATCCAGAGCTTAAATTGGTCTCAGTCCCTTCCCTAGTGGATAACTCCGTCAATAACTCCCGGCCATTGTCTACTGAATCTGTGTTAGTATTAAATACAATTTCAAATAATCCTATACCAGATGTTTCGTCGCCTAGTAGACACCCTCTGAATGGGATAGCTCTTGCCCCTAAATATGCTCATAATAATTTTACTACCAATCAGATAAATGCTCCTGTGAGCACTGCAACAGTTAAAACTAACTGCTATCCAACAATCTCTAACATTAAATCTTTCAGAGATCAGCGCAGTTGTCCGATTGGATTAACAAGAATTGAAGAGGGAGGCCTCAGGCAGACCCGGGGGGAACAGATTAAGAGACCACTACCGGATCTTCCCCCAGAAGCCGTACCATATGTAGTGATTCTCACAGGGGTACCTGAGCTCTCAGCGAACAAGAGAGAGAGTTTTTCCCAACTAACGAATAAAATAACTCACTGGCTGACATTACACAGGCCAATTGCCGGTAATATAGATGGCAAAATATTACATGTACGCCGTCTTCAGTGGTTGGGTGGAAGACCTAAAGACATTGGGGGGGATGTGGTTGTGGTAAATTTCAGAGATCAGAACGCAGTACGATACATCCTGAATTGGCCCCAGATAAATCTTAATAGCAGCATTATTCCACGCCCTTTGACCTACTTCTACCCAAGATCTGTAGTATTTCCTCACCAACCTGCCCATGATTATTCTTTTCCTACTACCAACTTCCCCCTTAAGCCGAATAATAGGAATTCGGCCCATATCCATTATGCAGCTCCAGTCGAAGAAACACCTGGGTGGAAATTAGTACCTACCAGGCCGGGTGTTGCTGTACATGTGAGTAGGGACTATCCAGTGACATTCACTCCGCTGGAGATGTCAAATAGGTTTGACATCTTCAGCGGTCTGGATGCCTGTGATTGAAGTTTACAGTTAGGAGGGGAGGAGACAGTGGGTGTACACCTTCTAACTACAGGTGGTTTGGATGAGGCTCTGGAAGGGAATGTATCCTCTGTTCCAAGTATACCTGATGGAGATTCTGATCCGATTAGTGTCACTGTTAATGTCCCAACTAATCTCGATAACTGCACACAAATAGACAACCAAGGTAGCCGTTTAAGTGGAACAACAACTTACGGTTCAATTAACTATGAGGCCCTCCCTGGAGTTACAGGACACTTTTCACCTAGTGACTGTTCAGGGAAGGCCAACAAATCTGGTTGTCCGGTGGAGGTCAGCAGATCAGAGACAGTGGGAGTGCAGGCCATTAGTAGCACAGGAGTTACAACAAATGTTCACAATCCCCTAATTAGTAGTGTGGAGAGCCAGTTTCTGGTCTCGTGGAATGTGACAGGTCTTAAAAACAAGATGGCATCCAGGGATTGGGCTTCCTTTCTTGATAACTATATGATTGTCAATATGCAAGAAACTTGGGCATTAGAACCCCAATATAGATCAGGGAATCTCCATTTTGCAATAGCTGCAACTAAAACAAATAAAGGAAGACCTAAGGGGGGGCTGACTACTTGGGTAAAACAGGATGATTCACAACTACCCAATTAGCAATTAATTCAAGGGATATTCTGGGGGTCAAGTTAAAATCTCCCTCATTTGGTGAACTCATTATTTTTAATGTGTATGCCAGGGGAAAGCCGGGAGGGAAATCGTCAGAAGTTGTGGTGGCACTGGGACACTATCTAAGTATTTGGAGGGGTGGTGCCAATATATTAATCTGCGGAGATTTCAACTGCTCTTATGAGCCTCTGGACCATATGGATCTAGAGCTCACGGAGGCAGAGGATATCTGTTGGCAAATTCCCCCCCTTAGTATATCCCCTATCACACGGTGGACCCAGGCAGCCCTTCAACTTAAGAACTTCAGTTTAGAACATGGGTTGAGAGCTGTGAATGGTAGGACTCGAGGGGATGAGCAGGGTAATCCAACTTTTAATAATGGACTGAGTTCCAGCAGAATTGACTACATTTTGGTCAATCTTGAATTCTGGTCACAATACGGGATATGACTGTAATTCATCGCATTGAAAGTGACCACAACCCTCTCAGTCTCGAGCTACAGCTTCATACAGGGCTGGGGTTAGCTTCAGATGATATAATAGATGATATCGTCATGGCAAGTGACACTCGGCGGGTAAGATGGGCCGAGTGTCTGGGCAAACCCGGAACCATTAGTGAAATGAATAATTTGGTAAAAGAAGCAATCACTGAAATACAGGGGGAGCCGGATTATGAGGATTACTGCAGCAGGGTAGTTCATATCCACTCGACCCTTTTTTTTAAATTAAGTAAATATTTTAGTACTCCGAGGAAGAGGAACCCAGGTAAGGGCAAAAGTAAATCGGAGTCATGGTATGATAAAAACTGCAGGACCGCATATAAATCCTTAGCTGACGCAGTACGATCTACTGATAGGGAGGCCATTCGGGCGGCAAGGAACCATTATAAATGGACATAAAACACAGCGAAAAAAGCGTGGGACTCTAAACATTGGGAGGAGTTATTGGCAGCCAGTCAGTCCAGAAATTCGACGGACTTCTGGCATCTTGTGAGGTGGGGCATGGGGAATCAAAAGCCAATCCCGGTTAATTATGTCCCGCCAGAACACTGGGTCAAGCACTTCAAGTCCCAGTTTGCTGACACAAACAACGCCCCAATATCTGCCCCAGCCTTTTTCAGCCGCCCCTTATTAGTAAACACGCTAGTGTTCACCAAGAAAGATGTTGAATGTGCCCTTAACTTAATACCTAAGGGCAGGGCCCCGGGCTTAGACAAAATTCCTGCAGATTTGTTTCTGCATAGCAAATCAGTCTGGGTCCCTTACATCGAATTACTGGCAAATACTATAGCCAAAGGTGCCACGGTGCCGGACATATGGCGGGGAGCAGAAATCATACCAATTTTTAGGAAGGGTGACCGAGCGGACCCGGGAAACTACAGGCCAATTAGTTTAATAGCCTGCATTCAGAAGGTTGTGGCCAGAATGGTACTTCTTAGGGTCCAGAATTGGATCGAGGACTCGGGAGTCATGTCTACCTTGCAGGCTGGCTTCCGACCCCTGACCAGTACGGTAGACCAAGTTTTTAGATTTTCCACTATATACTGGAAATGGGTGGTTCTGGGGGGTGGTACACTCTATGCAGCCTTTGTTGATTTAAAGGCGGCATTCAACCTAGTCCCAAGAGATAGGCTGTGGAGAGCGCTCCACGAGCAGGGTATCCCACCAGAACTGCTTGCGGTTCTGATAAAACTACATGAAAATAACTACGCGCAGGTCAGATGGGGTAACCAGAGTCAGGTGACCGCCAGATTTCCAACGGAAAGGGGTGTGCGGCAAGGGTGCGTGCTGGCACCCACATTATTTACATTATATATAAATAGAGTCACGGATTATTTTAGGGACTCTACTACTGATCCACCCAAATAGAATGGTATCCCCGTCCCCCTGTTAATGTTTGCCGACGATACCCTCCTATTGTCTAAGACTCAGGAAGGGCTTCAGAAGGCAATAGATTGCTTTGGAAAATTTCTGTTATGACTACGGCCTCTCTGTTAATGTTTCTAAAACCAAATTTATGACTATGCACAGGTATAGGAACATTAGGGGCAGAGTCTCTATGAATGGGGAACCACTAGAGCAGACTGATAGCTTTAGCTACTTGGGCATTACACTGGGTTCTAGGCTACAGTGGAAGCCGCATGTGGCCCATCTAATCTCCAAGCACGCACAACTATCTGGTGCCCTTTTAAGAGAATTTAAGATGTCAGCCACTAAACCCGTAGCCCCATTATTAAGAATTTATGACTCTAAAGTAAGATCCTCCATGCTATATGGAGCGGAACTGTGGGGGTCGTCTAATATAGCAGGTTTACAAAAAGCACATAATAAATTTCTCCGCAGTATAACAGGGCTTCCACTTTCCACACCACTTGTACCTCTGCGCATGGATCTGGGCTGTCAGGGTCTGGAAAATATCTGCAGATTTAGACCAGTTGCCTACTGGAGAAGACTGTGGGTGACCCCAGAATTGCATCATTATGCGCTAGCACTTCTGGAAACACGTGATATGGACACTGGGGGTAAAATTTTATGGTTTAGAAAGGTTCAAATTCTTCTTAAATCACTAGGTTTGGGTGATCTTTGGGATAATCCTCAGGAGGCATTATTTCCAAACAAACAACAGTTAAAAGAGGTCTACTGGTCATTCATATCCCAGGAGGAGTTTCAGTCACACACTGCTCCATCGCATACTAGGGTTGTTTTGGAGCTGAAACACACTCCTAGGTATGAGTTGTACTGGGATTTGATCACTATGCCCCATGATAGGAAATTATTCCATCAGTTTAGGGTAGGTACCCTCCCATTGAATACGGTTACCTGTAAATGGGCATCTAGTAAAAGTGACCAAATGTGCCCTTTCTGTACAACACACCCGGAATCCATAGCTCATGTTTTGTTTATCTGCCCAGAATACAAGGCTCCCCGTCATAAATGGATTAGAGCAGTCTGCATTCAAAAGGGTATCATGACAGGGATCACTGCACTGAGAATATTTCAAACTGACTGTTCGGAAACAATGGTGATAGCGATAGCTAAATTTTTCAAATGGATGTGGATAATAAGAGCTGGGAAACTGAAAGCTCTCCAGTCGCCAAAAGCTTATCCAGTATAATTGTGGTATTCTTATTTTTATTACTAAAGTTTTAGCATGTTTTTACGGAAGACAGATATTTATTTTTTTAATTGGGAGAGAAGGAATATTAATTATGTAGTGAACTCAAATCCTGCGGTTCTCGGTTCAGTGGTATGCTTTCTGTGTATAACTTAAATGTGTAGCTCTAATGGATGTGCTTGATGATGTATTGTGTTTTTTATTTCTTTTTATATATCTGATGATGAAATGTGTTTTTAAATTTGTCTTTTATGACAATATGTCGAAATAAAGACTGAATAAAGGACTCTCAGTGGTAGCTGTGGTCGAGCAGTCAAGGCTCCCTCAGGATGAATGTAGATACCGGTTAGTGAACACGACTCATAACTCAAAGGGCACACAGTACAAACAATAAATCATGTCCAGTCAAATACTTGCTTTTAGAAAAGCAAAAGAAGTATTTTATTTCTAACTCTACACATGCAAAGGTATACAGCATTTAGTAGCAGCAACACAATCCCCCTTGAGGTCGGGGCTCTACTAGTAGTCAGGTCAATCACTGTCCCACCCTCCTTCTGGTAACATGCTCAGGTTATTCCCCATTCACTTATTTGGCCGCATCCAGGTAATGCACATTATTAGGCCGCACTCAAGAGTTTCCCTTTGACTTTTCAAGAGTTTACTCAAAAGTGTCTATGATGCCACAGTACCGTTAGCAGCAAGTCCCCCGGGGGCCCAACTAGCCTAGATCGGGTCTTTCCCACTCTCGCACCACGGAGGAGATTGGCTGAGCAGCGGTTGTTCCCACAATTGCTGCTCAGTCAAGGTGCTCACGGGACACGCAGCAGAACCAGGCCGGCCGTACAGGCTCTCTCTCCTGAGCAGTGCTGCCGGAGCCCTTCTTTGTTGTTCGTGAAGACAAGGTAAGTAGGCTTTAGCTGGCGGGGAGGGTGGAAATCCTTTCTTCACTCCTGACTAGAGCCAGGCGAGGGTTCTGCATCATCCACGGGTCTTCAGAAGCCCTCCGGTCAGTCAGGTGCAGTTACCTCGCGGTGCAGGTCCAACCACAGGAAATGTAGCCTCAGTATCTCCTTCGGGTTATAACATAATTCTTTTGGCACATTGATACCAACAGGTCCTCTGGGCATACAGGGTTGCTAGGGTACTTGGAAAAACACGGTGCCACCTTTTTGGTGCAAACGCCTCTGCTGAGGCGGTCACAGGTCCCAGCGATTTAGCAGTGATAACTTTATCGGTGGCACCCTCTGGCATACAGGGCTACAGCAGCACAGTGGTATGGGTTCGCTTAGGGCTGCACGATGGTTCACTCAGTCTTGGTTCAGTATCCAATGGCCTTCTCCTAGCATACGGGGGTTGGAGAGACGACACAGCACATGGGCAATTACCTCATTGATGCACAGCCTCACAACTCACTCAGGGAATCCTCTCGGAGAGCTCCCCATTGGGTCTCACTCCCACCTATGCTCTTCTCTTCCTCACAGGGCACACTGGTCTTGGCAAGCAGGCAGCCACTGGTGCTTTGGGCTCCAGGGCAGGTGATCCTGGTGTCCTAGGCGATGTCCCCTCATCCAGCAGGGAGGCTAGCAGGCCTTTACCCCCAGTCCTGGTCACAAGCAGATGTCTTGCAGAGCTTCCTCTTCTAACAGAGACCATCTTGCTGCTTGGCAGATAACATCATTTGGGGTCTCAACCTCCCATTCTTATAGTCCATTTCCAGACACCAAAAAGTATTTTAGGGTCTGAGTCTTTGATGTTTTATGTTGGGGTTCTGCTTTCTAAGAAGAGGACACTTTCCCTTTCTTATTTCCTCATGAAAGACTGTCCGTCACAGCAGGCAAGACTCCGAAGCGGATTGCCCCACAACACAATTCATGGGAGTGACCAGTGTTCACACCTGGATGTCAGCCACAAGGATATGTGCATCAAAAGGTTAATCCTAGTCACACAGTCCCACTCTTTATGATACCCGTATCAGCCCTATCTCCCTTCCTGAGATGTGTCCAGGCCCCTTCAGGGCCGGACTGGGCATTGGGCGTTTCCCCGGCAGGCCGGAGGAGTGGAGGCTGGTTTTGCAGCAGTGACGGACGGTTTTGTTCCTGGGGCCTGGTTTTGCAGCAGTGCTGCAATATCGGCCCCCAGTCTTTAAAAGAATCAATCAAGCATTTCGAGCCTCCCAGGGCCAGGCAGTGCTTCCCCAGGGGCTGGTCCAAGAAAATTGCCAAGGCTGCTTTGGTCTCCCAGTCCGGCCCTGGGCCCCTTTCTTCACTGAATCAAAGAGCAATCTTTTGAAATGTAAAGGAAGTCTCTTCCCTTTTCCCTCCAGTGTGTGCCCCACCCAGCTCATAGGAATGCAGCAATACACACATTTTTCTGGGGAGACTTCTCTCCTCCTCTTGTCTTCACCAGGCAGGCTTGAGCATCCCAAAATGGAACCCAGGGTCCTCCATTTAATGTACCATTGTAGGCACACTTATTCAGTGTACATTCACAGCAAACTTACTGTTCAGCACTATACCTCCATGCATTGTACGCTTACATGTACCTTGCGGAGAACTCTTCCATTACAACAATAAGTAACTCTTATAACAGAAAAAGTTGGAAAGCCCCAGGCTAGATTTTGCCACCCTGTATCCACAATAAATGCAGACATACAGATCTATAGCTGATTAGCTGTCAAACTGAATAAGGTAATATATTCATTGTTCTCAGCCAATGAGCTGTCTTTGAGTCAGAACGAGGCACAGTTAAGCAAACTACTAAAACAGCTAAGGCTTATCTATATTATGGGGGTACTAATGATGTCTTTCTAACACTGATACTCAGGGCTTTAAGTGGGAAAAAAACTGGGGGTGCTCTAAAAGGGGCGGGGCAAACCTCTTAAAGGGGTGTGGCCTACCCAAGTGGCAGCGTGGTCTAAATAAAGATATGTATGGCCGGTGCTCAGACCCTGCCCACTTAAAGCCCTGTTCTTACTGATCTGTGTGCCCTCTAACTTTTCGCTAAAAAGAACTTTATGCATTCATTTGACATAAATGACTAGCACATTTTACTCTGGCCACATCCCTGACTTTAAACATGTCTTCAGTTTAAGTGTCCTCCAGATGGTTGGTGGAAGCATGTCGCAGAAAGAAAGCACACACCAGATATGGGTATCGATTTCATTTATACCAACCAGCATAACTCCTCAAAATTATTATGTTTTAAGTCAAACAGTGAAATCCCCCAGGTTGAAGAAACTGACGAGTACAACATCTGCACGTCTATTAGACTGACTGACCTGCCTGTTGAGCAGTGCAGAGTGTGGGGCATTTCAGAGGTGTTCTTACGTTTTGAAAGAGAGGGCTGGTAATCACTAAAATATGTTCGGAACTATAATCTTCCACCGTCATGCAGTAGCGACCAAGGCATGCAAGGGGATTTTTTCTGATCTCATGGGCCACTCTTTCTGCCAATGATATCACAGTAAGTCATGGCAACGACCCCTATATCTAAGCAGCATTTGTTGTTATCCTGCTAAGGAGCTAACCTGACTGCATGCTGTGCCAATTGTATGAATGATGAATCTGTTGTGTTGAGGTGCCTGATCGCAGAGTATTGTTCTTGGAAATCAATGGGTTTTCTTTATGTTATTTTCTTGCACCTGCTCTGTTTTTGGAAGTGTTGTCTGCAAAGAGCAAAGTGTGGATTTTACTTTGTCATATCGTTCTTCTTTCCCATCTTCAACACTTCAGATTTTCCCTAGAGCTGGCTGTCTGGTGTGTAAAAAAAAGGTAAAGTGTTGGCTGGCAACACAAAGGGATAGCATGCTACGCCGTTTTTCTAAAACACGACAATAGTAGTGTTTACAGAAACATAAACCCTGCAGAAATATCAATTGAGGGTGTTAGTAAGTGCGTTAAAGAATCAAGGGACAGTGAAAGAACCGAAGGGAACAAAACAGGCGTGGAAACATCGAGAAGTAAAGGAAACAAAACAAATCCAAGGGCTAAAAGAGAATCAAAGAACAGGAAAAGACTTGGATAACAACCGATTCTAAGGGCAGAAAAAAAAATGAATAGGAAAAGAATCTAAGGCGACAACGACAGAGAAAAGTAAAAAAAAAAAGAATAGAAAGAACAAATGAAAACTGGAGAGAAAGTCGGTCAATGGTGATAGAAAGAACTGAACAGAAAATGAATCAAAGAGAAAGAAATAAATCAAAGGAGAAAATGAAATGAAATGAAAATAGCATTTATAAAGCGCGTGCTCACCCGAAGGCATCCCAGCGCTATTGGCAACACTTCACACTTAGACACTCCTCAAGGGAAAAGATGGGTTTTTAATTTCTTTCGGAAGGATAAATGATCATCCTCTAAGCGGACATGAATAGGCAGAAGATTCCAGAGCTTTGCTACGTTATACGAGAAGAGTCGCCCCCCACTACGAACTCTTTGGATTTTTGGGACCGTGACTAATCGTTTGTTTCCAGATCTCAGCACTCTATTAGGAGAATAGGGCTGAATAAGAGAACGCATCAGAGGAGATCCTTTGCCAGAGATTGCTTTATGGGCAATACATAAAGCCTTAAACTGGACCCGTCCATTGATGGGAAGCCAGTGGAGGGAAGCGAGAACTGGTTTAGCCGAGAGCCGCCTAGGAGTATTCATCAACAGGTGAGCTGCGCAGTTCTGAACAATCTGTAGACATCTAATCGAGACATGCGGACAAACCAGAAGAGGAACTGTTTTGCTGGTTGATGGAAACCACCAACTGGGTGTCGTCGGCGTAAGTAATTATTTGAACCCCAAATGGCAATACTATTTCCGTCAACGGGCCCAGATAAATATTGAATAACGTGGGGCTCAGGGAAGACCCCTGAGGAACCCCACAATTCAATGGCAACAGGTTTGACATAATGTCATCTTCACGGACTGCAAAGGATCTATCTTCAAGAAAAGACTGAAGCCATTTTAATGCATTTCCTGACACTCCCACCTTACTGAGTCGTTGAATCAGTAGTTGATGATTCACCGTATCGAAGGCTGCGCTGAGATCTAAGAGGATAAGGGCAGCGCAGCCTCCAACATCAAAAATACGTTTTGTTTCTTCCATCACACTGATCAACGCAGTTTCCGTACCCTGCTCCTCTCTAAATCCTGTCTGGGTAGGGTGGAAGCAGTTGTTGGTTTCCAAAAAAGCAGAAAGTATGGAATTCACGTACCTCTCAGCTATTTTACCAACCCCAGGTAACAAGGATATAGGGCGATAGTTTGCCAACTCCTCTGAGTCCAAATTGGGTTTCTTTAGGAGGGCTGTGACCATCGCTTGCTTTCAGGCAGGGGGGACAATTCCCGTCCTCAATGAAGCATTAATTAATTCCAGCATCACTGGGGATACCAGCATTTTAACTTGTTTTAATAGAGAAGGTGGAGCAGGGTCTAGTGGGGAACCTGATTTTAAACGATCCAGGATCCCTTAAAAAGACGGCATATCCAAAGGCGGGAATTCTTCCAGATGACCTAAGTGGCTAGAGATAGTGACGTCCATCGTGGAATCCATTTGAGGGACTATATTCTCTGGGAAAGACTTATAGATCGCTTGTATTTTATTTAAAAAGAAGTCCGCCAGTTGATTGCATCTGGATTGAGTGTCCGCTATGATATTAGGGGAAGAGTAAGGGGTGACCAAAGCTTTTGCGATCCGAAATACTTCACGGGGGGAGTTTTCAGCAGATATAATTCTATCTTGATAGGATAGCGTTTGAGCGCTTTTTATTTCCAGTTTATAGAGTTTAATTGCGGCTCTGTATTCGATTTTCTTGGAGGCCGAATAGTCTTTCCTCCAACTCCTTTCGAGTCTCTTACAGGCCTGTTTAAGCTGCCGTAGTTTTGGCGAGTACCATGCATTTTTGTTTACTCCTATTTTTTTATGAGTAAGTGATTTCGGAAGGACAGAGTTAAGAGAAGCCTCAAGCCAAATATTAAAATTATCATTGGCTATAACAGGATCCGAGTCTGGCAAGGGCACACTATCTTCAAGGATAGCCACCCACGAACTCAGGGGGAGTTTGGACCAGGGTGAAGTAAGTTTTTTTGATGTTACAGCAGGAATAATGGAGTCTTGTAAGGGCCATGAGAACGGAATGAGCAGGTGGTCTGTCCAAGGTATAGAAACAGGCTCACCAACCTGCAAATTGTCAATATTCGAAAATATCGGATCCAATAAATGACCTTTAGAATGAGTGGCCCTAGTCACATTTTGATTCAGTTGAAACGTCCGCAAACCCTCAGCCAAATCTAAAGTGGGTGAGGGAAGTGACAGGTCAAAATGAAGGTTATGGTCTCCTAATAAGGTAAAATTTGGGAGAGGGGCAGCCAAACTAGCAGCAATATCCAGGAGGTTCTGGCAGAAAAGACCCAGCGGGCCAGGTGGACGATATATTAAAATACCTGAGAAGGTGTTTACCGGAGAAACATTAATTGTAAAAAACATGCTTTCACAGTCAGATAGAGGGTCAAAGGTAACACGACATTTGAAATCCGACTTATATACGATCGCAATCCCCCCTCCACGTCCCGAACTTCGGTCCAATCTCTGTATAACATAACCGTGTGGGAGCGCCTGGACAATATCGGGGTTAGCATCCTTATTAAGCCAAGTCTCAGTTAAAAATAGAACATCAGGATTTTCTATTTCTAAAAAAAGGCAAATTTCTAAGGCATGCGTGGGGAGCGAACGACAATTAAGCAAACACATATTAAAAACCTTACTGCTTATGGGACCTCAGGACCCGGAAGGAACTTATATGGGCAAGCAGAACAGTAAATCGTAGGGCCATCCGGAGGCATGGAATGGAAGCACTTGCCTTTAACCAGGGTCCTATACTCATTCAATAATTTGGCGCTGAATACACACCTATCTTTAGTGGTTTTCGCAGGGGAACCGGCCCTCGACCCCTGCCGGCCGCGGACGGGCGCAGACGGGCTTGCCTTAGGCGCGCCAGCGGCGCATCCGCTGCGCGGTCGTGTCATCAGCTCCTTATGGGGCTGGCGGGCGCGAAGTCCAAGAAGACTAGAACGCCAACAAATCAAGTCACGCTAAGGTCCTCACTTCCTGAAATCGGAAGAAATCAGACCGGACCCCCCTGGAGCTCGAAACAGCTCCTGAGCTGATAAACAGTAAAAAGCCCCAAAATACTAGCAGGTAAAAGGAATTTTAATCATTATTGAAAACGTTCTTCTAAAAATTGTAGCAGCACATCACATTAGCAGCATACGATTCTAATCACTCTAAGATCATTGTGTAAAAATTGTAGCAGCACATAACATTGGGAACATACGATTCTAATCACTCTAATATGGTTTTCTAAAAATTTATCGTTTTTCTAAAAATTGTGGCAGCACATAACATTTAAAACTTAAGGATCCCAACAGCGTTTCACAAAGCATCAACTAAGTAAGAAGCGCGCCGCTGCGCGGTCGCGTCATCGGCTCCTTATGGGGCCGGCGGGCGCGAAGTCCAAGAAGACTAGAACGCCAACAAATCAAGTCACGCTAAGGTCCTCACTTCCTGAAATCGGAAGAAATCGGACCGGACCCCCCTGCAGCTCGAAACAGCTCCTGAGCTGATAAACAGTAAAAAGCCCCAAAATACTAGCAGGTAAAAGGAATTTTAATCATTCTTGATAACGTTCTTCTAAAACTTGTAGCAGCACATCACATTAGCAGCATACGATTCTAATCACTCTAAGATCATTGTGTAAAAATTGTAGCAGCACATAACATTGGGAACATACGATTCTAATCACTCTAATATCGTTTTCTAAAAATTTATCGTTTTTCTAAAAATTGTGGCAGCACATAACATTTAAAACTTAAGGATCCCAACAGCGTTTCACACAGCATCAACTAACTAAGTAAGAAAGTAAAATAAAAGAATCAAAAAGGTGAAAAGGAACCCAAACCTTGCTTGATTAAAGAATGAAAAGAGGGAGAAAAATAATGAAATACGCCAGAGAAGTGGTTATGAACAAGGTATACTGCGAGAGTAGCAGAGCACACTGTTTATAGCTTAAGGTGAAGGCAAAGATTTGATTCATTACTCCTCCTTCACCCAAGAGACTGCCGTCTATTTGTGACAGCAGTAAAAACCATGAGAAAATAAGTGCGCATGAGAATTCAAACTCTGTACAAGGAGGGGTGGAAAACAACAAAGCCTCGTTAACATATATATGGTCTTTTAAAGACCTGGGAAGTACTCGGGTGCGGCTGTGTGTGTGCCCGGGAAGCTGTCTCAGCCCAGGCTGCCACACACGACCGGGGGGGGGGGGGGCTGAAGCCCTTTCAGTCCAATGGGCGTTGCGCGCCTGATCTACAGCAAGCACAAAGGTCAGCGGCCTCAGAATACAGCCTGGCAATTCCAGCTAGAGCAAAATAAGATTGGTGAAAGGAAAAAAAAAAAAAAAAACGAACTACCTCTGCGAGGCCCGAAAATAGACCACGATAGAGACCCGTTTCGAGGCCCCCTGAAAATAAATGGTGGTGCTCAGACCCGGACAGACCCAGCCCACTTAAAGCCCTGGTCATACTTCTCGATGCTAAAAAGATATTTGACTCGGTTGAGTGCGAATTCTTGTGGATGGTGATGCAAGAGAAGATGTGCTCCTGCTTCTGGTGTCAAGCTTCTCTCGTATATGCCTGATCTTTTCTGTTCCAATATGAAGCCATTAAGACCACTGTTAAGAGATACTTGAGGTCCTGAACTCTGTGTTTTTATTTAGGTGTGGGTGGAAGCCACGTGACATGGCTCTGAAGCGGGTCCTTATGTAACACAACTGGTTCTTTTGTAAAGCACTCTGACACCTTTGGGTAATGTTCGCGCTATATAAATATAAATAAATAAAATAAAATAAATAAATAAATTACAAGAAGGGATTCGGACAGAAGAGCGGAATACAAAAGTTTCCAGCTATCGCGACAATAATGTTAGATTCTATTAAGGACCCGGAGGCGAGGATTATGCTTACTCAATTTCTTTACTGACTCAACAGCAACCAATGAAAAATAAACTACACTTAGTAAAAAACATAATTTCCCATGAGGCTTTAAACCACGCCTCCTCAAACAGCCAATGACAACACATCATAGTGAACAAAACCATCCTGGCTTCCTCTTTCTTTGCAAAACCAGTCCATAATGTCTGAACGAAAAACAGTTCCAACTCTCAACGGAGAGTAAAGTCCAAGAATCCTGGGAGCAGCATCCATCCTCCAACGAGGTGGTCCATCACCAGCCGGAGCAGCAACTTAGCTCTGTTTAGAATCGTTCCCTGAAACAGAAACAAGTTTGAAAATAGGGAACCCACAAGGTTTGACTTCTCAGGGTGGGTATTAATAAATTATGGATATAGAAAAACATTCAACATATCAGGTGATATTAACTGTCCCAACGGGTGGGATAATCCTCGCCTCCGTGTCCTTAATAGAATCTAAAATTTTTGTTGCGATAGCTGGAAAATGTAGTATTCTATGTCAGGACCAGAGGCTTCTGATTATGCTGATTCATAGCTCACTAATAACAACCGAGGAAACATGCGAAATAGGCTTGTAATAAAACACTTTAAACATTGAATCGGACGACCAGTCTGCAGCTTTCAAGATGTCTTCTAAACAAGATCCTAACATGTATGCTTTAGAGGCCACGGCGCCTCTAGCGGAATGAGCACCATACACAGAAATATCAATGCCTGCTTCTGACATTACCCATCTGACCCACCTAGCCAAGGTGGCAGCTGAAACTGGTCTAAAAGGCTTTTGAATCGCTAACAATAATTGACCCAAGGGTTCAGACCTATGCGCAAGAGTGCGTTCCTCATAAACCTTTAAACATTGCAAAACACATAATTTAACATTGTGTGGAAAAGCAGGATACTCAACCGAAAGTGACATAGTTTTGGTCCGTCTCGAGATGATGAAAGAGACACCCTGTGGGGAGAACAATCTCCCAGCCAGATCCAAAGCATGCATATCAGACACTCTGCGACATGAGATCAAACATAACAACATTGTGAGTTGGCCGATACCTGCTTTAATGATAAATCTTTATTATCCGGCCAAGACTCGAGTAAAGACAGAACCTTAGAGACGTCCAATAATGTCGAATATCTGGGACGAGGTGAATTAGCCAACCTAATACCTTTGAGCAACTTACACACTAGGGGGTGCATCCCCACAGGCTTACCCTCAACGGGATTATGTCCTGCCGAAAGTGCTGATCTGAAGTTGTTAACTGACCTGTATGAAAGACCAGATTCAGCAAATTCTGAGAGAAAATTCAACACTTCTTTTACATCTGATCCCACGGGATCCACCTGCCGTTGAAGGCACCAACCTACCCATCGCTTCCAGGAAGCTGAATACCATTTGGGGGTAGATGGAGCCCAAGCCTGTTGTATAAAGACGGCAGCCGCCTGTGAAAGGCCGCCAATGCACTCATGTCTCCTGAGAGCGTCCACACCATGAGGGACAATTGGTTCTGCAGGACCAGGGGATGGGGCGCCCCACTGGGTCCTGGAGAAGCATCGGAAATACCGGTAGCTGAAAGGGTAAATCCACTGACAACTCCAATAGTGTGGGAAACCAGGACTGAGTCTTCCACAAGGGTGTCACCAACACTACTGAAGCCGCCTGTTGACGGACCAGGGCCGCCACTCTCGGAATCAGAGCAAAGGGGGGAAAGGCATAATTCCTCTGAGACCCCCAATGCTGGAGGAACGCATCCTTTCCCATAGCCATTGGGTCCGGTCTCCAGCTGAAGAATTGCGGGAGATGGGAATGGAGATGAGAGGCAAAGAGGTCTATCTTGCAAGGACCTCGCATACCCATGATCTCCGCAAACAGGGAGGGATGAAGCCTCCAGTCGCTGTAATCCCGCAGGAATCTGGAGTTCCAATCCACTACCTGATTGAGGTATTCCGCTATGACATTGATCTTGTGATCCAGGCAAAAGTGCCAGAACTCCCTCACAATGTTGGCCAACATCCGAGACCTCGTTCCTCCTAGGCGATTGATGTATCTCACCGCCGACACATTGTCCATCCGGAGAAGGATGCAACAATTGCTCTTCAGAGGAGATATTGATTTTATGGCAAAGGAACCTGCTAGCAACTCGAGGCAGTTGATGTGCAACTTTAACTCGTCGGCTGACCAACGTCCGCCGGTGGCAAAGTCTCCACATCGAGCGCCCCAGCCCCACTCGACAATGACGTCTGGGGAGGCGCCAAAAATCGCTCTTCCGTTCCAGGCCGCCATGTGCTCCAGCCACCAGAGAAGCTCCTCTCTAGCGTCTGGTGATAGGGGAATGAGGTGATCGTAAGAAAACCTCTTTTGCATGTAATAAATCTTGAGACGTTGTAAGGCCCGGTAGTGTAGAGGGCCTGGAAAAATGGCCTGGATGGAGGACGCCAAGAGGCCCACAATCCTTGCCAATACTCGCAATTAAATCATTTGTTTGGACATAGTGTTCTTGATCTCTCCTTGATAGATCTGAGTTTGGTCAATGGAAGAAGCAAGTGGGCAGATACTGAGTTTATCTGAAAGCCTAGGCAGTCTACCTGTTGCATTGGAATGACCATGGATTTTTGGCTGTTTATGACAAACCCTAGCTCCTGTAACAGGGACATCGTCCAGTCTAGATGAGTGAGGAGAAGGTTTCGATCTTGAGCCATGAGCAGCATGTCGTCGAGGTAGACAATCATGCGCACACCCATTTCCCGAAGGCGGGTTACAACTGGTTTCTAGAGTTTGGTGAAAACCCACGGGGCTGATGACAGTCCGAAAGGTAGTGTGCGATAGCGGTACCATTGCCATTCCTTTGGAACCTTAGGAATTTCTGATGAGAGGAGCAAATCGGAACTGTGAGATAGGCATCCTTCTGATCTGGACGGACCATTCAGTCCTGTTCTAACAGGAGATCTCTCAAAAGATGGATTCCCTCCATCTTGAAATGCCTGTACATCACAAAGGGGTTTAGCCTTTGACCACCTCCCTTCTTTTGCGCCACGAAAACGTTGCTGCAAAACCCCCCGGGAATGAAGGGTCCTACGGCAATAGCCTGCTTGGCCAAAAGATCTTGAAGTTCGGAGTCTATAAAAGTCTGTTCTTGAAGGGAAAAAAGGAGAGGACAGGGAGGAGTCACCTGACAGGGGAAGTCTAGAAGTTCTATCTGGTAGCCCTGGACCGTGTGGAGAATCCACGCATCCATGGTCAGCCGTGTCCAGTTCACAACAAAATGTAACAACCTGCCCCCGAAGGGGATCATTGGAAACAACAATGGACTTACCAGAGGATTGGTTATCGAAGTTTTTGTAGCCTCTGTTAACACCTCTGTTGAAGCAGCCTCTGAAGCCTCGAGACCTGGATGGGTAGAAGCCCGCTTGGTCTGGCTCTTGTGTGTATCCCCTGCGCCGGGGAGCGAAACCTCTGTAAGAACTGGGATTGGTGTAGCGGCCGGTCGAGCGTTCTCTGCCACGTCTGACCCTACCAGAGACCTGGTGGAAGACTCTCTTCAAAGAAGACTAGGTCTTATCCACAAGCTGTGGGTCAATTCTGAGGAGCACAGATTTGCGTTGTTCTGAGGACAGGGCGCAATTAGCGTTTCCAAGGAGGCAGATCGGCCTCTGGGTCCACCCAGCTAGGATCACGGGATGAATAGCGGCCCCTGTCTCCTATGCCTCTAGGGCTAGCTCAAGAATTTTGGCCAGGGGACCGGCAATGTCTGGCACTTTATCTTGGCACGCCTGGAGGGCGCAGTCAATGCCTTTTTTCGGATCCTTTTTGTATTTCTTTAAAAAGGTGGTCATTGAAGAGTCAATGTCCAGGGTAACAGCCACCTTGTGCACTAAGTCCGGTCTTGAACACTCTGATTTAAGACGGGCCCTAACCTCTTTGTCAAAACTCTTCCTCAAATGAGTTTGCATGTATTCCGCTACAGCTGGGGGAGGTGCCCAGTCAGCTGAGCGAGGATGGACAATGTCTGAGGGATCAAAGGAGAAGGGGGAAGGATGGACAGGGGAAGATGAGTGTTTGCACTTCTTTGCGCATTTACGAGGCCTTGACTCTTGGGAGGAGTCAATGTCTGTACCAGTGTCAGTGGTGGTATCCGGGATCTGGATAGGTAGGCGGGGGAGGGGGGAGAGCCGGGGTGCCATCTTGAGCTTGCTCTTTGGATTTGTAGAACTTAGAATATGTGTGCACATGGGACCATGGAAGACCGGAGGGTTCTGGGGGAGGGAGGGGCGCCGGGGCAGGAGAAGCCCCGGAGGGGGGAGGATTATTAGCCACAAGGAGCTCCAGTCGCTGTGATATAGGTAATAAGGCGGAGGAGAGCACCTTATCTAGTTTAGCGTCAAGCTTTTTATCTATAATATCTTCCATGGACTCATCATAATAATATGCGTCCTCATAAGGGGCATCACACGCAGCTACCTCCTCCTCGTAGACCTCACAGTCTGACATGGTTCAGCAAAAATATATATAAATATATATGAATCAAAATCCCCAGAGGGAAGCACAATTTAAACAACTCAGAACCCTCTCAAGGTCAGGGTGTCGGTTGGGAGCAGAGCCGGCAGTGGAGCCACAGAGATACCTGAAAAGTTCGAAGCTCAGGACTAATGGAGGGTGGTGAAAAAAAAAACACGTGCCTGAGCAAAGCAGGGGTGCCACGAATTATATCCCAGAAGATCTGGAAATGCAAGGGTTAAGCTCCCCCAAGCGCCGTCTGAAAAATGCTGCCAGAAATATTTAAATATTGGCCCGGTATCAGCTCCATACTGCCTGCTGCGTAGTACCCATGATCTAGCCTGGGGAGAGGCGTCTGTCCGGCAGAATCAATGAGCTGCACGCACACACGTGCGCGTGCAGGATCCTGAGACGCACGCAGGCCGGCCGGGCGGGCCTCCACGAGCGTCTCGCTCCCTACAGGGGTGCCAGTCCCGGTCCAAACTCAGGACGCAAGCGGGCAAGCGCTAAATGCGTTAAAGGCAGCAAACTAAAAAGCGGGGAAAGTAAGGTGAGCCCAAAGCGCAACACGTGCTCGTAGAGGGACGTGATACTCGCTGGACGCGCGCGTGAGGCGTAGCACGATTCAGTGAGACAAGCGGCAATAACCAAAAATCAATATACTCTCAGCAATATCGCTGCGCAGAGCAGACAAACAATTAGTCATTCAAATAAATCAATTACCAATACATAATAATAATGCAGTTAGCAAAATAGTCATCAGAAACCATAACTGGAATGAAAGTAATAGTAAGATACTTATCTCGGCTGCAGAGCAGCAAAGAAAGAGGAAGCCAGGATGGTGCCTCTCTATTTTGTTCACAATGATGTATTGTCATTGGCTGTTTGAGGAGGCGTGGTTCAAAGCCTCATGGGAAATGATATTTTTACTAAGTGTAATTTATTTTTCATTGGCTGCTGTTGAGTCAGTAAAGAAATTGAGTAAGCATATCAGAAGCCTCCGGTCCTGACATAGAATCGAGTGACATTGGCAAAGTTGGTCCGAGCAAGAGTGGGCAATCACACAGAGGCGGAGCCACAAAGGGCGGGCCGAGGAATAGAAGGAAACAGGGGCAGAAGTAGAAAATTTGGAGGAACAGAGGAGGGACATGAAGTTGAACGATGACAAAGAGTGGGTGGATACATGAAGGGGGATAACTTGAGCAGGGCAGCGAGCTAAATTGCGAAGGAATAATGGATGACGCAGGGGGAGGGGTGGAATGGAATTCGAGCGAATGTAGACAGCATAGTTAAAATCCTGGGAGTGGTTCTTAGCACACCAGGTCAAAGGAAAGTCAGCTACGGTACAGACAGATGAGGTAGAAGCTGTAGGAAGGTGGGGTGGGGGTAGAGCTGAACGAGGCATGGAAGGAAGAAGTGCTGCGGTAGTTCAGATATGCAGGAGTAGCTGTATCGGCAAGTAGCACAGCATTAGCAAGGCAACTGGTCAAGACTGGGAATGGTAACTAGGCGCTAGCAGACGTGCTCCCCTCATTCCAGCGTGATTGGTCGAGCCAGGGATACAGTTCTAACATGCATGGGGATAGGGGAGCCCTAAGGAGGACACGTGATCTTGTGCAAAAATGAAAAAATATGGGCAAATGAATACATGGACATACTAAATCTGCTGCATTGGGAAAAACAAAACTCAAAGAGGTTTCGAAGGCGGAAGAAAAAGAAATGGCCAAGAGCCCCAAAGTCCAAACCAATATTGACAACTGGACTACTGCATTCAAAATGTATGCCAACGTTATTTGCAAGAGGGCACCAGAGTGCAGCGTGGACATCAGGACAGCTAGCCTAAGTTTTGGGGGGTTGGCCTGGCTGTGCGATGATGAGCAATTCCAGGTGCACGGAAGAGCTCAACACCAGAGAAATTGTGGGGTGAAAAAGACAACAAACTTTTGCTGAAGTTAATGACCCTTACTATACCAATGCACTCAGTTCTCAAGGCGAGTGGTCTACCCATACCCAAGATTCCCTTTCCAAGTTGGCCCACTCCAAAGTAATGGGAGGAGCGAAAAGGGGGGCAAGTTGTAACTTCAACAAAGGAGGCTGCTATTGTTTCCCATGTAAGCTTCGACATGACTGTTCATAGTGCACTGGGTGACATCCAGTGTTGCAATGTGCCGGCTGGAGGCAGGTCAAGCCATGACAGAAAAGGGTGACTCCAAGGGGGTGGCAGCAATGGGCAGTTACCCCAGTTAGAAAAGCCCCAAAGATTCCTTGGTTGAAGAGGTGCCCAGACTGCTCAGCGGCCACCTTGCTGTTCAATAGATTTAATTGCTCCACACACTGGCCCACAAAACTGGAGATAGGCTGACAATCTAAAGCCTTGCAAGGAGGTGGCAGAGAGGATGAGGGGGTAAGACCCAGAAAAGAAGTAGTGCTCAGCTGAATGGCGGGCCCATTTAGATCCCATCCGTTGTCTGATCTCATGGAATTCTCCACTGGTGGTGGTGTTGAAGAAGCAAGCAGGTGAATTTTGTCTCATATACCCCCTGTCATGGACAAAGGGTGCTTCTGTAAACCATTTCCTTAGTCAGGTGGAATGTTTAGTGTCCTACGCTAATTTGAACACAGCAATACAGGTGATCAGGTTGTGTGGGGTGGGCCCCGAGATGGGTAAGGCTGACATCAAGTCTGGATTCTGGCTACTGCCAATACACCCGGCAGATTATCACCTGTTGGGGATTCTCTTCCAGGGCGACTGCTTCATGGATAAGTGCATACCAATGGGATGCGCAGTGGCATGTGCTGTTTTGAGAAGTTCAGCATTTTTGTGGAATGGGTAGTGAGGTTGGTGGCCAGGTCCAAGCAGGTATTGCATTACCTGGAGGATTTTTGATGGTCGAGAGGGCTGGTGCCAAAGGAGATTATGCAAGATTGATGAAAACGTCGGAAGTGATCTTGGACAGGTTTGGGATTCTGCTGGCAGCAGAGAAATCAGAGGGGCAGGCTACCAGGCAAACATTTCAGGGCATCGAGTTGATTACAGCAGCCATGTTATCAAGGTTGCCTGGGGACAGGTTGATAGCATTGAATGAGTTACTGACAGAAGTGCTGAGAAAGGAGAAGAGTGGCCTGCAGCTGATGCAAAAAGTGCTAGCTCACTTGAATTTTGTGTGCAGGGTGGTGGCGCTGGGAGGGGTTTCATCAGGAGCCTCGCGTTTGCAATCTGGGAGCGACAGAACTGCACCACAGGTTGTGGTTGAGGAGGATCAGGAGATGTGGCAGCGTTTCTGGTAAAGTACAATGGTGTGAAGATGTGGATGCAGAATGACCCAATGACTTGGAGGAAAGAATTATAGTCTGACACCTCTGGAGCGTTGGGATTTGATGTATATTGGGAACCCAATGGTGTGCAGAGCAGAGGTTGCTTGCTTGGAGAAACAAACACCACACTATCGCTTTCCTAGAATTATTGCCCTTGTTTCTAGCCATACGCTTGTGGGTGACAGCATTGCAGGACAAGCAAGTGACATTTGTCATTCTAGAATCCCTGAAAGTGGTGGTGAGGGGCAGAATAATCTCATATATTGTGGGGCAAAGAAGGGAAAAGGAGAGATAAATTCACTCCCTATACCGGCATTTGAATACCCTAGAAGGCTGAGAAACATCCTTCCCAACAGAGGAGGGACGGCGGCAAGTAGAGGATGTCAGACTCCCCATAAAACAAAAATGAATTGATGGCATTAGGAACAGTGCTATAATAATCAAATAGGAGGGAGAAAGAAGAGTATGTGATCCACTCAGCTTCCTTTTCTCAAATGTCACAAATATCAAGTGGAGAGTGAATCACTAGTCCTGAAAAACCAGGGTATGCAAAGCCAGTACTGGGTACTGTTAAGAAACCCTCATTCACGTTTTTGTGGGTGGACTAAAGCGGTATATTACGATTCTCCGCTCTGTTGTTAACAACGTGACAGCATCATCATTGAGTTAATAAAATGCTTCCTCCGCCCGGAGGTCGTCCCACTGGTTATTTCAGTAGTGATCGTAGAAAAAAAGGGGGTGTCAGTGTTTAAGTGAAGTAATGTGTAGTGAGAAATATAAAAATCTCGTAAAACCAGTACGTTCCTTTAATTAGACTGGGTTCGAGATCATTTAAAAAGATTACTCTGTGTGCACAATTTAGACTGGTTATGGTCTAGTGCACTATAAAAAATGTCCATAAAAAGGTCGACATGTTTCAGCCCTCTAAAATGCCCAAAAGGGTCAAGTGGGCTTTCTTCTGGACCTAACAAAGTGAAGGGGACCCTACTCGTCAGGGGTCTCCGGTGAGAAAGATGGAAATGTTATTCCATGTATCTTGTTCTATTTGAACCTTGTATCACTTGTTGTGGGCTACATCGGGTGATAGAAGAGGCCACTCACGCTCTCTTCGGCGTGGGTGCGTTACCAGTGCTGACTCTGCCTTCTGTGACCCGGTTTTGGTAATTGTGCACACAGAGTAATCTTTTTAAATGATCTCGAACCCAGTCTAATTAAAGGAACGTACTGGTTTTACGAGATTTTTATATTTCTCACTACACATTACAACCCACTCAAACTCAAACTCACGATGGGTGAAATCAGGGAAAGGAGCATCTCATATCTGTACAAAACTCTAGTAGTCAACATACCCAACCCATGGCACCCTTGCAAAACAATTGGTTTACTGACATATGAGAAATGGACACGGAAGACTGGGTAGATGTCAAGTTGGCCACCAAACAGTTAGAGCCCCAACACGATTAAGGTTGATCCAATTTAAATACCTCCATGGAGTGTGCTACACAGGCAACAGTACAAATATACAACAATATCTCAACCGGATTCATTGAAAATAATTATACTTGTATGTGCAAGACATTACAATAGAAGAACAAAGGCGAGAGACTCCAAATTTTTCATTAAATATGCTCTTAGGCATCATATATTTAGAAGACTAGGTTATACACAACAGTTATAACAGCACTGTTAAGCATGGATGCAAAGGCAACCCAAAAGAAAAGTGTACATTGTGCTTGTGACAAGACGTGGCGGCGCAAGTGACAACGTGAGAAAAACACAGCGCAAGGGGTCATGGAGGATGGGAAGGGCTCTGTGTCCAAGAGCCTGAGAAGCCTCTAAAGAAATTGGATCCATATCATATGGGAATGCCCGGTCATAAACACCTACTGGAATAGAATACTCTCAATATTGGAGGGGGTAAAAGGTATTCGAGTAGGCAATTTTGAGAGTGTTCCCAAAGTGAGATGGTCTCCAGGGACACATCCTGGTGGGTATTGGAAGCGTACTGGTGAGACATAGCAAAATACCAGAGATCCAAAAAGCCTCCCTTCTGTTCAGGAGTGGCTGGGGGAATGGGCTATTGTGCAATAGCCTACGAGGCAGTTCATAGATCAAGAGGTTCTTCAAACAAGTATACTAAGAGGTGGGGATGCTTGAACGGCCACTTCCACATTACATTACCTAAGGGAGGTCAATGGGACCACACCATTTGATAAGACCCTGATCTGCTACTTATTTGTCAACGAATATGGTAGTGGGGGAAAGGTGGTTGAGGGGATATAGACTAGTCATGCTCTTCTGCGACAATATATACCTGGGAGCATTTTATGTGTAAAGATGTCTAAAACTGTACCCGTTATATGGTTTTAATACAGTAAAACAATAAAAAAGAATCCCCCCCCCAAAAGTGATATTTGTGTCGCATAATGAAACTGTGGTGCATGTGGTGAACAGGATGTTTGCAAAAGATGTGTGGGTGCTGAGGATTTTGGGGGAGCTTGCTTTGCAGTTCCTGGAGCACAATATCCACTTCAGGTCTAAGCACCTTGTGGGTCTTGAGAATGGTTTGGCTGATACTATCTCTCGTTTGCAGTGGGTGAGATTCCATGGCTTGGCCCCGGGAGCTGTGAAGGAGAGCGTAAAGTTTCTAGAAAACTAGTTGGCAATCAGGATGGGAGAGCAAACCACCTGATGGAGAACTCATTAGCTGCTTCCACAAGGTGGTTCTAGAAGCTGGTCTGGAAGAAATTTCTAGAGTCATTGTTGAGCTAAGAATGGGGGTCAACAGGGCATGTGAGAGAAGCAAAAGGACAGGATGAGTACATAATGGGACAGATTGACCTCATTTTGACAGATGTGACCATAGGAGGGAAGCTGGCAGGGATTACATTTTACATAAAACTGCATGAGGGATAAGACCCCTGTGAGGGAGAGATGGGAAGGAGTCTCTTGGACTGCTGCACCAGAGACTCAGTGTGGAGGAAGAGACAATCGATCACGATCTATGTATTGAGACAGGTAATTGACTAGGGAAGAGTTGCGTGCGGGAGTTGCGTGCGAGTCTGCCTGGCAGACATGTTTCTTCAGGGTGTTCTCATTTTATTTTTGGGGCCTTCTGGGTGCCAGAATTGGTGGAAGGAAAAGGGAGACCGGGTGTGGAGATGAAGGACATATGTTTGGAAATGGCCAGTATGAAGATAATACTGAGGATATCCAAGACTTACCAGAAAGATAAAGGGGTGGTGGTACGTTGTGATGGTCAGGAGACTAAAGGGTATGCCCAGTAAGGCGCTTGTGTGGGTACTTGAACTTCAGGAGGTTGGAGGCAGGAGTGCTGTTTTTGCATAGTGACCAGTCAAGAGTGGTGGGTAGGCAGGTGCTGGAGGTGCAGAGGCGATCCTTGGAGTTGTCGAGACATCAGGGCAAGTAATACGAGACACACTCGTTCTGGATTGGGGCAGCAACAGAGGGCTTCTGGGTGGGGATGTGTTATTGCAGAATGAGAGGTTTGGCGAGATGGCAGCTGGACTGTGTGTTGAGCTACATTGTGGAGGGATTGGATGAGGAATGACGAGACATAAATGCCTTATTTTACTTCTGGAGCCCTGAATCCAGGAGATATGTCACCACTTAGGTCACATGATCACAGACAACCATGCTCCTAATTAAGTTGGATCTAAGTTTGATCTCCTTCAGCAAGACACTGGGGCAGATTTATAAGCCCTTTGTGCCACTTTTGCGCCACTTTTGCGTCATTTTTAACATGGGAAAAGTGATGCAAAAGTGGTGCAAGGGGCTTGTAAATAAGCCCCACTGTCTTTGGAGCATCCTCTCCCCGAAGAGAAGAATGCACTCATGGTACCTGTCTATGACGAAATGTAAGGCGTAGAACTCTAGGGGTGCGAAATTTATGCACCTGATAATTAGAGAGTGAGTAAAACTCCACACCTGTTGTAAATACAACTCCTACGGAATCAGCGATTTGTACAGGTATTGCAAACTAGCATGACATTCGTAATCGAAGCTTTCGAGTCCCTCAGCGTGGATTTCATAAAAGAATGCCTAGATGCTTACCACATATAAGCCCCCTGAAATAGTATCTTCTAGATGGTGAGATGTATAGTGTGTGCCCTCTATCTTTCTGAGATATGTAGTAAGAACTCCATTTCCTAGCCGTAAGTAATAAGCAAGTTTTGACACTGGTTCAATGATTCAGGATAAAGTCGCACTTGTTGAAAGTACCTTCAGGACAGACAACATAACCTTGCATCAAACAAGACAAACAGACTATTGACTTGGAAGTTGTACTCATCTTAAGACACCTCTGCGCTCACTCTCAGTTCTTTTGGCGTTATGTGGCTTAACTTCATGTTAAACAAACCAAGTGTATTTGTTCAGTGTGCAGGATGACTCTAAGCAGAACACGAGAAGGCTGGCAATCTTTAAAATCCATGTCAGAAACATAGAACTAACTCTGAAATGAAGAAGTGAGTATAGTCTAACACAGTTCCCCTCTGGTGCTAAGGACGTTAATTTCACGTCCTGAGCAGTGAAGTTATTTAAACCATATCAGCCCAGTGGAGGAACTGATGCAGAAGTGAAATCCCTTAGTACCAGAGAAATGCGGCTGTCTGCGGCCCCCGCAAGGGGCCATCCCAACGGTCGGCCCTTTAGGCACACGCCACCCACTGGCCAAGGGTTGAACTCAGGATTGAGTCCTTTGACTTGGCTCCCTAGGCGTGTCACTTCTGGCGGACAGAGGTCGGGGGAGAGTACTTATACCTCCCCCCACCTCTCTGGCGTCCTCTTTGCGCGACACGCCGTCTCCCACCCTACCGCTTACCCGGCGTGGGGTTGGCAGGCAATGTTATGTTATGTTATGTTATAACAATTTATATAGCGCAACAGCTGCCCCAACAAAGGGGCGTCCCGGCGCTCCTGACAAGGACTAAGCCCTCAAGACACCTTCCAACACAGATTAGACTTTGGGGAAGAGATGGGTCTTAAGGGCCTTCCTGAAAGGCAGATAATCCCTTAGACCACGAATAAATGCTGGGAGAAAATTCCACAGCCTGGCTGCCTTATACCTAAAAGATATACCGCCTGCCCTGGTTTTCTTAACCCGTGGCACCTTCAACAGGTTTTAGCTAGAGGATCGAAGTTGGCGCGTGGGCTCATAAGGCTGGATCAGGTCTGTTAATATCTGTGGAGAAGCCAGCTTCCATGCCTTGAAGACCACACAAAGTGCCTTGAACTCTATACGTCTTTCCATAGGCAACCAGTGTAGTCTTCGAATTGCATCCGAGGCAGAGCTAGATCTACGTAGACCTAGCAACATTCTAGCCGCAGCGGTCTGGACTCTCTGTAACCTGTGGACCTCAACCTTATTGGCCCCCAAATAGAGAGTCGAAGCATAGTCCAGCCGTGACAGGATTGTGGCTTGAATAATCAGCTGTCTAGTAGGGGCATCAAAGAACTTAAAAATAGACTTAAAGCTCCTAAGCAGCCCAAAACATGTGCCAGCCACCTTCTTAGTCTGGGTTTGGTAGTTAAGATTGCTATCTACCCAAACACCAAGGTTTTTCACCACCGTCTTTGGAGGGGGTGCATGTCCAAGACCCTGGTCTTTCCCCGTCAGCAGAATTTCAGTTTTCTCAGCGTTTAGCTGCAAACAGTTGATGGTAAGCCAGTCCGCCACTGCTGCCAAATTGGTGCAGAAGCGGGCGGCGTCTAGGCTATTACCCCTAACGGTATTGCTAGACAGGGCTACCACCAACTGTGTATCGTCAGCATAAGAGACAAGGGTCAAACCACGGCTCTTTGCGAGAAGAGCCAGTGGCAGCACGTAGATATTAAAAAGCAAAGGGCTCAAAGATGAGCCCTGAGGTACACCTTGTCTCACCTTGAAAGTCCCTGAGGAAAACGGGGGCACAGAAACCTCGAAAGTCCTATCCTCTAGGAAGGATGCCAGCCAGCGTAAGGCCAAGCCATTGATCCCAACCTCCTCTAACCGTCTCAGCAAAATGGCATGGGACACGGTGTCAAATGCGGCACTCAAGTCTAGCAGGATTAATGCCGCAGTGTGCCCATTATCCAAAGATGCCCAAAGATGTTCTGTCACGGCCAACAGTGCTGACTCAGTGCTGTGACCGGGGCGAAAGCCATTTTGCGAGGGATCCAAGATGTTATTAGAGGACAGGAAGTTGGAGAGCGTGGCATTGACATATGTCTCCAGAATCTTCGATGCCCAAGGTAGGCGGGAGATAGGCCTATAGTTCTCAGGACGATCTGGATCTAAGTTGGGTTTCTTTATTAAAGGCAGGACTTTGGCTATCTTCCAAGCAGTGGGCACGATTCCTGTGGTCAATGAAGCATTTAAGATGTCACACAGAGGGCCCTGAATTGTAGGAAGAAGCTTAAGAAAATGACATGGCCTAAGCGGATCAAGGGGAGAACCAGATTTTATTTTAAAACAGAGTGCCTCCAGCTGGGCAGGCACGATCAGCGGGAACTTATCCAATAAGCAGGCCGTTGCCTCTACCGAATCAGTAGATTGTATTGACGCGGGAAATTGTTTATAAATCCTTTCCACTTTGGAAATGAACTATGCCGCTAAATCATCGCATTGCTTGTTGGATGAAATAAAAGGCTCCGTAGGAGCTGTTGTTAATGAGGCAACTAAGGAAAATATACATTTAGCCTTATTCCCACTGCCTGCAAGTTGTGACGCATAGAAAGTGGCTCGGACCACCTGGATCCTTTTTTGGTAGTTCTTAATGGCCAAACGATATTTTTCTTTAGCCATCAAGTCGTAGTCCCTTCTCCAAGTGCGTTCAAGTTTTTTGCAGTCCTTTCGCAATACGGCAAGTTCTTCGTTATACCAGGGGCTGTAGCTAGATTTGCGGGATGGTTGCCATTTTTCCGGGACTAGCTTGTCCAAGGGCTGTCTGATCCAGGTAGAAAAGGCAGTATATGCCATGTTAGGGTCCGCATTAGACATGGGGCAGGAGGTCCCCAATTTTTCAGCGTAATTAGCCCAGTCGAGCTTATGCCATGCTCTCTTGCATGTGAGGTAGAACGTTGTAATATTTTCTTTTTCATTGCAGGCGGAGTTACAGGGCAATCTGGAAGCAGACGGGTACAGTAAGGGTACCTCTGCAGCAGACGGGTACAGTAAGGGTACCTCTGCACGGCACAGTAAGGGTGCCAGAGCCAAAGAACAGGAGCCTCATGGCAGGTTACTGGAAAACCGTGACAGTGCCCCGTTAGTCCTTCGGGCGGTTGGGGGCCTGACCAACCGGCGGTTTGCCCTGCTACGCTTCGCCCCGGAAGATGATCACCAAAGATGTAGCACTGTCTGGGTATCCCACAGTGCTGGCTCATCAGGCGGGTGGGAGCAGCATAGGTTGGTACAGCTGCCCGCCCTTGGATCGCACGTAAAATAACCCACAATATTTCATACTTTGTATGGAATAAATCTGCAGCAATATTTTCCCAGAACAAAGTTGTCTTGTGTATTTATTTGTTCATGCATGCTCAGACAGTGGGTGGGGATATGTTGCCGATAATGGCACTATGCAACAGATGAGATAGGCATCGAGGGTGTACGGCTGCCACAAGCAGGATTTGTTAATCAGATATAGTTCGAAGAGTGCCGGCTGATGTGTGCTGAGGATGTGCTACATACACATTCCTTGAGTTTTTTATTTGTTTCACTACACAAAATGGGGGTGTAGGTGTGGGAGGAGGGTGCAGGGGTCTTTTTGGTAGTCTTTGCCTTACTGAGTATCCCTGCTTTAACATGCTGTTGCCGAAATACAAGTGGTTGCACTAGACCCAGTAAATAGCATACTGATTTGTAGGGTTCTCTACAGGCAGCTTTAGCTGTCTGTTGTTTAAAGTCCTATTGTGTACAATACTTACAGAGGGTTTTCAGTCCGCTCATTGCTTATCATTGGTTGGCTGATTTACTTGCTTTTTACTAACTGTCTTTCTTTCTTCTTCTTCGTGTATTGGTATCTCCACTGATGGATAGGTGCTGTACCCTATTTTCCACTGGATGACTTGTAACCTTCCACTTCATTCAAGGATCTACTTTTTAGGTCAGTGTTAGCCAAGACCTTTTGATTTCACTACAGTGATTTGTGTAATATATGTACTTAAGGGGCTTTCACCCAACTTTCATCATCAATGTATCTGTTGTTGTGTCATTCGCTTTTTGTTTCCGCCCACTATAGCATAAAGTAGTGGTTCAACTTTTTAAGCTGTTGTCAGGAGACCCCTGGGGGCAGTGGTTAATTTGTAAAGAAATAAGTGCCGGGGCTCTCGTCAGGAGGCAGCTTGCACCAGCCCATTTCTCCTGTTAGCACCGCCTAAAACAGAACCAGCTACTAACCATGAAAGTGGGGAAAGGATGTGGCGTGCCAACTTCGGAGCAGGGGAACCAGGTTTAAGTATCGGCGTTGGCTCAACATCCTGTGATTTTGGGCAAATCCTTTAATCTCCCTGTGCCTACCATAAATGTCATTAACTGATGCCCATGAAAAGCACAGGTGTTGAAAATTAAGTACTGGCATTGAGCACCGGAAACCACTGGCTCAAATTAAGCACTGCCCGGGGGGGGATCCGTGAAGCCTACTCAGGGGATCTGCGACTGCTTAGGAAATAAAATAGTATTGACAGAGGAATAAAGTGAATATCATATATAGAAGCAATTCAAGGCAAAAAATTAAGTTGGTACCCTCAGATTGATTCATGGGAGTAGTGTAAGTATGTAAAACAGAATATAGTATGGACGATGAAAGTCCTCAACTGAATTTAGAAAAGCTCCACCCTTCCTATTAAAATTACAATTTCACAATTTGAATTTTATATTTTACATTTATTTGTGAGTTAAATAAAATATTTCACAATTTGTGTATTTGTTTGATGAATGCTTGTTTCCACAAGTTTGTGTACATTTTTGTGGTTCAAATCATTGAAATTGCTAGTGCCGGGGTTCCCAGATTACAAAAATGACTCAGTGAGGTTCCTGGGATTCCAATAATGAGTCAGTGGAGGTCCCTAGATTCCAGTAAAGATTAAGAGGGGACCAACAGAAGTCAAAAGGTTAAAACCACTGACATAAAGCATGGGGCTGTGGGTCAGCCAACTTCAGCCACTGGCTAACTTCGTTTTGATTGACTGCATTTTTGCTTGTTCTCAAGGAGCACAGCCACACACAAGATAGTTCCCTTCAGTTCCAGAGTTTTTGTTTTTACTTTAGTGTTAGCTTTGTGTTTAGAGCCTGGTATGAGAGCAGGACTCTTTCTACCAGCTCCTTATGTTCCTTTTGAATGAGCACATTACGACTTTATCATTTCCTGTGTCTTGCTAATGCTATTGTAAATTCATTTTGGAGTAACCTTTATTTATCTGACTGCTGCTATTTCACAGCATGTTAGATTGTGTACATTTGAAACGTTCCTTTATAAAGTTATCCTCTTTTTAGTATGCTCGCAATTAAGTGCATTTATAACTGTAATCCTGTATGTTATGAAGGTATGGATTTTGAGGACTACAGTTATATTTGTAAAGCAATTTAAGGTCCTATTTATGAAAAAGTCATGCAGTGCAGCGCGGCAATTCACCTTGCTGCACTGCCAGGCTTGACCGGGAAGGCACTGGAATGCACCGTATTTGAGGCAAAACGGCACATTTCTACCTTTTCCCCTGAGCTGGTGCCTTTTTTGCAGTCTAGCGCCAACGCAGGCACCCTTGCACCATGGTACCTGTGTTGCATGCAGGATTGTTTTTGTGCCGAATGCAAGCATTTGCATAGTGATGCATGTGCGCATATGTCACCACGCTTGGACCAAGCCCCATAACTTGAAATGGCCACTGTCTCGTGATGTATGCACCTGCATGCTTTGTTTCATTTACATCATCATGCCGGGGCTTCTATGCTGTCATGACTTATACATGCGAATTTGTAATGATCCATACACACATAAGCATCATCAAGCTTGGGGTTTTACCGCTGCAGTTCAGCATTGGCAATTTTTCTTTTTGCTGATACTGAAAAGTACGGGCAAAAAGCACTGCCAAAAACAAAGGACAACAAATATTGCCTTTGTCTGCGCTTGTTTAGAATTGGAATTTTCAAGTTAATTTAAGTTACATTTAGGTGCTTTTTGTCCTCTATTAGTTTCACATGGTATATTTTTAGTAGTATAACTTTCCTTGATGTTTTGCTGGCCACAAATAGTCCAATGAACAAAAAAGCATTTGCTGCACGTGAACCCAATAGAAACAATTTGCAAGTGGTAACCTGTCATTTCCAACGTGATGCGCACACCTGTGTTTGTTGCTCTGTGTCCGTGCCTTAGGCCACCATTTTGAGCGCTCTGGTGAGAGAACAGTCATTTATTGTTCTGATAAAATGGATATCCCATGGATCGGTGTGTATTGGGTCTGATACATAACTGCTATCACAGGTTTCCCCATTCAAATTGGGAATAACATGCAGATGCTGGCGCTTTCCACATTAGAATCTGCATGCAGAATATTTACCCAAAAAACGTATCTGGAGAAATTGGAGGTGGGTGCAGTAATTACTGTTAAACTTGCGATTCAATCCCTGGGCCCATATGTACTTCAGAGGAGTTCGGACAAAAGCGAGCCTCTCATGAAGATCACGGGGCATATTTACAACAGAATGGAGGAGCGCGGTGTTACGTTACAATTGGTCACGCAACATTCTCATATTCTGGAAACGCAGAGATGTGCCGTATTTACAATAAAACGGTGCACCCCTGCATTGCCCTAGGGCTGGCGCTAAATTCCGCTGCCTAGCGCCAGCGCAGGGCCCTTTGCACCATAGTGCAAAGGTGCCTGCATTGCAGGGAATGAATGGGAATGTGCAGGAAGGTGTTCCTTCCTGCACATAAACAATCCAGAATGGCGATTTGTAAAATCTGTGTGCTGCACATATGGAAGTTGCAACTCGTCATTTTCTAATGATTGTTCATGTACAGTAAGGCACACCTTCCTGCACATGAACAATCACTAATGGTGATTTGCTCTTTCCATGTGTGTTGCAGAATGCAGCACACATAGAAACAGCAAAAACGAAGAGAAATTAATAATTTCTCCTCGTTTTACCATGTTACGGCCAGGTTTTTTTTGTCTTATTCTTTGTACTGCCCTATATTTATGCAACCCTTGTAAAAGGGGACAGCGTCAAAAAGCAATGTGTGTTGCGTGTTGTGGTGGAACGCCCACTGCAACACCGATTGTCACCCCTTTCATGCTAAATGCTGCATGAAAGCGGCACTATTTACAAGGTGGCATTAACGCCACCTTGTGCATAAGGCACATGGGTTAGCGCCACCAGAACGTAACAAAAAGTGACTTCTGGTGGCGATGACCCCTTGTAAATATGCCCCAAAGTTTGTTACTTTGCACCTAATAATATAAACATATTGCTTCTTTTGTCTGTGTTTCTGTTTGTGGCTTTTTATGTGTGCGTTGTGTGTCTATGTTTTATATTATTTGTATGATTTTTCAGCTGTTGATGTTCCTCTATGCTTTTATGGGGGTCTGTGTGCCTCAATGTGTTTCTTGATCATTACGTCTGTTTTTGCTGCTTTTCACTTATTCTTATCTATATTTTGTATTTATTACAGATACTTCCATAGTGCGGCAATAGTCGGTTGCATGCTAGAATAGCATTAGCAAATATATTGTCTGACAGAAACTCGTTGGGTGAGCATTTTAAATTATTCACTTTAATGGGACAATATTTTTATAAGCTAGATTTATGGCGTAATGTATGTGGTTACGATTTTCCAGTACAACACCAGCTACTCACATTGGCCTCGAAGCGTTTCACATGTAACAGCAAAATACCTCCATCGAGAGTTAACCCCGACAGAGGGATAGGAGGGCATTTTTCTTGTATGGCTGCCTTATCTGCCCTGACTGTTCCTCTGTGGTCTGCTTTGCGCATGCAGAGCTGCTGTTTTGCGTTCAGTTTTAGTTTTAAGGCTTGTTACCCTAGGACTTTGTGCCCGTTGTTTCCTCGCACTCCTGCCCATTGCGTTTCACCCTGTTGCTTTTATTCTGGGCTCCCGCATTTGCATATGTGCGTGTACTGACGCCGTGACATTCAGCGTGCACGTGCTCCACGTGATGTGGACACGGCCATGAAACGTTCGGCCAGACAGCGAGGAGAAATCAATGGCTCACTCTAAGCAGGAATCATAAAATATTGACGAGCTTGGTCAGAAACGGCCCCCTGACACTTCTTATAGGTGACACTTTGCCATAACACATTTATTAAGAATGTCACCAGAGTCACATTCTGTCAATATAAAGATTTTATGCGGCACTGGGGGTGGGGCTCGTGCAAGCGTGCGCGCGGCATTCCTTCCTTCTTCATTGATTCTAAATCTAAATCCCTATTTGGTATCAGAATGTTTACTCAGGAGCATGGGTCTGGCTCATTTCAAGAAAAGGCCCAAGCCTTGAGCGATCTGTTCTCACTTCCCGGGGCACATGACGCAGTGAACTATGACCTCCCCCAATATTTTGTGAAATCATGGACCAAAGGCCAAGATGAAGTAATCCAACCAGCATCCACCACTCAAACATTTCTAATGTATGTTTCAAGGCCCCGTGGGTCCTGTTTTATTCTCCAAGAAACAGAGACCCTCTCCTTAAAGAAGTTGTAAAGTGTTAATGTAAGGTTTGAGGTCTTAATACAGCAACATAATGAAATTACATATATAGAGTCTCATACTCCATCATTCGTAATCTCCCTCTCGCCTTTGGATGTCGGTGTGCTTCAATCACACTAAAGAATGTAGTTCCCAAAATCCTGTCCCGTGTGAATGATGTCTCCGGGTCAGTTGTTGGTTCCATACGTCCCAGAAAAAATCTGCTGGCTTACAAAATAAGTTAACAAGATCTGGATCTGAAGGACAAACAAACCACAGCGTCCAGCATCAATGGTGGCAATGAAACCATTGTGTCTCATGAGGAAAGTAGAGTCCACGTACCTAAAAACCTGGTGCCTAGCTTTATAGTGGGGTACGACATAGATAAGTGGTTTGAGGCCTACGAGGTAGCCTTAGAAATGCACAAGGTCTGTGAGGGATATTGGGGACCCTGTCTGTGGAGTATATACCTACAGAGGGAAGGGATTTTTTGTTGGCCCTTAGAAAGGGTGACAGGATGAAATATCCCCCCATGAAGGCCACCCGTATCCAAAAGTATGGACTCACCCCTGAGAAAATATAGGCTGAAGTTCAGGGGCAGCCAGAAACTGCCCCACCAGTCTTGGGTAGATTTTGTGGAGTATTTAAGCAAGAAGCTGGATGGTTGTGTAAAAGGGTAGTGAAGTAAACACTTATGAGGAGCTGTACGATCTATTTTCCAGAGAGCACATGTTTGGTCATTGTTTCCAGAGCTACGCCAACACCTGATAGACAGCAAGCTCACTAGCCCTAGGGAGGGTGAAAAGTTGGTGGACTGCTGGCTCAGCACCAGGGTTCAAAAGAAGATACCCGAGGGTTACCCCAAGAAGAGTGTTTCAGGCTCCCCCAGCAGTTGGACGGCGAGGTGCAGGGAGACACAGACAGGTCCCAGTGTGAGGTGGGGAAAGGGTTCCCGAGTTCCTTCTGAGAAACAGGGAGGAGATTCTGGTGGGGAGTGGCCCAGGGTCCCCCATTTCCAAACTTGTTGCTTCAATTGTTCCTAGTTAGGACACAATCAGCGGGATTCTGTCTGCCCCAACAAACCAGCCACTGGTGGGAACTCTACAGCGGTGGCCGGTGTGGCCTTAGGGGTAGGTAGTCCCTGGGAGGAGGGAAGAGCATCCCTGGTGTCCCTTAGCTAGGAGGTGGATTCCAAGGATAAACTTGTGATCTCTGAGGGTAGGAGCCATCACTTCCATTGGGTAACAGTGATTAGGATACCTGTCGCTGCCCTAAGGGTAACCTGTGTCAGTCAGATCATGGTTGTGGAAAGACTGGTTTCTCAAGAGCAGTACATCGGACAGGTGTGTATGGTAACTCAGGCCCATGGGAAAGACTTCTTCTGACCTATGGCTCTGGTGTCCCTGGAATGGGGTGGGAAGTGGACCAGAGAAGAGTCACAGCTAGTCTCCAGCTGCCCATTGACTCCATTCTGGGAAATGTATTACCGCTGGTGTTAGAAATGCTGGGAGCGGTGACCCCCCACGGTGCCCTGAAAGCTCGGGTTTCGGGGGGTTACTATTCCCACAAGCGAGTACAGAGGCCAGAATAGAGGGGCCGAAGGTGGAGACCTAACACAGTGGGACGACCAGTGGATCCGGAGTTGCCAGCTCTGAGAACAGATGACCCAAGACTGACCCTGGTGTGGCCTCTGACCTGGTGGTGTTCTCTGCATTGTGACAGACACAGAGGGCAGAAGAGCTGTATCAGGAAAAACTCTGCATGACACAGACAGAGTGTATCAGCCTTGGGGGAGTGACGGTTCCCACCTAGGAGTCCTCACTTGCCAGGCACCTGATAAGCCTCAGGGTACAGACCCTTGGATGAGAGGCCAGCCCCATGCTACCACTCCTAGACTGGTGGGTGAGGACATGGAAGTAGGTGCCTAACATGTGAGTAAAGAACAGAGGGTTACCCCTAATTATTCTTCCTAAATCAGGGTAAGACCAAACTGAGTGGGAAGAAACATAGATTTAGGAATGTAGGTTAGATAATAGAAAACAGCGTAACTCTTGAATTCAAAATTAGGTAGAACTAAAGTGCTTTTTATACATCATTTTTATTTTTATAGGTTTGTAGAAAAAATATATATATCTCCATATTTACAATTGCATGTTTTGAATTTGTTATTCATTTGTAAATAAATTACAATTCTTTAGATAGTTTAACATGATTAAAGATATTTGACACCGTTAACAAGGGAATTCTCCTCAATGTGAAATAAGGTACAAAAAATATAAACGTGATAAGCAAATATTCAAAGGCTGTTAAACAAAGGGTTAAGCGTTGATATGGCCTTAGGATGTTTCCACAATCCTACGCGCGTTTCGGCATGTGCCTTCATCAGGGGGCCATACAAAGTTTGTCACCGATACCTAGGTGAGAACATGAACAACCATCAAGAGTATGCTGCGGAATAATATTAAAAAACAAATCAGAGACCATAATAAGTCTTCTATTGTAACAATTTCTATAATAGAGCAATTAAAATCAACACTAGTCTATAACATCTTGTAGGACATCTTCTAGCAGTGAACTAAAAAATAACTGTTCACCTTATCAAATCCCATCACCACAATGTGACTTTTTACTTTAAAAAAACCTATTCGTGAGAAAGTAACTAAACTTAAATATTAAAGAGTTGGAAAACACAAGAAGATATAGAGAATAAGGAGAGGATAGTGTAGATGTGTCATGACGTAGCCACATCTACACTATCCTGAATATTTGCTTATCACGTTTATATTTTTTGTACCTTATTTCACATTGAGGAGAATTCCCTTGTTAACGGTGTCAAATATCTTTAATCATGTTAAACTATCTAAAGAATTGTAATTTATTTACAAATGAATAACAAATTCAAAACATGCAATTGTAAATATGGAGATATATATATTTTTTCTACAAACCTATAAAAATAAAAATGATGTATAAAAAGCACTTTAGTTCTACCTAATTTTGAATTCAAGAGTTACGCTGTTTTCTATTATCTAACCTACATTCCTAAATCTATGTTTCTTCCCACTCAGTAGGTGCCTAACACCCAGGGCTTTTGCCCGCTACTCTGGAAAAACACAGAGGTCTGGGAAACCTCAGGGGCAGTTCGGGAATTCCTTGTAACCTGCAAGGCTGGAAGTGAGACCTACCCAAGGCACCTTTTTCGAGCCTCCACCTGGCAGTGTTTGGCCCAGGGCCTGGCTCTTGACACTGACAGCTGTCAGTAGCCTTCGCTGGTTGTTGTCCTTATGAGCACAGTTCTCCTTGGGTTGGGGTCAGAAGTCTGATTCAAGCGGTGGAATGGGCTACGTCACTTTGTTGGCCATGGTGGTACTGTGAGCTAACTGGGATGCATTTGTGAGCAAATACATTTAGGATACTCACAGATGGGGACTACAGATGAGGAGAAGGGTTCCCCATGAGCAGTGGCGGCTGGTGCCATTTAAAAGTGACGAGGCGTAAATGCCTGTCCTGAATGCCATGTGGAGAGTGAGACCAATTCTGGAGTTCAAACAATGATGTCTGCAGCAGGGGCAGTAATCCACTGAACTGCTTTAACAACAAGCATTGGCAATGCCAATCGGTCTCGCCATATTGATGAGGTTTGCGTTTTTTTTAGAAATAATGTGTGATAGTATTTTTATATGGTATAATTGTGTGTAATAAAAGCTATGGGATCACTTAGTTTCTTTGTAGAAATGTTTATTTGTATCTAAACATTTGAAAGCATGAAAACAGTAAGTAATACAGTAAATCCAACTAATAATTGGTATATTATTAAAAGTTTGCATTTTGTTAATTTAAACTTATATACAATATGGAAAAATAATTGTTTATGATGAAGTGATAGCATCCATGTTTGTAACCTTGTAATATATTGTCAAGCATATTTTAGCTGAGCTATAGGGCCTCAAGAGTGAAATTGCTTCCAAACAGAACTTGTTATACACACAAAAGCCACATAGCAAACATTTGAAAACCATCAAAGCAGTAACTAATACAGTAAATCCAACTAATAATTGTTAACTTATACAAAAAGTTTGCAGTTTGTTATTTTAGACTTATATACAATAAAAAAATATTGTTTTTATGGTGTAGTGATAGCAAACATGTTTAACTTTGTAAGTAAATGAAAGTGGTATTCAGTTGATATTGCTTTTTTGTGTGAATTTGCTGCAGTGCTGATTTGTGGGTAGAGCGTTAGGTTGTGGGTTATTATTATTTAGCATTAAAGAAAATAAAGTGCATAGAATAATTAAATATTAGAATAAATTCAATTGCGCGTGCTGCATTGCATTGCTGCATTACAGGTGTGCACTGTAATTTGGTTTATGTTTCTATTAAGTGAATTTCTTTTGGTTTAATGTAGGAGACAAGTACTTTTTACCTTGCTCCTTTTTGCTTTCCCAACTGCTCTGCAGTAGTTCTATTATGAGTTCTAGTGGCAGTTAATATGGAATGGTATGAAAAGAGAAAGTGCAAAAACACACATACACTGTTACACGGGTAGAAGCGAACATATTAGAGTGCAGATCGATAAGAAATCATTGCTAGCAATTTAATAAGCGGCGGCGGTTTGTTAATTAGCTCCGTATATGTCATACCCGTTCACCTCTCACATAAATGTATAGCGCTGCTTAATTGGTAAACATAATTGTAGTTTCTGCCTAAATCAATATGATGTCCAAACTACTTTTCATCCCAAACACCCGAACCAATCCCTTAGTGCCATTGCTGAGCTTTAAATCGCGTTTATGCTAAATAAGAAGGAAGTCGGCTGCAGTGACACAAAATGCTGTTCTGTCCATCTCTCTGCCCGTAGCTTTGGATGCGCACCCTCTCTCAAAGAATGTCACACGGAGTAGCGCTGCGCATTAAAAATGATGGCGAGTACTTTGCTACTTTGCTGGTAACAGCCCAGCCTCGTTAATCTTTATAAACCAGCAGCAGCTACATTGGTGACATTTAAAGGGGCATGCTAGTATAGCAATATGTGTTCATATGTGGAAGCCGGGGCTATTGCGGCAAATAAAATAGCAACATTAGCAGGGGCGCTGCATGCGCTCGACGACAAGTGTCTGCTTACGGGTTTAAAGGCGTGTGGGGCCCCCGTTTTTATAAGGCTAAATTCCACGCTTTTAAAACAACACACAATCCCAAGCAGCAGGCGCTCTGCATGTGCTGGACAACAAGTGTCTGCTTACGGGTTTAAAGGCATGTGGGGCCCCCGTTTTTATAAGGCTAAATTCCACGCTTTTAAAACACACAATCCCAAGCAGCAGGCACTCTGCATGTGCTGGACAACAAGTGTCTGCTTACGGGTTTAAAGGCGTGTGGGGCCCCCGTTTTTATAAGGCTAAATTCCACGGTTTAAAAACAGCACATAATCCCAAGCAGCAGTCGCTCTGCATGTGCTGGACAACAAGTGTCTGCTTACGGGTTTAAAGGCGTATGGGGCCCCCGTGTTTTTTAAGGCTAAATTCCACGGTTTTAAAACAGCACCCAATACCAAGTGGCAGGCGTGCTGGATGCGCTGTACATAGAGTGTTTGCGTACAGGTTTAAAGATGAGTGGGGCTCACGATTTGTTTGGATAAATTGCACGCTTTTAAAAAGCCCTCATAACTTGTGCAATATTTTGTTTACGTTGTCACAGTATTTTTATTCTTACAGTTAAACCATAAATAGACATATAATACTACATATCAAGCAGAGATAATTATTAAAAGACATAGGAAAACGAGGCCTACATTTATCACACAAGAAATCTTCAACACAACATTTATAACACAGCACCAGATGCAGCTAACCTCTGAAAAAGGTTTGTAAACAAACGTCGAGTGAAAAGTGATAAAACCCACACCCCCGCTTCACTTCTAAAGAGAACACAAGGAATTATATGGTGGACCAAAAGGTTCCAATAAAACTTGTGCTTATCTCTGGGAACCACAATAAAGATGTGCGTCTGTACTCAAGAAAGCATGCCATGCAAGCTACTTTACATAAAGTATCTCATGTGCAATACGCACAGGGCAAAGGAGTACACCATTTATAGCATACACTTGTTTTCTTACATTCATATGTTTTGCTTTTGATTAATTATCACGCAGAGAGACTGCTTATTTAAAACTAAAGAGCCCTATGGCATAGCGCTCCGCTTACAGTACTAGCGATTTCACTTGTAAATATGAAAGACTCTTTTACGTAAATCATCTGTCTCTGCTGCAAAAACTGTCATCACACATCGGCGTGTTCGCCATGCATAACTCTAGCTGTACTTAAAATGTATGTTATACTACAGGGTGTGGACATATGCTGCCCGGATGCGAAACATTTCAAAACATAAGGGCAGGAGGTGAAAACACTGTCGTTCACGTAAGCAAACGGTGTGCAGCATCAATGGAGGCCCGTGTTCCCAGACAGCAGAAACGGTTCCTCAATGGCATGGCCCCGGTCTGAAACTACATTTATGCGAAATCAATAGAGATTTGCACGCAGAGATATCAAATCCAGTTCCATTCACCTCTATGCGCCTAGCTTTGTATCCGTGCACATTATACACAGTACATAAGATCAATCCCCTCGTGCTAACAAAGCGAATGTGTTTTGGGTAATGTAAATAGTGCTGATAAAAAGCACGGCTATATCTACGGGTCGAATCGTCAAAGAATAAAACTTGCAATTTTATAAGCGGGCACTGTTTCAATATGCTGTCCAAGCTACTTTTCATGGAAGCCTCCTAATTCACAGTAACAATAGAGTTTTTTACACATATGCGGGCTATTTGCAAACACTTGTGAAGTAGTTACTTGTGGCTCCAACAAGACAGACGTCAAGCTATGCAGCTACTTTGAAGTTATTTGGTTTCGTTGTGCCCCTGAAGCATACGATTTCAAGAAGAGCTGTGAAGTACTTGGGTGCGGCTTTAACACCAAGCGATTCTGCCACAGCTTTCCCAGACTAGTCACACAGCACGTATAAAGAAATAAATCGGGGGCAGGCTCATAAACTTAATGAATAAATATAGACTGTGTGCATATAGTGTGCGCCATAATATTATGTGCAGCAGAGCATTTGGCAATAATACATTGAATTGCTGAAACATCCAGGCACTCCATTAACATCACGGGCTTGAACGGAAAAAAACAAAAAAAACACAGCGCTGCATCGTCAAATTTTATAAATTAGCATCAGCTCTAGTTATATCCCAAGGGTGTCACACATTTAAAAGCATATTTTAAAAGCATATTTTCCTTAAAACAACGCCCGATCAGAAGCAACAGACAAGCTAAATACATCGCTCACAGTGTACAAAGCATATGAAGCCCTCCTCTGCTTACGGGTTGAAAGGCGTGCGGGACCCCCGTTTTTAGAAGGCTAAATGCCACACTTTAAAACAACATCTCATCCTAAGTGGCAGGCGCGCTGCATGCGCTGTACAACGAGTGGTTGCTTACTGTTTAAAAGCGTGTGGGACACTCCATTAACATCACGGACTTCAATGAAAGAAAAAAAAACATCATCTCATCCTCTTTCTATGACTAAATTGCTTGCTAAGTAAACACAGCAGTGATGGTGTGAACTCGGTTTACCTTTAATGCCCGGGAGTAAAACTTAGCTTGAAGCGAACCTAGCTTGTTTCCGTCCCTTTCATTATGTTAGCAGACAATCCAGTGTCATCAAGGACATTCTGGTCCAGTGTCAGGAGCCTGAAACTACGTTATAAATGCTTTAAGATTGCCATGTCGCACCCAATGTGTGAAATCACCTAAGGGCACTCGGGCCCCTGCACATCACATGCTTGAATCTCAGCAGGATCGACTCAGCCTTTCATTCTTCCGAGGTCAATTGAACGAGCAGCAATGGGTTGAGTGAAATAAACGTCTGGACCCCGTGTCTCTCTCCACTCTGCAGCGAAGAGTATTTAGGGATCTCTGAATGAAAGTGGTTGAGCTCGCGCGGTAGAGATACCAAGTACACTGCACCCCTAGAAAAGCTTGCGAATAAGAACGTTTTTTCCATAGCTGTAAAAACAAACAAGCATTGCGCAGCCCCCCACTATCCTAATGCTGATGGCGGCATGCGCGCTTTGGCTTTAAACATCTGAAGCTTAAGCGCGTGTGCCGGGATTGCTTGAAAAGTAAGGAAAAAGAAACTGTGCATTTTTTTCTATTTCTTTACTTCTGAAATAATCCCGGCACTCGTGCTTTAGCTTCAGATGTTTCAAGCTAGAGCACTGGTACAGCAATTGAAACCACAGTAAACAAATAGGGAAAAAATGGCCACCTGACGTTTCTATCCTTTTATTTATTTACTTTTGTTGTGCCCCATTGTAACAAAAATAAGTAAACAGGGAAGAAAAATAATGCATGTAATCAGTTCCCCCATTTCTAAAACGTTGTCTATAGCTGGAGAGGCTGTGGTTTAGAGGTTAGAGCTGCCCACTAAAGAGCTGGGGGCCAGGGTTCGAGCCTCGGCATCGGCTCAACATTTATTAATTATTTGCAAATTACGATTTTGTAATTACGGGAAGAAAAATACAGCATGTAATCAGTTGTCCCGTTTGCTGGAGAGGCTGTGGTTTAGCGGTTAGAACTGCCGACTTGAGACCTGGGGGCCAGTGTTCGAGTCTCGGCATGGCTCAACATTTGTTAAGTAATTGCAAATTTCTATCTTCCAATAATAAATAAACACAGGGATCTTGGCGCGCCGGGAGAAAAGAAATTCACATACCTACCGATAAAACTTGTTAACATGCGACTCCCAAAATTAAAGACATAACTTTGCAATAACAAAAATATGTTTATATGTACGTGGACACACGCAGCAAAGTTTTCAAAGTCTGTCAATATAATAAGCTTGCTTTGAGCTCGTAAGTTTGAAACGTGTGACAATATCACATGCTTGCCTGGAACTAAAAAACAAAAGAAAGGCACATCAAGGCCCCCGAGAGACCCAGAAAAAATTGACTAATACAAGTAAATTGCGATCCCAAGCAGCTGCCGCTCTGTAAGCAACAGCCGCTCTGAATACGTTACACAACGAGTGTCTGCTTAAAGGTTTGCAAGGCACTCGTCTTTCTGTATTTGTACAAAAAAGACTATAAAACATCCAGGCACTCCATTAACATCACGGGCTTGAACGAAGAAAAAAAACAAACAACGTAAACAAGGGCACCATATGTGTGTGCCTAGGGAGCATTCCATCAGCATCACGTGCAGATAAAAAAGTCCGTGCCTGGGAGGCACTCCATTAACGTCACGTGCTTTAACGATGTGTTGCTGCCTAAATCAAGTGCTTTAACGATGTGTTTCTGCCTAGAGAGCATTCCATCAGCATCACGTGGTCAGCATCACGTGCAGGAAATAAAACAAAGTCCAACAACCAAAGCAACGCCCCTAATACAAGTAAAGGGGCCAATAGCCATAGGCGTGGCTAACAGCTCAAAAGGAGGGACTTCAAACACTTGTAACCAATACCAAGTAGAAACAGTTTGAGAGGCACATTGAAGAACGAATGAGAACAACTATTTAAAAAGAGGCGGTCAGACCCTCACTAAAGTATATACTGCATGTCTCAACGAGACAGCGCAAGCGCTGCCTAGGCGAGACCTAAAAAGGAATAAGGCTTAAATACAAATATTTCTGAAAATAACAACTAGATATTTGAACCCAGCAGACAAAAAATGAATAACAAGGTTTGCTGTCCTCCATCAAGCAAAAAGATTGGGGAAATTATTTTTCTTGATTGAAAAGTGTTCTACTTTGAAACGTGACAATAGTACTTCAATTTTAAGAACCCCAGTTGCACTAACAGTAATAAGTTGAATTGTAAGATGTCAGCTTTGGTAATGAGCACCGATGCATTTGGTCTGCCACCCGCACATGGCTTTGAACAGATTCCAGTGTGTTTAAAGCGGTACCTGCGATGCATTCCCCTGCTTATCTTTCCAGGCACTGTAGCAATAAGGGACATATCATTTTGTTAGTCTTTATTTCGACCAAATTGATCATAAAAGACAAGAATATTTACATCATCACATATATACAATCCATTTCTCATCAAAGACTATACAGATAATATAATAATACATATTAAAAAGACAACAAAAATGTCCACTAAAAGCTGACCGATGTAGATGTAATAAGGGACATCTCAGGTACGCAGGGTAAGGGGGGGTGGGGGAGGGGCGCCCTCACATAGTTCTACATGCTGCTGCTAATTAAAATCAATCGGGTTTCAAACAATGCTTAAGACCCTGGGTTGGAGAGCTCTTTCCAACTGCAATCTTGCTAGCTCATTATTGTCGAGGCTACCTGCAGAGCACGATGTCATCAGGCAGCTCATCATTTCAACATGCGTGACACCATTTTTTCATGCATTTTATGTTTTTCACACGCATTTCGTGATCTTAGCAATCCACACGTGGCATTAATCCACATCTAGCTATTGAATCAGACACACTGCACCTGTAACATGGTTACAAGCATGCTACCACCACGCATGTTGTCATTTTATCGCTAAACTCTTTTTAAAAAATGCTGTACAATGCCATAGCAACACGAACAATATTTTAACACTTGCCTTATGATTCGGTCACTTTTCTCATGAGTTTATCAAACCTTACACATCACGATAACGGACCTGGATATGTTATCTTCCACCTCACGATATTTTCTGCCAGCTAGATGCCACATTTTCTTTATGGTTTTAGTGGGCATCTTGCAATTTTACAGGGCATGCCGTGATTTTATTATGCATTGCTGCTTTGTTTTAGCATGTTTCACGCTTTTTCACGCATCAAGTACCAGAATGTGGAGGGGAGGAGCCTAGCGCGCAACCAAGATGGCCGCGTAGGTGCGAGGCTCCCGAGGACCTCCGCGACCTCCTGAATAAATCCTGGAAATATCCCGTCCTTGTTAAGGGGACTGTGTCGGGGAACCCGAGCTGAGGCACTACCCGTTTTTTGGGCTCGAATCGGACCCCGAACACCGGTGGGAACATCGACTGAAGGTTGCGGCCTTCTCCTCGCCGGCCCCCCGGATTGGAGTAGTGGCGCGATCCGGGGACAAGGTGAATAACAGCGGCGAGCGGGGCTGGGCGACTCGCGCACCCCGCACTTTCACTTTCGCTTTTGCGCCCTCCTTGCTCTCTGGCGAGGTCGGGCTGCGGAGCGGGGTGCGGTGGTGTGGCCTTGTCCAGGTACCCAGCTGGCCCGCCGGCGGTGGGTCGACCCGCGGCTCTGTGGTCGCCCCCTTGACACCCGTGATCTGGTGTGACGGCCCGTTTGGAGATCTTGGCGCGACGGTGGAAGGGCCAGCATGGCCACCAAACAAGATGGCGACCGGGCGAAGGTGAAGACGACCCGCCGTGGCACGGCGCACCAGGCCAATAGTATGGACCGCTACACGCTCCAAAGGGGTTCTCCGGAGACAACGCGGTCATCCCCGGTGGGACCGACGGAGACACCTGCCCATCCAGTGGATCTAACCCTCCGGGACGTCATGGGCGCCATCGCTGAACTGAAGGCCTCAGTGGACCAGCGTTTTGATACCTTGTCGCAAAAAATTGACTCGGTCCTGGTGGATGTGGGCCTTGTGAGGGCGGACTTGTCAAAGACGAACGACCGAGTCGATTCCCTGACCCACACCACAACGAGCCTCACGACTGACGTGGTGGCCCTCCAGAAGGAGGTGCGCCGGCTTGGCCAGGCGAGCGCCCTGATGGACCGGCGACTGGAGGATTCCGAGGGTCGCGCCCGGAGGAATAATATCCGCATTATTAGTGTGCCGGAGGGACGTGAGGCGGAGGCGGCGGATCTCTTCGTGGAAGACTTGATCCTGACCCATCTCCAGCCCCGGGGGCTGAGTAAGTTTTTTGCGGTGGAACGTGCCCACCGGGTCCCCGGGGGCCGCCCTAAGACCGGTGCCCCGCCGCGGCCCCTTATTCCCCGAATCTTTAATTTTCGGGACCGAGATGCCATCCTCCAGACCTCCAGGCAACAGGGACCGGTCAGGTTGGACAACATGGACGTAAACTTCTACCCAGACTTTACCCCGGCAGTCCAGAAGCAGCGGCAGAGCTTTATTGGCATCAAACGTCGTTTAAGGGACCTAAATCTTAAGTACTCAATGCTCTTCCCGGCTAAGCTGCGGGTGGAGGTGGATGGTCGCACGCACTTCTTCGACCGGCCCGAGGCGGCTGGGGACTGGTTGGACACCTTGCCTGGGGATCGGGGCCGAGGGGGTGGGGGGAGCGCAGCTGGCGAGGGGGGCCCGCTGGTTCAGAATTGAGGGGTGACTGTATTGCCTTACTCGGGACATTGTTCCTTCACCACATACTGCTTCTGTAGGTTCCCCTCCCATGGAGGTCATGTGGGGTCTGCTGGGGGCTTCCCTCCTCCTCTGGGGGACTAATTAGTATTTAGCTATGGGGCGACAGGCACACTGCACTTTGGGGGGGCTGTCTGGGCTCATGCAGGGGTGCAGGGAGGGGGGAGTTTTGTTGGGACCGGGGGGTGGGGGGGGTGTGTTGTTTGTTTGTACCGCAAGGCAATCCTGCGACTGTTTTGTTGTCTTTAGACTGCTCGGTGGGGGACGACCGATTGTTTCGACGTACGATGGGGGGTAGGGACTTGACTGTGTTGTCATGGAATGTTAACGGCCTGGGGGATAGGATTAAGCGTGGTGTGGTCCTGCAGTATTTAAAACGTATTTCCCCAGATGTTGTCTTTCTGCAAGAGACGCACCTTATAGGTAACACCTTTCATGCAATGAATCGGAGGGGATATCGTTTGGCGGCCCACTCTGGCTTCACCTCAGGCTCGCGGGGGGTGGGTATTATGGTTAGGAACTCGCTCCCGTTGGAGATTGATGAGGTGCACCACGATGAGAGGGGACGTTACACTGCTCTGGCGGGACGTATGGAGGGTAGAGTGTTCAGTTTTGTGTCGGTGTACGTCCCGCCTGGGCTACAGGCCACTACATTTGCGGACCTGGGGCGCCTCCTTCTGGAACTTCCGAGTGGCCTATTGGTGGTTGGAGGGGACTTTAATGCGGTTGTGTCTGGATCTATGGATCGCCATCCCCCTAGGGACCTCCCCCGGGCACAGGCGTGGCTGCCTGGCCTTTTAGACACACTGGGCCTGGTGGATTGTTGGCGCTTAAAGCATCCCGTATTGCAACAATACACCTTCCACTCGGGGGCCCATGGTAGTCTTTCGCGGCTTGATTACATCCTTGTCCCAGCGGCCCATGCGGGGAGGGTGGGAGAGGTGCGCCATCTGGCACGGGGTATTTCAGACCACTCCCCATTGTTGTTGCATTTCGATGTCTTCCCGAGGGGGGATGGCAGGGTGGCCCCGATTAACGCCTGGTATCTGCGCGACCCCACCATTCGTGCCGACTTGGTCACATCCTTGCAGCGCTATTTTGAGGAGAATGTGGGGTCGGTCCCATCTGCCATCTCCCTATGGGAGGCTTTCAAAGTGGTTCTTAGAGGGGAGGCCCTCTCCTTTATTGCCAGTGCCCGGCGGCGTGAGCGGGAGGAGGTGACCCGGTTGGAGGCCGAGATTGCGGAATTGGAGGGTGACCTGGGGAACGGGGTAACAGACGCCAAGTTACATGTTCTGCAGTTAAAGCAGGCGGCCTACCGGGCCCTCGTCACGGAGGCGGCCAGGGGCCTTGGTAGAGAGCAGCAGGGGCGCTTGTATGATGTGGGTGATAAGGCCGGTAAATTGATTGCGTGGTTGGATAGGAGAGAGAGAGCGAGCCGAGTGGTGCCTTTGATTGAGAGTGTGGATGGTGCGTGTGCCACGGAGCCGGAAGCCATTGTCTCCTGTTTCGCGGATTATTTCCGCGGAGTCTACTCCCCTGCTTCTCCCTGTTCGGAGGCGGACTCCCGTGCCCTGCTTCGGGATATTGCACTCCCCTCCCTTACGGCGGAAGACAGAGATTCGCTAGACGTCCCTCCCACCTCGGACGAAATTGCCTCGGCTATTCGCTCGATTTCATCCGGCAAGGCCATGGGCCCCAATGGCATTCCCATTGAGCTATATAAGTTACGCCCGGATGTGCTGGCACCCCACCTGCGAGCGATGTTCCTCGCGGCCCACTCGCGGGGCTCCCTCCCGCCGGACCAGCGTCTGGCCACAATTGTGGTAATCCACAAGGAGGGGAAGCCCCGTGAACGGGTCACATCCTATCGGCCGATTTCGCTTTTGAACGCGGAGCCCAAAATCCTCGCCAAGGTGTTGGCTAACCGGTTGGTTGGCGTGGTGGGCGATTTGGTCCATCAAGACCAATCGGGCTTTATCCCACACCGCAATACGGCTCTTAATCTACGGCGCTTGCACGGCGTGCTCGCGCGTGTCCCATTTGTGCGGGAGCCAGCCATCTTGGCGTCCTTGGACGCCACCATGGCGTTTGATACGCTCGAATGGCCATATCTCTGGGCGATGCTCGCGAAGTTTGGGTTCGGCCCGGGTTTCATCAGCTGGGTCAAATTACTATATTCGGGCCCGATGGCGCAGGTGGTGGTGAACGGGCGTGTGTCGACCCCGTTCGCGCTGGGGCGGGGCACGCGACAGGGTTGTCCCCTGTCGCCTCTTCTGTTCGCCCTGGCCCTGGAGCCCCTGGCGGAGTGGCTGCGGTGGCACCCTTCCATCCGTGGTCTCCGCTGGACCCCCGAGCACGAGGACCGCGTGTCCCTCTACGCGGACGATATCCTTTTGTATCTCGCCTCCCCGCGCAAGTCCCTGATAGTCCTAGTTGATGTTCTGCGCTCCTTCGGTCGCAACTCAGGCCTAGTCATTAACTGGGCGAAATCCTGCGTCTACGTGCTTTCCGGGGAGGCTCCGGTCTTGCCGCGGGACTGCCCGATCCAGATTGCCTCCCAGGGTTTCCGGTACTTGGGTATATATATCACTCTTGACCCGGAGGCCCGCTATGAGCGGAATCTGCTGCCCCCTCTCCAGCGTTTGAAGGAGGATGTGGTGCGCTGGCGGCGTCTCCCGCTCTCGCCGCTCGGTCGAGCGGCCTTGTTTAAAATGATGTCCTTGCCGCGCTTCCTCTACGCCCTCCAGAACACTATGGATATGGTCCCGGCACGCTACTTTCGTGAGGTGGAGGGCCTTCAGCGGCGCCTGTTCTGGGACGGGAGGCCGCGTATTGCTCTGGCTAAACTGACGCTCCCGTGGTACGATGGAGGGGTCGCCCTCCCGGACATTAAACGGTATTACTGGGCCTCCCAGCTAGCTGCAATTAATCATGGCCTTTACGGGCCCGCCCTGAACCCGGCATTCGAGATGGACAAGATGCTCCTGCCCGGTGGCGATTACAATCGAGCGCTGTACTCTGGTGCGCCTGACTCCCGTCTGACGGGACCGACGCGTGTAATGGTGCGGGTTTGGCACGCGGCTAATGCAGCTATGGGGTGGAAGGACCGTTTGACCCGGGCGTCTCCACTGTATGCCTCTGAGAGACTGGGCTCCCTGTGGACATCGAAGGGCTTCGAGAAGTGGGACACGATCGGAATCAGCACAGTGGGGGATCTTTGGACGAGGGGGGGATTCAAAACTTTTGAGACGCTGCAGGCGGAGTTCCAGCTGCAGGGCAGTGAGTACTTTCGGTACCTGCAGGTCCGCCATGCGCTGGGCTCCGTCTTCCCGGATGTTGCATCCATTCCGGAGTCTTCCCCCCTGGAGGACAGAGTGCTGGATGGCCATGTCCCGGACAGCACGATCTCCCTCATATACAAGAAGCTGATTAATGATAGATCGTGCCTGTTAACTAGTCTACGCGAGGCTTGGGTGGCCGACGGGCTGGAGCTGGACGACGAGGATTGGATGTCCGCGGTGGCCTCTCCGAAAGAGGTGGCCATCCCGGCTCGCCTTCGTTTCGTCCAGCTCAAGATTCTTCACCGGGTCTACGTGACGGGGCCGAGGCTTCTACGTATGGGTTTTGCCATGGACGGACTGTGTAGGCGTGGATGTGGTGCGTTGGCGACTTTTATGCATATACTGTGGGAGTGCCCGAAGGTGGAGCGATTCTGGCGTGGTGTGCATGAGGTCCTGCGTGTGGTCACGCGTGTAGCGCTGCTGCCCGAAGCGAGGAGGTGCTTGTTGAATGTATGGGAACCGAATGACTACTCGGTTCCGCAGACGCGGTGGGTGACTCTGGGATACATGATAGCGAAACGTGATATTGCTCAATTGTGGGGATCCCAGAGGCCCCCTGCGGTGTCGGCCTGGAAAGAGCACATGGATTGGTGTATGTTCCGTGAAAGGGTGGTGTATGTGGCGAGGGGTAAGCCTGGGGCGTGGGTGAAAATCTGGGGCCCCTGGAACGCCTACCGTGGGGGCATTTGTGAGCCACCACAGCTGCCGGCTGCCTCGCCTGCTCCGTCTCCCTAGCTGGACCCTCTTGCTCGGCCGCGGGCACGCGGCCCCCCAGTCCTTGATCTCCTCCCATCCCCCTCTTCAGATCTTTCCTGACAGTCTGGATCCCCCACTATGGAGCAAGTGTTGTCATCTTGAATCTCGGGTTGCCTTGCGGTTGTGGTTTTTTGTTGATGTTGTTAGTCCTTAAAATGAAACCGTACTCTGTGGCAGGACGCCGTGAGGCCTGCACCGTTGATTACTCCTGTGTTTCTACTGTACACCGCTGAGAGACCTTTACTGTCTGTATGTACTATATTTGTGATGCTTTAGCGGCCGGCCGTGCGGTTGTAGGCCCATACCTGTAACCTTTTTATGGATGCAATAAACGGTTTCAAAAAAAAAAAAAAAAAAAAAGTACCAGAATGTGAAAATAAAAAACAAACTGAGTGAATTACTGATAACTTGCAACTTCACAACCATCCCAATGCCCACCCCGACTTCTAGCCTTGTCCCCCCTTAAAAGAAATTTGTTGAATTAAGTCTTGCCGTAACTTAAAATAATAAACATGGGGCATATTATTAAGACAGGCGATAAGATTATCGCCGCTTTAGCGGCAGAAACCTGCTGCTAAAACGGTGATAATGGGCTTGATAATATGCTCTATGGAATTCCAATCGAAGCCCATGTTAGATGTGAAGGACATCTAACCTGAGCTTCAATTGGAATCCCATAGAGCATATTATCAAGCCCATTATCGCCATTTCAGCTGCAGTTTTCTGCCGCTAAAGCAGCGATAATTTTATCGCCTGTCTTGATAATATGCCCCCACGTTTTTATGTAAACTCTTACATTTAAATGAACTCTGCTCTCTTCCTAGAGCATCATCCGAGTGATTACAGGCCCACGAGCTGGGGTTGATCTGTGAGGTGAGCTGCTTAGGAAAGACGCTTAAGCGCTCTGTGGTGCTTGAGGTCTCCTCAGCCGTGAATGCCTCTTCCGCGCTAGTGTGGTAGATTGGTGGGTTGCTGCCTCAGCTGCAGAGATGCGTCTTCATCCTACAGAGTCCGAGGTCCAGTCCTTCCGAGAATTACAATATTCTGTCAATGGATGGGAATAAGGCCTGTTATTTACATAAGTAAAACATCCTTCGACAGCCGCAGCACGCGCACAAATCTACACTTCCTATAATATCCTTACCGCAAACGACAATATGAAATGACGGCGAAATTAATACATATGAAATACGGAACAGCGTGCATACACCGGACATCCGCACATTTTATCGTACATATTTGTGCAAAATTAGCACCGTTTTGCTGATGCTCCTGGGCACAGCTATCCCATGCAAAAAAGTTGCGGTATGGCGTTTTTTGATGCAATCATACTACTTTCTGTGAAGCCCCAAAATGGTGGTAAAAACGCACAGAACAACACGTTGCATACACTGACCACGTTTGTTACGCCATCACATACTCCTAATGAGGGCGTTAATCAAGTCTGCAAAACTCGAGAGAAAGGTTTAAAACTAGAAAGTTTGCCCATTTCAAACTCCTCCCGGATAACGCTGGAAGCTCAAACCGCTCACGCTGCCCTGTCCCTGAAGTGTTTGTGTACCTGGGTCAGTCGCAGCCGGCATGGGGGGGCGGGAGAGCAGCCTGGGACCATAATTAAAATTGAAAAAAATGTACCTTCCCCTGGGTCACGCTACGCCGCCTCTGCTCCTGCTGCTCCTGGCCAGATCCCGTGTCTGGAACCAGGCTTCCTCCCTCCCCTCCCCGAGCCAATCACAACTCTGTAATGGCAGCGCCGTGATTGGTGCGGACGGCGCCCAGCTGGGCGCCTGAAGGGAGTGTGCATGGCTGCTTTGGTTGGCCCTAGAGGGCAGACCAAACAGTCAGGGCCCACAACAGTGGACAAGCCACTCCCCCCTGCACTCGAGCAGGACCTCCCTACCGCCCACAACCAGGCACTTCTGCTTTATTGCAGTGCGAGAAGCAGAAACCTAAAATGGAGAAAGCAGTTTGGCTACGCCCCCACGCCCCAATGGAAGAGCCGCCACTGCCCATGGGTCGGTCCAGTGGCTCAGGAGAGTGTTGACCGAGGCATCTAACTGGTTTCAGATGGACATAGAACTGATAAGTACCTCTGCAGTAGAGGGTCATTGTTCATGTTCTATCACCTGAGCAGGGAAGCCCATCAAGGTACAAATTAGTTTATCCTGGCTTTAGGCTGGAGTGGGATCATGTTGGACCCAGCCCTCTCTGCAGGGTGGGTCAACTGCAGATGTTTTGTCTTTACCCCTCCCTGTTTCGCTGAATTTGTTTTTGTTGGGGTTTGGTCTCTGTGCCAAACAGTACTCTCGCCTTAAAACATGGTACAATTGACTTACACCCTATTGGCACATTTAATTTACTTATAAGTTCCCAGTAAAGTGGTGCTAAATGTACCCAGGGCCTGTAAATTGAATGCTACTGGTGTGCATGCAGCTCTTATTTTGGTACTCACTTATGTAGCCTATTAAAACATGTCTCAGGCCTTACATTGCAACCTATGTGTTGTTTGAAACTGCCATTTTGTCCTCACAAAATAAACCTTGAGCCAGGTCCAAACCTTCCTTTCTAATACATATAAGTCACCCCTAGGGTTGGCCCTAAACAGGCTATATGGCAGGTTGCAGTGCATTTAAAAAGCCGAACACGTAATTTTGAGTTTTACATGTCCTGGGTGTAAAAAAATCTTACATTTGTTTTTCACTACTGCAAAGCCTATCACTCCCATAGGATAACATTTCACATTTGGCTACCCTATTACATTTAATAAGTGATAACGTTTGATTGGGAGCAGGTAGAAATATCAAGTTTGGTCTTAAATTATTTGAAATTTGAAACCCTCTTTAATGGTTGGATTTTAAGTCACAATTCTGCACATGACATTTTTAGAAGGTTGACATTTTCTTGTCCTAACTGTTTGGTGCCTGCAGCCTGTATCCATGGTCAAATTACTAGTTTTAGCTGGCAGCTGGCCTTTGATTATTTCTCCCAGACAGCATCAAAAAGGGGGACTGTGTCTTGGCAGAATGGATCATCCTGACCTGCTGAAAGGGACGGAGCTGTCACTCACCACACTTGCACTTCAAAGATGTAACCTCAGCACTCACACAAACCCCAGACCTCTTGGAGCCAGGGAAGGGGAAGAAAGGAATTTCCAGAACCAAATGTGGGGGCAAGTCTAAGTGTCTCCCATTTCAAAGCTACCATCAGGTATAAATATTGGACCCTCAAACCAACTCTTCTGATTGTTTCTGGACCTGTGGAAGAGTCAGAAGGGCTACTCTGCTGTCTTGCTACTGGAAGGACTGCTGTGCTGCCCTCCTGCCTGGGGAAGGAAGACTGCACCTGATCCTTGAACCCAGAACAACCAGAGTGACTGCAGGGGCTAGCTGACTGTCCTCCTATTCTTGAGGCCTGCCCCGCATCTGCCCTGCTGCTCAGACTCAACTGGACCTGCCTGTGCGATGCTTCTGGCCTCTACTGGGGGGAGTCCTGATTTCCAATAGTTGCCCCCAGGTCCTAGACCCTTGGTTGGCATCAGAGTGTACACCTCCTGGCCCAAATGTAGGCTCCCTCAGAACCGAAGCAGCGCATCGCAACTCAATGCAGCGTGATGCAGAACCTGGCATCGCAGCACCTTGCAGCTCCTGATCGGTGGCCCCATCGAAACTGATGCAACTCAGGACCTTACCTCTCTCTCCAAGTACAATCAGGTACATTGCTCAGGGGGCCAAATTTGGCTCTGTACCCGACCCGTGCTCCATTGTGGTCAGCTTGAACTTCTGGCTTTGTCCCGGTCCGGTGTGACCAGATAACCCCATTTGGCGCTTTGTCCTTTTTGTCACTACTTTTACCTAAGACTTTGAAGTTACATATCTCCAGTTCTACTGATTGGCTTTTTGTCTTTCTTGTATCATTTTATTTATTCAAATATACTCTATTTTTCTAAAGTGGTGTGGGATATTTCTTGCCTGATGTTTTAACTTTATTACTATCCTGCATTCATTATTTATGCATTGCTTCTAAGTTAAGCCTGACTGCTTTTGTGCTAAGCTACTAGAGGGTTAGGCACAGGTTAATTTTTTGATAAACTTCTTTTTATTGTGTTTTGCGGCATAAAGAACAATATCAGGAATAATATACAGCAGTGCAGTGAACAAGGCATCAGTATCGGCAATCAGGAAAGCATCAACAGGCAAGTGCAAAAACCCTCCCGCCCCCTCCCATCCCCCGTCCCCCCCCCCCCTGCGCACCCACCCTTCAAAGCAGGCCCCCCAACCATTTCCCCCATATCTTGCGAAATTTTTTTGGGCAGCCCCGTGCAGTGTATAGCGACCGCTCCTGAGCTGCACACCAATCCACCCCTCTACTCCAGGTAGCCACTCTGGGCGGGTCTGGCTGTGACCACGCCGCCGCTATGTCTCTTTTAGCCACCATAAGGGCAGTGGTGAGGAAGTACTTCTCATTGCGGGACCCGTCCATCCCGTCCATGATGCCCAGCAGGGCCATTCTAGGCTCGTGGGGGACCTCCCAACCCAGGACCTCCGCTAGATCGGCCTCGATCGCTGCCCAGTAGTCCCCCAGACGAGGGCAAGACCACACCATGTGGAAAAAATCTGCCGGAACCTCCCCGCAGCGAGTGCAAGAGGCGTCCGCGCGGAGTCCCGCACGATACAGGCGGGCCGGGGTCAAATAGGCAGTGTGGAGGTAATAAAGTTGGATAAGCCGCAGCCTCGCGGAGGTGGTAAGCGACCGAGGGCCCATAAGGGCGTCCCTCCAGTCCGCCTCATCCAGGGGTCCCACCCAAGCCTCCCATCGCTGCTTTAGCCCGCTCCAATCCACCGGTGTATTGTTAATTAGGGATTTATAAATGCGGGATATGCCCCCCCTCCCAAGATACCCCAACATCACCTGGGCCTCAGGCGGACTATGGGAAGGCAGTCTGGAATCTAGAGGGACGTGAGCCCGAACCGCGTGGCGCAATTGAAGGTAGCGGTAGAATTGAGAAGGCTGCAGCGAGAAGCGGGTCCGAAGCTCCTGGAAAGAACACATGCGGCTTCCACGCCATATATCGCCCAGACAGGAGATACCGAGAAGATCCCACTGCCGAAAGCCCGTGAGTCCCACCACCTCCCGCAGCCACGTCCCGTGCCAAAGCGGAGTGAGTTGCGTGGACGTCCCCGACCATCTGGTGTGTCGCAAGGCCGCGCGCCACGCGAGAAAGGGAGCCCGCACGACGCCGGGGAGCGACAGGGGGATCGTTGTGCCGTAGAGCATGTTTTGGATGGAGGGGAACCCGAGGCAGTTCACCTCGAGTCGATAAGCCGGGTCGCCCCAGCCCCCTGAGAACCAATCGTGGACCACCAGTAGTTGGGTGGCCAGATAGTAGAGGTAGAGGTTGGTCATGCTTAGGCCGCCGTCGTAGGAGGGGACCCTGCAGCGGTCCAAGGCCAGCCGAGGTCGACCACCGCCCCAAAGGAATTTGGTCACCATCTTATCCAGGTCCCGGAACCACGGGCGCGGAAAGGGGCATGGAGTGTTCTGCAGCATGTAAAGAAACTTGGGGAGGATCATCATCTTATATAAGGCGACTCTCCCTAGCGGATTCAAAGGGAGGGCCTGCCACCGGAGCATATCTGATCTGGCTTTGTTTACTACTGGAGCCACATTGAGTGCCCAGCAGAGTTCCGGGAGGAGGGTGACCCAGATCCCCAGGTACTTAAAGGAGAGTCTCCGGAGGGGAATATCTGATTGCCAGTCGAAACATTCCCGCGACGGGTGTAGCGGGACTAGAACAGATTTTTTTGGGTTCAGATGGAGACCCGACGCCTGGCCAAACCGATGGAGGATCCGGCGGACCCGGGGCCCCGAGGTCGCTGGGTCGGAAAGATAGAGGAGGACATCGTCCGCGTATAGGGCAATCTTATCGGGGGCCACAGCTGGCCATTCCCAACCGCGAAGAACGGGATCCGCGCGAATCAGCATTGCCAGGGGTTCCATGGCCAACGCAAAAAGGAGGGGCGAGAGCGGACAACCCTGGCGCGTCCCCCGACCTATGGGAAACGGGCGAGAGAGAGCCCCGTTGACCAACACCCGGGCCCGCGGGTGCGCGTATAGGACCGCTACCATGGCACGGAACCGGGGGCCGAAACCCATGCGTTCCAGGACGTCGGCCAAGTACGCCCATCCCACGGAATCGAAGGCCTTTTCAAAGTCAACCAGAAGGAGGGCCAGGTAGGGAGAAAGGCGGCCGCGGTGCGCCATCGCAAGATGCAGGCGCCGCAGGCAGTGTCTGGTCCCCCGCTCCGGCATAAAGCCGCATTGATCCGGATGGACCAAGGAGGCGAGCGACGGGCGCAACCGCTGTGCTAGGACCGTAGCATAGATTTTGAGTTCGGTGTTGATAAGGGATATCGGCCGATAGTCAGAGCAGGACCGCGAGGGAGGCTGAGTCTTGGGGAGGGCAACTATGGTTGCCGTGTCCGTCTCGGGCCGGAACGAGCCCGTGTCCACCACGGCTGCAAACAGGTCCCGAAGCCTCGGGGCCAGCGTCTCCCGATAGTGAGCGTAGTACTCCTGGGGGAACCCGTCGGGTCCCGGGGTCTTCCCAGGTGCTAAGCGGCCTATGGCCTCCTCGATCTCTTGCAGCTCGATCGGTGAATCAAGGGTCTCGGAAACCTCGGGCTGCAACCGCGTAAGTGTAGCCGCGGTCGTCCCCAGCAATTCCTCAAGGGAGAGCGTGGACGGCCTGCGGCGGTATAGCTGGGAGTAATAGTCAGCGAACGCCTGGGCTATCGCCACCGAGGCTGTGTGAGTACCACCCGCTGGGTCCGCGATGGCCGGAATGATCCGTCCCGCCCGGGGATAGGTCGCCAGCCGGTGGAGAAGAGTGCCGTTTTTGTCTCCCCACCCGTAGACCCGGGCCACCGAGGAGCGCCATAGAATCTTCGCCGCCTCCAGGGAATGGAGGCGAATCTCCTCCCGCAGGAAGGCCAAGCGACGAGATCGGGCGGCATCGTCCAACTCCCCCAGACCGCGCTCTAATTCCACGGCTTGGGCTTCGCATTCCGCGAGCTTCTGGGATTGTGCCCGCCGTTGGCGCTGCAGATGCCCCTTAGCGGCGCCCCGGACAGTCGCCTTGCCGGCCTCCCACAAGACGGCAGGGGAGGTGACAGAGCCCTCGTTATGGGAGTAGTAGTCGGCGATCTCGCCCCCGACCGCCTTCCGGAAAGCCTTGTCGTGGAGGAACCAGGCGTTCAGACGCCACATCGGACGGGCAGAGAGGGGTGGGGGACCAAGAGCGAGGAGCACAGGCGAGTGGTCCGAAAGGCCCCTCGGAAGAATGCGTACATCTCGCACCCCCGCGCAGTCGGTGGATGGTACGAAGATGAGGTCGATCCGGGCATGGGAGTGATGGGCCGCCGATGTGTGGGTGTATTGGCGTGCCTGTGGGTGCCAGATCCGCCAGACATCGCAGAGGCCCTGCGCTTCGGCCCAGGATGAGAGCTGTTTTGCGCGGGCGACGCGGGACAGGGAGACCGGGCCCGTCGAGTCCAGGGGAGGCGAGTAGACGGCGTTGAAATCTCCGCCGAGAATGAGGGAGCCCGCCGGAAGTGTCGGGAGGAGACCCGCCGCGTGGGAGAGGGCCGACTGCAAGAGGGATGGCGCCGCATAAAGGGACATCAGGGTAAGGGGTCGCCCCTCCAGATTGCCAGAAACCACCACTACCATACCTTGGGGGTGCAAATGCACCCGGGACAGGACAAAGGGGAAGGACTTGCGGAGCAAAATGGCCACCCCTCGGGATCCCCGCACAAAACCGGAATGCCATACCCTGTCGTAACCGTAGCGGCCAAGGAAGGGGCAGTTGTTACCCAACAGGTGAGTCTCCTGGAGGAGGAGTACATCGATCTCAGCGCGTTGCGCGTATTTGAGGACCGCCATACGTTTAAAACGGTCCAGAAGACCATTGACGTTCCAGGATAGTATGCGCATGGCGGCCCTAGGGACAGGCGGGTCAGCCATGGTCTAGGACAGGAGAGGGGGCCAGTAGGGGCGCGGCTGAGCAGGCCCCCAGAGAGGAAGGACAACGGGACATCGGGCAGGAGAGCAAGCCAGACAGCACATGATGCCTTAGTACAACAATTAAGAGGGAGTCATCCCCCACCAACAAAGTCTTCCCAACGGGGAAGAAACAACCCCAAACCAACCCCAACCCCCCCCCCACCCTACACTTCGAAAACGGAAGCATCTGTCGCCCGAACCAAATGGAAGAACCACCAAGCTAAAACGCTTGGGCTTGAGCGCTAGTGGACCCCTGAGACCGATGAATTCAGACCTGAGTTACCTGCCCTGGCTAAGAGCAACACTGATAACGGGGCATCCCATCCCCGTCCAGGCATCCCCAGCCCCCCCTCCCCCCAAAGGAAACAAAGAGAGTCAAATGTTGGGGCTGCGAGAGAGGTCCGAAGAGTCCACCAATTCGACCGGCTGAGTTGCAGGGCCCGTGGGCCGGGGCGACACGGTCCGCCGTCCATCTGCCCCGGGACTGGCATGTGCGGCCGAAGAGGCAGAGGAGGCTCTCGACCCTCGGCGTGACCTTCTCCCAGAGCGCGTGGTGATCACCTCCTCCGCTGTGCGCTCCCGGGGTAACGTGCGGTGCCGCCGACGGGTCCTCGATGTCCGGGGTCTTCCTCGTCCCCTCCGCATACCCACAGGCGAGCCGCGCCCAGAGCACTGCAGGGGGTGCTCCTCCGTCAACCAGGCCCAGGCCGCCCGCGGGGTATCGAAGAACAAAGTCTTGTGCTGGAAGACGACCCGGAGGCGGGCCGGGAACTGGAGCTGATACTGGAGTCCCAGAGAGCGCATCTTTTGTTTCACTTCCGTGTAGGAGCGGCGTTGCTCTTGGACTTCGCGGGTGTAGTCCGGAAATATCATGATTTTGTGGTTCTGGTAAAGGAGGGCGCCCTGGCAGCGGGCCTCGCGGAGGATGGCGTCCCGGTCGCGGAAGTTCAAAAGTTTGAGGATGAACGGCCGGGGAGGCGCACCTGGGGGCCTGGGGGCCAGGGAGCGGTGGGCTCTCTCCACCACGAACGAGGGAGATAGGCTGTCCGCCGGCATCCAGGACCGGAACCATCGCTCCAGGAAGTCGTCCGCTCGGCCCGATTCAACTCCCTCCGGAAATCCCACTAAGCGCAGGTTGTTGCGCCGGGCGCGATTTTCTGCATCCTCGACCCGGCGGTGTAGTTCCTTAGAGTGGGTGGTCAACTCCCGAACCTGGTCCTGTAGGTGGCGGATGTCGTCCTCGGCGGTGGAGATCCGGGATTCGGCCTCGGAAATGCGGGCGGTGGCATTCCGCAGATCCTGTCGGAGAAGAGCAACGTCCACTTTGACCTCTCCCACCATGCCCTCGAGGGAGGCGCGGGAGGAGTTGATGGCCTGCAGGATGGCAGCAAGGTCCGTGGCAGGGGCCGGGGCCGGCGCGGCCGTGGAGCCGGGCCCCTTGTCGGTAGTAGTAAATTTGTCCATCCTGGTTTGGGTGGCCCCGGACGCTGGCTTGCCGGCCCTGTCTTTGCCCATATCTGTGGCGGCCGTCCGTGAATCAGGGCAGCGAGCGAACGTCACACCCGCAGAGCGTCAAGGGGCGCTCGAGCGGACAGGGGCCCAGCACGGGGGCGGCGGGGGGAGCCCGCAGCCGGACAGGGCCCGACACGGCCGGCCCCAGTGGTCAGCCTCCGGCGGGGTCCCCAGCGGGGCAACGAGTCCGATCCCTCGCCTCGGCCGTGGCCGCGGGCCTCTCTCAGAAACGATCCTCCGCCGCCGCACTCACCGCCTATTCCTGCTCTCAGGCTCCGTTCGGGGGGGGTCCCAGCGCAGCCCTCCAGGGGGCCTCGGGCTGCAGCCGCGAGGTAGGACAGCACCCAGCCGGTGCACCAGCTCTCCGCCGCAGGCCTCGGGACACCAGGGCAGGTCCAGCAGCGTTGGTGGGGGAGAGTGGGGGGAGACTGTGCCCCGGCCGTCGACACCCGGCCCGAAGGGGAGGGCCCCCACCACCTCCAGCCCCACAGCAGCTCAGGTCGTCCCACCAGGGAGTGCCCCACTCACCGCCCGGCCCTCCGTCTGGTACCACAGCCCGGAATGGGCTCCACAGCACCTCGCCGCCGGCCACAGGATCCCAGGTCGGGGCCCCACCGAGGGGGGGGCCGCCACTGCTGCAGCGACGATCTCACCGGGCCGCCAGGATTCTCAGGCCCAGCACCCTCGTGGGCGCCGCGGTCTCGAGTAGCCGCGCGCCCGCAGCCAGCGTCAGGGATCAAAGCCGCCTCCCGCCGGGCGCCGACAGCAGGCAGCAATCACAGCTCCGGGGGGGCGGTCGCGCTCCAAACTCGCACCAGGGACAGCCAGGCGGGCCCGGGCCCCAAAACTGCCGAAATCAGCCGGCCAGGGCAGGATCAGGCGAAGAAGAAAGGATCGGCGGGGTCTCACGGCCGGAGCCTCACGGCAGAGCAGCCATGTCGGTCAGGCGCCACCTAGCGCTCCAGGCACAGGTTAATTTAGTGACTTTTGTGGTTCATCCTGACAAGGATTGCGGTTGTTGCCTTGGGGGGGCTTCAACCAAAAAACTAATTTCTCCCACTAATATATTTCCAAACAACCTGGTACAAAAACTAGTTGGTGGCCTTAACACAGTGAATCTGGTTTCAATCCCAGCTTTCCAGCTTAACAAAACTGTGTTTTCCTCGGCAATTACTTTTCTTCACTGTGCCTGGTTTTCCACACTCGCCACATCTAAGAGCATCTTGAACACATTGAGTTCAGGATCGACATGGTACAATAGCCTCTCTTTTATATGGTTTAATGGACCACAATGTTGTTACATCTATAACAATAATAAAGGCCTTGTAATGGAGGCACAAAACAACTGATTTGCCTCTTATGTCACTAGTATAATTGTAATCAGGACAGAAGGGGGAAAGAATGCGTTACCCATCCAGTGGCTGAACTGCACGATGTGTAATCAGAAAGGCTGGATTTAATTACTCCTCACCATCTGGAACAAAGTCTGTAACTTTAGGAAACTATGTTCCTTCACTGTGCCTCTTTTTCCACAATCATCACATTTGAGAGGGACTTTTCAGTTCACGATGTGCACAGTACAAAAACCTCTCTTGTCTATGGTTTAATAGACCATAATGTCGCTCCATCTATAAGAGTAAAGGCTTATGAAGGAGGCAACACACAATTGATGTGTCTCTGGAGTCCTTAAATACAATTGTGAGGGTAAAATGAGTGTGGTTCACTAACTCCAGTACAGGCCACTCAGTGTAGTGATAGAGAACAATGTGCGAACTTGAAACAATCCACAAGGCACTTTTTAAATGTAAGATTGCTGAGCTCAGCTATGAAGTGGCAGCCAGCAACGCTTGCAGCCAGGTGGGAGGCTCTGATGACCGTTGCCGCGCTGCTCTTCCAGGTGGGACGCAACACAGGCGGGCAGTGGAGATGTATTGCTTCTGGCCATCACTGCCTCTCCACCACTGCCCTGTTGGCACTGGTAATGAGGTGGGAGAGTCTTGGGTGTTGGACACACTGCTCTCAGTGTCAAGGGCTATGCGCGTTTCCCCCCACACAAAGTCAGCTGCGAGCCCAACTTGTCAGCATTAGTATGGCCTGTTTCATCGCAAGGGCTATGATTGCAGTGACCCACGCTGCGAAACATGCCATGTGTGGCCAGGGGGGCCAACAGTAGAGCGCCGCGTGGGGCCTCTTCAAGGAGCATGGCCTGGGGAATATTGCCCTGTCTGCCCACATCATCTGAGGGTGCTGCCTAGGGCCGGTGCAACCCTTAATAAGGCAAGGTCAAAACCATCTTCATAGCTGCTACAAGTCATTATAGTTCTTTCAGAGACCTAAGGGGCAAACGTGACTATTAAATGCCAGTTTAAAATATGTAAAACCCACTTTTTGAATCAGAAGAGTTTTTCCAACTCTTAAAATGGGTTTTGCGACTCACATCGGATCGCTATTTGTAACTGGAACTGGCCTTCCTTATAAATTGTGATGTTGGTAATTGCGTTAGCAAATGATTGATGTTTGGTTTTGCAATTTCTAATACATCAAAGGAGGTGGTAACTGATTCGCAAAGCTGAAGGGGTTCCCTTGGAAGCTCCTTCCCTTAGGGAATCGTGTGGGCAGCCTTACAGGAAACAGCCACTGGTTCAGGGGGGCACTACCTGTCTACCCTACTATTTTTTCCAAATAGTTACTTTAAGAAACATAGACTTCCTTAAAAAAAAAATCCGTTTGGAAATGCTGACACATGGTTGGTGGTCTGCTGTCCCTTGAGGCCACCATCCCTGTTTTTGTAGCACTCTCAGGAGGTCGCAAATTGCAACCTGCCTGATTAATATTAATTTGGCAGGTCATTCGGCGACTCCTGCGGATGGTGATTTTGCCAATTGACATAATAGTGCATAGGTTGGTTTGCAAAATTAGATATTGGTTGCAAAATGTCAGTGCGCAATTCGCGACCACCTTTTCCGACCAGCATATTAGTACATTTGGCCTACAGACCTCATAATCCAGAATAATTCCGGGATCATGGGATCCAGGAATTACCAGTCACTGGAACATGAGCATGAAGAGAACACTCAATGGGGCATATTTATGAGGCCGTTCTCCACTGGAGCGTCGCTTTTTTTAACGATCCAGTGGCGCAGCGCCATTTACCATATTTGCAAGGTGGCTCTAAGCCTATTAACACGGTTTAACGCCACCTTGTAAATATGCCCCTTTCCGCCACACTCCTCTGCGGCAAAGGGGTGTGCAATGGGTGTTGCTGTGGGCGTTCCACCGCAACACCCATTGCTTTTTGACGCTGCCCCAGATTTACAAGACTGAGGCAGCGCCAAAAACATTGCCATTCTATCGTCATGGATTACCAGGCATTAAAATGGCAATACGAGGAGGTATTATTAATTTCTCATCGTTTTTTTGCATTCTGCAGCACATATAGAAAAAGCAAATCGCCATGAATGATTGTAAACAATCGCCCCAGCAGCGCAGGCACCCTTACAACATGGCGGCCGGGCGCCTGCCCTGGCTCTATTTGGGAAAAAGGGGGTGGTGATGGACAGAGTTTCTGAATGATGCAGAATACTCTTACCAAGTCAAGAGATCATGGTTTTAATCCATCACCGTTTTTTAGCTCACTGCACCATCCCAGCTCAGAACCTGGCTACATGCAAATTAGTCTGTACCTGTCCCAGTGCATGATGGGAACAGGGCAAACCAAACTACCAAGCCAATTCTTATACTGGGAAGGAAACAAGCTTCCGGGGACCGGTTTCTGGCATCACAGCCTTCGTCGGCCCGGCTTGCCTGGTCCCCGGAAGCTTGTTTCCTTCCCAGTATAAGAATTGGCTTGGTAGTTTGGTTTGCCCTGTTCCCATCATGCACTGGGACAGGTACAGACTAATTTGCATGTAGCCAGGTTCTGAGCTGGGATGGTGCAGTGAGCTAAAAAAACGGTGATGGATTAAAACCATGATCTCTTGACTTGGTAAGAGTATTCTGCATCATTCAGAAACTCTATCCATCACCACCCCCTTTTTCCCAAATCGATTTTATCCACACTCAGTGTGGGAGGGTATGCTCAGACGTGAGTCCCTTGCTCATTGCACCATCAGGATTCAGGCAAGCCGGGCTGACGAAGGCTGTGATGCCAGAAACCGGTCCCCGGAAGCTTGTTTCCTTCCCAGTATAAGAATTGGCTTGGTAGTTTGGTTTGCCCTGTTCCCATCATGCACTGGGACAGGTACAGACTAATTTGCATGTAGCCAGGTTCTGAGCTGGGATGGTGCAGTGAGCTAAAAAACGGGGATGGATTAAAACCGTGATCTCTTGACTTGGTAAGAGTATTCTGCATCATTCAGAAACTCTGTCCATCACCACCCCCTTTTTCCCAAATCGATTTTATCCACACTCAGTGCGGGAGGGTATGCTCAGACGTGAGTCCCTTGCTCATTGCACCATCAGGATTCAGGCAAGCCGGGCTGACGAAGGCTGTGATGCCAGAAACCGGTCCCCGGAAGCTTGTTTCCTTCCCGGTATAAGAATTGGCTTGGTAGTTTGGTTTGCCCTGTTCCCATCATGCACTGGGACAGGTACAGACTAATTTGCATGTAGCCAGGTTCTGAGCTGGGATGGTGCAGTGAGCTAAAAAACGGTGATGGATTAAAACCATGATCTCTTGACTTGGTAAGAGTATTCTGCATCATTCAGAAACTCTGTCCATCACCACCCCCTTTTTCCCAAATCGATTTTATCCACACTCAGTGTGGGAGGGTATGCTCAGACGTGAGTCCCTTGCTCATTGCACCACCAGGATTCAGGCAAGCCGGGCTGACGAAGGCTGTGATGCCAGAAACCGTTCCCGGAAGCTTGTTTCCTTCCCAGTATAAGAACTGGTTTGGTAGTTTGGTTTGCCCTGTTCCCATCATGCACTGGGACAGGTACAGACTAATTTGCATGTAGCCAGGTTCTGAGCTGGGATGGTGCAGTGAGCTAAAAAACGGTGATGGATTAAAACCATGATCTCTTGACTTGGTAAGAGTATTCTGCATCATTCAGAAACTCTGTCCATCACCACCCCCTTTTTCCCAAATCGATTTTATCCACACTCAGTGTGGGAGGGTATGCTCAGACGTGAGTCCCTTGCTCATTGCACCATCAGGATTCAGGCAAGCCGGGCTGACGAAGGCTGTGATGCCAGAAACCGGTCCCCGGAAGCTTGTTTCCTTCCCAGTATAAGAATTGGCTTGGTAGTTTGGTTTGCCCTGTTCCCATCATGCACTGGGACAGGTACAGACTAATTTGCATGTAGCCAGGTTCTGAGCTGGGATGGTGCAGTGAGCTAAAATACGGTGATGGATTAAAACCATGATCTCTTGACTTGGTAAGAGTATTCTGCATCATTCAGAAACTCTGTCCATCACCACCCCCTTTTTCCCAAATCGATTTTATCCACACTCAGTGTGGGAGGGTATGCTCAGACGTGAGTCCCTTGCTCATTGCACCATCAGGATTCAGGCAAGCCGGGCTGACGAAGGCTGTGATGCCAGAAACCGGTCCCCGGAAGCTTGTTTCCTTCCCAGTATAAGAATTGGCTTGGTAGTTTGGTTTGCCCTGTTCCCATCATGCACTGGGACAGGTACAGACTAATTTGCATGTAGCCAGGTTCTGAGCTGGGATGGTGCAGTGAGCTAAAAAACGGTGATGGATTAAAACCATGATCTCTTGACTTGGTAAGAGTATTCTGCATCATTCAGAAACTCTGTCCATCACCACCCCCTTTTGCCCTGGCTCTAGGCAGCTTTTTTTGTGCCAGCGCCAGGGAAAACACAGGGGTGCACCGTATTCTTGTGAATATGGCGCATCCCTGCATTTTAAAAATGTCGGAGTGTGGCGCTGCTGAATTTAGTGCAGCTCCACGTTCCAAATTGATTTTTGTAAATATGCCCAATGACTGCACTTTTCTTAGCAATGTAACAACATTTATCTCACGTTTGGGAGAAAAATACGGTATGGACATGGTTGTCAATGTCTTTGTAAAACATACTTTTTTAATCAAACATTCTTTCTAGGCTCATACTTAGGTCTCTGTGTTCAGACTTGGAATTTCAACTTGAGTAACTGTTGAGCATACCAAGAATATTTAATGAAGTTTGACAAGGCTATCCTTCATATTGCTATGTGTTCCATGATAAATATTGTTAATAGTTTAATCTCCCTCATAAAGAAATATGCTGGGCATAATTTTACATAGAATGTCGGCAAAAAAGCTCTTCACTGCTCTTGGTAGCCGTGGCTGGGCTGTATGGTTGGCTGTGTTCTTCCATTGAAAAAACATAATAGCAAACTGAACTACAATTGGTCAAAACATTCAATCCCTACTTCAAAGTAGGTGCACCCAACTACATCTAAAACCCTTGCAGGAGCTGTTCTGTAGAAGCCAGAAACCCTCTGAGAGACAGGGGAAAGGGGAAGAGAAGGAGAAAGACTGTACATTGAGGACAACAGAAGAATGTTAGTAAAATAGACCAGAGATTGATGGCAGCAAACACCTTCGTAACAGTATCCACAGCCACCACCCAACCATCCTCTCTCCTCAGCTGACAGATCACTGCCTTCTGTCATGTCCCTCTGCACCAGTGCATTAAATGGACAGGTTCAGCGAGACACTACTGCTTGCATGCCGTTAATGTGAAAGGCAGAGTACCTGCACTTCTCAGCAGGAGATATGACACTTTCACTGAGAGATCAGCGACACTTCTCAGAGTGAATAGGTAATCTGAGATGTTAAATACTTGCAATTGTATTACCATTTCACGCATTGTGACGCACCCTCTACATTGTTTGGAGGGGGCCTGAAGGAGGTGCAAAGAGCACAGTGGACAGGATACATAAACAGTGACAACTAGGTCCAATCCCTGCTGTCTGCAGAATGCACTGACTTCTCTTTTCTGGGAAATGATTTATACTTAATCAGTACATAATAACTTTGCACACTGCTAGGGAGTTTCCGCAAGCTTCAGATACTGATCACAGTGTCATTCTAAGGAAACAGTGTGCATATCATGAGTCGTTGTTAAAATAGGTCACCTAACAAACGAGATTGGTAGGAGTGGCTCTCCAGGCTTTGATAGGGTCTTTAAATAGGTTCTTGAGGTATGCTTGGCTCCTAGACGATCCACTAGGGAGGAATGGGTGGCTCAATGATACAGATGTTGTTGCTGTTGAGGTGGGGCAGAGGACGGGTTGTGGGTCGACTCCTCTGGCTTCATTTCAGTCGGGAGGCTGTGATTCTTAGGTCGAGCCTAGGCAGCACATGCGCTGTCTCTTTGAGACATGCTGTATTCACCCTATGGGTTTACAGCCCACCCATAGTCTTGCTATTTCCTGCCTCCATTGTCACTCTGCTATGTTTTCTTCTTATTTGTTTATGGCATGCATTTGTCATGCCTCCTTTACTGTTTATACCTCCCCAAGAGCAGCCACTAAGTACAGTATCACTCCACTAGTTACCATTATAGCATGTGTTTGTCAAACTACTTTTTTCTTTTGTCTCGGTTCATGTTTTAGGATTAGTGTGTGTTTTGGGTTTTTGAATGCACTCAGCCACCAGCTGTAAATCATATCCTTATCTTGGTTCTTCTCCCATTCCCCCATCACCCTCCTCCTGGTGTTGCTTGGTCCTGGCTGCTTTGCCTGTGCTTCTCCAGCCATCACAGACCACTAAGAATCGTTTTCTGGGCAGGACATTACAACTCTCTACAAAATGAGGTGCTCAGTGTCTGCTCAAAGAGCCATCTCCAATGAAGTCTGTCGTGCCTACTCCCTGCCTCGCTCAGAGCAACCATCTCTGGCGACTCTTCCCTGCGAGATCCACCTCCTCCTAATACAATGCACATTTCCCTGGCATCTGAAGGGCTACCCCCTCAGCTGACCATGCCTCATATGATAGCGCTTGGCTTTTCTAGGGCCATATGCACAAGGATGTGCGTGCAACACAACTGCATATTAAACCAAACAATTACTATTCATTGCAACAAAAAAATTGCTGGTCGATGGGCAGTGGCTTTCATAACTACAGTCCAACAGAAAAAAAAAACATATATATATATATATTTTTTTTTTTATAAATGACTATCTACAAGGAAGGATTTATACTTTCTCGAGAAAATTTGACAATATTCGCCGCCAACAGATGTCATCAGCAAGCACCAGTATAATAAGACCAGTGGTACCTAGCGAATCTGAACTAAGTTCGGAACTAGAATCTGACACTGAAGCTATGAGCAACATTACCCAGACCTGTAATGCACCAACACCTGTAGAGGAATTTGGTTTTTTACGTATGGAGCGCATAATGAGTCTACGACCAAGACCTATGCGCCAAGACCAAATTCCAAGAACACAAAATCAAAAAGGAGACGAAGGAAAGACAGGAGATGGGGCAAACACAACGCAAAGAACAGGCAAACCTACATACAGAAGGAACAGACGCAGATAGACATGAATATTGACAACCGCAGCACAGTCATTAATCTTACCAACATGGCGTTAACTAAAGAAGAAGAAAGTATCCTTTCCCTTGGCCTATCATTTTGTACTAATACAAATTTTGATTATACACAAACCAGGATTGATCTATATAATTTCACTCGGACACTAAAACTACGTAAATACTTCTTCAACAGTCCAAGCACCAATACTGAAGCCACCAAGGAGATACCTAGCACTTCACGATTGGAAGGACTCAATGTAGCTGACATGACCATCCTCAAAGACATCACAGAATTGGAATATGATCAAGAAACCTGCCCCATCACTACAACACAGGCGGCAATCAGTTCTGATTTAAACATTTTGGAATCTGCTCCAACACCTTTTAAACCCAAGTCTGTATTTACACCACTCATGCCCAAGGATGGCATTGACATTTTTGCAGAAAGGGTAATTAAAGACCTAAAAGATTTGTCCATAAAGAGCAGCACTGACTTTATCAAAACAAAACACAATGTCAGAATTGAATATGCGAATGTCATGAAGAAAATCAAGGACAGAACTGACATTGTTGTACGTTGTTCCGACAAAGGGGGAAACGTAGTCCTTTGGCCCATTGAAATGTATAACAAGGAGGCACTAAATCAATTGCAAGATAAAGAATGTTATAACCGCATTAGCACTACAGGCATTATCAGTGTGAAAGAAAAATATCACAAGTGTTTATATGATTGGAGATGTGGCGGTCTTATTTCGAAACTTGAATTTGATTTTCTGAAAAATGATTACCCCGTCACGCCCCAACTGTACCTCCTTCCAAAGATACATAAGAATGCTCAGACTCCCTCTGGCAGGCCAATTATATCTGCAATTGGCAGCCTATTTGAAAACACCAGCAGATTTATAGACTATTTTTTGCAACCGTTTGTTAAAGAACTCCCAGCCTACATCAGAGACACTGGTGACTTCCTGGCAAAAATTTATGATCTAGCTTGGCACGATGATTATGTACTCATGACTCTCGATGTACAAAGCCTGTACACGAGTATCAGACACAAAGATGGCCTAAATGCACTCAACCACTATTTAGGCACCAGACACATAGGGTTACATCACCACACACTCATGCTTTTACATATGGCTGAGTGGTGTCTGGAGAATAATATATTCATCTTTGACAGGCTTCTGTACAAACAAGTGCAGGGAACTGCCATGGGTCCCTGCTTCGCCCCCAGCTATGCTAATTTGCATATGGGCTGGTGGGAGGAGCAGGTACTCAGGAAGAGACATGAAAACTTTTTCATGAACAATGTCATTCTATACAAAAGATATATAGATGACATCTTCATTTTCTGGCAAGGCACTGAACAGAGCGCAATTGATTTTGTGTCCGTCATCAATGAAAACTCTCTCAACCTGAGGTTTACATGTGCCACCAGTAAAGAGTCCATTTGCTTTTTAGACTTGGAATTGTATATAGAAAATCAAAAGATACAATCAAGGACATTTAGGAAACCTACTTCCGGCAATGCTATCCTCCATGCCAGCAGTTTTCATCCTCGTAACCTTATTGACAGCATCCCTTACGCTGAATGCCTTAGGATGAAACGTAACTGCAGCACCCAAGACAGTCTTAATACCTCCATAGACAGTCTTTTGTAAACGGCTAAAGAATAGGGGTTACAACACGAAACATTAAGATTGGCCAAACAAAAATGTGATAAATTCAAAAGGGAAGAATTGATCTTCAAGGATAGCAAACAACTAACACACAAGACAGTAGATAACACACCTCGACTCATTACTGGCTATAACACCTACCACATGAATCTGAGAAAGATCCTATATAGACATTGGCCCTTAGTGCGCAATGACCCTACAATAGGACCAACATGCTCAAAATTTTCCCAGTTGACTTTCAGAAGAGCAAAGAGTATGCAACAGGAATTGGTAACCAATGCACCTACACTTATCAAGGGGGGTACCTGGCTTAAACCACAGAGAGGCTTTCAGAAGTGTTCAAAATGCAAAGCCTGTAAATACGGTGTGAATACCAGATCTATCTCTCTTCCCTTTAGAAAAACCCCTTTTGAAATCCGGGGAAGTTTTTCTTGCAAAACAGATTTTGCAGTATATGTCCTTCGCTGTACCTGCAACAAAACATATGTAGGGAGTACGATACATCCTGTACATGTCCGGATATTGCAACATCTAAGGGCCATCACTAATGATGACCCGACATATCCGGTAGCGAGACATATTAATCTACAACATGATGGCAAAATAGATGAACTATCCTATTTTGTAATTGACAGCATTGCTAAAAATATAAGGGGAGGGAACAGACAATTATGTCTGAGAAGACTAGAATCCAGATACATTATACTTCTGGACAGCAAGATCCCGAATGGGATGAACGCTGACGAAGCGCTAAATGTATATCTCTAGAAAATTATTACAAATGTCTACCAGCTGTGTATGTATCTCGCTCCTGAATTCCGATCCGTAACATGTGGATCCTTCTCTTTTTACAACATTTTTTATTTCTATGGCACATACACCTGTCATTTTCTTCTTCTTTCTTTTGAACACCTTGTTTATCTGCCCACTTGGGCATAAATAACGAGCATTATACCAATATGGCGCACTGGATTTTCTAACGACTGATTAATTGTCAACCAGCGTTTACAATATATTCAACTGCAACCAATTATTTTTTCATGTATGTATACATCCTCAACTGTATAACGTCTACACACTGGTGTATCATTATAGTTCTTTATGTGGATTTAAACTAACACACGGTTTGATTGTGCCATAATGTATTGATTTTTTCTCATCAGGTTGAAATCATAGTGTTTTTTCAATATATTTTTTAATCACTGTATTTCAATTATTGTCATATGGCATAGACATATATGAGATTTCCTTTATGTCTATGACAAGAGTTGCTGTGACAACTATGGTGGATTGTGCCTCGCTTTCATTATATAAGTAAACACTATAGAGGGACCCGATGTAGTGAAGAAGACGGTCTCACCCGTCGAAACGCGTCTGGGCGTCCTTTTGAAATAAATATTTCTTTGATACATTGTCCCACGGTGTCAGCGCCTGTCTTCGCATGCTTGAAATTCAGGATTGGTTATATATATATATATATATATATATATATATATATATATATCTCGCTCCAAGTTTTCCTCACTCCCGTCCGGGAAGAAGATAGCAGCACTCGCGGGTTAGGTTGGTTACCAGTTTTTATTAAGCGCTACACAGACGCGTTTCGGGTCTTCCCTTCGTCAGTGTGTTGAATGACAGATACAGCGCGGCGCCATTTTATATACAAAAAAATGCATTACATTATCCATTACGGGCAATGAAAAACAACGAGGGACTATTCCCACCGAGTTACTGTGGGCGCCATCTTTGAATATGCACATATTGTGTTCACACTCGTTTGTCAAATAAAGTTATATACAATATTCACAGTATTTTACAACATAATTGTCGACAAAGTTCATTGTTTATGAAGTGTGATTACTCATGAATTCATTCTAAATGAGGTTACAATCTCGCCGTGGATCGGCGTTAGTGGCTCCATAGAACCACCCTCTTCCCCTCGCGTTTATAAATCTTGCCGTGTATCGGCTATCCCACATAATGTGTGCATTAAGAGGTGTGTACAGATTCGTCTAATTTATCATGATTTTATCGCCTATACCCCCAGGTGTACCGTTAATTCCTCATTGCTGTTCAAACCTTTCGGGCTTTTCGTTTGTAAGTCGATAATAAATCTTGATTCTAATCTCCTCAATTTGAGGACCCTGTCCCCTCCCCTAGTGTGAGGGGGCACATGATCAAGCCCAAAATACTGAAGTAGGTTCCTGTTGCTTTGGTGTTTGATGGCGAAATGTCTGGCAACTGGATAGCTCATGTCCCCGTTAGTGATAGCACGCATGTGCTCCAAAATTCTGATTTTAACACTATGTATAGTGCTCCCAATATATTTGAGATTGCAGGGACATGTCAGACAATAGACTACATGCGTGGTTTGGCATGTAATGAATTTTTTGATGGTTTGTCTCGCTTTCATACCCTTAATTTCATAGTTAAGGATTCTTTTGCTAAATGCACATGCCTTACATTTCCCACACGGGAAAAAACCCCTTAGTTCCCCGAATGTCCCTTGTTTCACTATGGGGTTTTCCAGATGGCTATGGACCAATTTGTCTTTTAGTGATCTAGCCTTTCTAAAAGTCATTAGTGGGACAGGTGGAATATCCTTCCCAATGATCTGGTCAGTTTTCAAGATATGCCAATTTTTTCTGAAAATGCGTCTTAAGGAGTCAGCATCCTCAGAAAAGGTCGTAATAATGCGGAATTTGCCCTCATCTTTCTTTTCTTCTTTGGTTTTAGCCTCTAACAATTTTCCTCTTGGTATCTTTTTGACCTTTTCTAGGGTGGTATCTAATAACTTCAGATCATATCCTCTAGCAGCAAATCTCTCTATACTCTCTCTTGCTGCATGTGCGAAGTCACAATCCCTTGAGCAGTTGCGTTTAAGACGCAATAATTCCCCGTATGGGATGCTCTTCTTCAATTTGTCTGGATGGCCACTGGTAGCATGTAATGTGCTATTGCCTGCAGTCGGCTTTCTGTATAGAGCCGTAGTGATCTTATTCTCTTGAATCCTCACTTCCAGGTCGAGATAGTTCACTGCCACTGAACTAATCTCGCCTGTGAATTGAAGATTAAGATTGTTGTTGTTCAAGTGGGCTATATAGTCTATGGCACTGTTATTGGACCCCCTCCAGACAATAAATAGGTCGTCAATGTACCTATGCCAAGTCACTATATTGGCTGTCCATATCGCATTGGTGGGGGACCGGACCACCTGCTCCTCCCACCAGCCCACGAACAAGTTCGCGTAGCTGGGGGCGAAGCAGGTACCCATCGCGGTCCCCGACACCTGCCTGTAGAGGTCACCTTGGAAAAGGAAAATGTTATTGTATAGGCAAAACCTTATGAATTCGATAAGCATCTTGTTATGTTCCAGTAATTTGATCGACCTTTTGTTCAGGAAATATTCCACCGCCTCCAGTCCCTGTTTGTGGTCTATGCATGTGTATAATCCAGTGATGTCCAATGTTATGAGGACGAATGAAGACTCCCATCTAACTTTTTCTATGCATGCAATGAAATCTTTGGTGTCTCTTATATAAGAAGACAATTGTAGGACGAACTGAAATAGAAAATGGTCCACAAATACAGACATCTTTTCAGTTAGACTGCCCAATGATGAGACTATGGGTCTGCCGGGTGGATTCAATTTGTCCTTGTGGACTTTGGGCAGATAATAGTACGTACTATTATCTGCCCAAAGTCCACAAGGACAAATTGAATCCACCCGGCAGACCCATAGTCTCATCATTGGGCAGTCTAACTGAAAAGATGTCTGTATTTGTGGACCATTTTCTATTTCAGTTCGTCCTACAATTGTCTTCTTATATAAGAGACACCAAAGATTTCATTGCATGCATAGAAAAAGTTAGATGGGAGTCTTCATTCGTCCTCATAACATTGGACATCACTGGATTATACACATGCATAGACCACAAACAGGGACTGGAGGCGGTGGAATATTTCCTGAACAAAAGGTCGATCAAATTACTGGAACATAACAAGATGCTTATCGAATTCATAAGGTTTTGCCTATACAATAACATTTTCCTTTTCCAAGGTGACCTCTACAGGCAGGTGTCGGGGACCGCGATGGGTACCTGCTTCGCCCCCAGCTACGCGAACTTGTTCGTGGGCTGGTGGGAGGAGCAGGTGGTCCGGTCCCCCACCAATGCGATATGGACAGCCAATATAGTGACTTGGCATAGGTACATTGACGACCTATTTATTGTCTGGAGGGGGTCCAATAACAGTGCCATAGACTATATAGCCCACTTGAACAACAACAATCTTAATCTTCAATTCACAGGCGAGATTAGTTCAGTGGCAGTGAACTATCTCGACCTGGAAGTGAGGATTCAAGAGAATAAGATCACTACGGCTCTATACAGAAAGCCGACTGCAGGCAATAGCACATTACATGCTACCAGTGGCCATCCAGACAAATTGAAGAAGAGCATCCCATACGGGGAATTATTGCGTCTTAAACGCAACTGCTCAAGGGATTGTGACTTCGCACATGCAGCAAGAGAGAGTATAGAGAGATTTGCTGCTAGAGGATATGATCTGAAGTTATTAGATACCACCCTAGAAAAGGTCAAAAAGATACCAAGAGGAAAATTGTTAGAGGCTAAAACCAAAGAAGAAAAGAAAGATGAGGGCAAATTCCGCATTATTACGACCTTTTCTGAGGATGCTGACTCCTTAAGACGCATTTTCAGAAAAAATTGGCATATCTTGAAAACTGACCAGATCATTGGGAAGGATATTCCACCTGTCCCACTAATGACTTTTAGAAAGGCTAGATCACTAAAAGACAAATTGGTCCATAGCCATCTGGAAAACCCCATAGTGAAACAAGGGACATTCGGGGAACTAAGGGGTTTTTTCCCGTGTGGGAAATGTAAGGCATGTGCATTTAGCAAAAGAATCCTTAACTATGAAATTAAGGGTATGAAAGCGAGACAAACCATCAAAAAATTCATTACATGCCAAACCACGCATGTAGTCTATTGTCTGACATGTCCCTGCAATCTCAAATATATTGGGAGCACTATACATAGTGTTAAAATCAGAATTTTGGAGCACATGCGTGCTATCACTAACGGGGACATGAGCTATCCAGTTGCCAGACATTTCGCCATCAAACACCAAAGCAACAGGAACCTACTTCAGTATTTTGGGCTTGATCATGTGCCCCCTCACACTAGGGGAGGGGACAGGGTCCTCAAATTGAGGAGATTAGAATCAAGATTTATTATCGACTTACAAACGAAAAGCCCGAAAGGTTTGAACAGCAATGAGGAATTAACGGTACACCTGGGGGTATAGGCGATAAAATCATGATAAATTAGACGAATCTGTACACACCTCTTAATGCACACATTATGTGGGATAGCCGATACACGGCAAGATTTATAAACGCGAGGGGAAGAGGGTGGTTCTATGGAGCCACTAACGCCGATCCACGGCGAGATTGTAACCTCATTTAGAATGAATTCATGAGTAATCACACTTCATAAACAATGAACTTTGTCGACAATTATGTTGTAAAATACTGTGAATATTGTATATAACTTTATTTGACAAACGAGTGTGAACACAATATGTGCATATTCAAAGATGGCGCCCACAGTAACTCGGTGGGAATAGTCCCTCGTTGTTTTTCATTGCCCGTAATGGATAATGTAATGCATTTTTTTGTATATAAAATGGCGCCGCGCTGTATCTGTCATTCAACACACTGACGAAGGGAAGACCCGAAACGCGTCTGTGTAGCGCTTAATAAAAACTGGTAACCAACCTAACCCGCGAGTGCTGCTATCTTCTTCCCGGACGGGAGTGAGGAAAACTTGGAGCGAGATATTTCACACGGGGCACCACCGTGCGAGCAGCACCCGCCAGAGAGTGATCCGTTCTTGAAAGGTGCATGGGAGCAAGCATATATATATATATATATATATATATATGGGCAGGACATTACAGCTCTTTACGCAAAATGCTCAGTGTCTGCTCAAAGAGCAGTCTCCCTTGAAGTCTGCCATGCCTGCCCCCTGCAACCACCTCTGGTCAGCTCTTCCCTGCAAGAATCCACCTGCTCCTAATACATGACACCCTTCCCCAGCATCTAAAAAGAAAAGGTTACCTGCCTTGGCTGACCATGCCTCGTGCGATAGCGCTTGGCTTTTATAGCGCAATATATATGTGTGTATATATATATTAAAAAATGAGACAAAAAGACTCTGACCAACAACACAGGCTCCCATTGAAAAAAGGGGTGGTTGCAGAAATCCTTGCACCCTATAGCAGGCACCCCATGGTGCCTGCCACACTGTGCATGATTGTAAAGAGGGGTCCAATGGGTACCCCTACGTGCCCCAACTGGAGGCCTACGGGTGAAGGGGGGCCTGCTACAGGCCCCTAAAGTCAGCTTCCGACAGCCGTTCTGTGTCGGACAGACCGATTCGGAAAAGCTGTCCGAATCCGACATTGTAATACGTTGGTCGGAAATGCGGTCTATAGAGCTGTACGATTCGGTTCCGACTGATTCAGAATGACCGAACGATTACCTTCCATCGTATTCGATTAATCGGAAATGTTTCAGAGTCGGTCAGAGCATGGGTTCCGACACAGGTTAGGAAAATACGAATGCTGTTCGGAGCCTTTCCGACCAACATCGTAATCAGGCCTTTAGTCTTCGAAGAATCTACACACTCTGTCGGACATCTTCTTGATCCCATCTTTTCTACTTTTGAAGGGTTTACAATCAGCATAGCCCTTCCCCTGATTTGGTCTGACCAATTGCCCATTCCTTTCACTCTGGATACATAAAAAAAAATCCCCCTAAAATTATTGTACATGGCCACAGACCATATTACAAAATCAAAGAAGTACAGCTACAAAATACAAAAAGGTCATCTTCTTCAGACCCCTAATCTCAGAGCTTAACAATACAATTACAAAAAGGCTAAACAAATTACTCCCTATCCAGAAAAAAAATTACATCTTCTAAAAATAAATAAAATCAGTGGGCCTCCAATGATCTAACCGCAATGAAACCAGGACTTCATCAGGCAGAATACAAATGGTAAAAACACATATGACTCAACACTAAAAAGTGTTTTCCAGAATAAACCTAAATAATGCCACAAACTAATTAAGCAAGCCAAACATGTCTTAATAACACACTCAGTCCTAATAAAGAACTTCTTAGACTTTAGGCTTATAAAAAAGTTTCATGCCCTTGCTAGAATGTAGTGAGAGCCAAACAATTTCTTCAGCATCTTCTTGTAATCATCTTTCTTTGTTTAGTTCCAACAAAATCGAAAAGATCAGTCAATAGCAAGAAAAGAATTTAATAGGAAAACCCAGTGATGTAAATTAATGGTATCGGTGCATGGGCCAATAGAAAGTTTTGATAGATTTTCTATCTCAAAAACAAAGTTATTGAATGTAATTACAGACAGCCGAGAATCCGACCGCCTCCTCACAATATCTGCCCAGACAATTTCGTAACAGAGCTTATCCTGGTTTTGGTTGATGAGATTCAAATTGTCTTTCTGAAATCATTAGAAACCAATATTGTACTCTAAGGGGCTCATTAGTATGCCACCATAGGCCCGGGAAATGGGACCGTTCGCTATGCCTGCGGCGGTCCAGCATTGAGCATTAGGATGCCACACTGGCGGGCGCATCCCGCTTTCCTGACATTGCTGCGGGCGGTGCTTCCAGCAGCACCCTCTGCAATGTCAGAAATGCATGTTGTGCCTTTGCATGCACAACGTGGCAGACACCGCGCGGTGCCTGCCATGTTGTGCATGGACATGCAGGGAGGTACCATATGTGCCCTACCATATGTACCCTATGTGCCCCCCAACATCCTGGGGGCCCGCAACTGGCTCCCAACTTCAAGATCTGCATGCCTTTCCGTGCCCCTCGCCTGCATCCTGATATGGATGGCGGTGTCTAGTAGACACAGCCACCAGATTAAAAGCAGCGGACGGTCTTCCCGTCCGCCGCGGTCCCCCCCCGCCATACTAATATGGCGGGCGGGAAATGGGTGGCGGGCGGGGAAGGATGTAGGGTGGATCGCCACCACCATGCGGGCAGTGGCGATCCGCCCTACATCCTAATGGGCCCCTAAGTCGTGAAAACTCTGTTTAACAAATTACTGTATTCCGAGGTAACTCTTGACCAACTTCACCTCTTCCTTACTTATCAAAGCTGTTAAAAATATTGGTCTTCCTCAAAATCCGAGAGTCTGTAGTAAATCATAATCTTCTGGACACCTATCAAACTGGATTTCGAAAGGTACGTAGGATGGAATTAGTGATAGTCTCGATCCTGGATGACCTAACAAAGAATGATGTATGCCACAGTTCCAGGAGTAGTGTTTCTCCTGGACCTCCCAGCTGCATTCTACTCTATTGATCACTAACTTCTATTAGAAAGACTATCTAAGGCCGGAATTAGAGATGCAGGTCTAAACTGGTTCAAATTAAACTACAGTTTTTGGGCTCAATCCTTTCCCCTCTTTTATGTAATTTATAGATGGGATCATTAGCATGGATTCTACACCTTTTGGCTTACTGCCAGAAGAAAATCAACCAAGCACCCTCACTAAAAGTCTCCAGATGATGAAATGGCGAATGTCTCAAATTATCTTAAACTAAATCCAGATAAGAAAGAAATTCTTCTGACTTCACTTATAATGAGTATGCCAAATTTATATTGGCCCACAATTATGGGACAACAACCTAAACCTGCCATGGCAGTATGTGACCTTGGAATTTACATTGTCTAAAATCTCACTCTCTCTACCCAAGTAAGTAACACCACAAGAACATGTGTTTTTTACCAACTTAAACTACTATGTCCAGTCCTGCCACTGATACACACCTTAGGATAATATGTCATTTGGAAAGTATGATTCTGTCATAGTAGCAAGAGAAAAACTGCACCGGCAATCAGTTCAAGATGGAATAATTTTGAAATCTCTCATCATTGTACATAAAGTCTTTCATTCCAGCTCTCTTCCTTTTTTAGCTAGAAAAGGCTATTGGCATCAATCTACAAAAATCCTCTTTTCCATAGGATAGTTCCTTTTTAACATCCGAAGAACTCGAACAGCTACAAATGGAGTTTAGGCTTTTTGAGTTGCCACTGCAAAGGAGTTGAATACCCAGCTATTATTGTTGCAGAAACAAGCATTGTGTTCGCTGTTTAGAAAAATGCAGTGGCAGCTACCATGTACGGATGGTGGGAATGAAAAAAAAATGTAAAATATGAAATAAAACAGACTTACCTACCTTCGTGTCATGACGTCCTCCTTCGGTCGTCTGGCAGACTCCAACGCGGGACCCACCAGCAAACTCCCTTAACCAATCCTGGCGCTGCTCTCACCAGCATGACAGCAGTGCCAGGATTGGAGGGAGCAGCATCACTCAGCGCTCTCAAGAGCACTGGAGGCCTGTGCTTTCTCTAACCCAGCTTGAGAGATTTAAAATGCGCATGCCCGGCTGGACGTCGCAAGACAACCGGCCAAACAGACATGCAAATTCTAAAGGGCACAGCTCCCTGCTGCTGCCACTCGGTACGGCAACACTGACTCCGTCCTGTCTTGCCATTCAGTTCAGGAAGGGTCAGTTGCTGAAAAATAATAAATAAACTTTATTACTGTGTTTTTTAAATTTTTTTAAACAATTTGTATTAACATTTTGCTTAGCGTTGCATTGACAGTATATTGCACATGGTGTACAGACTTCGAATATTATACAGACATTGATTCTATCATTTTCATATTAGAGACGTATCAGCCCAAACCCGCGTGTCCAAGTGTTCTCTCAGAGTGTGATCCATAAATATAATATAGTACAGTGTGCTCATTCACTAGTATCCGACTCGGACTCATCTAATGGGGGGGGTGCTCACACATGTTGCCCCGATAAGCGTTCCAGCCTCCCCAGACCTCTGTCCATTTTTTGGGGCACCCCCAGTGTACATATACGGACTTCTCCGCCATCATCGCTTTATTACTGTTTTATTTTTCAGCTCTGGTCTGGGGCTTTTCTTAGTGGGGCTACGCTCCTCCGCTCAAACGGAGGAGCCGCACCTGGAATTTATTTTTAAACGCACCTGTTTAAGTACTTTATATTATGGCAGTATAGTGACTCGAAGCCCTTTCAGTAGCTTAGCGCCAAGAAACACACAAGGTGTACAATGTGCTTCATAAACAGGGGCGTAGCTTCAAGAAGGGTATTTGGGAGTGTTGTATCCCCCTAATAAATGTATTTTTTGTAAATAGTTGAGTACAGGTACTTTCAGTATTGTAATGTGAGTTGTCTGTTCGATTTTGCCAGTAATTTTTACATAAACACAAATAAAAACGCACACGCCTCTCTGCTTTGAAAGTCTTCAAAAAAGTTGGTTATTTTACAAAATATTGTGTATTCTCTCACTTAGTACCCCTACCAATCCGCATTCGTCTCCCTTTCCATTGCCCCTTAAGAAGCCCTTCTTGTTCGCCTTGCTTCTCATATAATGTTTTTTAACATTATATGCCTGTGTGATTGTTGGAAATCTGAAGCTCAGCCCTCCCACCCCCAATCCTACTAACCAAGCTACGCCCCTGTTAATAAATAAACTAACATAAACGTGCTTTTATTTAAAAACAGTAAGCGCAAAGGGAAATTATCAGGAAAATGAAATCTTGTTCATTATTTTAAAGAGTTTCAAGAACAGAGAATTCAATTCATATAAACTAATATGAATATAATCAAGCAGACTTGATTATCACTCTGCATGAATAATGAAATGAATACATGTGCTTTTCATCTAGATTTCAATTACTCACATATATATAATTCAAAAAGGGGACACCTAAAAGAAAACATGATAATTACAATAATTCATTATGCATTTCTAAACCCATTTTGAGATTCAATAACCATTTACAAATTGCTAAATACATTTAGAGCATAGTAACAGCACCTTTCAGTATTGTATATTGAATATGTTGAAGGTACAATCAAAAGTGAAAAGCAAGAGTCAAGATCAGTCTTTCAGTGGTATTGGGAAAGTTGAAAGATTAGTAGCAGTTCTTGCAAAGATAGCTAATTTATTCCAGAGCTGGGAAGCCAACAGCTCAGAAGCAAGGACAGGCGAGGCAGCACAAGGAAGATGAGGAAAGCTGACAGCATAGGGAAGCAGAATGAAGGGTTTGGCTGCAGGGCCGGACTGGGAGACCAAAGCAGCCTTGGCAGTTTTCTCTGACCCGCTCCTGGGGAAGCACGGCCTGGCCCTGTGAGGCTAGAAACGTGTGCTTGCTCCTTTTAATACTGGGGGCTGATATTGCAGCACTGCTGCAGAACTGACCCCCTGTGACAAAACCGGCCTCCACTGCTACAAAACCAGCCCCCACCCTTCCAGCCTCCCGGGGATATGTCCGATGCCCAGTACGGCCAGTCCAGCTGGGAATATGAGGGGAGATCAAGAAGAATAAGCGCTGAGGGGTTACATTTAAAGACCAGAAAATTGGAGAACAAAATTTATCCCAACATTAAAAGGAACCAGGGGGCATATCATCAATGGGGCGATAAAAAATTATCGCCGCTTTTGCGTCCGTTTTCGGACGAAAAGCGGCGATAATTTTAACGCCCTATTAGCATGGACACGCTAACGCGTGAATCCATGCTTCTTCGCCCTTTACCTTGACGCCCAGCTTTGCATCTCTAATGAGATGCAAAGTGGGCATTCCCCACAAGAATAATGGGAGAAATGTCGCTAAGCGACATTTCTCCTATTATCAAGCCTCACGCTAAGATGCATAGCGACAAGAAAAGTAGTGATAACCTCTGTTATTGCTACTTTCCTTGCGCCTGCTTTGAAACTGACTTAGCCATGATATCCTATGGAAGGTGGATATCATGGCTAAGTATGTGTAGCCCTATCAGCAAGCTATCGCCAAATGTTGTGCGATTATCGCTGCATTTCCAGCGATAATCGCACAGTTGGCAGCTTGCGCTCTGAATTTTATCGCTTTGGAGATAAGCGTTGCTGATAGCACGCTATCTCCGCGATAAAATTCAGAGTTGGCTGGCCATAATTATCCTCGCGCTAAGTGCGCTTAGCGATAATTATTGCCGGCCCTTGCTGATATGTCCCCAGCAAAGTTGTTACAGATCAGGAGAAATGAATGAATGAAGTGGACGAGGGAAGTCTCACCATATGCAGGAGTTTTGAATACGCTGAAGCGGAGTCAATAGCTAGGTAAGCCAGCGTAGAGAGAACAATAATTAAGATATGACAAAACTAGAATTTGTGGAAGTTTTAAAGAATTAAAATGAATGAAAGATTTGAGTTCAAGCAAGACTCGACCACTGCTAGGCAAGCTAAGACTAGATTATAAAGGGAGGCAGAAAAGGAAAAGATTTGAGAGTCATCGGCGGAAAAATGAGAAAGAAGGCAAGAACTGGAATGATAGAAAAAAAAGGAATAGTGCACGATAACAAACAGAATAGGACACAGAACAGAGCCTGGCAGAATCCTGCACTGCACCAAGGGCTTGAAGAGACCCAGCCTTTCCATAAAACAGTAAGGCCCATGTTTACTAGTCTTAGTGTCCCCTTGCGTCGCACAAGGTGACACAGGGCAATGCAAAGGCTTATTTGGGATTTACAAAGGCACGCAAGGATTGGTCTGCATGGCCTTGTGGGGCTTTGTAAAGTAACGTAGCGCAACACCGTGCCTCGCGCTGCATTATGTTACATTGTTATTGTTATTGTTAAGTGTACTTGTAAAGCGCAACATTCATCCTTCCAGGATATCACGGCGCTGCAATATTGGGCAGTAAAACCTAAGGCAGTTTCCTGGGACTTGTTGATTATTCTGATATGGGGAATAATGCAGTTTTTAGTTTTTTCTTAAAGATGGGGTAGGAGTCCGTGAGTCGGAGGTTGATGGGCAGATCATTCCAACATTTAGCAGCAATGTGTGAAAAGGCACGTCCGCCCATCCTGGATAGCTTCATCCGTGTGGTGGCTGCTTTGGCTGAGGCTTGTGAACGTAAGTTCCGTGCTGGAGCATAGAACTTAATTCTATTCCGTAGAATGAAAGGGCCAGTATTGTATATTGTTTTATGGACGATGCATAGCATTTTGAACGTGGCTCTTTGCCTCATAGGCAGCCAGTGTAAGGCTCTCAGGCAGCTTGTGGCTGAATCATACTTTCTCTTATTGCAAACAGCTTTAGCAGCAGCATTCTGGACCAGTTGTAGTTTTCTAAATAAGTAGACTGACATACCCACAAATAGAGAATTGCCATAGTCCAGCCTGCTAACTAGTAGCGACTGGACTAGGATCTGTCTGCATTCCAGTGGTATCCAGGGGAAGACCCGTTTCAGCCTTTTTAGTATGGCAAATCCTTTGCCACATATTGAGGTGACATGGCATTTCATCGATAGAGTGGTGTCCATCTGAATTCCTAAGTTTCTTGCGGACGATGTGGGCTTAGGTGGAGAACCTAAGGAAATTGGCCACCAGGTGTTATCCCAGAGCTGTTTAGTCCCACCGAAGAGGAGAATTTCTGACTTGTCAGCATTTAGTTTTAAATAATGACCATGCATCCAATTGGATAGCTCTGACAGGCAGTTTTGCAGTCTACTTTTGGCGTCATTTTCCCCATTTAGGGTTACCATCAGCTGAGTATCGTCAGCGTAGGAGCAGATATTAATGCCCCATTTCTTGCCAATCGACGCCAATGAGGAGACGTATACATTGAACAATGTTGGGCTCAATGCTGCCCCTTGGGGCACTCCATATTTAATCTTTCGAGGGGTAGAGGTAAAGTTACCTAAACAGATGGACTGGGATCTGTTTGATAGAAAGGACTCCAGCCAATTTAGGGCTTTACCTTGTATTCCTTTTGCGGCAAGCATGTGAATTAACAGTTTATGGGACACGGTATCAAACGCCGCTGATAAATCAAGGAGTATCAGGGCGACCGTTTTGCCTTTATCGACCTGCATTCGGATATCGTCCATTACAGCCAGGAGCGTAGTCTCTGTGCTGTTATTTGATCTAAAACCGGTTTGGGAGACATCTAGTAGATTGTTGATTTCCAGATAACTTGACAGTTGTTTTGTTACCAGTCTTTCTAAAACCTTGGATAGGAAGTGGAGCTGTGAAATGGGACGATAATTGGCTGGGTCATTTATGTCCGCGCCCGCCTTTTTTAGTAGTGGGATAACCGCCGAATTTTTCCAAACTTCTGGGAATACAGCTTGCTCCAGGGATTGGTTAAAAACTTTTGTGACTGCTGGGCCAATTATGGGAGTTAGTTGAGAGAAAATATAGTGTGGACAGACATCCCATGGCGAGCCTGATTTGATTTCTGACATGGCTTTGGTGACCTCGTCTTCTGAAAATGGGCCAAAGGTAGAGCAGTTGGCTTGCAAAGTGGAGTCCATCTGATACTCCACAGGGGCCTGGCTGTTATTTGTAAAAGAGGCATATATTTTGTCAATTTTATCGCTAAAAAAGTCACTAATTTTTGTGCAATTTTCTTGTGATGGCGTTAAATTAGATGTAAGACTGGGGGGATTGCAAAGTTCTTTTACTATTTTAAAAAGCTCCTTGGACGAGTTTTTATTCTCTAGTATTTTTTGAGAAAGATAGTCTTTCTTTGCTTTGCGTATGGCGGTGTGGTATATTTTCAGTTGATGTTTGTAAGTGGCTCTGTCTTCGGGGTTTCTACTCACTCTCCATTTATGCTCAAGTGTGGTGCATTTTCTTTTTTCAATTTTTAGGTCTGGGCCATACCATTTCTCCGAGGTTTTCGGTTTGGATCGGTTGGTTGCGCGAGTCCGCGAGCAATGGTCTAGTGTTTTCTCTATGTTGCCACGCAATAGACAAATTTCTTCTTCGCATGTCATTTCAGAGTTGAGAATATGAGAGAAATCTTCCTTAAATTTTTCCAAAGAGAATTTACTCCAACATTTAGTAGAGTTAGTCGGTTGAGCTAACGGTCTTTTAGTCTTTATAGGTAGGTTTAATGTAAAATCTATCCTATAATGGTCCGTCCATGTCAAAGGGGTTATATTTGTAATGTTAGTCTTCGATATGTTAGTAAATATAAGATCCAACATGTGCCCCGCTCTATGTGTGGGGCGAGCTATTTTCTGCGTTAATTGCATAATTTCCATGTCTGTGGCCAGTCGTTTAGTTAGGGGATTATCAGATAGATCGAAATGAACATTGAAGTCACCGATGACTATAATGTTTTTATGGTTGAGACAGAATGGAAGGATTTGTTCTAGAAGTTGGGTGCTAAAGTCAATTGTGCTATTTGGGGGATTGTAGATGATCGCGCATCCGAGGATCACCTGAGTATTGATGGAGATGGAGATAATTAAAACTTCGTGTTTGCCTAGTTGTGTGACTGTTTCTTGACGGCATAAAAAGCTATCTTTAAATATCATGGCCACTCCACCTCCTCTCTTAATTGGTCGATTGAGATTAATGATTTTGTACCCATTTGGTAGGGCTGCAGTAATATCCGGGGTATTGTGCTCGCCGAGCCAAGTCTCCGTAATAAAAGCAAAATCAGGTTTGCTATCCTGTAATATGTCCCATATTTCGATAGAGTGTTTGGGGAGGGACCTTGCATTGACATAAATACATGTGTAGTCCTGGGTAGGTGTGTCTTCAGGTGAGGGTGGCTCCGGGTAGTTACAATTCCATCTACAGTAACGACAGCTAAAGGGGCCCACGGTGTGGGAGGGTCCAACTTTAGCACAAAGGGAATTGTAGGATGGTAAGGGAGTATTAAGATTGAGCAGCTCTCCACGAGAGTATGCCAACGCAGAGTTGCCTGGTCTATCTGTAGTTGGAGAGACAGGGGTTGTGGCCCCTGGTCCCGGCCTGTGGCGGACGGGCGCAGACGGGCGCAGACGCTGCTCTCGTCCGCTGCGCTTCCTGTAAGGACACATCTTTTATGTGAGGAGTGAATGGAGGGGCGTGGCTATTGGCAGGGGGCGTGCCCTTCAATCGGCCAATGGCGTTTCTGTTTTTGCTAGAGTCACCCGCCCGCGTCAGCTGTCAGGGCGCTGAGCGAGGAGAGATGCCAAAGATCGTTTGTTTTTTAAAAAGGAGGTAAAAACACAAATTATACACAATTTAAAATTGAGCAGAGGTTCCTTCTCCCGGCTGTGCCTCAGGAGAAACTGCTTTCAAAGCCTAGCATAGGACTTCCACGAGCGGAGCATGAGCGTTCCTGTCAATCCACCCATACATGTCACATAATTCTGCATGTACTAAAGTTTGAAAACCTGGAATTGCGTGAAATCGGTACACTTACCACATAGAGGCGTAACAAGGAGAAATATGTTTAATTTTCCTCTTTTCTTCGTCTTTCTATGCGTGATGCATTCTGCATCATGCATAGGTTGAGAAAAAAGCATCTTTGGAGTGTTTTTGTGCAGGAAGGTATCTCTTGCCACTCAAAAACAATCCTGCACATAACACAGGCTTCCTTGCAGCATGGGGCAAGGATACCGGCAATGGCTCTTAACAGGCAAATATGGGAGAGAGCTGAAGAGCACCATAACTTTCTATATATGACACTCTACAGCTCTCTCCCATTCACTCAATGCAGCACATTAACGTGCCTTTCTGCTCTGCGTTGAATGAAGTCTGAATAAATCTGCCCGCAAATGTATCTTCGGTGACAATAAAGGGAAACAACGGGAGAACAGAATCCCTGTCACAAATGAAACAAGAATAGCGTGATCAAATGTGTTGAATGAGGGGCATAGCTACCATGGGTGCGGCAGGTGCAGTGGCACCAGGACCCAGAGACCAGAGGGGCTTCATTGAATCCTGAAACTTGCTGCATTTTACTACCCCAACAGTAGTCAAAAGAGCAATTTTCCTTGCTTGCACCAGGGCTGATGGCATCCTCACTGCACTACTAAGTCAAAAAAGGCAGTCATGAAAATATAGGCATCTTTGTTATTCAGTGAGTGTAGAAGAAAATATGAAACAGGAGGGAGAGAAGTTTCTGTAGAAAACCCAGTGTTGTCTGAGAGATGGCACTTTGGTGAGATTCTGTGTAGCTCCCTAAATCAATGATCCTACAACTGCAGATAGGAGTGAGGCCCACAGCCCCACGCCGACTGTGCCAGAAATGCTGCCCAAGTGTAGACGGCCATCCCCCACTGCTGGATGCTCCACCCCTCAGCACCACCTTTACCACCCACGGATATGAATGCCAAAGCCCGACTTCCCTCAATGTATCACTAGTGGCTCCCCATCCATAGCTATGCACCATAACGGCTAATTATACAATGTCCGCTTGCGATGCTCTCCTCCGCTCAATGGCCTGCACGCCAATCACTGGTAAGATTGAAGAGGTTGTGGGAGCAAAGAAAGCTCCAGACCCGGTGAGGCAGGCGCTCCAGTACCTCTGCACTAAAAGTGAGAAAAGTAATGTGCCTGTAACACAACTGTTGATCAAATAAAGCGTTCTGATACCTTTGAGTTGAGTTTGCCCTATATAAAACTAAAAAAAAAAAAATTCCATAAATCATGACTGGGAGTAATACACCTCAATGGCTGTATGTGGGTTGATTCAATTGGCAAGTGTTGAGTGTGGCTGACTCGTCGCCTCAACATCTGCACATTGTGTATCGATAACATAGGCTTTTTCACAAGCCTAAAGGTCTCTCTAGCCAGTAGTAAAATTAGCTTTAAAGAACATGGGCTCCTTTTAAAAAAAGATTTCCGTTTTGGAATGGCGTCACCGGGATAGTTCTCTGGTGTCCTTTGCAGGCTACCATCACTGTGATTACAGCTAAAAACAGGTTGTAACCGACATATATGAACATTGGTTTGCACCATCTGATTAGATTTGCAAAAAAGGCTGGTGCACATTTTGGGACCTCTTTTTACAATCTAATTTCTGGCCCATCACTCGGTCTTTCTGATCTCTGATGGGTGCAGTGAAGGATTCTGGATACGGTAACCACGTTACAGAGACATGCCTGGACCTCCCAGCATCAAAAAATGAAAAGAAGTGAAATCAAGGATGAACAAGTTTGCTTTTCGCAGTACTTTACAATGTTCTTCAACTTGTTCTTACTGACTGTCGAGTTATGTACCATCCAAGGCCGGAAAGCATGGAGAAGCGTCTAACAGGTGTGAGCTATGATAGTTTAATGAAACCACTACCCCTCCAAGAGTTCCTTACTCAGCTCATGTTTTTTAGATATTTCAGCCTGGTAAACAATGTTTACCACAAATCTTTTTCCCCGCAGGGAATCACAACGCGGTCGTTACAACGACCGCGTTGTGATTCCGCATACCATTACTCCGCAAGTCGGAACAACGACTTGCGAAGGGGGGGAAGGGGTTGGATTTAAAATCCAACACCTTCCATGTTGTCCGCACAGACTGGAGTTGGAATAGTAAATAATACTATTAACCCTACTAAATTTTGCATAAAGTGATCATCATTACTTTAGAGCACTGCTATCATTTGAATTCTCATGCACACACTGCTACTCTGTTACACGGAACTGGGTCTATCAAATTCTACTCTTTTCAGAGTTAAGCAAGTGCTTCAGACACAAAAGGAGTTCCTCAATGGTCCCTCGATCAAAGTTTGGCTGTGCGGATGAATACCCATCAACAGCAACTGAATAGAGGCCCAGAGCAGTGTTTGGGCCTGTCTTCAAAGCTTTTTTGGCTGTCACGTCCAATGACACGCCTGGCTCCAGCAGTTGGCGGCCGCCATTTTGTTCTTTTATCTTCCACAAACAAGAATAGAGACAGAAAGGGGCCTGTAAACATCGTCGCATCACAGAAGACGGGGAAGTGGGGAAGTTTCCACAGAGTCCTCAATGGGGATAGACAGACAGACATAGCTGGGAGTCTCCCAACCGTGCATGGGAGAGGACAGCTCATAAACTTGCCCTTCAGGGCAGCATTCCATCCATTGGTCACGGTGAAGCACCCGCTTTGTTTTGCAGAGAGCGGTTTGCCAGATTCTAAGCCGCATTTCTACTCGAACGAAGCTTCTTTCCACTAAGAAAGTCTGTTTTCAGACTAAGTGGAATTTGGAACACAAACTGATGGTAGAACTCAGAAGTTAAATGTCCCGGTCAAAATATCTATGCAAACAGCTTGTTTACAGGTTCTGTTTCACTGTTTCAGGACAGAAGGAGAAATCTTTCTACAATTAAAAACTAAAATAAAATAAGTGCCGATTTTGATTGGAAAACAGTAATCGAGGTGCATTACACCGTGAGGCACCACAAACTGGTGCTTCCTCTGAGCCAAAAATGAGCTCACTCGGATTTAGCACATAGACAACTGGGGCAGGGTGACCAATGGGAAAAGTCAAAACTTGTCTGCACATTATTCACTTGTATCACATTGTCTTTTTTTGTAGTGCATATTGATTGATGCAAAATACCTGTTGCAGAAACTAAGGGGTATATTTACAAGCCCCTATCGCCACCACAACGTCACTTTTAGTGACGTTGTGGTGGCGATAGGGGCTTCGCCTTATTTACAAGGCAGCGTTAAGCCAGCGTGAAAGGGGTGGGCAGTGGGTGTTTGATTTTGCCGCTGCCCTCTATTTACAAGAGTTGCGTAGATAGGAGGCAGCGCCAAATTAAGACCAGGGAAAACTTGGTCTTAAACAGGCAAAACAAGGAGAAATGCTTTAATTCTCCTCGTTATTTCTGTTTCAAAACGCCATTGATTTTTTATGTGCAGGAAGGTGTCCCTTTCTGCATATAAACAATAAAAAAAAATGACATTTTGCAACTTCTATGTGTGCTGCATTAAGCAGCACACATAAAAGTTACAAAACGCCATTTAAAGATTGTTTATGTGCAGGAAGGGAAATCTTGCTGCACATAAACAATCTGGGGATACTTACATCTGAAAGTGCCTAAGCTGTGCTGCAACACAGTCTCACTTTTGTATTCCACAAGTCCCGTTTGTACAACAGGACAAATTACCAGTTGATTTAACACATATGACAGCATGCCGAGAGAATTAATGATGTAAATAATGAAATTGATGACATCATCAATCACACTGGGAAAGCTGCTGAAACATTTGGGACACATGCATGCCACAGACAGTTCACTGTATTTGCACAGCAGGGAGCCTTCGGCGCCCCCCTCCCCCACTGTGACTTTTCGTTGCTAATAATACAAATTAGAGTTTGAGACAGCCATTTGTGTGAGTATCTTCATTAAAGCAGAATTTTGGGTTCCTGCAGTTATAAACGGGTGGAGAGCAACATGGAGGGTGTGGTGGGGGAGGTATGTGAGGAGGGAAGCAGCACATGGGGGAGAGAGCAAGAAAATACATGCTCTCCCATGAAGTACTCAACAATAGAAAAAAGTTATTCCATGTGGAAGGATACAAGTCTCCCAATCAAAAGGATGGTAAGGAAGTTATGCTCCATAAGATGGGCAAACACAAGAAGAGGAATGAAAACTATTTATTAACAAGCAAGCACACGAGTTTTACAAGAAAACCAACAAATGCAATGGACTGACCCAAAGCCAACTCTAACTATTAGTATTGTATACACTCAATCCACAACAGACAGCACACATAGAAAGAGCAAAAAACAAGGAGAAATAAAGGTATTTCTCTTTGTTGCGCCACTTTAATGTCTCTCCAGGGTAGGGGGTAGAATCTGATGCATTAACAGGTTTATGAAACCTTGTAAATCTGGGAATGTGTCAGATTCCATGGATGTTGCATGGGAACACCCACAGCAACACCCATGGAATGCCCCTTTCACTCAGAGTAAAGAGTGAAAGAGGGCCATATTTATATGAAAAGCCATGCAGGGTGGCTTTACATGGCCTTGTAAATATGGGACGGTACACTGCACCTCCGGAGCGTGCCAAAAGCGATGCTTTGGCGGCATTAAAAGTGCAGCGGGGGTATTGTAAATATGCCCCGGAGGTTTGTAATCAAAGTAATCTTATATATTCTGATCAGAGATTTCCTACTCGCCTCACATGTGGACTCATGATTGACAAACTTTACACTGTTCTTCAGCAGTTCAGCAGTAAGAATTACTCCATTTCAATCTGGAATAAATGACATGGGCAGTGGGCATTTTCATTAGACAATTTCCCACCTTTTGAGTTTGTGTTCTGAGCAAAAGGTCAGGGCCTCTAACAATGTCGCAGTGAACTCCCCCCTTCAGCAGCTTAAGCAGAGTCTACCCTGGGCGTGGTGAGCTGGTGAATCGGATCCTATTAAAACATTACTTGTTTATGGGTTTCTTCTATCTGCAAGTCTGCAGACAAAATGCTCATAACTAACACTGTTAGAGAATGTCATGCCTGAGGGCTGTCGGAGAGGGACCGACATGCACAGCAGAGGATACATGAACAGAAACTCCTTAGGTATGATAGAAATACATTGCACCTGTTACAATTATAGCATTCCATATGGTGGTGCTTCACCCCTTTCGACTGAGCCTCCCAAAAAACTAATTGGATGTCTACAGACATGAAGGTTTGTGGGGAGAAGCACTTCTTAAATAATAACAAGTCTTTATCCATCAAGATTATGTAGTGCAAAGGGTTAGTCCATCAATATTATGTAGAAGAGATTCATATCTAGAAGTAATATTTTTGGGATCATGAAAAGATGTCACACTAAGGGCCCGATTACAATGTTGGTTGGAGTTGCCTCTGACCGACAACGTCTTGGTGTCAGAACCGACCGACCGTAGGTCGGCGGTTCCGAACATGGGATTACAATGCGACCACACTTGGTGTGGTCACAAACTCCCATTTCTCTATGGGAGCTTGTGCGGCGGGCAGAAACCACCTGCAGCACAAGCTCCCATAGATGAATAGGAGTTTGTGTAAATCCCTGCACCGTGTGGCAGCCACCTCATGGTGCCTGTAACACGGTTCAGGGATCTTAAGGGGGGCACCATAGGTGCCTCCCAGGCCCACAATCGTAGGCCATGGAGGGATGGGGTCCCTGCTAAGGGAAGCCCAACATGGAAAGGCTGTCAGAAACCGACATCATAATCCCGACGGCGGAAACATTGCCTGTAAGGGATTATGATAGGTATCCGATGGACTCCTTGAGACCATCGGAACACAGGCGGATTGACTGGCCGGTTTACACTCCGACCACCGACATTGCAATTCGGCAGTTGGACTGTAAACCTACGGTGTCGGTCGGTAAGCCTCCGACGAGCAGTCGGAAGCTTACCGACCGTCATCGTAATGAGGCCCTTAGTCTCCTGACATAGAAACAATCTCTTTAATGAAGTATCCTAATTTTAAATATCTGAGGCCAGCCAACATGTTTCGGTCTGTTCTGGACCTTCATCAGTGCTCAATCATGTTAAGGGTGCAGTCAGTGGATAGAGCTAGTGCTTGAAGAAAAACATATGCTTCTACTGGTATGGTCACAGCTTTTATAAATCTGTGAAAAACTTTTAATTTATAGCTCAAGTGGCCAGATCATTTATGCAAGGTCATCAACACCATATGTAAACTGCCCCTTATTCATCATCCATTTCAGTCTAAATCCATATTTGTTTCGTAAATCGTCTTCTCATGGTGCTGGAACACTGCTGCGATTGGGTCAGATACCAACCTGATAGAGGTCTTTAAATACAAGAGTTGCAGACGGATTGCATAAATGATCTGGTCACATATTCCATAAACTATCCTCATCTGAAAGACCTGTGACACAAACCACATTTGCTCCCAAATAAAGGTAATATCTGCTACGGTAATAGCACACATTTTTTCCACGTATTGTGGAAGTATTGCAAACAAATCCCCGCACACTCTGAGCCTTTTGATCAGAATTGGGGACAAATATTGCAGTTGTACCGTGATGACCACCAATTTTCCGGTCCAATACTCAAAATGGGGCAGTAATAACGCGTGGTAAATACTGCACTTGGTAGTATTAGTATTCACCGTGCTGCATTACCACCTTAAATACCCTAGCCGATTGAATGAGACTCTAAGCATATAGTATACATAAAGGTTTGTGAGTTCACTTTTATTTTGAACACACATGATTGTGTGTGCTTTTGTGACTTTTGTACTAACCAAAGACAAAGTTATTTTATTTATCTTACTTTCAGTGAAGATCCACAAGGGACTTGCTGCATGAAATAAATGGCATAGAGGAACATTGGGTCAATGGCATCTAAGAAGAGAACTAAGAAATATATGAATTCTTTGAGTTATATAAAGAGTCTGAGCAGGCCTGCGGCTTTTAACAAGTCTTTTGTTGTGGCTGTGCAGATGTTTTTAGGTTTAATCCTGTTAAACATCAGTTTTATGTCTTTCATCAGAGTCATACATAAGCGAATGTATTTATCCAGAGTGTGCCAGTGATGCAAACACTGGGAGTGTGCACAAAGAAACCCCTCATTGTTCCCTTCTAATGATAAAAAGATCCTATGGTGACTAATGATTCTGTGTTTTTCTTATTTCTGCTGAAAAAGACATGTGTTGGCTTTTTTGCACTCCTTTAAAAACAAACACACTTGCGTGACCATCTGGCCAAAGAAAAGTTGCTTACAGTGTAGCACAAACAAAAGAACATTGATGGGCTACAGATGAACTGTACCAGCCTTAGTGAGGCAGGTCCTGTTCATTTGAAGGGCATTGAGCCTTTCTTCTGCCTACTCTCTTAAAGGGAACAGACATGTAAAACTGAAAAATTACATACCAATGTATTGTTAATTTATTTTATTCATCATATTCTGCCACACATATGCATGTAAGTATGTATGTTTGTTTAAATGTATGAGTGAATGTGTATTTTTTATAGTGGGATCAACCTATTAAATCACCCTATATCACATGAAATAAAACAATCTTTTGGCATCTCAGTATTCTGAAGGCGCCTGAGCTATTCACCCGCGCAAGATCCATATTATATGAAAATAATCATTTGACCTGGGCTCTCAAAGAAGCTTGACTCTCAACCAAACATGCAAGTGAGTGGGAAGCGATACCACCCACTCACACACAAGGGCCACAATAGTGGAAGTTGCGCATTGGTAGCATATCCACCCAGCCTCATCGTAATGATCACGAGAGCTCACCACTGGCCAGGGTCACAACGCTATCTTGCAATTGTTAAGGTTGTGCATCTTACTTTGCAAATGCAAAGTACCAATTCACAATGTTCAAATGTGCACTGCAGTTATCACTGAACGGGGCAGGGAAGGGGCGGTCACCCACCCCTTGTGACTTGCCAGCTAATGCACAAATACGTTGGGACACTCCTGCTATAGTGAATCATGGAACAGTTAACGGCTGCCGAGGGCAAGCGGTAACCATTTGTTACATGGAAGCGAACAATTTTTACCCGTTTACACTCATTGGGGCATATTGCTAAAAAAGTCACACAGCGTAGCTAGTCACCTTGCTGCGCAACAGGGAAAGGGCAGGAATGTACCGTATTTAAAAGAATACGGCACATTCCTGCCTTTGCCCCTGCACTGGCGCCGTTTTGGCTGCCTATTGGCAATGCAGAAACCTTTGCACCATGGTGCAAGGGTGCTTCCGTTGCATGCAGGCTTCAGTGACAGCCGATGCAGGTAAGATCGGTGGAGCGAGGAAGGGGGAGTTGACAGACGCCCACCGCTCTTACCTGCACCGTCACTGGCAGGATTTTTTTTGTGCAGTAAGGGACAACTTCCTGCACAAAGACAATCCTGAGAGGCATAGTCCTCTTTCTATGTGTGCTGTAGAATTAGGCCTGGGCGGTGAACTTCACTCCGTTCGCGGAGTTTGTGGCGTTTTCTGCACTCCGCAGAGCTCGCGAAGTGCAGAAAACTCCGTTTCGCGATGTGCAGCGGAGTTTTTTCCCCACTCGCTATCACAAACGGTAAGAGGATTTCTACCCGAGTGGCAGGAATACCCGCACAGACCACACTTCGCACTGCACTCCGCCACTCGCGGAACTTTGCAGAGTTTTTTTGTAAGCAAAACTCCACCCAGGCCTGTGTAGAATGAAGCACACATAGAAAGAGGAAGTACTAAGGAGAAATAAATATATTTCTCCTCGTTACGCTTACCCTGGGGAGGCGTAGCATTTTGGCGCATTCCCAAGTCTACCACTTATGGTAAATCTGGAAATGCATCAAAAACCAGGGGGGTAGCATGGAAACACCCATGCAACGCCCATCGAATGCCTTCCAAGGGCAGAGTAATTCAACGTAGATATTTGTGTAGCGTTGCATTACTCCAGATTTATGAAGACGCTCAGGGCAATGTAAGGTGGCCTTGCCTGGCTTCATAAGTCCCATTTTTGGCTTTGTGCAAGCACAACACAACCCCCCTCATAAATATGCCCCTCAGTATGCTAGCTGGTGGCACCCAGAAGCGCTACTGCATGCTCCTGCTATGGTTGTTTCACAACGTGCCACTTTTGGTCCATTGTGATTGTGATCCCTGTCCCTCTAAGGCACAGGTTGCTAAAGCAAGCACACTGAATGGGAATGTTGCATGGGAAGCTACATAAACATCTGATAATGTTACCATGATTAAAATCATGCGAAATATTGGCAAAACTGGTCACCATGAGGAACAGATAACATATCATTTTGTGTCTAGTCTGCCTGTCCTCTTTAATGCTAAATTGCAGGCATGGAGTCTATTAAAAGTTCATAAAAAATGCATTACTTTGGAACCAAGGAGAAGAGCTGGGTTGAAATGCCAGGGGCAGTGAATCCACTTTCCTTTAGTTTAGCAGGGAAAGAAGAGGCTTCAGGCTGTTTCTGTAAGTCTCTACCTGTGCTGTGGCCGGGTCCCCGTATAGTTGATTGGAACCGGGGATAGCTCAAAAAGTAAAACTTGAAGTTTTCAGGCATGTATCTTATGTCAGACTGCAATGTACAACCGACGAGCCCTCTATTATACAAAGGTACTTAAATATTCTACTACATTTAATTGAAAATGAAAAGTTATTTGTTGTAACCTTCCATACACTGCAATTGGAAAGTATTAAAGTACCCTTTCCAGTAAGGGTGGCAGCACTTCTGATGCTCGTAGCACAAGCAGTCATTTCATATTAAATATTAATAACTTGTTTTCATATACAATTTCGTACCACACATGCACTTGCACTGTGATACCAGGTGGTATATTACCCATTTTAGTGGAACTCAATTCACCCCGTCATCCTGCAGATCACCACATTTGCCTGCAGAGGGCGTTATCTCACTGAGTAGTCAAACTGCGGGTCTAGAGACATGACCTTCAGGAGGTCACTTTTCCTGCTCCACGTTTATAGTTTCTGTTCGGTGCACTCTTTAGCCAACGATCTGCTGTTGCTTTGCATCCTGCCACTTTCACAGTACAAGAGTCCGCTGCACGTGTGTTGCATTTTCCAAATGGGGTTTGGATGGTGCACCAACCGTGGCAATCCTGGACAGAACACTTCCACCAATGTCTCCAAAATGGAGGTCTGCTTCAGGGAGGGAAAAGGAAGAAGCTGGCTGTATCTGGGATGCCATTGACTGCTTCATCTTTTCGGGGCTCAACCCTAGTGGCGTAACACAAGATGATGAGCCCCTCTGCAGAGCATGATGAGGGGCTCCTGAGCCTTCCACATCTCATAGATGGACTGAATGGAGCCCCTTCAGGTGCTGGAGGCCCCCTTGAGAGTTGGGCCCCCCTCAGCCCACCAATCCATAAATGACTCCCTATGTGTCCTACTGGGGTAGAAGGAACATCAGTGTGGCTTTGCATGGGCCATAGCTGGCATATCTGGGGTTGAGGAGCTCAGGAAGACCTTGCTTCTTGGGCTTGCACAAGCGCCTTGATGGTGGGGGATGCAAGCAAAGAGTTGTAGGTGCGAGATGGAAGTCTCTGGCCACCCTCCAAGACCTGGTCGTGTCTCACATGCTTTCAAGCAGATGACCAGGAATCAGAGAACCAGAGGACCACTGGCCTCGCCCCTTCAACCATGACCAATAGAAAGCCTGGCGCTGTGGCTGTAGCCCTAGTGTTGCTGGCTTGATGGCAGCATTCTTGCTGGCTGACTGTCTGCGGGCGAGGCATGCACGGCGCTTCCCAGCCTGCTTCCTGCAGAAGTATAGTGCAGCCTTAGCTGTAAGTAGCCAGGCAGAGGAAAGAGAGGGGGGGGAGTTACCCCCACTTTGAGTGGTGGTGAAGCAGAATTAAAAGCAACTACAAGTAAGGGGAAGGAGGATTTAGAGAGGAGCAAGAAAGCTGGAAAGCAGAATCTATAAGGAACATTCATGTTATGCCATGTTGTATGCATCTGTAGTACTTTAACAGATCAAAGTCTGCCTCAGAGAGCTAACTGGGAACAAAAGAGGAAGATGTTGCCTTAAGTGTACATTATTCTAATTTAAAATATAGGGCAAAAAGACCTTTTAATAACATTTATATATCTCAAAATACATATATAAAATAAAAGCATGCAAACATTAATAAACTATACAATAAATTAAATATTAATAACTTCATAAAAACAGTTTAAAATTAATGAAAAATAAAGCCTAATATTAAATTATAATTACAGTTCATTAAGAATACACATTAAAAGACGTTTTACATAAGAATAGGTAATAATTTTAATTTATATTAAGAATAAAACACCACATAAATATATAATTAATTCAAACATTGTAAATCCAATAAAAAAAATTTGATTAATATTTTTAAAATACTAAGAAAATTGTAAATAAACTTTAAAATAAAATAAAAGATTGACCATTTTCATACCAAACTAACACATAATTAGTAAAGTGCGTACAGTGAGGGGTATGGGGTCATATTTACTATTGTAACTCCAGTCAAACAATATTTTAAACTTTATTAAACAAGTAAACAAATAAATAACAACACAAAAACAATCAATTAAAATTCATTAAGAACTATTTTAAAACACACTACCTACCCAAGCCCTCAATAAATGGCACAATCCAAAATTAAAATTGAATGAGCATTTATTAAACACACGATCAAACAAAAAGTAAATAATTATATCAAATTGCTCAATTAACATTGATTACTCTATAATTGATAGAAAATGCTACCCACCGAAAGCCCCAATAAACCATTCAAACACAAAAAATACAAATTACAATTTTGTTTAGAAATAAAAATAATACACTTTGCAATAACATTTTCAGTAAATATAATACAATATAATAAAAACATATTTAAAATATAATAGTAAATTATATATAAACTCTAATACTGTTGTAGAAGCATAAAATGATTTATAAAAAAAATTAAGATTTTATTTGCACAATTTTTTGAAGTCACAATATTTTGACAACAATACTATGGTCAAACGAAAGTTTTGACTTCATAATTTGCAGAAACACCAATGTCGCCACTGTCATTTATCCTTCTCCAAAGGTACCTCAAGTACAATGGTGATGCTCAAATCATGGGTGTAACATAGACCCCCGTGTTGCGGGGCTCCTCCCCCCCTCCGAGCTACAGGGGCCCCTCAGAGCAACAGTACAGTCATTGATAGACAGCAGGGTATGGGTCCGCTGGAACCTAGTTTTAAAGTTACACTCCAGTCCACTCATAATAAATTAAATGGTGCATGGCACGTAGCTTTGTGGTCTTCAGCCAGGATAGAGCCTAGGGTGGGGTAGGGTTGGGCTGGAAATTGTCATGCGCAGTGTAACCTGCACGTCCATGAGGTGGCGACCGGTCGGTTGGGGGACTGAGATGCTGAGGCCATAATTAAAATTGTGATCCTGCTATAATCTTCTGACTTCCTGCCTTCTTGAGCCAGAAAAGTCAGAGACATTCTGTCGCAGTAGATATCTGCTGAGCCATTTCACTAATTTAAAAAACGTAACTTACCTTCGCGGCCCACTCTGGTCTGGTCCTGCTTCCTCTCCTCCAAACATGAAGCAGCCAAGCAGGCAGCTTCCCTCCCCTTACTTAAGCCAATCACAACGCTGCAATGACAGCGTTTTGATTGGCTGGGACGCCGACCGCACAGGCGTCTATGGGGAGGCCGTTTTCTCCATGCAGGCTACATGCAGCCTACATGGAGAAAACTGAGAGTGTGCATGACTGGTTAGCTCGGCCCTGAACAGTGGGCAAGTCACTCTTCCCCTGCCTGGAGCAGGACCACCCACCCGCCCGCCCCAACCAAACCCTTCTGCTTCCTCGCAGTGCGAGAAGCAGAAACATAAAATGGTATTATGAATACCATTTTATGTTTCTGCTTCTCGCACTGCGAGAAAGCAGTGGGGCGACGCTCCTCCTCCCACATGGAGGAGCCGCCCCTGGGGGTGAGGCCATAATTAAAATTGCTAGCCGCGGTCTTCTGCCTCCCGCCTGTGCCTCAGTGCCTGCCACCGAAGCTACAGGTGACTATTGAGTGGTTGTACATTTATTTCTCTGCAGTGGGGGCTACTTTAATTCAGGTCCCCGGCCCAGGCGGGCCTGCTTGCGTTGTGAGACTCGAGTCATAAAACTGTTACCTTGCGCGCAAAATTGGGAATGTATTGTGACTTTACGAGCCTGCATGCAGCCCTGCAAAGGCATTGGATTGATTGATATTTTTTAATGGAGGCTCCAGTGACTCCGGTCACTGCAAGGGAAGGAGGGAGTGGGGTTCCTATGGGGCCTGTGAGGGCACTGCTGCTTTTTGAGGGTTGCTGCTAGGGAGCCAGCCCCTCGCATCAGTATGTCTCTTGTGCACATATTTTAAGGGTCCAGCCTTTTAGGGGGCCCCCTGATAGAACCAGCTCTGTTCTGCAGTCTTGCCCTGATGACATTGAATGATTCTTAAACAGATTGTTTTAAATACCACTTTCCTTTGCTTTATTTTCATTGTTGATGATATGTGTGTTTATTACATTCTGTAGAGAAATGTTATGTTTTTCGTTTAATGCAATATCCATAAAATAGTTTCTTTTAGATCAAATCAGGACCTCAGAAGGTGCATGCATACCTTTGCTGGAGACAGCTGTCTGTCTCGGAAGGTTGGCAGTGCACATGGTAGGTGAAGAGGTGATGGGCTGTGGTGAAGATGCATGGATGTGACCAATACGGAACCTCCCTCCCACTGTCTTTGAACTCAATAAAATAACACAAAGCATTTTTCCCCTCTGTCTGGCCACAGGGCACACAAGATCAGATTAGGCCAGCTGCCTATACTATGTGGCTACATAAATGTCACATAATCGAGAGCTGTGGGGGATGTACCCCCTGGAAACAGTATACATAGTGAGAACCGTACCAGGGGACCGTGTACGCGCTCGTGCCCTCTTTAAGCATCACGTGCAGCGTGCATGCGCAGCCTGAGCGGATGCGGCACGTGCTACGACGGTCATACATTTTAGGAAGCAGTGATAATTGTGAAACGTGATGGCTGCCTGGTGATCATGGCACACGTACTATGAGGAGGTGGCCTTTGTCCATCCAAATGTATTTGGAATGGAGAATGGGGGCCGGGCTTGAGCCTTAAAAAGGGATTAGACACCGTAAGGAAGGTGAGGTACAGGCACTCCACTGTGTGTACTGTGAGGCTTGTACTGGCATTTGTATAGAGGTTGCTGTCACTGTGCTGGGTCTGTGGTCCGGTTTAGGCCTTGTTCGATTAGGTGCATGCCTCAGCTTGCACCATTGGTTGCCATGGCCAGTACAGTTCAGACTAAAGGGCGTACCTTCCGTTGGTACAGCAGATGCAGTGGCATCGGGGCCCAGAGACCTGGGGAACCCACTGAACACCAAATATTGGTGTATTTTATAATTAGGACTGCCGATTTTATGGTATTTATTTTTTCGACATTTCCGTCTGTATTTATCCATATTAATGTTTTGCTAATTTTTTCTGTATTTATCCATTTTTATTTTATGTTTTCTATGTAAATGAAGCTGCAATGGGTATTTTTCTACATTTATTTGACTGATAAATGTTTACTCGCATTTGAATGTCCAAAAGGTATCAGAAGTATACAGTGCAATAGCGTTATCTGAAAGCACTTGCATTGTAGAATAGCATCAATAACTGTAGGTCTACACTTAATTGGGAAATCTGTTGTCTTTTTTATCTCCCCTACCTCTCAATCTGTACTCCTGCTGACCTGTCATTTATGATTGACTGTAGAAAAAAGAATCCAAAGAAGACCTATTTTCTGTCTTTTTCTGTATTTAAAAATAAATACAGACAGGACAATAAATGGTTTTCTGTCTGTATTAATTGTAAAAATCAGTAAAAACGGAAAACAGGTAGCCCTATTTATAATTCAAACAGCAGCCAGAATGCCATCTCCTAGTTTGCAGTAGGATCCAGGACACACTGGCTACGCTGCTGCTCGGACCACAGCTTGTGTGCGGCACGTTGCCTTGGTCAAATTTGGTGTAGTGAGGCTGTTGACAAAGTGAGTGGTCCTTGAAGTGTGGCCTGTGTGGGAAGTGTTCGGTTTATGTGTAAGGTTCTGAGAGGAGCTCCAAACTTGTTACATTGGCCTAACCCTGCACAAATGCATGATTGGGTTGCAAAGAGGAAAAGCGTGGATAGAACTGGGCACCTCTTCGTTTAATGCATACCCCACACGATCTAAACTTGAATGGGATGTGGAACTGTGTAGTGCAAGACCCAACTAGATGCTCTCCACTCCCATACACGAACTAAAGCTGATCTCATCATCATCAACTCTCTCAGTACCATGTGTATGAAGGCAACCCTTTCCCACCCTCCACCCAAACCATTTCTCTCAATGCTCTCTTTCAAACAAAACAACCCGGAAAAAAACCAAGCATTGGCATAGCCAATAGGTTTCGCTTTTGGGACCTTATAAGTATTTAGTTATGCAGCAACATATCCTTGGTGCAACAACATCAACTGCATGGCTAAACACTTATAAGGTCCCAAAGGCAAGACCTATTGGCTATGCCAATGCTTGTTTGTACGTGGTATGGCAGCGACTGCATATGTATATACTGGTATATACTATAACACTAATAATTGCAGTGTTAAAGGGCGTTGTATATAGGTAGTTGAGGCAATTATCATCAGGCAGTACTCGACCATGAATTAACTTGAAATAATGGCTGATTTTGTTAAAGTGACAGCGCCGTGAAGATGTAAAAAGTCAGATATTGGAGTATGAAGCGCTGCGGTTTGTTAAAGTGATAGCGCTATGGAGATTTTAAAAGGCACACACCGGAAAGTGTAGCGTTGTGGTTTGTTAAAGTGAAATCGCCAGGGAGGTGTAAGAAGTGATATACCAGAGAAAATGTGCTGCGTTTTGTAAAAGTGCAAGCCTCAGTAATTTATGAAGTCATATACTAGAGAATAATGTGGCGCGTTTTGTGAATGTGAAAGCGCTATGTAAATTTAAGTAGTTACATAACGGTGAATGCAGCGTCGCAACGAGCTTCCTAAAGATTTCAACACCAAGGAAGCATGTTTTATTTAAGTGTTACTTTGGCATAGGCACAGCCCTGATACAATGATGCCGAGCGATACGTTAGTGGCCGGCCAAGGCTTCTTTTGTCCCTTATTTTGCTGCTTGTTGTTGTTAAAGGGAAAGCCGGTGAAGATGCAACAAGTCACATGCCACTAATGGAAGTGCTGCAATTTGCTAACATGGAAGCAGCATGGACATTCAAAAAGCCCCATACCAGAGAATAAAGCGCCGCGGTTTGTTAAAGGGAAGCGCCATGAAGACGGAATAAGTCACATACCGGAAATATAGCACAGCGTTTGGTAAACTGATAACGCCAAGGATAATTAAGAAGTTATATATCAGACAATAAAGGTGTGATTTGTTGAAGTGAAAGCGCTATGTAAATTGGAAAAGTCATATAGCGGCGTATGAAGCGCCGCAACGACTAGAAAGCATGGTAATTATGTCAGCGTTGTATTAATAGGAAGCACAGCCATGATCTATCCCCAGCGTATTGGCTCGGTGGTAAAAAACAAACCCAAGACTCTAAAACATTGCAATAGGTACACAGAAGCTTTCCTGCTATTTAGAATTTTTTTGTCGCGCACACACACATGTTCAATAAGATATCACGCATACACAAATACACACTGTTGCCGATAGGTGAGGCAGATATCACCAGGCAGTAATCGGCCATAAATGAACTTGAAATAATATCTGGTGTTGCTAAAGTGAATGTGGCGTGAAGATATAAAAAGTCCCATATGGTGAATGAAGTGCCACGATTTGGTAAATGTAAAGTGCCATGGGGATTTATGAAGTCACACACAGTAGTGTGTAGCGCTGCAGTTTGCTAAAGTGTAAGCGCAAGATATCTAAAATTTTACATACCAGAGTATATAGTGCGCTGTAATCTAAAAAGTCATATACCAGACGTTATGGTGCTATGGTAAACAAGCGCTGGCCGGCGGCCGCAAAACAACCCTGAAAGACATCAATGGGCAGGAGGTGGTGTAGGGGCGGAGAGCAAGCTGAGGCTAAACAAACAAGCATTGGCCGCGAAAGTAAAAGCGATCGTGCATGTGTGCATGCGCGCGCATTCAGCTCTTTTTCAAAGCACATACTCGTGCTTGTGGCGTGCTGCTGCACACTCCCGCAAGCTGTATGCCGCCACAAGCAGGAGTACGTGCTTTGAAAACGAGCTGCACGACGGCTAAAGGTCTCCTAAGCAGTGCATGCGCACTGCGTAGGCGAGACCTAAAAAACAATATTGGCAAAGAAAATAGGTCTGGTATTGGCTGTCAGCCTATTGGATTTGCCAATTAGAAATGGGCGAGCCCAAAAATTAACAAGGAAAGCCGAGCCAGAGAAGAGCCAAGGGTCTAGTTTGGATCTTCGAGCCCGTGCGCGAGCCGTGCCCTGGAAATGTTTGCTGTGTAAATCATAAACCAAACATCACTTAAAATATGCTTCAGTGGTGTAACATAAGCTCCCGCAGCCCCATGGTGTGGTGGAAGGTGAGCTCCAGGGGACCCCCTTTGGCACTGTGTACGGGTGGGCGCCCCTGGCCTGAGCTCTCCTCACTAGGTCCGGAGGAAGGGGGCCCCTTCCACGTACTTTGCAGGGGCCCCCCTCAAGTTTCGTTACACCAGTGGCTCAAATCTACCTACTTTGACGTTTAGATCTGCCTGAATTGGGAGTGGGTGACTCCTGATGGTGACTGCTCTGATCCTCCTCCCCATTGCTTGGACCTGCAACATTTTGCAGCTTTTGTGTCCTAAACAACATTGGGTCTGGGTATATCCAGCTCAGTTAAAATTATAGCCGAAAAACAGTAGACATTTGTTCAATTTTCTGCAGAAAGCAATCTCACATGGTTAAATTTTTCTTCTATTATCCCTGCAGTGTTCTCAATTTATGGAAATCAAGCTTGCCATTTAATGCAAAACATGCCTCTGCTGTTGTGAGAGAGGAAGGGGGCGTAAATGCAATCACAATACAATGGAAGTATTTTGGGACTGTCCCCACCAAGTATGGGAGAGACAAGGAGGCACCCCCAAGCTTACAGATCCACTGTGAAGCAGTTGGAAAGCCGCCAGTGAGATCACGTAAGGAAATCCATCCTTTTGTCAGGGTTCCTCCATTTGATTGGAGTGAACATCTGGTGTGTTGACCTCAGCAGAAGCTTTGGCTTGCTACACAGACTATAGCCACAATGGTCAGCATCCCTTGCTGCATTGTCCAAGATTCAGGAATTTGATTTTGGGTTACTTCCATCTGGCTTGAAGGTTCTCTAAAATCACTCTTTGGGTGGCTAGGGTTCAGGATAATTTGGATAAAACTAACAAACATTAAATAATCCCAACCTCTTTCATCGGTCCATATTCTGAAAGTACAGATACGGCTTAGAGTGTAGAGTGCTGCAGCCAGCGGCGTAGCGTGGGTTGCCAGCGCCCGGGGCAAATATTGCGCCCCTTAATCCGTGCAACGTTAGCACTTCCTGAATCCCTTACACTTTTCTTTAAAAATGTTGCGCCCCTAAGAATTTTGCGCCAAGACCCACAGAACAAATTAATGTATTCTAGTTGAGGACTGGTGGTCAAAAGGGTTTCAAGTAATGCCACTGACTATCTTTTGAACAGAGAGAGGTTCTAAATTATGTATAAACAATTCCAAAGATGTCAGCGTTTCTCTTAGTGAGATTGTGATGAATGAAATACTGTACTTTGAACTCTTTGCACTAACACTGGTGAAAGCAGTGGCTAGACAATAAAAGCTATAATTTGAATCCATTGGGCCCTTATCACCCTTTGATTCTGGTGCCACTGTGTCTGATGCACTATTGACAGCTGCACCCCTGTGCACATACCCAAAGAGCCACTTAAAAGATTTTGAAAACTTCCAAGTTGTGTTGCCAAGACATTGATTTTCATGCCAGAATTACCACCGAGGTCTGCATTCTGGCTGTGCGCTAATAACTTAAATGCAAGACTGACATAAAGGAATCATAATAGTAGAATCTGCATTTATCAGGGTCCCCACTATCAGTTTATCCAAGGTGTCTGATGAATATGGATCTCAGCTTCTTAGTAATCTGACTAGAGCCATAGGGTGAACAATACACGGTGGAATGGGAGAAACAGTTGAAAAAAAAAATCAGAAACAGAAGAGGTCTTAGAGTGGATGCGCCCAAGGGAAGGCTCCAGTCGGAATTTCTAACCAGGAAGTGTGTTTCTGGTTGTCAACGCAACCCAAAATAGGGTTAGATTATGAATATTCTCTGCTTAGAAACAGGTATTCTCTGTTTAGAAATGTATCAGAATTCCATATTTTTTGGGGTGTTGCCAGCGTTGGCTGAGTAATGAAGTGTACTGGTCATAAGGCGGAGCCCAGGTTCTCCACCCGGAAAAAACCCAGAATAAGAACCAGGGAACCATTGGCCATTCTGGATTTTGATGGGGTGTGCCAGTTAAATTGTGCTCCACGACTTTTAGTCATTATATGTAGCTTGCAATATTAAATGCTGCTAATAGAATAGGACTCATTACATCAAATGCGCTTTTCACGCATTCCATTACAACACGGTTGTTACATCGACCGCGTTGTTTCAACGCGAAGCATTACATTGCAAGTCATTTCAGCAACTTGCTGGAGGGGGCGCACTGGACTTAGGAATAGTGTTATTTACTATTCCTACTCCAGTTTGTGCAACAGCAGGGAAGATGTTGGATTGTAAATCCAACACCAGCGCGCCCCCTACAGCAAGTCGTTGAAATGACTTGCGATGTAATGGTAGGCATGGTAACAACGCGGTTGTTGTAATGACCGCGTTGTAAAGGAACCGTGTTGTACTGACAGCATTGTAAATGCTGGTTCCCTTGCTAGTAGTTTGAAGAGCAGGACAGAAATTAAGTCATTCAAGACTGCAGCATGGAGGAGTATTCACAGGCGTGAAATATTGTTCTGGGGTGTTTATGTTCACTATCCGCAAAAGAATGATGGATTTAACCCAGATCTCTTGACTGGGGGTGAATGTTTTAATTTGTTCTGCATTCCGTCCATCAATGGTGTGTCTTTTGCTTTCTCGCCCTAAGTGCGCCAGGTATGCCCAGACGTGGGTCCTGGGCTCACTATGCCACAGGAAACAAGCTATCCTGGCTGAAGAGGGGTGAAACCCCGAAACCGGTCCTAGGATGCTTGTTTCCGGTCCAGGGAGGACCTGGCTTGGCAGTTCGGGCTGGACTGTTCCCATGAGGCACAGGGTCAAGACTGATTTGCATATGGCTAGGTCTAAACTGGGGTGGCATGGTGAGCAAAAGAATGATGGATTTAACCCAGATCTCTTGACTGGGGGTGAATGTTTTGATTTGTTCTGCATTCAGTCCATCAATTGTGTGTCTTCCACTATCCGTACATATCCTATAGGATCTACAGGTATAGTTCTATTAGTTCTGGATGCCTGGCTGCAGCTAGGTAGGGTAAATAACAGGATATAAAATGTATAATCTGAGTGTAGTCGATGCGATAATAAATCGCATTGTATGACACATAAGTTAGGTGATATTGAGCATTTGTTTTAGACAGTATTTTACTGATTTGTGCTGTATTAAATTATAAGAATGCAAGTTACATGTTTTGGAAACCAAATGCAATGATAATTTTTTTTAAATTAGGCTGATGCTCAGCAGGGGCTAGAGGTGCATTGCTACTTTTCAACCAACATGACGTGCGATGTGAGTTTTCAATTGCCATCAGATTTTACAGTTATAGTAGATTCCCCCTGACACTAACCAGTCTTGAACAAGTACACTCTGAGGCATTCCTGCTCCAACCCTGCAGCCATGTTAGAGTGTAATGCTAGGAGCTGCATTAGCTATGGCTGCTTCATCAGAGGGTAGTCTTACAAACCACATTGGCAGAGGCATGTTTTGCATTAGATGGCAGGCTTGGTTTCCATAACAAACATGAAGAAAACTGAGGGGCTAATGGGAGAGAGTTGTCACTATATGAGATTGCTTTCTGCATACAATTGAAATATGTCTGCACATTTTCTTTCACAGAGCGGCCAAAATAAGATAAACTGCAGGCTGCTAAAACATGGGAAGAAAAGAAGTGCACAGAATTGCAGTCACAGAAGACTGAGCAGTTCTTGACTCCCAATTCAGGTAGCCCTAATGCCTAATGGAAGAGTGACGGTCGCCACTGTGTAGTTATAGTTAGGTCAAAGTTTTCATACGAAGAGCATTTTGCATTTCTTTAATAACATTGGCCCAATTAGACGAATCTGTGCAAAACTTTCTCAAGAAAGAAATGTAATCCACTTTGGCTCCTTCACAAAATGTTTTGCACTGATCCATCAAGCAGGGGCCAAGAAAAGGGGTTACGTGTCCCAAAACGTTGATTTCTCGTGTTAATTCCCATTAGGAACATTCTCTCCGATACAGAAAAAAATAGCTGAATGAAAATACACAAAATTTACACAGAAAGCATGCTTTTTGTGATGTGATGTAAATTTGTTCAGCTGTTTGTTCAGAAATTAAACTTCGAAAGAAAGTCATAGGTGGATGGTTGGTTCAGCAGGAGTCGGGCCATACCGCAAATGAAAGAAATAGAGCATTCTGACTGGCAGAGAGGGTTATTTTTCCCGACAGCCCCCTTGGAACAGCAGAACCGGCACCAGTCTCACGGTATCGAGTAATCTGATCGGCTTACCACAACATCAACAGAAATGTTGGGACTGCACCTTTACTACTCGTGGCTCGGTGCCCTTGTCCTGAGGTTTGGAAAGAAATAGAGTATAGGGAGGGAGGGTAGTAGTACCCTAATCCCAGGCCCTTGTGAGGATGTCACAGAAGGACTGCTCCTTTTGGCCAACATTAAATAAATATTGTTGGTGGATGTTTGAACGCCCGTTGGATACTGGGGGCAGAGCCAGGCCACCTGCCAGGCCCTGTGGTTCTTTGGTCATGCACAGAGGAGAGTTGGCCAATCCTCTCCTGCACATGCTCAAAAGCTATGCTCAGTGACAGAGTTGGGTGTATATGATTAAAAAAAATGAAATACAATGATAAAAACAAAGGTTAGGGTGATATTATAGTTAGGTATCGTAATAAATTTAAGTTTACTTTTTTTTAAAAAACATAGAAATTCACAGAAAAAAACAAAGGTTAAAGTGAAGTTATAATTAGGTAAGTTAATAATATCTTAATTTTCGTATAAAAACTAGAAATCACTGAAAAAAGCACAGGTTAAAGTGAGGTTGTAGTTAGGTCTTCCAATAATATAAGAAGTATGGCTTTAACACAAAAAACACTGAAAAACTTGCACCCCCACCATGACTTTTTATCACCTCACATGCTACATCATGCATGATGTGTTAAATGCCATCATTGATGACAATACTGATGACATCTCAATAAATATATATTTTAGTGAGTCCCCTCGACCTGTAATGGCCATTGCAACATTTCCTCTGACGATGTGAACCATCAATTTGCGAGTTGGCCAAAGTTATTAGCAAAACAAAAACTGCTCTTATGGAAAGTCTAACCTAACTATAAGTATTCAGTGGTGTCCGTCAATGTGTAATGTTATATATATAATAGCACCCTAAGGTAACTATAACTCGCGCTCCCACCATGAACATTTGTCTTATCAATACATCACTGCAAATTTTGCAGTGATATCAATGATGTCACTGGAGATGTCATGAGTGATGTAATGTGTGGGGAAATTAGCAGTGCATGGCAAAGGCATGAGTTATAGTTACCTTAGGGCACAAGTGATAGTTACTTGAGATAACTATAATCATAAGCGGTGAACTAGAGTCGTTTTTAGAGTTTTAAAAGTCATGTTCTTACTGAAGATTTCACTAACTATATTGATACTTTAACCTTTGTTTTTTTAGGTCGAGCCCAGCACAGCGCGCAAGCGCTGCCCTAGGAGATGACCTTTAGAAATCGGTCTGCTCTTTTCAAGCACTCATGCTTGTGCTGGCCTCCACCTTGCGGGAGCGAGGAGCGGCGTGGAGGGGCCATCTGTTTGCAATTAGGGTGGCCGCGCGCAATTTTCCTTTCTTCTTTTTAAGGTGGAATCAAGTGTGCAGCGCTGTCTTATCAGCCTGTCTTGGCTTCCTGCTTATCTGTCTATCTCTGGATTACACAATTAATAAAACTAATTAGACCTGGCATCTCATAGACATGCACCCTTAAATCACGGAGCGCTAATAGTGCACCGGAATTCCTTCCCTGCCCTTTTCAAATCACATCCCACTCTCGGGGGGGATTTCTCTGTGGCTAGAGGTAATAAGGTTCAATCCGTTTTCCCTTTTGGCTTCTCATCTAGGCCCTCGGAGGTCTTAACGAATCTCTTATTTTTTATCTCGAACTTGCCTTCCATTCAGCAGTGTAATCCACGCATCTGATTTCTCTATGCCCTATTGTCTCCCCTCTCAGATTTTGCTGGATGATCACATTGAAAGGTTGCCCGTTTATTGCGCCCTTCGAGGGAGAAATATTAACATGGGAGGCTAAGCTGGTAGGTCGCCCTTTGAGAAGCCTTACAGAATTTAATTAGCTTTTTGATTTGATCTCTGTGCCATGTCTCACTTTTCACAGCCCACTGTGGTTTACTCTCCAGTGAATTTCATTATAGGAAACCTTTGCACATATATTTGCACTTTAAAATATTTGCACTAATAAGTACTGAAGCACTTTAAACTAATTGTTTTTTTTTAACACAAAATATACAAAAAATCGTAAATAATTTATAAAAAGTAATGCACTGCACTAAAAAAGCCATGATGCTATGCGAGAGAGGAAACATGAAATGCTTCATGATATAGAAATAAATGATGCCTGTTTGTCCTAGAGTGAGAAAAACATATCCCGTGATCAAGGTTCGAGGCTCGGACCGAAACGCGTTGGGCATGGCTATTGCCACTTTCACAAAATAAAAAATTTAAGGAATTGGACCCAGAGTGAGTGCGTTTTTTGTAATAACTTCTGGTGACAGAGGTACCTTGCTGCAAGATTTATATATATATATACAACTGAAGTCCATTAAACCTTCACTTGGTGGCATTTCCTGAGCGTGCGTCTTACTTTTTGAACATTGTGCGATATATATATATATATCGATACACATCACAAATCCCATAGGAGTAAGGGAAGAGAATGGAACATTTGACACAGAGAAGCTGAATCAAATGGGGTTTACCACAGATTATTCAATGCAGAGTGGATGTTATTTGAAGTCAAACTTTTGTCCCCAATTATCTTAAGGTAATAAAATTGATCTCTTTCATGAACTCAGTATTGATGACCTAAATAAACGGAGACTCAAATGGCGTCATAACAAGAATCGCAATAACCTTTCAACTACAGATTGGCAGGACATTGTAGCATTGAAAGAAGATCCCTTTTAATGGACCGTGTCTTTTAATGGACGATTCTACCTATGAAAACCTGTCATGGGGTGGTGGGAGTAGGAGCTAGCCTGGGCTGAACAGAATAACATCTATATAGAAAACGTTGTGCTATGGTGCTGATTTAGAGATGATTTATTCATCTTGTGGGATGAAGAACTGTCAATACTGGAAGACTTGATCCAAAAACTCAATGCAAACAGTGTAAACATTAAATTTACGGCATCATTTAGGAAAAATACAGTGAGTTTTAGGACATCAATTCGGATGTATAAGGAAATTAATTAACCTCCACTATCCATAGGAAAGCAACAGCAATGAATTCCCTACTCCATGCCAATAGTGGGCACCCTAAGGCTTTGAAATGGAGTATTCCATATAGTCAGATGCTACGAGCCAAAAGGATTTGTTCAACTGAGGAAGAACTTGAACGGAAGTTAGTTAGGATGAGGGAACGGTTCATCCAACGGGGATATCCCAGAAGTGTGTTGAATGATGCCGAAGAGAGAGTCAAAAAGACAACAAGGGAACAAGTCTTATATTCATCCAATGAGAAATAGAAAACAGATAAGAACAAGAGACTCTTTTTGGAGTATAATCCAGAGCAATAAGCTATAAAGAAAATTTTACGAAAGAATTAGCATATTTTACGGGAACAAGAGCTACTAAAGATGTGGTGGACCAAAACCCAAAAATAACCTCTAAAAAACTAAATCTCTTGGAGATAATTTAAGAAGGAGTCATTTGGAACCTGTCAGGGGAAATAATTGGTTGGGGAATATCACCAAAGGCTTTATGACATGTGGATCGTGTAGAGCCTGCCAGTATGGAATGAACCAGGAAATATTTCCAACGTTGGATGGACAACAAAGAATAGTACAAGAAAGAATAACATGTGAAACCGAATTTGTGGTTTATGCTTTGAAGTGTAGTTGCAGCAAGTATTATGTGGGAAGCCCTACAGCACATTCGAGCGATCAGGAACGGGGATAGGAGTCATCCTATGGCTAACCTTTTTGAAAAAGAACACAATTGCTCCCTGGCAGGTTTTAGCTTTTTTGGATTGAAACATGTATTGAAACATCCAAGAGGAGGAAACAGGAAAAGGGAACTGAGAAGTGAAGAATCTAAGTTGATTATATCGATGGGCACAGAAATCCCGATGGGGCACAACATTTACGTGGAGGTATATGTCCATCTCTAAAGACCAATAAAAAATAATCCCCTCTCCCTGCCTCAAAGACATGTCACCACATCAGGAGATCACAATGATGAGTAGAACGTTGGATGAGGACTATATGTTGGGAAACTTGATATGAAATGTTATTAATATCTGTGCTGGTGATTATAGCTTAGTTGATTTTTCATATGAACAAAAATGTTTACAAAAGGAGATGTATTTTAAGTCACAAAAGATATTGTTGCAAATTGTAGGGAGTTGAGTAAGAAGACTTTTTAGGAGTATTAACTAATGGGTTAAATGATTGTCTTTGAATAGCACTCAGTCAAATCCACCATTGGGGATGTACAAAAGTCCCTCTGTACCTATTCCATGCTTTCCATCTCTTTTCCCACTTCTTGGGGCATCCTCGAATAATGAACACTTCCTTTTCGGCTATCATGCATCTGTCTAACTCCTGTACCCATACTCGTAGGGATGGTGCATCTGCAGCCCCCCAGTGGCGTGCTATTTCCCGTTTGACCAAGGTGAAGCCCAGCGTTACCATCTGCTGCTCGATCTCCGTGAGGTCCTTAGCCTCCCATATGTTAAGTAGGCCCATCTGAGGCGTCAGGGCCAGCCTTTTCCCCAGCACGGTTTGAAGCTTAGTCGTGGCCCCCTCCCATAACGATTTGATCGCAGGGCATTCCCATACCGTATGATAGAAAGTGGCCTCATGCTGGCATCCCCTAATACAGAGTGGATCTTCCCTTGCCCCTATGCGTGCAAGGACGACCCCCGTCATATAGGACCTATGTCGGGACCCTTAGTTGGATCCGTCGGTATCGGAGGGTGATCACCGCCCTCCTAGGAGACATCAGTGCCTCCCTCCAGTCCTCTTCCTCAATAGGTCCTACGTCCTGTTGCCACTTCTCCCGAATCATCTCGAATGTGTCGGGGAGGCTGTTGCACAGCTTTTTATATGTCAGGGAGATGGCCCTCGAGTGTAATTGCCCATCTAATAGTCTGTCCTCTAGAGGCGACGAATCTGGAATGTCATGCAGGTTAGTAAATGCCGTCTGGAGGGCATGTCGAATCTGAAGGTAGCGAAATAGTTCACCTTGCGCCATGTGGTAGGTTCCCTTCAGTTCCTCAAAACTAAGGATGGAACCTTTTTTTATCAAGTCTCCGACCTTTGAGATGCCAATCAGGTCCCATTTGTCAAACCCCGGCTGAAAACATAGGGTACCAAGTCTTTGGGTCTGCCATAGGGGTGTCGCCTTTGTGAGGGTGTTTGCCCACCCCAGTTGAGAATTTGCTCGGCGCCAGATGTCAATTGTATGAGACATGGGGCCTATAAATGTATACTTTTTGCCTGTGGAGTAAAGCGCTCCCAGATATCCTGCACGACCCGTTTGATATTTATCTAGCACGAACGCCGGGTTGTCAGGGGGTCGATACACCCAGTGATTTACCACCACCAACTGCGAGGCCCAGTAATATAGTTTCAGGTCCGGCAAAGCTATGCCTCCATCGTACCACCCCTTGGTAAGTTTTTTCAGCGTTATCCAGGGGGCCCCGCCATTCCACAGTAATGTACGAACCTCGCCCTCTACCGCTGTAAAATAGGCATCTGGAACTCGGTTCGGGCATTTCTGAAGGATGTATAAGAATCGTGGGAGAGCAAGCATCTTAAAGAGGGCGGCTCGGCCCACCAGGGAGAGCGGCAGGGACCGGCAGTGTTCGACATCGGATCTCAGCCAGGCCAGTGGGGGGGCCAGAATGTGGCTGTAAAACTGGACCGGACTTGCCGTGACATACACCCCCAGATAACGAAACCCATCTCCGGCCACCTCCAGCTTGCAATCGGCCGGGAGGGGAGGGACCTGCCCATGGAGCATATACAGTATAGATTTGGTCCAGTTAATGGCATATCCGGAGTACTTCCCAAAGTTGGTGAATATATCCAAAACTGCCCGGATGGACTGATAGGGGGAGGCAAGATAGAGTAGGATATCATCTGCGTACAGTGATATTTTATCCTCCTGGTCCAGTGTCCATTTCAACCCCCTTACCATTACATCCCGCCGTATCCATGCCGCCAGTGGTTCGAGCATAAGGGAGAATATTAGTGGCGACAATGGGCAGCCCTGCCGGGTACCCCTTCTTAGCTGGAAGGCCCGGAATGTATGATTATTAACCCGTATTTGACCCCATATATCCTCATAGAGTAACTGCTCCCACTTTAAAAACTTAGGACCAAATCCGAAACGCACTAGTACCGCAAATAGATATGGCCATTCTATGGAGTCAAAAGCCATGGAGGCATCTAATGATAGGATCGCCGCATCCTCCTCTAGGTAGTTTTTCCGAGCCAATACGTTCTGGAGACGACGAATGTTCAACGTCGTATTCCTACCTGGCATAAAGCCTGATTGGTCCGGGTGTACCAGGGAAGAGATGACCGTGACCAACCTTGCGGCTAGTACTTTCGCCAATATCTTAGCTTCTACACTGATCAGGGAAATTGGTCTATACGACCCACATTTGTCTCCGGGCTTTCCGGGTTTACGAATTACTACTATAGTAGCTAGACGTTGCTCAGGCGGGAGTCGACCTGTTTCATAGCTTTCGGTGTGCACTCGCACTTTATTGAGGGTTAAATTATTTTGCTTTATGAATGACTTTATTTGAAAAAAGTCAGTGAATGGAAGGTATATTTTAAACATTTTATACCTTATCAAAAGGATGGCATTAGCACTTTATGAATGATAAAACTGTTATGTGCAATAGATTAATTGGGAAGAAGAAGAGTAAAAAAATTAAGAAATGAAGTAATGTTAGCCAGCAAGAGCATGTAGTATTGGAGGGCAGAGTATCTAGACACTTTAGCACCAGTCACATTACAAGAGTTATTTCCATACTTGAAGAACTTCTCAACCCAAATTAAAGCATTAGCTCTTTATAAATGAAACTTTATTGCAATTCAAGTATGATACTTGGAATTGAGGATAGCACTTTATTGGGTTATATGTGCAATATGGGAATTAGTGAAAGTACCTAACAGGTATTGAATGGTAAGTGAATACGAATAGCAATGTTGAATTGAAACCTGATAAATATTAGAGTACATATGGTCACATTTTATATTATGGGATCATATACATATATTTTGAATAAACTTGAGAAATAATAAGATCTGATGAATAAGGGGACTAAGGAAACGATGGTTAAGCGTGTTATGGAAAATGGAGGTCAGATTGAGACACAAGAGGAATCACGGTAGTGCATTAGTGGTTAACTGGGCATGAAAATAGTAGAAGGATATTAGATAAGGAGGGAGTAGGAGTCACTGTGGTGTAACAATAGGCCCAATAGAAGGCAGCAGCCGAAATGCGTTGACCTGGGACATAAATGTAGTGTGCTGTTTAATTTGCACTTTAAAAATTATTGTTACCGGTTGGAAAAAATCGACTGGTGCCGATTTAAAAAGTACATAAGTTACAAAGTGACGGAATCTGCAAAGTTTGTGCCGGCGTGTAACGGATCAGGGAAGAGGAACAAGTAGTGAATACACGCACACACACATATATATATATATATATATATTTATATATCTCCAACTCAAAAGAAAGGACCAGCACTCTCGGGATACTCAAAGGTTTATTATAAAAGAACCGACGTATTTCAGCTGTGCGCCTTCATCAATGTCAGCGGGTCCAGCCTGAGAAATTATATAAATTATACAGGCTATATACAACATTTCACTGGATAATGCAATTCACAACAATAAAAGACGGACTTGTGTGTAAATAAAGTCTTTTGCTAAATTCTGGCAGTGGCCTTCTTACCATGATTAAATATTCATAATGTATTGGCCCCTTTACAGCAATTCATTCATCATTTTATCATTTTGTACCGTTACCCAACCAGAATACCTCATAATACAATATATTTCAACATATATTATACAAAATAAATGGAAAGCATCACTGCATTGCAATTTGGGTTAAAAGCCGACATTGAGTCCACAATTCACATTCTCAAATCAGACACTAATGTGGCACCCTCAATCAGCTAAAAATCAAGGGGCATAATGTAGTGTGCTGTAAATAAAGGAAAGCATGGGATCATAGTGTAATATAATCAACAACAATTATAATGCCCTGGACGGGCAAATATCGGCAGATGGTGGCAGCCAAATTCCTAGTCAGTACGTTGTTCGTAGATGAGACTACTATGTATCTAACTCATGAGAGTGTTAGCCCTACTGGCAGTATACCCTATATCGGTTGGCACCTCTGAATTATATCTTCTATAGAGAAGAGAGATTATGGTGATGGCCATTGTCAGTGCCTCTCTCCTGGATATGTTAAATGCATGGACTATCTGTGCAATGGGGGGGCAAGGGTTGGGAAGGTTTTTCAGCTTTGGCCATTCAAGACGTGGCTCAAAATGAGGAGGCTGAGCAGGTTCAGCAGGACAGTCGGACAACTGGGGAGGATAATTTAGGTGAAGAAGACTCATCTGTAGCCATAGTAACACCTAAGGAGGACATACTTGCAGTGACTTACACAGATAATATCCCCATAATTCCAGTTGCAATGTCTGATCCTGGTACATTGGCGGACTTATTGCTAGGGCTAAAAGAGGACATTGGAAAACTTAAAATTTCTGAATGTCCCTGAGGACATTGAAGGAAGCGACATTAAGGCATTTATAGTAGCCCTCCTTAAAACAACAGTGCTAAAGGAATCCCCGGAAGTGGACTTGGATTTATTAGCGGCTATTCAGCGGGTTCATCGTGATCCATATAGGAGGAAACCAGGCAAAGAACACCCAAGGAAGATATTGGTGAACTTTTTAACTTATGCCATTAAAGAAAAGATTCTATCACTGGCTCTCAAAACAGGTCACATAAAATCATCTTCCTTCACCAGTCCGTTTACATATATGATTCGCTCGGATATTTCATCTATAACAGCTAATAAACAATGGGAGCTGGGCAAGAGGGCGGGAATACTTAATTCACTGGGGGCGCGTCCTCAACTGAAATTTCCTGCTTCACTCCGTGTGATGTGGAGCAATCACATGCACATTATACGTCAGGTGGAGGAAGCAGATACTCTGATAGTGAAAATAAGGGCTGGTAGTGAAGGGGGGAAGTAGAGCATTGGTAGTAGCCGGATAGGTGTAAGATTCAGGGAGCAGGTTAAGAGCTTTATCGAAATACTCTGTAAGAACTATACTATAGGCCACATATCTGTTATATTCTATTTTCCTCTTAGTATGTATTCTACATCAAACGCACACATTTTAGAGCACAATCACCAAGGTAAAAAAAAAAAAAAAAAAATCTAAGTTTAATTAGCATGTCTTTTTTTTCTCTCTTTTTCTACTTTTTCAACTATGCACGGGGGGGGCACCGTCAAAGGGCATATGCCCAGGAAGAAAGGGAGGTTCCTCCAGGGAAGGAAGGGGGTTTTGGGGGGTTTGGGGGTTTTGGGGTGCTGTTGGGCGAGGGTGGGGGTGGGTTGGGAGGGGCAAAAAACCGAAAATTAAGTCCTCATCATATTCACCACGTTCTACCCTGGCGGAGTTCCCCATTAATTATACGGGGCTTTGGGCGTAGTGTAAGGGGAGTATTTAATGACTAACAACAAAGTCTCTTATATTTCTTGGAATGTTAACGGGCTCCGCTGTCCGAGAAGAAGAAGGCTAGTCTTGAAGTATACAGAACAATCCCAGGCCAAAATAGTTCTTCTTCAAGAAACCCATTTATGTTTTAGTGAGGGCAACGAGCTCTTTGGTAAACTAAGATGGGTAGAGGCCTTTTGTTGTTCTGGACAGTCTGCTGTAAGCAAGGGGGTAGCAATCTTGATAAAACTGGGATAGGTGGTATCATTAGATCAACATCAACGGATCACACAGGAAGATGGGTTATGGCTCAGTTAGATTTTAGCGGAAAATTGCAGACTATTATTTCATATTATGGGCCTAACATAGACGATCCTACCCACCTACTTAAAGTACAATCTAATTTGGTCGAGGTAAGATCCCCTATTATCATGGGGGGGGGACTTTAATGTCCTCCTCAACCCCAGGCAGGATCGCTCTAACTATTGCCAGCATGTGACCGCACCGTGTTCTAGGCGCGCCATGGTTAATATGATGAACGAGATTGGGCTTATTGACGCTTGGAAGGTCAAAGGAGGGTCAGCCCCAGGATATACCTATTTCAGTAAAAAGCATGGTCACGCATCGAGATTGGATTATATCTTATTAGATAGGCAATGTTTAGAGATCTTGGAGGATATAAGAATTCTACCCACTATTACATCGGATCATGCACCCATTATATTCTCGGTTTTTATTAATAGTGTTTTAACCACGGCATCACCTAGATGGACTTTAAAAAGGTCTGCACCACATAGTCAAGATATAGTTACACCTGTTAGAATATCTATAGACAATTACTTTACTGACAATGTTGGCTCTACTCTCCCCGAGTATGTATGGGACGCCTGGAAAGCACACATAAGAGGTCATCTTCATAGTCTAATTTGTTCGGAAAATAGGGAGGAGGCGAGGAAGTTTAAAACTCTAGAGAATAAAATAATCTCGCTAGAGAACGCTCAACTGGGTACTCAACAATTAAATCTAACACGGTTACTAGACGAGTTGGAACTCCTCTGATTAGAATATAGAGGGCTATTAGATCAAAAAATTAAATCATTAATTCTTAATCAATTGTTAATAAATAACTTACCACTCCATACCCATCCCTACAAACCAATCAACCTGCTATAACACTATAAGTTACTATTAGCAATTATATTAACAAGCATTGGCATAGCCAATAGGTCTCGCTTTTGGGACCTTATAAGTATTTAGTTATGCAACTGTTGCATGGCTAAACACTTATAAGGTCCTAAAAGCGAGACCTATTGGCTATGCAATGCTTGTTTTAAATCGCGCCGCTCCTCACAGGCAGGGGTCACGTTCTGAGAGTTCTTTCTTTTTCACAAGCCTGTTTCTAGAGTGTTAACGTGTCTGCCTGCATGCAGTGTCTGCTGTGCGCCGAGGAAGGACAAACGGCGAAGACTCTGAATTTAACTCGAGCAAGTTTTTTTTATCCCTTCTCTTAAATAAATGTTAAACGGTTTGGAGGGTTTCTTTCTCGACTTAACCATGTAGCAATTCCTTTTATGCATACGGCTATGCTGAGCTACATAGAATGCCCTCCGCGTGGCCTTCTAATATCTGTAGGCTGTGCATGCATTGTGCTTTCGTTGTATTGTGATGCTTTAAGTGCAGTGTGCAGGAATGGTGGCATTATTGCCCATGCCTGGCGCGCAGTGCTGTGCTTGTCGCAGGTTAGGTGGAGCGCAATTCTTTTTCTGCCCTAGTTAAAGTCGGCGTGCGCGTGGCCATCCTAGCTGAGTGAGGTGCCCCACTCCTGCTCAGAGAGAAATCCTCGTCGAAAGGGACAGGTTAATTATCTCTTTGTGAAGTCACTTCATCGATTACCTCTAGGCACGTCCAGAAGCTGAGGCAGCACCACCTTAGCAGTAACACTGAAGTTTACCAGAAGCAGTGGAGACTCGCAAACAGCACCGTAGGCAGACTGCGGACGTCGGCCTTAAGTGGTAGACAGCAATCTTGGAATTTGAGGCTATGCACACATCCAGTTATTATGAAGTGTGCGTCTCCGCGCCTGGGGGTGTATTGTTGGAACTTTCGAGATTCTAAATTGAATCACCTTCAATAAAGCACATTTGTATCAAAAGTACATTGATTAAGTTATAGTAAACCTGAAGAATTGTTTGTGGGTAAAACTGCAAGGCAACGTTTGATATTTGGCCTGTGCTCAAGAAAACCACAAAGGCTCTACTGTTGACAAGATATAGCAGGAGGTGATTACTGAGTCACCAACGTGTGGCCGAGAAAGGGAAACTACAAGTTCCAACATGCTTAGTGCTATTGACTTAAAACAACGCACGTGGGCAAATCGCAAACATGAACAAACGCCTGCTCTGCTGGACGTCAGATGGCTGAAATTAATAACAACTGCGTGTTAAATGTAAAGTAGTGGTCTATTGGCCCAGTTTAAAGCAAACTCGCTTCAGCCCAGAATGAAAATAGAGGCCACTGGCGAGGAGACGGTTAAGAATCAGGACAAAATATGAAGTAATATTAACGTTTAGGTTCGAGTTAAAGATTTTAAACCAAACAAAATGCTAACAATACTTAACGGTGTTGGAATTGCACTATGGAATGCAAAATAATTCAGATTTTGTTGCCCACGGTGGTACAAAGAGCCGCAAACTCCGATTCTGCCATTTTATATTTACCATAAGGTGCGATCCTACTGTGGCCAGCTGTCCGCTGCTTGTCTGTGAATTCAGGTTCATGTGTCTCCCCAAGATGAGCTTTTAACGAATGTCATTTGTTTATTATGTTAGGGCTTCCGGGTAGTGCATAACTCAATCCCACAGGAGAACATATTGTCAGATCCTTCTGGGATTGTGTACTGCTGATAATATGTGAGGCGCCCTAAGATTGGAGCGCTGGGCCACTCAGCCAGTCGTAGGACGCCCATGATTGGTTGTGTAGTACGCACGTGGACAGATCCGCCTTTTTACAAATTGGAGGGTGCAGTGAGTCTGCCCTTGATTAAAGCAGTGGGTTAGTTATACCATGTCTCTGGCTGGGTTATGATGACGGCTGTTCTATATAAAGGGGGTGCGAAGAGAGTGGGGCTGCGCGCAGTAGGGCTCCAGGTAATGCAAGCAGACATAATGTTTATTGGCCATGAAGCCTTTCAAGGGAGGCTGCACACTGTTTGGAACCCGCTGTTGGTGTTTATTTTTGGAATTCTTTTTACGCTCTTAATGGGAAATGAGCTGCCGAGAAGAGTCAGGCGCGCTAAAAGTTAAAAAAAAAGCATTGGCCGCGCGGGATATATGGGGGCCACATGATCAACACTGGACGGAAACATGTAAAGGGCAGAGAAGCACAGCAAGAGAGCAACATCGACACAGTAAGCTCAGCAGACACACGAGAAGACAGGGCATCACAGAGATGGCCAGGAAGCAACACTGATAACCAGTAACACAGCAAGGCAGAGAAACAGATTGGGGGGCACAGACCGGAGGGGGGGTGCAAGAGCCGAGTAGACAGAAAAACAAACAAGCATTGGAAATGCATTCGGTGTGCTCCTACTGCCGTGCATGCGCGCTCCAAGGCTGGGGAAGGGGTGGTGAGGGCGGCTGGAGCAAGGGTGAGCTGAAGCCAGGAGAGGCAACTTAAAAAACCAAGCGTTGGCCGCGCGCGAGCGGCCGGAGACGCAATATGTGGTGGGGAGGGGGAGAAGCGGGAGTTGTGTGTGCGCGTGCGTCATCGTGATCGCGATCGCTCTGAAAGCGAAAGTGATCGCGATGACGCACGAGTTTTCAAAGTGCTGCTGGTGGCCGGCTGCGCGCGTGCACGATCACGTGAACGCAAGCGTTAGGCCAGCCAGCAGCACTTTGAAAAGCCCACATACAAAATGTCTCTTCGAGCCTTTGGCTCAGCGAGACCTAAAAATTATCAATCACTTAAAATTACAAACTATATTTCAAAATATTATAAACAATTATACAAACAATAATAACGAAATTAATATATGAACTAAAACACATTAAGATAATTAAAAAACTATCTTTTTTACAACTATATTATTGAAAAGGATATTAACAACAACGATAATCTTAACAACTATATTACTTACCTGAAAAAATCGATATTCTTGACAACAATATTTCTGAATCACAATATTTTTTATACTGATATTCTTTTTCCATAATTTCTGTATCCCTATATTTACAACTCAATATTTTGTTCAAATACCAGCTGAAGAATTCAAAGATGTTGCCAGAGGGACAGCTGCAGCAGGTGGTGGTTGAGGTCCTGACGATGCAGAAGAAGTTAAAGGTGTTGCGGTAGCCGAAGAAGTGTCCACTGGCGATGCTGCTGCTTCGACCTCTTCCAAATCCTGCTGACGCCTTCATTCAGCCCACATCAACCTGGTTGCCTGCAGTTGTTTCCTCATTCCTGTTGTACAAAATGAGTACTGTTTGATGGTGCCACGGCAAATCACCTTCTTGCGTAAGTTGTAGGTTACCAGTTTGGAATTCATCTTTTTCCCACTAGGTGACAATGAGAAAATCTCCCACACAGTGGAATCCCTCAGTTTCTCTATGCACTTCACCTCCTGTTTAACCCTGGACATAAAACTCCACTCTGTTCACTGAGTTTTTATATGATGGCGTGCCGAAATGCATTTTCGCACGCGCAGGAGCAATTTACCGGGTGCCTGCGATCGCCGATGAGATTTTCCAAGCGCCACAAGATTTGCTAGGCGGTTATCATTTGAGAGGGCCAGCGGACTTCCGGCTGGGGTTTTGTGAAGAACGCGATCCCGAACGCGCAGGATCTACGGCAACTGCAATCTGGAGATGGTTTTCTCCCCAAGCAGCATCAAACTTTTTTTTTGTGCAAGGAGTCTTTTTTTTTTTTTTACTTGTTTTTTAAGAGGAAGGAAGTGCCCCAGAGTTTGCAACTTCCTGTCCAACAGGCTCCTCCCAGTGCTTTTTCCATCTCCTGGTCACTTTTCATTTGGATTTGGTGCTGGAAGGATCACTCTTTGTGTCCGCTGCACAATATATCATTGAGAACTTTGGATTTGATATTTCCAAATTTAGGGGCCGATTTCGATGTCGGACGGCCTCAGGCTGGACATCGATCTGGAACTGGGACTGGAACTGGGACCAACTGACCTCCTGTCGGCAATCCCAAACCAGCAATTAGGATGCCACGTAACACTGTTCAGTCGCACTCCTATTCTTTACAATGGAGGCATGCATTACAACTCCGAGCTTGTCATAAGCCATTCAGAAATCCAGTTGGAATTAATTTTTGACCGACTCCAACAAAATGAGCCGGTCGGAAATAAATCCAAACAAGAGATTACGATGCCGTAGGAACGGCTCCGCCCGAGGGTCGGTGCCGTTTCCTACTTCATCGTACTCGGCCTCTAAGTTGGAAAACTGGTGTGGTTTGTTTGATTGGGGCCATGCACCTAGATTTATTTTTTACTTTTCATTGATTTTTATTGCGGTCGGTGGCCTGTAGTTTCAGTAGGGGCCTAGTTGTTTCTTTCTAAGTAATTCTTCTTCTTTTATAAAGGAAACATGTTGCACAGTTCACTAAATTTTCTCCGTGTTTCGAAATCAATGTGGAATATTTATTTAATTTACTATGTAGCCCAGTAGTAGTCTGCCAATATGCCTTTCTCTGCCAGTAGGCCCAGAGCTACTCATGGGTGCATGGAACAACAACTGTTTCTGTTGAATTTGAAACATCATTTAGGGCATGGTGCATTGGATTGAAATGCAAAATGTGTTTTTTTGTGGTATTTTACTTTTATTTTCATGAGATGTGCTGTTTAGCCTTGTCTGGCCAGTGTGTGAGTGTGTTTGTAATAGTAGGACCCAGCTTTTACCTTGGCTCCCCATGTGGCCAGAGGCTATTTTGTAAAGTCCGTGTCCATAGGTCTGCTTGGGTTCATGGTTTTCCAGGTCTCCTGCTTGTTGTTGTGACCATGTGGCTGGTGGCCATTTTGTGGAGGCAGTCGGTGTGCTTTTTTGCCATAGGCCTTCATGTCTTCCCTTTGTTCCTCTTGGCTTATTGCTTCTTGTTGTGGTGGCTTGGCCATGTGGCTGGCAGCCATTTTGTGCTGGCAACCAGTGTGATTTGTCATAGGCCTGCATTGCCTTCCCTTTGTAGGCTTATTGCTTCTTGTGGTTGCATAGCCATGTGGCTGGCAGCCATTTTGTGAAGGCAGCCAGTGTGTTTTTGCCACAGGCTTGCATGCCTTCTTTGTGGTGGCTAGGTCTTCTTGCTTGTTGTTTTTTCTTCTTTTATTCAGCAAAAATGTAGCACAGTTCACTACATTTTCTCCATGTTTTTAATACATTTGCAAAGTTGATTTGAATTGATTTACTATGGGGCCTAGTCTGCTAATGGGTTTTACAGCCAGTAGACCCAGAGCTACTCATGGGTGCAAGAAACAACCATTTCTGTGGTGTCTGTTAAACGTAAACATCATTTTGGCCATGAATGGCATTGGTTTAAAATACAAAATATGTTTTTTGTGGTATTTCACTTTTTTTACATGTGTGTTAACTGTTAAATTAATTAAATGCCTTTGTTGGATATGTGTGGTTGTTGTAACTTGCAAACCTTTTTTGCTCTGTGGATTTACGTTTTTGGCTTTGTTGCATTAAATATGTTAAATGAAATGAAATGAAATGAAAAAATAAATTTATAAAGTGCATGTCGTAAGATCATAACACATGGTTAGAGGTTAAACAACCATGCCTGCAGCGCATTCCTGAACGCCAACAGGTGAGTTTCGTGTTTTAACCTTTGGGGAGAGAGTTCCAGAGTCTAGTTGTCCCAACCAAAAAGCTTCTACCGCCCCATTTCTTGAATCTAGGGATCACCAGATTGTGAGATTGAGCTGAGAGTAGCTGACGTGCAGGGACATACTTGCGAAAGTTTTGCTTGAAAAAGACTGGCCCTATATCATGAGCAGCTTCAAATGCTATGCACAAGGCTTTAACCTCAATGTGTCGCTTCACTGGTAACCAGTGTAATTCTTTTAAGGCAGCGGTGGCTGATTTATGCTTAGGAATATTCAACAAAAGACGGGCAGAAGCATCTTCCAGGTCCCCGGCAAAGAAAAGGAGAGTTAGTCCATCAACTTCTTCTCCAAACCCCCCTTCTGATGCTCTAGACACCACTTGGATCTTGCCTGTCTGTGAGTGGGACACGCCACACCCACAAGACAAGGCTAGGGAAAAGGAAGGTTCCAGAAAGCCTTAGAGTTATGGAGGTAGATGTTGAAGAGGAGGATGATGACGAGCCAGTGATCATGGATGTTAGCCACGCCCCAGTGGAGACAGACATTACCCAATCCCCAATTGCTGTGAGGGATGTGGCACGGACACCACCAACACAGATACCACCAACGTCACCTCCAGCTGCCATATTTACAAAGTCCCGTCAGCGACCTACATCCACCATAAGCACCTCAGTAGCAATAGGTACTGCAGAGAGTCAAACGTCACATCCACTTACCAGTTCATCCAACAATGCACGTGGCACCAGCATCGTCAAAATGTTGACCTCCCCGGTTTGGTACTTTTTATCGGTTAGCCAGAAGGAGGTGAGCGTTGCTATATGCTCCATTTGTGAAGTAGGTGTTAGTAGGGGTGAGCTTGGTACAAACTATGGTACCAGAGGCCAAACAACCCATCTGAGAAAACACCACTTGATTCAGTGGGAGGTGCACCTTAGCGGCCAAAAAACTGCAAGTGTTGTTAGTGGAGCGGATGAAGATCCAATCACGTTGGAAGGTGAAAAAGAGGGATACATTTTCTCCAGTACACAAAGCAGCCATGTCCCCAGCAGTACAGTGGTACCGCTCACATCATCATCAGTGACATCACAATGGCACAAGAGTCTGGTCGAGACACCAAGGGGTCCAAGGCAAGAGAGTACCGCAACGAAAAAACGTGCATTGAGCCTAAAAATATCTGGTCTCGAGAAGTCACCTGCATCAGTGGCACCAGAAAATAAAAAAATCCAGGCTACCATTTTCAGCATGTTTAGGCCGGATGTGCAGTACAAATGCAACCACCCAACGGCACATTTGTACAACGCGAAGCTGGCTGAAATGTTAGCGCTGGACCTCTTCCCTTTTTCTTTTGTGGAAGTGGTGGTTTTTCGTGAATTTGTGGCAGCCATTTCCCCGAAATGGAAGCTTCCCAGCCGGTCCTGTTTCGTTAGAGTTGCTGTTCCAGCACTACATCACGACGTGCTGGAATTGCTTGGACAAGCTTTGCAGCAGAGTGCTAATCACACTATCCACTTGACGACAGACATGTGGACCAGTTGTCAAACCACTAATTTTATGTGCATCACTGCACACTGGATCTCTTTTGCGGGTGTTATAGAAAAGATATCTGCAGGTGTTGACACTGCTGACATTCTTAATGGCACTTCGAAGCATGCTACAGTAGCCTTGTTCACCATTGGAGAAATCCCATACTGCTGCAAACATTTTGGGTGACTTTAACACTAAGGTCTTTGAATAGCTGCGACCAAGAGGGCTTAACATTGGTTTTGTTGCCACGGACAATGGCATTAATAGAGTTAAGGCCATGGCCGATGGTGGCTATTTCAGGGTCCTTTGTTTGGCTCACTACATGAACATCATTGTTCAAGACTTTCTGAAAAAAGAAGACCGAGTCAGCAACTTACGGACCACCTGCAGAAGAATCAACATACATTTAAGCTATTCTTTTAAAGCCCGGAAGCAGCTGAGGATCATTCAACCTGATAATAGATCACCAGTTAAAGCACTCATCCAGGAGGTGCCAACACGTTGGAACTCAACTTATTACATGCTCGAACGTCTGTTTGAGCAGTACAGACCAATCAATGAATGTGTCATGCAAAGAGGGGATGCAAGTGTGAAAGGCATGATCATTGAGATGGACCAATGGGGCTTAGTTAAATGCCTGACAGAGATGCTACTTCCTTTCGAGGACTTCCCACGTGAAGTCAGCAAGGAGGACTGTACCATGGGCCAAGCTATCCCATTGTTGCACATGCTACAGGAGCAGATAGAGGAGGTGTCTGCAACGCACACAGGTGTGGAGGAAAAAAAAGAAGCATATGAGTTGGTGGAGAGCTTAATCCTTTGCTTATCTGGAAATACAAGGGTGCAAAGAGGTATTGTGTCATCCAACCACTACATTTGGCCAAAATTCTTGATCCACGGTACAAACCATTAGTGGACACTTTCATTCCTTTTTCAGACGGGGATGTTGCCAACTACAAAAATTGGATAGCTGTGCAAGCCAGTCAGCTAGAAAAAGAACACCCGAGAACTAGAAACCCGCTCCTCCAGGGCACAACAAATACTGCAATTTCAAGTTCAGAGCCTGAGGGCAGTGCGGTTGGCTCACAGCAGCGAAAACCAACAACAACAGCAAGAACAACAACATTAACAACAACAAGAACAGGGGCATCAGCCCCAAAATTGGCAAAGGAATGGTTTATACTGGCAGGGTTTAAATCCAGTGCTGAGGCAAAGGCAAAAGAGGTGGAGAAAAGCAGAGCACCCATGACCATTGAGTATGTGGGCCAGGCCTATCGGGATGACCCAACAGAGGTCTACTTCAATCAAAATCTGTTGGTATGGGAAAAGGCGCCAATGGCCACTGCTCAGTAGGCTGGTGACAAACTATCTGGCTTGTACCGTAGCAAGTCTCTCTGCTGCGTGTGTTTTCAGTGCTACTGGTGCCATTCTGACAGTGAGAAGGACCAGTCTCTCACCCCAAAACATGGAGTGGTTATCCATGATTAAAATTGATCAGCACTTTATACCACCGGATTACACCATACCTGAAGTACCACAGCAAGAAGATGATGACGGCGATTCAGGTCATGGAAATAGTGTGTTAGGTGACCTACTTCTGGGCGAACCACAAGAGTTTGAGGACAAGCTCAACTTCCCTGACAACTAGGCTTTCTAGTTACTTTCTTTCTTTCTTTGACGCCCCCAATTTTAAAAAAATATATATAGCTAAGGAACATTATTTACTTTCTTATTTGTGTGTGTCACTGTCTTTCTGGTTCACAAATCCATCCCCACCACCTTACTCTTTTATTGCTAGATTGGAGTTGCAACTGTGTGCAGTCAGTGAAGAAGTAAGTCCACTCCTGACTCGCCCCAAAGCCATCTCCCTCAAGCCAGACATTGGATAGAGAATACAAACAAATGTGTGCCAGCCACCAACCCTGGGCCCTTACTATGTATCTATCCTTTCTTATCCTAGAGGGACTGTCCCAGAAAAACAGGTAAATTATGGCATGCATTGCACGCTGAGTGATTGTTGTTTGTTGTGAATGATGTCTACTATTATACACACACAAAAGTGACTCAAGTCAATCTTTCCCTTCTTGCAGTTCAATAACAAAATTGTACTACTACAGGCCGATCCAATGCATTTTTTGACTCCGAACGAGTCTGGACTCACTCTGGACACTGTTGGTACGGAGTTGGTCACCATACTCGGAGTCAGAGTCAGGAGGATCAGAGATGATGGAATAACTCAGGACGAGGGCGTGAGCGTGACTACTTTGAGAAATGCCACCAGAAGAAGATGGAAGTTTTCAAATTCACTAAAACCAACCCATTTGGACGATGATGACTTTGAAGTGGCCTGAAGATAAACAACAACACCAGACCTACATTTCTGTGTAGTGGTGGTGGTGAGTGTGGTGTGACTGACAGCAGTGCATTGATTTTTTACTTTATTTGGAAAATGCTATCTTGCTGTTTGTGTGTGCTCAGTGCTGTCTGGCACAAATCCAAAGTTATGTTGAGGTTGGGTGGGGGGCCTGTTGTTGGAGGTAACTGCCAGAAATAGACATGATTTAGCCATGCTGCCTCTGAAAGTCTTCTTGTTGCACTCCCCCTTATGCAAGTTAACTTTTCTCCTTGATTTTTCAATATCCTTTTTGTTTTTCCATCTATAGGCCCTTTACCCTGCGCCATGCTGGAAAAATACCTCACACTTACCTTATCAAACCGCATCCGCCAAGCACCCAGATTGACGAACGGACAGTCCAAGAGGAATGCAGAGATGCAACTCCCAATTTGGCAATACAGTATACATTTTTTTCTCGTCAATCATTACGACTGTATGTGTTGTTTATGTTTGCTTATTTGACTCCTACAGATTTTTTAATTTTATTTGCTATCTTTCAAAGCCCGGTACAACAGAACATTATGTATGTAACTTGGGTCTCTCTGGGGGCAGACAGACAATTGCATAATTAATACACTGCCCTGTACTAGTCTAGTACTACTCATCATCATGCATCCATTTCCTTTTCCTCCCATAACAGATTTATGATGCTCGGCTGCCAAGATGAAAGTGTTGTCCATGTGTAGTGTTTGTCTTTGTCAAACCTTTCCCTCAAATCCCCTTCCCATCCATTCATTGAACCCCTTACCCTCTTCCCCCGTGCTGTGTGATTTATTGAAGTGACTAAATTAAATTTACACCATTAATTGATCACACACTTGCTGGGGTGGATGTGGTGAAAGCAAAACTAACTCAAGGCAGGGCAAGGATCTTCTTCTGCTCTAAGTATATAGCCCACACTGGCAATAGTCATATTAGATTGGCCACCCATGCACAGTATTCGATATTTTTTTTTTCCAGAGGAACATAATTCTTCATAATTAATTGCCAGCATCATCTTCCTTCCAGCACTAAAGGTTACGCTTGTTCACTTCATAGCTCGAGTCGACTTCATTTTGCAACTTGTAGTAGGCTAGCCCACCATTCTGTTTTATTTTACTTCAACATTACTTATCATGGTTTCTCGTTTGGCAGCCTTCTTATTGTGTACTGTACTTCCACTAGTTATTCTCTTGTCTCCCTTAGGTGGCTGTCTCATTTTCTTTTTTTGCAACTGCTACTGTCTACTACTACTACCACCACCATTATGATGACACCTTGGGAAACCAAACCATCACGATGCAGCCATCGCTGCGCCTAATCAGCAATCACAAGTAGGAGAAGAAATGTGGGGGATGCAATAATGTATATACTATGGAAATTAATTAATTCACACAGCCACACCGCTTCCGAGTCCACAGGGGTTATACAGTTGCAGACTGCATAGACTAGGAGGAGAGACTAGTAGAACAAGCGAGGGTACCTCATCTATCTGTTGGTGTGTTACACTGTATCAGCAGATTTCAAATACTGGCTGTGGCCCTGCTGCAAAGAAAACTGTTCAAAGTAAGAGAAATCCCTCCCCCGAAAAAAGATTTACATTGTATTGTAAAACTAAAAATGTATTCCCCAAACACATATAAAACTAGAAATGCCCACAGCACCTGACCCACCCACTCCCTAACCCCCAAAAATGTCCAACGAGAGTCCAAAATCCAAATGTCCTTAAGTAAAACCCCAATCCAATTTCCCCAACTCCTACATCCCACCCACTCCCCAACAGGTCCCAGTCCAACCTACCATACAAAAGATTTAAAAAGGGGCAAGAGAGAGGCCTAGGGGAAGGCTAGGAGTCGGATATTCCTCTCTAGGCTGTCAAAACATTCCTCCATCCGGCTTTCTAGGCGTGCCATCCTAAGGAGCATGTGGCGGTGAAATGTTCTAAAGGTCACCGCCAATAGGGTAGCAGCAGTAGATTGGCGGCGGGCAGCTGCCAGACCACAGCACCATACTGCTGGAGGCACTACTGTGGCCTGGCTGGGGCCCGGGGCATTGGAGGCTGCAGATGCTGCCACCTCCTCCTCAAAGACCTCCAGGCACCGATATTCATCCCTTATGGCCTCCCGCTTCCTTTGCCGGGTCCTGGCTGCTCTCTCCCACCTGTCAGATTATGGATTCGCAGGAGTAGCCATATCAAGAAAGAAAAAAGACAAATTGTAACCAGTACTCTTAGCAAAGCAGTAACTTATACAATTAAATAGTGGCACAGTAGCACTAGCAGTACATAACATTTGTGGTATCCACCTCGATTCCTCCGCCCCTAAAATTTGGATGAGATTAGAGTTTCATGCATTAGGCACTAAAGTAAGGATATGAAGTAGACAAGTATTCTTCTTCTCTCTCTCTCTTGTTTAGCTAAATTAATCTTGTAGGCATGCCAGCTCAGCTTGCTCAAGTTGCACCCTAGACAGACCTACTCGTGTCGCAGACTTGCATTACTTTACTACTGTCTGCTGCTGGGGCATCTATACTACACAATTTTCTGTAATTCTTTTATGACCATGCTCTTTTAAATGGCAAATGATACATTTTACTTTCATCCTGACTAGTCTACAACAAGGCAGATGAATAGGTACTAATATGAATGATGATAAATGGCCCGATGTCTTGGAGGTACTACTTTGTAACGATAAGCCACCAATGGTTTTTATTATGTAATGTTTTGAAAAACGCTTTTGTTTTAATAAACTCATTTGCTATTCCATTCACTACAGGTTTTTGTGCCAATATTTAGCGGACCTAATAGCTTGGATGTGGTGGGTATGATTAAACCTGTGAACGTGTGATTGAAATCATAAGTGTGAATTTGAGTGCAGAGACACAAAAAAGATTTCTCCCAGAGGACGCTTTTGTTAGAAAGTAGTCCTAAATACAGTCTCGAACCTTTAAATCAAAAACCTTCATAAAATAAACATTTCTTGTTTATTCTTCTTCCCAGGGATTTTTCCATTTATCATTGCATTGTTCTTCTAGCATTATCTTTTCACCCTTGGCTTTGCTACTCAGGCGCAGTTTACGTTTTACATACTCTTCAGCTATGATTGCATACCATCCATCCATTCCATAAATGGCTATCATTCTCAACAAACCTTTCACCAACATACATTTGTGTTTTGACCACCCCATGGCATGCGTTCTCCTTACTCCATGCTTTGAGGTTGACCCATCAACCCCCCCCCCCCCCGGAAGATTCCTTTCACCTATAAACTTTTACCCACACAGGCAGGCATCCTTTTGTTCACCTTTCACCCATCCTTCAACCACCCATCCATGCATCCTAATAGCCACCTATATCAATCCCTTCAGCCTTCACCCATGCATCTTTCTCTGCCAGTCATATACTACATTTTACCCATCCTTCCCCCTGCCATCCTTCTCTTCCTTTTCCGTCAACCCTTCAAGGTCTGAGTCTTCTTCATAAAACTTTCTCTGCTGAGTTGAAGATAGATGAGTCCATTAGTTACTCAACTCCCACTGTATATGATAATGCTAAGTAACGGGTGTCTTCAACTGTTCACAACAACTTAGTCTCACAGTAAGTGGACAGTGACCCCCCCCTGCAGCGAGTGTATATAAATTAAAATTGTCAATAAGCAAGCAATATAACTTGTCACCGCCCACCACTGCTGCTGGCTCACCCCCTGTAGCTGCCGCATCAGCTCCCTGAAGGCGGACGTCACCGCCCCTCTAGCCCCAACACTGGTGGTCGGTACACCTGAAACAAAACATTGCACATTTTTAAATGGCATGGCATCTATACACCTCCCCCTGTTTATTTTATTCTGTAGCAAGATTGAAAATACATACACCACACACATCACTACAATTCTGGTACAGACTACAGAGTGCAGTATGTCCTATCAAAAATAATAAAATCCGGTTGGGCATTTTGTTGGTGGCAATTTTTGAAATGCTTCTCAAGAAGACAAACTGTAATGGACTGGACAGAGTTGCTAGAGCTATTGGTGAATCTGAGTTTTTGATAAGAAATAAGAGTGGGCAACTGGGCAGACAATCAGACCTGGGGTCTTCTTGGTTGGAAAATGTAATGGTGTGGCCCTCAATCCTTAATACTCCCTTCCGGTCATGGTGCTAGGTAATCACTTTACCATCAACTGCTTCTAATATATATAATAATAGGCCTAGATGAGAAGAAGACACAACTTTGGGGTTTCCAACGTGACCATTGCCACTCTTGTTTTTTTACTGATTGAGCATGACAAGGTAAAAGAAAGCCTTCTAATTCTCAATCTCATCCCAACAAAAAAGCATAGAATACCTTACTTGGCCATGCAATCTGCACGGCAGAGTAGTAGTACTAGTAGTAGTACAAGCAATGGGTTCTCCGAGTCTTACAGTACCACCACTAGGCAGTCCACAAAATATATAAGGGGATAGGGAAAGCTGACTAAAAAAACAGAAGAAAGCAAGCTACAGACAGACTAGTACAGACAGAGACAGTTTGAGGTAAAAATGAAAATACAGAAACTAGAAATATAAAATCACTATGGGGCAAATGCATCATTATAATGATTTGCATTTCCCAAATTGCGAATATTACCGACTCGCAATTTGCGATTCGCAAATTGAAATGCATTTTAAAAATTGCTATTTTTTTGTGTATAGGTATAATTCGCAATCGCTATTTGTGATCATGAAATGTCAACTCGCAATTAAAGCGAATACGCTATTTGCAAATCGCAAATAGCGATTCGGAGAATCCGATGCAGCATGATGTATCACAAACAGAAAGTGAACCATTCCATGCTGTTACCTTTGTGCTCAATGTGAGGAGGAGGAGCCAGACTGCAGGAGAACAGCTTTAGGAAGCCATTTGGGATAGCATGGCTCAGAAACACCACAGAAGGAGCGCAAAAGAAAGCTTGAATTCAGTGAAAAGGAGTTGGAAATACTCATTGAGGAAGTTGTGATGACCCATGAAAAACTTTTGGCAGTCACTGATGGTCCCAGAGTCAGAAAAACGAAAATTATGGCTGGAAATCCAATCACAAATCAGCACAGTGGGGGTCACACAGCACTCCATACCTGATTTGCATAAACGGTGGTATGACCTGCGGAGCTGGGCCAAGGAAAGGGTTGCTGCAAGGCTTGCCGAAGCAAAAAAAACTGGAGGAGGACCATCCACACAAACAGCACCCACGGCCTTGGAGGACCTTGTGGAGTCCACCCTTGAGCCGGAGGCTGTTGTTGGAGTGACCTCAATCGATTTCTCAGCACCGCCCAGTACCTCCCAAGGTAAGATGCTTGCAAATTACCATACAATGTTAGACTTACAAACATACTACGTAAGTCAGATCTGGCATAGTGTAGAAAATAATATTCCAGACCATGTTTTACTTGTAACACACAAATGCATTATGGGAATAGTAGTCAGCAAATCCAAATGGGAAGGCAAGTGGGTAGCAAAGCAGCATATTTGCAATCAATTGTAACAAGCAAGTTAATCTCCTCACACAGTGTGTTTGGAAATAACTTTATTTAGCAAAACAATATTTAAAATTAAAAACATGTCCAAATATGCAAACTAAAAATGCACTGTTTAACATCACAGAGGCACCTGAGCAGGAGTCAGATGACAGTGAAGGCCATGCACCCCCGGCAAGTGAGTCACAGTCAGAAGAAGACATTGCAGTGTCACCATCACCCACAACACCTGCACCCACAAGACGCAGGATCATAGTGGCACCATTGCCTGCACTAGAAACAGAGGATGAGGGCCAACCTGACCCTCCAACAGCACAGCCTGTGCCGACACCCACATCAAGACCACGTGTCCTGCTGTATTATAGGAATATCCGCATCAGGAGACGCAGCGCAGCTGCACAGATGAGAGCTAATGAAGGTGACAGTTCAACATCCTTTGCTGGACTGGAGAAAGCAATGTTGAGGGTACAGCTCCTGCAATGTGACCACATGCATTCTTTGCAGGCACACATTTCCTCTCTTGCAAGCAACGTGGAGAGATGAATGACAGCATCAAACATCTCACAAACACTGTGCAGGAAGGTCGCAGGGAAACAAATCAACACTTTGGTGAGATGACACTAGCACTCAGGGACTTATGCAAGGTGATGAAAGAAGACCAGGTGCCCCATCGCAAAAGACACCATAAATTTCTTGGACGCTTGGATGGGTACACTAGGGCCATCAACCGGCTAAGCATAACAACTGCACAACTATCCCGATGTGTTGTAGCCATGCAGTTGGAAATGAAACATTGCTGCTGTTATGTGGCCAGGGGACTGATACAGGTCACCAATGCAGTGGACCAAATGCAAACTAATTCTGTTGCTGCCAGTAGTTTCATGGGTGGAAGGGATAGCGAGGATGCCTCCAGCCGCAGTAGCAGCATGGCACCAGTGACGGAAAGCAGGAGGCGCAGCACACGGAATGCTCCAGCATCAGAGTGCTCAAACAAGGATGTGTCAGAGCACCCAGAACGGGCAATGGCAGTGCGTGGACGCCAAAAATAGTGTGCACATGTGCACACGATTATTTTTTGGTGATGTAACCATTATCTATATTTGTCTGGATTGATGTAGAAGTACCATGGCAAAGTTTTCCTGTTGCGTTTACATTTACACATTGGACTTTTTCTGCTTTGCATGTGTGCATTAATACAAACGGAAGTCTTTTTAAAAAAAAAATCCAAATGGCGAAGAAACAATACATTGTCTGGTTTATCATCACACACATCAGAAACAATTCTGCGTTATTTCTGCACGTCGCTGTCTTTCTTCTGCTGCACTCCATGCTCTTGCTGCTTGTTGTGGTTGTAATGTCTCCTCGTCTTCGTCATTTTCACTATCCAATAGATCCAGGGGTACGACTCTAGCAGTTTCTATGTTATGCAACATGGCACAAGTAGCAACAATTTTACAGCAAGTGTCTGGCCTGTACTGCAATGCACCACCGGTTTTATGTATGCAGCCAAACCAACTTTTCAGTGTGCCAAAGGTCCTCTCAATCACATTGTGCGTTGACCTGTGCGCTGCATTGAACCACAGTTCACTTGGTGATGCAGCACGCGCACGGTAAATAGTTTTATTTATTTAATTACTTACCTTACTCCTGTCCGTCGTATGTTGGACTCCACTACCCCCCACCCTGCCCCTCCCCCGCCTCACCCCACCGCCCCGCTGTCACCTATGGAGTAAAAGGCAATAGATTAGTCACTGCTATGTCTCACAACGACCAGAGAATCAGCATAAGTGAGTGGCATGTGTTTACCAAGCAGGTATCCTTCGCCAAATTAACCCCCAATGAGCTGAGTATGTATGCCACTGTGTCTGAAGATGTAGGAATCATGCGTACTACCTGGGAATCTTGCTACTATGTCTGTGATGATGTGCTTTGCATTGCATATAACTTGTATATACAGTGAATGATATGACTTCCTATTCCTGTAAATGTACTCATTCACTGAGGGGGGATATATAGCTACATGTGTCCCATCAATGCAACCAATTACATGGGGGATGTGGGCTATCTGGTAAAAGTCCAAATTTGCTTCCTGCAATTCCTGTGGGGTAGAAGAAAATCTTATGTGGGGGTGCATCCTCAGCACCATAGCGTCCATGAATGAGTTAAAGAATCGCGATAGTGCACTTTGGGAAACTCCTCCTGTTGCAGCTATTACCCCCTGAAAGCTACCTGAGGGTGGCTAGGAGGTGCAGTGAACATAGGACCTGCACATGGGTGGGGATGGCATGTGTTTTGCGAGTCTGCCGCTGTAGGAGTGGATCTAATTCAGCTATCAGATCATAGATCATGGAATAATTGAACCTTTATTTCTCATAAATCTCTTCCTCTGTCTGCCCCAACAATGTAATGCGCAATCTAAAAATGTGCCCCTGTATCCTCCTTCTTCTCTGTGCTGCTGCTTGTATCCTCATCCTCCTCGCCATGTTGTACAGCGCGGCCATTGTGAAACATTCTGAGGCATTCTGGGCCTGTTTAAATAGTTTTCAGTTGGTTAACACCTGATGTGAATTGGTGCTATATTGCATGTGCTAAATAGCAAATTCTAGCATATTCGCAAATTGCGAATGTTTTGATGCATTGGTTTGCGCATCCCTATTTGCGAATTCGCAAATAGGGAATCGATATTTCATGGTCGCAAGATTGGGAATCGCAAAATTAGAGAATTTACATGAAATTTAGCAAATTTCAATGATGCATTGCATATTGCTATGTTGCGATCGTAAACAGCAGTTTTTTGCGATTTGCACTGTTTGCGATCGCAAATTAGCTTGACGCATGTGTCCCTAAGATGGTAAATAGGATAATGCAGGGATAACAAGAATTTAGAAAAAGTAGATTGATCGAAGAGGATTTTTGGAAAAAAATTTAATTAGGAAAGGGAAATAATAGTTGAAAATAAGGAGCGGTAAAGGTTAGGGAAATATATATATATAATATTAACAACAGGAGGACTTACTGGGGCCAGCAGAGCCATCAGATGAAGAGCGTTCCTCCTGAGAGGCTCCCACACCCGTCTAAGAACGACCTCGTCTGTGTCTCACTCTTGCCCCTGGATGCTGATGATTGTGTAAGACATAATGAAAGAGACAAAAACAATTATTGGTGTTAAATCGCTCCAAAAAGATTATTTGGCAGGAAACAGCAATTGCAATAACACTGACCTTTCATACAAACAATCCGATTCCTGAATCCTACACCTACCTAACCCGCGAATTCCAAAGACTTTGGAATTAATTGCAAAAAAATGATATTTGCTTTTAAGTTCCAATCTCATTCGCAAATCGCAATCATCTCAACCACCTTTGACGGGCCAATAAGTCTGCATTTAGTCTTATACATAGATGGACAAATGCATATTGCATACTCCAACTTAGGTGGCGATTAGGATCCTGGAAAAAATTTCCCCAACCGAATTGAATCTGGACTTTTTTCCGTACAAATGGTAAAAGCACCGTACAAACTGCCAAGTACGATTCGTATGGGAAAAAGTCTATACAAATCGCATTGGGAAAATTCCCCCACACGTCCTCGGGTCGGGAAAAGTCTCCGACACGTCCCCGGACATTTTTACGTACAAATGGGAAAACTGAAGTCCCAATGCGCAATTACGATCCGTCCCATCCGTCCGATTGTACAACTGTATGGAAAAAAGACCGTCCGGAGCGAACTCCCATAGCAACCATGGAGATGTCCAAACAAGTGCCTGGTACGCGCCGTACCCCCCCCCCGCCCCCCGTATGTTCGCGCCGTACCCCCAGCCCCCCCCGCGGATGGGCGCGCCATACCCCCAGCCCCCCGTATGTACGGAGCGTACCCCCCAGCCCCCCGTATGTACGGAGCGTACCCCCGTACCCCCCAGCCCCCCGTATGTACGGAGCATACCCCCACCCCCATATGTACGGTGCGGGCCCCCAGCGCGTAGCGCTGGGGGTCCGCACCGTACATACGGGGGTGGGGGTACGCTCCGTACATACGGGGGGCTGGGGGGTACGGGGGTAAGCTCCGTACATACAGGGGGCTGGGGGTACGCTCCGTACATACGGGGGGCTGGGGGGTACGCTCCGTACATATGGGGGGCTGGGGGGGGTACGGCGCGTACCGGGCCCCCTAATCAGCTCGCATCGCTGCGTACTTAGCTTTTCCGGCACTTTTTAGGTGCCGTAAAAATTTTCCCATCCGGACTGCAGTCGGTGCGAATAGTAATTGCTGGTACGTAAAAACATGCCTAACTCTGTCCGGACGTCACGTCCGCGGTGTCCCGGATCACATTTGTATGTATTTTTCTGTCGGTTGGTCTTTTTTCCGAATCGTACGGGAATGGTGTTTCCGTACGAATCATAATTGCATGTTTGTAAAGTTTTACAACCCGGTACGAGTCGGACGGAGAAAAAGCTCCGACCCACGGTTTGTACCGGGTTTTTCCAGGATCGTAATCGGCCCCTCTGTTGGTTGCTGCTACTTGCTAGTCACTATACAAACTACAAAATAAAAGGTTCTATTAAGTGAGATTAGGCGGGCTGTTAAATTATTACTAATACTACTAAGTAACTAACTAACTACTACTATCTTAATGACAGGACAAAGGAAAGTATTCTCTCTAGTATGCATTACCTGACTTAAGTTCTTATATAATCTGCCCAAGCGAGCACAAAGATGCAAACAAAAGTACGATTAGGTAGTGCATGACCACCTATCTAGGATAACGATCACGTGAAATAATATAAGATTTTTAAACGTAAGTTACCTGCATGTGAGCAGCAGCATTCTTGCTATTTGGGGAAAAAATTATATTTGCAAAAACATAGAGCACACAATAATAATTATAATTAGCTATTCACCAAGCTCCACAACCTCAACACCAAGCAGGTCCCGCAGGTCCTGCTCTCGGTCCGGGATATCGGACCAGTGGTGCCTCAGTTGGTTATGGGGCACCGGATCCCAGACCCCAGAGCAGAGATACACTGCCTGGTGCACCCTCCCCCAGCGCTGGTGACGCTCACGGATCCTGGACCCAGGCCTTCCGTCAGCTGCCAGGGTGGAGGGGAGGTGGCGCTGCACACAAAAAACAAGTGCTTCCACCACCACCTCCGAAAACAAGGCCTGAGACTGCACACCTGTTGGGCGGCACCTTCCACAAGGAAGGCGGCTCCTCTTTGCCCGGGTTGCACTCTCTGCCATGATGCTGGGGCGGCAGGGGGCAGAAAAGAAAATGTAGAAAGTTAAATATTAAGGGAGGAGAAGAAGAAGAAAGGAAGTAAAAAGAATTAGAAAGCAAGTAATGTAGAAAAACTGTTCAAAACCCACTAAAAACACACACAAAAAGTAGAAAACAACAAAAAATATACACTTAAGAAAACACAGGGAAAGATAATAAATAAAAAAGATCAGAAAAAAGCTTTCAGAAAGAAGGATTGAAAAGATTAAGGCACGATTGAAGTATGCCCCAGCACCATAACAGAAAGAAGAAAACAAGATGGGTGCGCCATGCATGACTGCGTGGTGCAGTTTGCGCAATATTTCCCCCCAACCACACAATCTGAGCTGCCGTACAGCAGAAATGTCACGTGAACAGGCGGAACAACCAACTCTGCCTGCTCGCGGGATTCCGAAATAGCACCGCTACGCAAACTCCGCCCAGGCCTCTTGCAGCACCTGCTCCACCTCTTCTTCATCCTCCTCAAGCAGGATAGGATCTTGTTGTTCTGCCACTGCAGCTCTGTAAATCCCTAAAGCTGACTTTTACATAGAAGATGTTCCCACAGGGAAAGAGTACCACCTTCACCTTTGAAGATCTCAATTGAAGTGGGGAAAAAGTGTGTGCACTTCATGCTTCTTACAATGAAATGTTGTTTAATAAAAACGCAAGTACCACAGTAGTATCTTGATGCTTGTGCACTACCAATGTAGATGTAGTTTACAAGCACAACCTATAGTTCCAATATTAACACATAACCGATTTAAAAATATAATTAGCCATGAAAACCTAAATCTATAATTGAAACATAATAAAATTATTTGGCATAGATAACATTTTAAAAATTCACAAAGGTACCATGAAAGTACCACGGTACCAAAAAACAAAATGTATTCAATACCATATAAAAGAACATTATGGGCCTGATTACGATGTTGGGACACCGTAGTGGTCTGGAACTGCCCTTGAGCAGCACATTGGAGTCCCCTCACAGGTTTCACTCCGACCGTCGTCATCCCAACAGCTTTTATGGGAAAAAACATGCAAATTCAATGAAAAAACCAAAGGTTTCGAATTTGTTATAGTTAGGAAAGCTTAATTCATTATTTGCATAGAAAACAACTTAAATTACACAAACATGAAAAATGAATAAGTTATAGTTATAGCTTTGTAGTTATAACGTAAAGGTATAATTTACTCCCTGCCCTAAAATTATTAGAACTCGTGCACATCCGCATAGAGTCTTGTCAACTTGCGAGCCAGACTCAAATAACTATAACTCCCACCTTCCACATGCACTGCTTTTAACCAGTCGTATTACATCACTTTTAGCATGTTTAATCATAACATTCATTAGAATACTCATGAAATCTGAAATGACATAATTTATGTGATCACTGTGCATGGTAGAGGCCGAGTTATAGTAAATTTAGTCTAGCTAGCTGTGGTTTAGAGTGATTAACCGTATATATTTCCACTTTTCTAAGTACATTAAACACAAACTTTCTGAGTAAATTTTTTCATAGTGTTGAGCTACGAGTCCTGCATGTTCTCACAACAACCACATCATTGTGAAGAGTCCTGCGTATGCCAAGTGTCCAGTTCAACCCTGGAACCAGCATTCATAGGCAGGTTGCATGCGGCACGTCATTGCATTCCATTCCGGTCCCTGAACTGGTTCCGTGATTAGATGCGACACATTGCCCTTCGCTCGCTCCACAGCACCAGTTACTCATGTTGGTGTTTCGTATGCTGGCTCAAGCCTCGCTGGCCTTGCACATTCCTGAACTGGGGTGTCACTATTACCGGGTATTGTGGTGCGATATGTGTAGGGCTTAAGCAGACAGATCTTTCCAGCCTACTGCAGCTTCTTTTCTTCATGATATTATGTATGACAGGAAGCCCTGGTTAGTCGTGTGCAAAGTTGCAAAGCTTTTCTCCTGCAAATTTTCTGTAATTCTCACAAAAACTATGATGAGTACCAAGGCCTGTCTACCCACATGCCACTCTGGCATTGACGCAATGGACTTCAGGCTAGTGGGCTGCTTTCAGAGCGGGCTACAATGTCTTCGGGCTCCAGTCTAGTCATGACCTCCTACACAATGGGGCTGGTTTGAACATTTGTGCCTGGGATGATTTTGGTTTCCAGTCTAGCCGTGATTAAATCCCTAGTGCACAAAGTTTTCTTCATGTGAGTATTCATGGTAAAATTCTGAGTTTTACACATCCCTTAAGTTGTTTTAAGAAAGAAAATCACCATCAACTTCAGTTCTCAAGGACAACTGCTTCAAAGTTAATATGTAACCAAAATGGCAATTCAGTTGTCAGTGAGAATGAAGTCATGTGAGGAAATAGCACTGGCTGTAGGCTTCTAGGGAAAACATTGGGCCCAGGAACTTGTTGAGCATACATCCCCTTTCATAAGTGCAGGCTAAGGCTAGAAGGGGGTCACGTCGCCTCAACAGGCACTGCATCAACTCTCCTTAAGCCATGGCTGAACAAAGTTAGATGTGTGCAGTACCTACACTGTGCAGGCTTGCCATCATTCCCCGAGGGCAGGGTTCTGCCCAGGGGCCTCTAAGAAGCTAGTTATCTAGCTGCCCTTTTGACCTCTGTGGTTTACTGAGCCTGTGGCAGCCGAGAGTGTGTTCTTGCTCTGGGAAATACCATTTCTCCTTTGTGACAGAGCAGCTCAATTATGCTTCTTCAAGACTCTTCTACAGAAGAAGGGGTTTGGGCCACCAAATTTCCAAGGAAGAGCCCTTGTCTTGAGGCCGACGTTCAATCAATTAGGATTTATAAAATGTGGCTAATCACCCAATAGGATATCCAGGCGCTTGCAGGTCCTGGAGGCTTATTCGAACATCAAGTTCTTGAGGGCCATACAGAATTCTGAAAGTGAGGTGGTGGTCCAGAGTTGCGTGGGGAGGCTGTTCCAGTCTTTGCTGCGATGTGGGCGAAGGAGCGTCCTCCACTTCTGCTTCAGTAGATGCACGAAGTATGGGCAAGTAAGGAGGAGGCAGATCGTAGTCTTCTTGACGGCCAATGGAAGTTCAGATGGTGTTTAAGGGAGGCGGGTCATTGGTTGTGTAGAGCCTTGTGTGTGTGGGTCAGCAGCTTTAATTGGCATCTCTTCTGTACGGGGAGCCAGTGGAGATCCCTGAAGTGGGGTGTGATGTGGGTTCATCAGGGAAGGCTGAGGATGAGTCTGGCTGTGGCACTCTGTATGGTCTGAAGTCTCTGTAGGAGATGTGCAGCAATTCTTTGTAGAGGGTGTTGCCGTAGTCCAATTGGCTGGTGATGAGGGTCTGTGTCACAGAGCGCCTCGTATGTAGGGGTAGCCACTTAAAGAGCTTACGTAGCATGCGCATAGTGAGTAAGCAGGTGAAGGAGATGGCGTTGATCGGTGATTTCATGGTGAGTGGATGATTCAGAGGGTTCTAGTTTGGTCAGAATGAGTGGGTCTTAGGTCTGATGGCCACCATGAGTCATTCCATGTGTTGCTGCTCTTGCCGAAGATCAGCACTTCCTTCTTGTCTGTGTTCAGCTTAGGCAGTTGTTCTTCATCGAGTCAGCAACTCTTGTCATGCATCTGTTGAAGTTGTTCTGGTGATGATTGGGTCATCGGTGAGTTGGGTGTCGCATGCCTAGGAAATTATGTTGAGACCGTGGGATCTGATGATGTTGGCGGGCTGGGTCATATATGCGTTTAAAAGCTTGGGGCTGAGGAATGAGCCCTGGGTGACAGCGCAGGTAATCTCCTTGGGTTCGGAGGAGAAAGGTGGGAGATGGATCCTCTGTTGAGGAAGGAGGTGGTCAGGTGATCCATCTGAGTGCGTCCCATTGGATGCTAATGTGGTGTAGTCTTTCAAACAGCGTGTGGTGGGATATTGTGTCAAAGGCTGCCAACAGGTCGAGGAGGATCTGAGCAGCTGTTTCTCCTCTGTCTAAGAGGGTTCAGAGGTCATCAGTGGCTGTGATAATGGCGGTTTTGGTGCTGTGATTGATGCAGAAGCTGGATTAGGAGGTATCGAGAAGCTGGTTCTGCTCCAGGTGTGTCATGAGTTGCTTGTTGATGATTTTTTCCAGTACCTATGCTGGGAATGGGAGCAAGGAGATTGGCCGGTAGTTTTTGAGTTCGCTGCAGTCAACCGAGGGTTTTTGAGTAGTTGTGTGACTTTGGATTGTTTACAGGCATCGGGAAATGATGCTGTTGTGATAGAGGTGTTGAGCAGGATGGTGAGTTCCTGGCCGATCCTTTGGTTTACGAGGTTGAAGATGTGTTGCGGACATGGTCTATGGGAGCTCCAGAGTGGATGGATTTCATAGTGGAGGTGGTGCCCTGGTTGGAGAGGAGGTTTCAGGTGGTCAGTCTGTGGTTCATGTGGGTTGCGGTGGTGGCGTATCTGTCGAGAAAGTCCATAGGTGTGGGTTGGGGTTCAAAGTTTCTGTATATGGTTGCGATCTTGTCGTGAAAGAAGTTGGCGAGGTTGTCACCCAGATCCAGTGAGGGTATGATGTTGTTTTCGCTGGCAGCCGGGTTGTAGAATTCCTTAAAGATGTTCAAAAAGTTCCTAGGTGTTGTTGGTTCTGGTTTCGATGTGTGCAGCTAGGCTGTCTTCTTTGCTACCCTCAGCAGGCGGTGGCAGAGGGAGGTCTTGAAGGCTGCATTTTCAGAGGTGTCCTTGATGGCGCACCATCTCCTCTCCAGCTGTTTGCTGGCTCATTTTGCTGTTCTGAGTTCTTGGGTGTACCAGGTGGCCTTTTTGGAAGATTTTCTCTGGATGTTGGTCTTGATGGGGACGATGCTGTTGGCGCAATTGGTGATCTGGGTGTTGAAGTTCATCTCTCCCTGTTCCCTAGCATTGGGATCCTCCACCCAATTTGGGGTGTCTGTACCTCAGGTTCCCATAGAAAAGGCTGATTAACAGTTTTTCTATTCCCAGACTCTTGGGCCAACTGCTCTATTACCTTGCAGTCTGCCAGTCTGCTTCTCCTCGTCCAAATACAGTTCTCCAATCAGGTTAAAGGACGTAAAAATTAAGTAATTTGACAATGGCAAATCGTACAGATACATAAACAAGGGCTGTCTTAAAGGTAAAGACGTTTTGAATAGACTGTCACTTTTTTTGGGATGGGGTTAAGATTGATTTGTTCATGTTTGGTGTCTATTTATAGAAGCAAAGTGAGCAAATACAGTGGCTTAGAATGTGACCCAGAGTAATTACACCTCACTAAGACTAATTTAATCACTCAATTTATCAATTTGTGTTCTTTTTATTCAGTAATTGGCATGTGAGGGAGCAAAGCTATGGAATTAACCTCATTAAAACATCAACACAACAACAGAGGTCAAATGTAACTGTCATAAATCATTTAGGGCCCAATTACGAGGCGATTCCGCCCTGTCACTGCACCGACAAACCTGCCTGAGAACCGCCCACCGCATTATGACTTTTTTAGTCACTGGTGGCGTTTGTTTTGGCAGTGCCAAGAAATTTGGTACCGCAATGGGAATGCCAAAAACAGTTCCTGCACTGAAAAGTCCATGCCGTGCAGATACTTCTGTGCATGCTCACAAAGGGGCACATGTTGTTCCCACCTGTGTGCAAACAGTGCATACACTGTCTCCGCCAGGGTTTTCATGACGGTGGAACTGCCATTAAAACCCTGGTGGAGAGAAAACTCGTAATATGCTTGGCTGGACCACGGCGGTTCTGCCAAGCATATTGCAGCCTCTGGATTGCCGCACCACCACCAGGGAACAGCGGTTTCCTGGCGATGGTCCCAGGGCGGCATGACCAAGAGGGTTGTAAATGTGGCGGTTGGAAGACCGCCACCACCACCCACCACGAGTCTGGCGGTCTGAGGACCGCCAGACTTGTAATTAGGGACTTAATGTCCAAGCTGTACAACAAAGGGCTGGGTAAGCCTTAATAGCTTCATTTTTTTAAACAAATTTTTATTGAGTTATAAAAACATAGGCAGAGTGAATAACCCGAATAGGGCTGCAAATGGACAAATCTGAAATCAAAAATAGCCCTTAGTAGGATACTATATTTCAACATTACATCAACAACATCTGTAAAAAGTCCCTCCTGATGTGGGATAATGTGACCTGAAATGGGGTTAATCCCCCGTAACCCACCCTCCGTCCTGCAGTATGAATCAGTGAGATCCACTAGTTGGTATCTCTCCGGTCATCATCCATATGACGTAACTCTAACAACCCCCCTCCTCCCCAACCTTAACTAACCCCTTCTCCCCCCCAGGCATGCCGCTGGATTAATAATGGTTCGCTGTTTGATCTGTGGGCAGCAAAGTGATGTTCTGTGTCCTGTATATCCCAGACCTCAAGTTTCAGTGTCAGGGACAGGTGTTCTCCCAGGGTCATCCCGCCCTATCTGCTCTCTAGTCTATCAGTGCCTCCCGAAGTCAGTCGTCTGCTGCAGGGTTCCTCCGCTCAGAAGGGCCAATGATATTGACCGTTGGGTGTTTTACCAGCTCCACCAGTGCCACCCATGCACGCGCAGTCTCCAGGGATTTGTCGCTCCCAGTTCGCCTGGCCATTCGCAATCTGCAATTCCCCTCCGCCTCTGCCCATTTCAGTAACTCCATGGACCATCGCGCTATGTTGGAGCCATTCTTCGCCTTCCAGTGGCCGGTAATCTCCCTCTGGGCCAAGACCAACCCCAGGTCAATAAACTTGCTAGTGACTTTGGTCTTGGCAGTATGTGGGAACCAATGTAATAAACAACAGCCTGGTGTCAGTGCTACCCCTCTCTCCGTTGCTGCTGCCAGTTTAGACGTCACCCCCCTCCAGTACTCTCCCAGATGTGGACAGTCCCAAAGCATGTGAAGGAACCCCGCCCCCTCTAGGTTACACCGTGGACACGGCGTTGAAACCCCGAAGTATTCATTCACCTTACCCGGGGTGAGGTACGCCCTATGCAACACATAGAAGTGGATAAGCTGGAAGCCTGCATTCCTAGAACACTTCCAGGCCCGTTCTACCAATTCTCCCCAAGGCTTCTCCTCAATGGGGTCGCCCACATCCTCTTCCCACTTGAGACGCAGGGTCGTCAGGGGTTGTCTCAGGCTGTGGGTGATCCTCCTGTATAGGCACGTGACCGCCTGAAAAGTTCCCGCCGCCATTACTACATATTGGCAGGCCAGAGAGGTCTGAGGTTCCGTCATCCCCTCTCGCCAATGTTTTCCAATGGCTGCTGTCAGTGCGTCATGAAGAGGAAAGTCCCCTCGTGGTAGGTCATGGCGCTCCAATAGGTCATTAAAAGGTAGAAGGTTACCATCCTCAAATAGGTCCCCTATAGTAGTGACCCCTGCATCCTCCCAGTCCCGTAGCCTACCCCAATCACCTCCGTGATGTAAGGCCTCACAGATCGTCAGCGGGATCTCCGGGCCATAGGGGGTGCGCATACACGCACGCCTAGCCAATCGGTTCCAACACTGGCGCACCGCCTGTAGGTCAGGCGGGACCATCCTATTCCCCATTGGCAATCGCAGCAGCACCTGGGAGAGCAGCACCAAGGAAGGGTCCAGCCCATCAGGTTCCTCCTGATGCCGGGTCCGTCTTGCCATCCATTTGGTGAACCATTGTAACTGTGCTGCATGATAATAGGCCTCTAAGTCCAGAAAGGCAAAGCCCCCCTCCACTCTGGGCCGTTGCATGGTGACCAGGGCCACTCTGCAAGCCTTAATAGCTTCATGGCATCATGAAGAAATACAGATATAATAATTGGGATTCCGCAATCCGTGTATATAAACCTGTCTCTAATCTTTATAATAGGCGAGTTCTGACACACCCAGTTGCCTTTAAAAAGAAATAATGGAGCTTCTCAACTTAAATAATTTATTACAGTTGAGTTCTAACATCAAAATGCCTTCTGTGAGAACCAACAGCTGAGGAGAAAGAGAGGTCAGGTTATGGAGCATAAGTAAAGCAGCTGTTTAAAGAACCGAAATAAAACATGGCTTTTCTTTCTTCTGCTCTGTTTTTTAGCTGTGTAGTGACAAGCAGAAAGGAGACATTTATGGCAACATGTTTATATATTAATAGGTAATTATAGAAATGTTAAAATCGTTCTGAATGTTTCTACGCATTCCGAGCTATTGCGATAAACCATGACATGCATTCACTGATGCAAAAATCTTTAGGCAACAAATATATAATAGATGTTTTGATGTTTAATTTTACACAGATTCTATTTTTATTCTTCATGTTTGCAAACATACTCTTTCTTTTATATGAAAGAGCTACACACTAAGGTTTTAAGTGGTTTGTGGGAAAGATGATGGTGTGACCATGTATTACACGGAATAAAGTATGCTGTACATGATAAGGATATTGCAAGTCACCTTGGAATGCCATAACCTTATTAAGGAACTCGGACTTCGGCATCATTCTTCTACATGGTCATGAAACTCCTTTATGACTTGCAATATTGTAATTGCATTTATATGGAGCTTACCACCCCTGACGGGACATCGAAGTGCTTTTTCGTCGAGTAGCACGCTACTCTGGGACACAAAAATTAGTATATGGAAATATGAAATTAATGAGTAGTTGGCATGTTAGTCTGTTAATTGGATTGAAAAAGATAATGGAGATAAAAGATAATGGAGGGATAGAGGAGAGAAGGGTTTGCATCTTTATAGCGCTTGCTACCCCTGATGACATTATAATGTACGACAAGGGTTACTTTATCCATATATCATCAGAGTAGGCCACAGACCTGGAAGCATGTGCCATGCAGTACATAAATCATAGTAAGGCAGGTATGGTACTACAGTACAGTATAGTAAGCATCCTTAGAGGTGGGTCAGTTACAGAGAAATTAATTATATCTACTGTATTTGGAATGGCTATGAATGTGTCAGGATAACGGTTGAATATCCTCACCATAGTACCCCCAGGGGCACCCCGCTGTCCCCCCTCCCCCATAGTAGGTTACCCAAATGACACACACAAGACAGTTGGTGTTGGGTAACAATGCTGCAGGTTTATTACATAATTCCAGAATATGTAATGGGTGGGTTATCTCACGGGCGATCCAAGGGCAGGCAACCAACTGGGTCGCCTGCCCGCCTGATGAGCCGGGCAGCGCGGGAGCGATGCCCGCCATTGCTGCCATCCAGGTGATTCTTTCTACGATCACGTGCCGTTGGTAACTTCTACTCACACCCCCCCTCTCGGGGCGGAGCGTCTCTTAGCAAGCCCCCGGTTGTTCAGGCCCACAACCGCCCGCAGGACTAGCGGGGCGCCGACACGGCTTCCGGGACCCTCCCCTGAGGCTCCTCGGTTTTGGCTCAGGCACCCCCTATGGTGCCGCGCAGAGGTACCCTTTGTACCGGCCTGCTTCCAGATCGCCCTGTATCTCCGCCTGCAACGAAAAAGAAAACATTACAACGCTCGAAACCCCCCCCACCCAACGCCTACGCCGGGTCAGCGGTAGGGAGGGAAATGGCGAGGTGGTCGACAAAGAGGTCGCCAGGAGGGTGGGGGAAGGCTAAATAGCCTCCCCCTCACACCAGGGCCAGGAAGTGACACGCATTGCGCGTCACTTCCGGCCAGCCCGAGGAGGGGGGCTCCGGTCGGCGTCGCCGCCCCCCCTGTAGGAGGGGGTGGGGAGGGGTGACCGGTGCCCCGGGGGCACTAAGGCGCCGACCGCCAATTGGCCCCCTGCGGGGGCCGCGGTCAGCGGCATAGTACCCCCAGGGGCACCCCGCTGTCCCCCCTCCCCCATAGTAGGTTACCCAAATGACACACATAAGACAGTTGGTGTTGGGTAACAATGCTGCAGGTTTATTACATAATTCCAGAATATGTAATGGGTGGGTTATTTTACGGGCGATCCAAGGGCAGGCAACCAACTGGGTCACCTGCCCGCCTGATGAGCCGGGCAGCGCGGGAGCGATGCCCGCCGTTGCTGCCATCCAGGTGATTCTTTCTACGATCACGTGCCGTTGGTAACTTCTACTCACGCCCCCCCTCTCGGGGCGGATCGTCGCTTAGCAAGCCCCCGGTTGTTCAGGCCCACAACCGCCCGCAGGACTAGCGGGGCGCCGACACGGCTTCCGGGACCCTCCCCTGAGGCTCCTCGGTTTTGGCTCAGGCACCCCCTATGGTGCCGCGCAGAGGTACCCTTTGTACCGGCCTGCTTCCAGATCGCCCTGTAACTCCGCCACAGCCCTGGAGGTGGCTCACCGTCGCAGCCAGGGCCCCCCACCAACCCACTATAGTCTTACCTGCAACCTCTCCTATCTAGGGCTTCCTGCAACTAGCTGGAAGGGAACCTGGCGAGGTGGGCTACAAAGAGGTCGCCAGGAGGGTGGGGGAAGGCTAAATAGCCTCCCCCTCACACCAGGGCCAGGAAGTGACACGCATTGCGCGTCACTTCCGGCCAGCCCGAGGAGGGGGGCTCCGGTCGGCGTCCCCGCCCTCCCCCCTGTAGGAGGGGGTGGGGAGGGGTACTAAGGCGCCGACCGCCAATTGGCCCCCTGCGGGGGCCGCGGTCAGCGGCAAATATACAGGGACAGGGAAAGTGACATAATGCAACTTTCGACCCTCCAATGATATTACAGGATTGACCCTATGTCCCACCCTTTGCTCCTCAACAGCCTCCTATTTGCTGGTGAGGGTCTAACTAAGTAAACAGCGGCGTTCACTCATTTTTCGCTCCTCCCACTACTGCCTTCCGGACCGCTGAGACCAGGAGTAGGGAGGGAGGGCGAGTCCAGGGAGGAAAACTACAGCTAACCTTTACTGACGACCATGTGCTAATCATGGCCTGGCAGTCCATCCCTGCTAACAATGTCTGCGTTTGTATTAAAAGCTATTCGCCTCGTTCTCAAAAGTAGAGTCGAGTTTTCCAAAAACCATCAAGCGATGTCTCTATTAGCCGCTGAACCGAGACAACCAACGGACGGCTCGGATTAAATATCCGACGACACAGGAAGGCTCGGCCTCTTTGTCCCAGCACCTGTGGCGCACTCTGATAAAAAGGCCGCCATTAGTCAGTCAGCGCCACGGACTTCCCAGCGAGTTCAGGTGTCCGGTGAGCTCAATGCGCGCCCACAGCGCGCCCTTTTTCTACCCTGAATGCCTCTAGTCGGGTCAGTTACCTGGAATTACTGCAAGGGACCTGCTCTTTCAATGTGAACATTCCTCTGGCCGTGGGCAGGTAGCTCTGTTCACTCGGAGGAACAGGTGTACCCAAGATGTGGCGTAATGGCCCGAACTGCCGACCTTGGCACTGAGGTCTCAGGTTCGAGTCTCGGCGTTAGCTCAACATCCTGTGATTCTGGGCAAATCCCTTAGGGGCAGATTTATGAGCCCCTTGCGCCACTTTTGCGTCACTTTTAACATGGGAAAAGTGACGCAAAAGTGGCGCAAGGGGCTCATAAATCTGCCCCTTAATCTCCCCCGTGCCTATCCAAAATAAACGTGACCTTGTGTAATGTTAACTGGGGCTCTTGTAAAGCGCTCCAATACCTCCGGCGAGTTCGCGCCACATAAAGCTGCAACAAAAACCGATTAAGGACCACACTGATGGACAGCACAGAGATGCATCTGCGTGCCTGTCACACCGACCAAGAGCAGTGATTGGTGTGCATTTAGTTCCACTAACTTTTGAGGGGGGCAAACGTCCCCTCTCCCCCTCAAGCTGAGCGCAGTCTCTGATGCACACACTGAGGTCACCTGGTTCTCATGAACAAGCACTAAAACAAGGTCCATATACTCTGCTGGTGTCTGCGTTCTGAAAAGGGGCGTGGCCTGCACAGGTTGGCCTGCATTCAATGCGTCCTGCACACAGCCTCTTGACCATGTGCATTCTTCAGTGAGATAGAGCATGCAGCCACCCACACTTGCAAACAGCATAAACACAACACATAAACCCTACTAATGGAGCCCACGTTTAACGCCAAAGATACCCTGTGTACTATTGACAGATAATGGGTATTTAACGCTCCACAGCTCAATGGAACGCCTCCTATTGGGCTTATTTTGTAATATTCCTACCCCCACACCCCACAGTAACATGCACGCCTGGAGGGTTAGAGGAAGGGTCGAGCGCCCCCTGTGGTAATAGCAATCTGTGGCCCACTAATCTTCTGGTGGGGTTTGTTTGAGCTGAGAAAAAATGTACATCTGAATTTAGTTTTCTCTGTTGTCAGTTTCTATCCAGAAAATTTTTGGATGCAGCTATCCCGTAGTCATCTGCTCCCTCCCTAGCAAAAAAAGATAATTGACAAATCCTTTCAGTTCCTCTCCTGTGCTTTTGTGAGAGGACCCTGGGCACGAGCCAGGGTGAGTTTGTCATATCAGCAGGGCCTGCTAATGGCTCTGCCTCAATGCCTTCCCCCGTCAATCATTCGTTCCTTTCTCCCAGAAGCTGAGGAAGCAATGGGCCTCTCGGGTTCCCTTTGTGTCTGGTTTCAACATTCCTCACCACTGCTGGTGTCGTGTTCACTGCCCCAGCAGATCTGACATGATGCAGGGCTGTCTGTGGAAAGATTTTGGAAGGAGACATAGAAAACGCATGTCACCGGATATTCCGGCTCTTTCCCCCATCCCATTCTTCCTGTCAGCCATGTTGAAAGCGACACTGAAAGAGAAAAAATGCTAAATGGAAAAGGCCAAAAATCTTTGTAAAAATCAGATATTAAGCCCAGATGATCTCCTGGGAGAGCGATCATTTGTGGTGTGAAATCAAACTTTGTATAAAAATATGTTTATTTGGTTAATTTGTGCCATATTTATATATCTATATATATATTAACACATCTATATAGCTATATATATATATATTTATTTGTATATATATATATATATATATATATATATATATATATATATATATATATATATATAGCTGTATAGATGTGTTAATATATATAGATATATAAATATGGCACAAAATAACCAAATAAACATATAGTTTTATGGTTATATATATATATATATATATATATATATATATATATATATATATATATATATATATTTGAATCCAATATGCACCAAAAGTTCCCACGTTACTGGAGCCCAAGATCCTACAGAGCGGCCTCACAAAGAATGGGCACGGAGCAGCCCATTAATACATCACTGTCACACAAAGTAGTGAGGCCCTTTGCTGCAAATGCCGTTTATTTCTCAGGTACAGCAGCGCCTTTTTACATCTTCTATCCCATCTTCTAACGTTTCGGCTAACTGCCTTTCTCACAGAAGGAAAAGAATAACTTGCAGGTGTGATGAGGCGCGCTATTTCAAAGATGAAACACATGACTGAATTTAAGCTACTGCAAACCCCATAGTGCATTGTGTTAATCTTTCAGAGTTCAAACTGGAAGTCCTCCGATAATATTTACCTTGGTGGTACTTTTCTTTTAAACACAAGCACTGATCTTGATACGGGAAATACTGAAGTCAGTCAGGTCAGTAGAAACAATGTTTGAATGCTGATTAAAATACAAACTTGAAAATCAAACACCACTCGCAGCATGATCATGGCAGGAAATAATCCTGCCTGAATCTCTTCCTCGCGCCATCCTTTCTGCACCATTGGCTTCACTTCAGTAGGTTAGGTGCGCGAGTGGATCAGGCTCCTCCGTTACTATGCACCAAAAGTTCCCACGTTACTGGAGCCCAAGATCCTACATATATATTTATATGTATATATATATATATATATATATATATATATATATATATATATATATATATATATATATATATATATATATATATATATATATTATAACAAGAGACGCCGCACTCTGGAACCAGTTATTTTCAAAGCTTTATTTATGCAAAGCCCAGTCTGTCATACCGACGCGTTTCGGCCATGACGGCCTTTCTCACGGTAGGTGACATTACTATCAGCTGACGTAATATGTCATTTCCTGTTAGACAATTGCTCCCATTGAATTCTGGGAGTTGAAGTTCAATAATTACAACAATCACCTTTTGACAGAAAGAACTGAAAGAAGTTTGTTTCTTGTTAACGCAATTCACAAATATACCAGTGCAAACATGATTATTATGTTGTTGCTGAAAATTGGTTGTATGCGGAAAAGAGAGCAATGCACAACAAAACCGCTATGAAAAGTAATGATATTCATTGTATAGTACTGCGTTCTGGCAAAACGGATATTGCTGATGCCTATAGAGTTAGTTGGCAATGTTATCGTATAGTACATGTATATCTTGACTAAATGAAATAATGCCACAGTGGCTAAGTATTGTTGTGCATGTTATACGTGTATAACTCAATTCCTATGTATCGCATATTGATACGGAAGATCTGGTACCGGTGTAGTACGATAGAAAAAAAAAATATATATATATATTAACACCAGAAATTATAGGACGTTTTTCTCTAATACTGATAGAGACATAAAACAACATCTAACAATGCAAAACTGAATTTTGTGTGTATGTCCTTGAATGTGACTGCCACCTTAAATATGTTGGCAGCACAAAGTTGGCAGTGCATAAGCGAATCCTCCAGCACTTGAGGGCAATAACCAACAAGGACCAGAATTATCCTGTCGCCAGACACTTTGAAACCACACATAATAGTGGCCCTCGGTTTCTCCACTATTTTGCCATTGAGTCTATCCCTATAACAAAGAGAGGAGGGGATAGCGAGGCCACCCTCCGTAGACTAGAAACCAACTATATATTGGAATTTAATAGTAAATGGCCAGGGGGTTTAAACACAACGGAAGATCTGCATACCCTATTATGAAAATCATCAAGTAACACAGGGCTCCCCATAGTAGGGGGACGCCTGCACTTTATTTGGCTGTGTCTCTGGGGACATTGTTGTTTTTTATAATCAGTTTTAAGAATTTCATGGGTAGTTTTATCTATGTGGTTTTTTTATTGATTGTTTTAAACATGTCTCCGGGCTATATTTTTAAATCAATATTTGATTTGCACACTATAGCTCCTCAAAAGATGAAATGCATTTATATCCTGTAATCCTCAGATTAATGTTCTCTTCCATTTCATGTCCCTGTGATATGTTGCAATACTGTATATTTAATGGTTTTTATTTGTATTATAGTATATCAAGTTTTTAAGTATTGTGTATACTTTGAAATGATATGACTATAGCACTTTAATTGGTGAGCACCTTATACTTCATGTACATCGTGTAACGTATCAATTTATGATGAATCTAAACGTATTGATGATATTCTCATTATATATTTCCCAACCACACATTACAGAGATATACATATTTATATGCAAAATATATGGGGCATTTAAGCCTTTATCTTATGTGTTAAAATATTTTAGCAAATTGGGGATTTTCCGAACATGAGTGTGAATTTAACAACATGTTTTGTGAATAATGACGGTAAATGTGTGATGATTTTCAATAATGAAATCACAGTATGTCATCTATGTCTATTGTTGATGGTTGCACTTGCACTTTAAAAATGGGCTACTCTGTGACGTATGATCAGGTGATCAAGGCCGCTTGGACGGCCGAAACGCGTCCTGACACAAGAGGAGATTAAGAAATAAAAATAATGCTGCACAAGTTGGTCTGCACTGGTGATTTCCGCGCACAAGCGGGAGCATATTGCGAGCTGCTGTGATACATATATATATATATACATATATATATATATATATATTATCTACTGGCGGTCGCCAGTAGATAGTTATAGTTAGGACCGTGTTTCCATAGGAAATCTCAAAATTCTATTTTGAATAACTTTGGCGCCGGTTGACGAATCTTCGCGAAATTTTCAAAACTAATGGGGCGCTCCACTTAGCTCCTACCCTGAAAGTCTCGGGGGGATTCGTCAAGCGGGGTCGAGAAAAAAGGGGGGTCCCAAAACGCGTTTTCCCCATGCATTTTCCTATAGGACCTTTAGTCGAAGGTACAGCCCGACCGGCTGAACAGAATTACTTGAAATTTGACAGAGAGGTAGTCCTCAGGTCAGGGATGTGCCTTTTGCATATATGAAGTCAATCTGTTCAGTAGTTCCTGAGAAAATTACAGTTAAAAGCACATACCTATCTATAGCCGCGCACCGTGCGCGCACCCTATCGTGCGCGAGCGTAATTCTGATTGGTTGTTACATGTCAGTCAACGTTCGAATCGGTCAAAATCAGGAATTGTCGGCTGCCATTTTGTTTGTTTTCAGTGCGAGAGTGGAAAAGGAAGGTGGCGAACGTGAAAAGGGGGCAGGGTAGAGAGTTCCTGACCCCCTAGCCTTGGTCAGGGGGTCCCTGAAGGACCCCGAAGGCAGAAAAAACATTTACATTTTTTTTTTTTTAAATCACGTATTCATATGTATATACAAATATGATTGGGTAATGACCCACTTGGGTGTATGAATTATATATTGGGCGAAGCGGTACCAAGGGTGAGCTCTGTACTTACGAATAGAAATACGATAGGTACTATACAGTTAAAGCTAACGTTTGCCTATATGATGTATCGGTTATATGCAGCTTGGAACAAAGAGGGTTTTTCGCCATGACTCGGGAGCCTCACAGTTTAAACTGTTTTTCTGCTTGATTACAGTAAACTATACAATTAAGAAAATATTATTGATAAAAGCTGCGAAAAGGAAATCTAACGAGTACTGAGAGTGTCCTAGTTTACAATTCAGATGTATGACTTTTTAAGCTGATGGACAAAGATATGAGTTTTAATAACAAATTTATTGTGTCATTTTGTACATAGAAAAGTCTGTGTATGGAAAGCATTATGTATTTATGTGTTAATATACACATTGCTTTGTCCCTATGTACTTTCGAAAACCACTACAAGATGGCCGACAGCTTTCTGTTCTTTTGAATTCCTTTTGAGCATTAGTCATTTTTCACTGTTATTATGTTTTACATCACTTGTATGTGTAATGTTTTGTTTAAATGGTCGTTTGTAACAGAAATGAATTTACCCGTGATCAAGGCGGCTTCGCTGAAACGCGTTCGGTGCTTTTGTTTGGCTCGATGTATTGAAAATTAAAACTCTTTGAAGCTTTTTCGGAGTTGGCGTAATTGCATGAGAGGAGGGCACGCGTGCTTGGTTGCATGAGAAGTGGCATATATATATATATATAGTTTTATATATATAAATATATATAGAGAGAGAGTAACTATAACTCGCGCCCTCACCATGCACTGCTAATTACAGCCCATTTTACATAATTCACGACCTGACCTATGACATTATTGATAAAATCACTGCAACATCTGAAATGATATAATTGATGACAACACTTTTTGAACCCTGCATTTTCTATCGATAGAAGATGCAGCACGGAGTGAGTGTGTGAGTGCACGAGACGTGAGAGTGCACGAGGTCCGAAGTGGAGGAGCGAGCAGAGCGGAGCACTGCGGAGCAGTGCGTCCCGGGGTGAAAATAGCCCTGCAGCCACAGAGAGTGTTGGTTTCTTGCCCCGTGCTGGGACAAGGCGGTTGCAGCCGGAGCGGAGCAGTGGCATAGCAGTGTTTCATGTTGTGACGGAGCAAGCGGGGCAGCAGCAGCGGAAATTTGGAGTGAGGGCGTCAACTACCCGCGGCCCCCGTGACCCTGGAGGAAGAATGAGTGGTGAGTGGCGCGCAGCGTGCTGAGAAGCCTGTCTTCTTAAGTCCTTAAGAGCCTCCAGCAGGACAATATCACTAGTCCCTGGTTTTCGGACCAGGACCCTGCTTCCCGCGCTCCTCTCCTCTCATCTCTCCTCTCACCCCCCCAGGCAACGAGGGCAGCAGGGCTCAATAGCTACCGAAGAAATCAAGGGGGAGAAGCATTTAGCAGCACTCGGCAGTAGCCAGCAGTCAGCTATCAGCGGCAGGAGCAGGGATAAGGAAAGCGAGCGTGGTCACCGTTAGGGGTGACTGCGAAGTGCGTGCCCAGTGAGTCTGCAGAAGCGGCCCAGCTAGGCTGGGTGCGGCTTGCAGCTCATCAGTGAGCCCTGCTCTCTTCCTCCTTCCTCCCAGCCTGCTCGTGCTGCCTACGTTGGCCTGCCAAGTTTGTAGGCCAAAGGCCGGCGCCTTAGACTTTCAGAAACTTACCTGGATATAGCGAAGCATGCGATCAGGGAAGCAGAGGGGCATGGCGGCACCACTAAGGAAAAAGAAGCAAAGGCGGTGCACGGGACACCTACCGTAGACATCGACCAGATACTCGACCTGCCACAAAATTTACCAGTAAGCACTACAGTCAACACTCTCCACCCTCTTACACTGGAAGCTAGACCTGCAGACTACAAGTCAATTGGCCTGCAACCAAAAATAACGTTCAAATTTGCCTTTCTGAAAGACGCAGGGTCAGCCGTTTTCTCTAGTAATATGAGAATCAAGGGCTTACCTGTTCCTTTGAGCCCATCGTGACTATCTGCAAGGGGAGCCCTGATGCTAATATTCAGCTTGGCAATTCGGCAAATCAAACAGCCGCAGCCACTAGTAATCTTGTGGAGCCTGATATGCTCCATGGGGTAGTTACTACTACTACCACGCTGGGCAGACTTGGGCACCTATTAGTAGCCCCGGCTGGGGAAGGGCGTAAAAAAACTGGGAACACACCAAAACCCCCACAGACAACGATCACTCTCGCAGCCACTCTCGCAGTCATTCCTCCTGTCAGCTCGGACCGTATGTCTGAGCTTACTAATTCACCAATAAAGAATGGCACACAGGACCAAATTAGTGCAATGACAGAAGGAAGCGTGGAAATTTCTGCCAACACACCCCATGAACTGAAAGCGTATCCACTACAACATGGGAGTGGTGCGAGTGTGCCTGCCCCGTGCACACCTCAGGGGCAGGGTCGGATTCTGTCAACTCCCTACGTTGAGGATGCTTGCGACCTGGAAAGAGATCTCTCCTATATTCAATCAAAAGAGTGGGAAAACATGCTCTCATCATATGGGGAAGACGCCCCCAATCACCCTGCGCCCTCACTGGTCCAAAATGGGGGGAAGGAGGAGGTATTTAAACAGGAATCGGCATGGGCCACAGCTTTGGACATCTTACAACGGTCAGCCAACGCCATGACATACCAAGCGAATAAAATGGATATACAAATCAGCCTACTAAATACAGTGGCAGTGTACGTCGCTAACATAGATGATAAAATCACAAACCTAAATAATCTGATTAGACGAGCTTAAGCTGATGCTGACTATCCGCGACAAGGCTGCGACTGCTCACCAATAATAGGCAAATTAAGCACGCTCCCGGAGATGATGGCAAAGCTTGTGGTGGACTTAAAAGAAATCACCAATGCAAAGTCTATTCCTTCAAGCAAAGGAGTCGGTGCCACAATCCCCGCTAACAACGCTCAAGAGTTGGTAAACCCAGGGGCTAGGGTGCGAGGCAAGGGCTATGCCAATGCCCCCGGAAACACCGGCCATAAGCGGCGAAAGGAATAACCAACAAGAGTCCCCGGTTGCTGATAACGCAGTGCCCACTTCAACACTTCCATTAGACCAGGATACAGAGGATTTCAACTGTAAGGGGAAAAGGCAAAGAAAGCAAAAGGGCCTTAACAAGATCCGCTGTATCACACATGACTCGAGCCTTTATCCACTGTTCAACACTCATACACGCGTAGCCTCAACCGGACATAAGGATTCAAACGGAACAGACGAGGCAGCTAAGGAAGCGGAGAAACAAATTACTTTATCTGGCAACGTCAAAAAGCAACAGACTGGTTCTCCACCTCTTAAAGAGGTGAAGGCTGCTGCCGAGGAAGACCTTGAGCCTACGGGAAAAATTGAAAAAATAGGGCCTTCTGATAACATCCAACTGCAACCCTCGGACCCCACATCTTTGTCTTGGGCAGAGGGCTCACCTGGCAAACAGAACACTTTGGCAGCACCAAATCACCTAATCAGGCTCAAGCTAGCGGGGCGCAAATCGGCCCTGGAGCTGCCCAAAAGAGCCCAAGAGTACCGAGCAGGTCTGCTCCTCCATCCGATCAAAAAGCAATCAAGGATGTAGCTCCCAGAACCTCCGCAGGAAACTTCTCAACGCACTTCATGCTTGGGGCAGGGCTTCTGGCGGGGTACTCTGAGGCAGCCCCTGGGCAGGGAACTCTCCATAGGGAACTTAGCCAAATAAACCATATTAGCTGTGACCCAGAGAACATCCACTCTGCAATTGAAACTGAAGGCCTTCAGACCACTAGGACAGCTCAAGTAATTCCAACATACACTCTATTTTATCCAGAGTATAAGTCCAAAGACAGCTTTGTGGGATTATTATGAAACTGATAGAAGCCATAGGCCTGTCAAACGAAGTTACATCACTGGATATTATCTCTATAGAATTTATTGCACCAGGCCAGGGACAGTCAAACGAACTTACTAAGGTCATCTTGCGCTCTACGGAGGCATCAAATAAGATCATGAGGCATGTGGAAATCTTCAAACAGTGGGGTATTTCCATAACCCCCGGTAAGGAACCAGGCTACCCACACGTTCTTCACAACACCCTGGCTGCGGAGCGCCCATGCGCAGGACCAAAACTGGTCTATTCGGTCCTGAGGAGTGCCCTGTGCAAACCCCCCACCTCTAGTTTACTGACAGGAGAATATTTGTTCTCAAGAGACCCAAGTAATAATATCCAACTTAGACTTCAATAAATGTTTGTTTGGTCTGACTAGGCCTTTTTCAAGGGAAGGCTGGTTCAGTACCAGGGGCGGCTCCTTCGCTAAGGCGTTAGGAGCGTCGCCCCACTGAGCAGGCCATAAAGGAAAAAATAAAATGATAATAACTCATTATTATTAGTATCATTTTAATTTTCCTTCCTTGCTCCGCGGTGTACGGGCGAGGCAGGGCAGCTCTGCTCATGGAGCAGGGTAAGGGAGGAGTGGTTTGCCCACTGCAAGTGTGCATGGTGCTTTGGCCTGTCATCTCGGGCCGCCTAAATCGCCATGCGCACTTTGCATGTTCTCCACCCAGGCTGCATTACAGCCTGGGTGGAGAACATGCCCAGGCTCCCATTCCCTGGCTGAGCCACAGGACTCAGATCAATCACAGCGTTGTGATTGGTTTTGGGGAGCCGGGTGCTTCCTGCTTCCTGCCCTGGAGTCCTGGAAGCGGACCGAGAGGCAGCGGCGACGGCACACAGGTAAGTGTTTAAATTGTTTTTTTCCATTCGTTCCCCCCTGCTTCCACGACCCGACTCCCCACCCCCGTTAAATACCAGCCGCCACTGGCACCACTGTTCAGTACTAATTCAAATGTCTATGCAAGAGTAGCCTTAAATGAGCACCTCCAATGATTGTCTCACAGGGTTGTGAGAGCTGAACGCCTACAGACCTTACAGGAGTCGCCTATATTGACTGCTGAATGATGAGTATTTGCGTATGTGAGATATACCTGTGAACCAAATGATCATATCTAGGGAACCAGGTGGAGAGAACAGAGACATTCCCATAACCTGTGTAGGCTTCTTCATTTAGTTATTCTTTGTTTATTTTCTTTGTTTATTTCTCTTATAATCTGAGCAGGAATCTGGCCTGTCAGTGTCGTCTTGAGATCACGCTGAAGAATCCTCGGAGCTGTGTTCCTTTCCCATGCAAAGGGGAAAACACAACCCAGAGGCACTTAGGTTGGCCGGCCACAGGTGTCATCCCCAGAGCCAGTGTGCAAGGCTGCGTTGCACATAGTACAGCATTGCACTATGCACAGCGGCGATTGTGCGCTATCCATCATAGGATTTGTATTAGAGGTACAACTTTCTAGAACACATTCCTTTGCAAAGCCAATTGCTACTCGCCTATGACCAATGTGGTGTACAGTGCAGCACACATGCAGTACACCGGTCGAAGGGGAAACCAATGCATGCCTCCTCGTTGATGCACGCCTACTCTAGACATTCCTGTTGGATCTAAAGTCTGGTCAGGCTACCTGAGTAGATCAGGCTTCACAACTAATTCCTGTGTGTGTTTGCTGAGATCCGGATCCCAGTATCCACCCTTAACCCAAAGCAGCACAAAGTGGGTTTGGGTTCGCAAAACTTTAGTGGTTCTGAGCTCTTTTGTAAAGAAGATATTTGGGCAGAACCCCGGAAAGGGAATGCCATGGAATAACTAGACTTTCCCTCCATGCCAATGTTTTTCTCAGTCTCAGGGAAAAATACTCAAAATTGGAAAATGTGCCCAATGATAAAAAGAGCCCAGGAACCATAAAACACACGAGGCACCGAAGGAAGGCTGGTTTATATGTATAAAATACACAGTTTTCCAAACAAAACAGCTGTAGTAAGCTCTTAAGTGAATTAATAGATTTAGGGCCATATGTAGATAAATTATATTTAACGATTCATAAATACCGAATTTTACTGATTCGGTATTTATGAATCTGTAAATAGTATGTAGGTAAACAATCGGTAATTATTACCGATTCGGTAAATATCGGTATTTATGAATAGGTATTTACCGAATCGGTAATAATGCATCCCTTCCCATTCATTCCTATGGGCCTGGAGGCCCATAGGAATGAATGGGAAGCCATTTACTATTACCGATTCGGTAAATACCGAATCGGTAATAGGGGAAGCATAATCATGGGTGGCAGGGTGTCACATTGACACCCTGTTGCACCCCTGATTCGTGCATGGTTGCACATGTGGCGCACATACATGCCCTAAGGGCATGTATGTCTGCCACATGGCACTTTTAAAGCAGCCAAATTTAGCTTTTTGAAAGGTATTCATTATTTAACATCAACCTGTAGTTGGTGTTAAATACCGAATCCTTACTACTGAAATTCACTCACTTGAGTGCTCCCTACATATGATTTAAGGATTCGGTAATTTACCGAATCTGTATTTTACCGATTCGGTATTTTACCGATCCCTTACCGATTCGGTAAATTAAATTACCGAATCCTTAAATCATGCCTCCTACATCTCAAATGCCTAAATACCGGTCGGTAACAGGATATTTACCAAATTTCGGCTGTTACCGACCGGTATTTAGCTACCTACACGAGGCCCTTAGTGATTTAAGAACAGAGCTCTCGGAAGAAAGTCACAAGGACGTCATTGCATTCGAAGGACTCCCTTCACTAATGTATTTTATCTGCAGTTTCCTACTAGGACGTGAAAAACATGCACACGCATGCACGCACACACGCACACACCACCCCTCCCCCACCCACCCACCACCAGGCAACACGAACAAGGCTCAGCAAACGCTGACCTAAAATAAATCTCTTCTGAAGAGCAACTGAGAAGGAAGAGCTGGGGACAGAGTGGACTGCTCCCAAAGTTCAGAGGCGGCTTGAATATACCTTCAGGTGATGGGTCTTAACTTTCTGTGCTGTGGAGACAGAAATCCTACATGCATCTCTACTCCCTGGTGGCAAGTGACTCCACAGATGTCAGGGGCCAGGTAAGAACACAGCCTCAAGGACACCTAAGTGAGAGAGCCCAGCTTGAACCTCATGTGACAGGCCAGGCGTGGAGCTGAGGCAGTGATGAGAATTTAAGGTAGAAGTTATACGGTCATCACTTCAGGTTCGAACGATCAGCCGAGCTACACAGAGAAAAAAACTGCTTCCAGAAGAAGAACAGCGCATTTAGAGACCCCAAGCCACTGTTGCCCTATGCGAATGCAGCAGGCCCATTGTAGAGGTCCTACTGCAACAGGAAAAGGCTGCTAAACAAACAGTTCGGCCAAGGGTCCACATGATGAGGGTAGAGCCGAGCAGGGTGGACGGGGATAGAATAGAGGCCCTTCAGTAAATTAGAAAGCAAAAAAGTGTTCCCTGTTTGCAAACTGGGGCAGTTTCCAACTTATAAAGACAAGCTGTAGAAGTGTGTTGCAAAGTAAAGAAGACAACGCGAATGTGAGCTTAGCGGAGACAATGTTTGCTTTAATATCAGGTAAATGGACTGTAAAAAAAGACCCAGCAGACCATAAAACAGGCCCACAAACAGCCATTTCTCACTCTTATGTGAGTCTCAAAATATGTGTAAATCTACTATATTTGATGCATAAACAGTTGTGTAAATGCCCATAGTGTAAATTTATTCAAGAGGGAGTGCTTAGCAAAAGTGTAATTGCGCAAGCCTCTGCCAGCCTGGCAGGAACGCCAGAAGCTGACTTCGACGCTCAAGTGTTTAAGCCAACGCCTCACCCCCACGTGTCGATCTACTGCCATGCGAATGCCAGCTTTGCACTGACCGATGCAAAACACACACGAAAGACTTTGCAAGATCGAACTCACTTTACTTCTACAACATAACACTGAACAAACATGCATCCAGGCACCAACACAGGAACGTATACTGACAAACAATGGATCCTTACATGTGGCTCCTGTAGGCCCATCTCACCGTTGAATTTTGAGGCCAAAGTCTTAGCTAAGGCACTAGCCAATAGATTATGCCCAATTGTCTCATCGGTTATTCATCCCAACTAGTCAGGTTTTATGCCGCAAAGAAGCAATCGGTTGAACCTCTGGCGGCTCTACGGAGTCATGCAAATGACTGCTCTCATTGGATGCACGGATGGCATTCAACAGCATCGAGTGACCGTACTTGTTTCCACTCTTGACAAGAATGGACTTCGGGAAACATTTTGCAAATGGGTCAGACTCCTTTACTGGAACCCGACGGCGAGAGTCTGGGTCAATGGAGCGGTGTCCAGGTCGTTCTTACTGCATGGGGGCACTTGTCAGGGCTGCCCCCTATCCCCATGATATTCACGCTAGCTCTCGAGCCACTAGTGGCGTGGGGGCACCAAGATCCGCTTGTTTATGGTATCATGGGAGTGGGTGGCTTGGAGGAGTGTGTTTCTCTGTACACTGATGACGTTCTACTATACGTGCATAAGCCCCGGCAGACGATTCACGGACCCCTACATATCTTCCAGCTGTTTGGTAGTTATTTGGGATACCAAATAAACTGGGATAAATCCCTGGTGTTTACGCTGGCCGGCGAGCTCCCCCCGTGATGTCCGCCTGCGGGGCATCGGTGAGGAAAGATGAGTTCAAATACCTGGGTATCAGAATCACAAGAGCGTAGGGGGAATTCATATCACTCACTATACACCAGCAGCTAAGGAGGTTGCAGGAGGATGTTACTCATTGGAGGCAGCTTCCGATTTCCCTGATGGGTCGGGCCGTCCTCTTCAAGATGATGACCCTCCCACATTTATTATATGTGCTTCAGAACCCCCCATGCAAAATCCCAAGCGATGTCTTCCGGACAATAGATACCGAAATACGCGGCCTGCTGTGGGGGGGAACAACATTTACAACGCAACTTTTACAACGCACTACACTTACAACGCATTTTTTACAACGCAACATCCATTACAACGCATTCCATTACATAGCATGACACTACAACGCATTTTTAAAAACTACCTTTACAACGCATTCCATTACATCGCATACTACCTTTACAACGCATACCATTACAACGCATAATACTACACTACACTATCCAACACTTACCCTACTGTTGCACCCCCTGGAGTTAGAATAGTAATTTTTACCCCTATACTATCCAACACTTTCCCTACTGTTGCACCCCCTGGAGTTAGAATAGTAATTTTTACCCCTATACTATCCAACACTTACCCTACTGTTGCACCCCCTGGAGTTAGAATAGTAATTTTTACCCCTATACTATCCAACACTTTCCCTACTGTTGCACCCCCTGGAGTTAGAATAGTAATTTTTACCCCTATACTATCCAACACTTACCCTACTGTTGCACCCCCTGGAGTTAGAATAGCAATTTTTACCCCTATACTATCCAACACTTACCCTACTGTTGCACCCCCTGGAGTTAGAATAGCAATTTTTACCCCTATACTATCCAACACTTACCCTACTGTTGCACACCCTGGAGTTAGAATAGTAATTTTTACCCCTATACTATCCAACACTTACCCTACTGTTGCACCCCCTGGAGTTAGAATAGTAATTTTTACCCCTATACTATCCAACACTTACCCTACTGTTGCACCCCCTGGAGTTAGAATAGTAATTTTGCCCCCTATACTATCCAACACTTACCCTACTGTTGCACCCCCTGGAGTTAGAAAAGTAATTTTTACCCCTATACTATCTAATACTTACCTTAAATGCAATTTAATATTATGCGTTATAATAGTATGCGTTGTAAAGGTAGTATGCGATGTAATGGAATGCGTTGTAAAGGTAGTTTTTAAAAATGCGTTGTAGTGTCATGCTATGTAATGGAATGCGTTGTAATGGATGTTGCGTTGTAAAAAATGCGTTGTAAGTGCATGCGTTGTAAAAGTGTGCGTTGTAACGACATACATCCGCTGTGGGAGGGAGGTAACCCGCGAATAGCTTTATGCAAACTCCAGCGCGGAGTGTATGAAGGCGGACTGGCGGTTCCAGACACTAAGGGCCACTGTCTGACATCCCAATGGATCAGTTTCAACGAATGGGTGTTTTCTTCCATCACCGAGCCGGCATATCAGATGGACCAACATGCCATGGGGGCGAGAGGCTATCCAGTGGCGCTCTACCGCAAAAACCGGGAGGAACAACTCCTAACCCACACACAGACAGTAGTGCGAGTGTGCTGAGAGCCGAAGAAATTGCTGGGGTGGGATAATAAACTGACGGCTCAGACCCGCTCGGGGACTGTGATGGGCTGCGGGAGATGTGGCGCCTGCAGGGCTTCCGACGCTGGAGCCTCATAGGAATTGAACACCTGGGAAACATCTGGCAGGCTGGGGCAATGACTTTGTTCGAAGATCTAAAAAACGAGTTTCAAATGGTAGATACAGAGCACTTTTGTTATTTATAGTCGCGGGATGCCCTGCGATGCCGTCTGCTGAAAGGGGAACAGATACCCGAATATTCTCCCCTTGAGGACCGGCTTCTCCTTAACCCGATGGTGGAAACGTTCATCTCTTATACATACAGAAAACTCATTAATAACTCACCGGGCCCCCTGGGACCATTGCGGGAGGTGTTGGAGGCAGATGTGGGGCCCCTGGAAGATGATGACTGGAGGGAGGTGCCACAATGCCCTAGAGAGAGAGCTATTTGTGTGCGCTTTCGGCTGGTCCAACTCCGTATCCTGCACAGGTCATACACCTCAAGAGCGCTCCTGCATAGATAGGGTCACTGCGACTCCCACCGGTGTGCCAAGGGGTGCTGGGAAGTAGGGTCCTTTTATCATATAGTATGGGCCTGCCCCAATATTCAGCGATACTGAGAGGTAGTGCCAGGATCATGGCTGAGGCCAGTGGTCTCCAGGTCCCGTTGGAAGCAAGATGGCATCTTTTGGAGATAACAGGAGAAGAGGGATGGCCTAAGCACCTCAGAGTCTGGCTCATGCTGGCCTCGGGGTGAAGAAAAGAAACATAACACAGACATGGAGAGGGGCGTTCCCACCAAGGGTGAGAGATTGGGAGCAGGACATGGGCTGGTGCCCGCAGGCAGAAAAAGTCATCTACCAAAGCAGGGGTGCTCCAAAAAATGGGAAATGATCTGGGCCCACTGGGTACAGACACAGTTAGGTATTGTCTGGAAATGGTGATGTCAAGGGGAAAAGGAGTCGGGTGGCGGGATGGGGCTGCAAGGGATGGACGTACCCTAGTGGGGTGGCCTCTCGATGTGTAGCCATCCTCGCATTTCACTGTCCGTATTATTTCCTCTGCATATGTAACAACTGTAATGGTGTACCAAGCGGCTGTTCAATAGAAAGAATTCTAAAATAAAAACAGTGGTTCCTCACATTCACTGCAGTTTTCTGCCGCTAAAGCGGCGATAATTGTAACGCCGTTTCTTGATAATATGCCCCTTAGTCTTTTCTACTGAACATACACAGCTTTCTCTTAGAAGGGCCATCCAGTGAATGAAGTCACAACAGGTCTCAAAACCCAAGGTGACTTCATCAAACAGGGCAACATTCTAAAATGTCTGTCCTTGGTGATTGAACTGTTCTTTTCACTTCCTTTGATGGCCGTTTCAAGAAGCACGCCTTCTATTTACTTATATGCCACTGACTATTGACTGTCATGTAATGAAAAGTGAGTATTGCAATATAACACAGCAGCATTACGGATGTCATCACCAAGACTCAGAGAGTCTTTCTTGGTGATGACAATCACCCACAAATTGCTCTTTGAATTAATTAAAGAAAACGCAATTTTGAACTCGAATAGTGTTGAGTGTTTCTGTTGGCTATTGCTTAATAACTTAATAGCATGAAATACTAATAAATGAAGGAAATACATTTCTTGGGCAATATGTGGTAGACTCAAAAAAGAGATTAACAAACCAAGCAACAAATATATTTAAATGCCTTTAGGAACCTTCTATCACATATTTTAGTGAAAATGACTTGTTACTGGAGAATCACACATCAAAGGAGAGAAAATAAGTGTTAATCTGAATAGGTGCTAGTCAAACGAAATTTATGTATTTTTGGATATTTAAGTTGTCAGGATGGTGCTGACCATTTTTAGATATTAGGCAAAGGAAAAAAAAAATCAAATTTAACTAGCACATTTTGCAAGGCACTACAATTCTTTTTCTGACTGTCTTCGGAGATCCACAATGAACCTTAACCTCTCGGCTTGCATCTCTTTTAATCCCTTTGTTCTAGATTGATTGGGTTCAAATTCTTGCAACAATTGGTTTTAGACCAGAGCAGCCCTGCCTGGGGCTGTAACTGAAGCCAAGGTCAGACTGCTTAGCCTTTGTAGACAGCTTTGAAGAATCGTTTAAAACACAGGTGGGGTCACTCTGCAGCACCGCCTGTGTAAAGCACACTGAATAGCCCTGTTGCATAGTCACACAAGTAAACCCCAGTGTCAGTCATAATCCGTCATCTGTTCCAGGCCTTGTGATTGGCCATCTGAAGTCCTGCTAGATGGACTAGCCAACGCACCGCGGACAGGGTAACCCGGAAGAGATAAGTCAAGCTTTCTGTATCTCAGTGGGCCTTACTCCTTAGACTTGGTAGAAGTTATCAAAAGTCTTTGGAAATATAAATAAAGTAGTGTGACACTGATGTTCCTCATGAAGTCATCAAATGGCCCTCCAGTCTTCACAGTTGTACCCGTGCAGCCATGGCTGATGGTAGAGTTTTTGCTGGCCTAGGTTAGGATGCCCAAGTTTGCCATGTCACACCTCCCCATTACCTGCACATCCATTCACAATAAGATAGGATTCCACCAGGATATTGACTACATAATACCGTTGTGCCAAAATATCGAGACCTAGGTATCAAGGGCCAAAATATCATGAAGGTACCTGCATATAGGTGAGTATACGTTCACAATACTCAACTCCGCATCTATGTCAAAGTGTTTTTACAAAATTTGATGTTTCCATCACATCTCTGTCTTCCCCCAAAATCATGATTAAAAATAGATGCATATTGATGTTTCCATTACATCTGTGGTTTCCCCAAAAATCGTGATAAAAATATATACATATATACACATAATTTGTACATCATTTTCACGGACTGTAACTCAGATGCACCTCTATCACTCCCTTAGGGGTAGTTGTGCTTAGAAATCACTTCTAGTGAAAGGATTTATTAGTACCTTCTTTTTACACTGATTCGAAGTGAGCGTGCTGTATGCTGTATGCTTTTTTAAACGCGGCAATGGCTTGTTGTGTTATGAGTGAGGGGTAGCTGGGTATCACTACAGTGTTTAATTTGAGCCGGTGGTTTCCATGGTCGGCACCAGCACTTAAAATTATCAACACCTGCACTTATGAGAGTCTGTCACATGGTGGCGCTGTCTGTCTAAGTTAGAAATGAGCACAACAACAATCATTTATTAATTCAATACCCAGTAAAAAGGACTAATACCTGCTGCCAAAGCCATTCGAATAGCTTTGGGGGACTGGAAGAGTCTGAATTGTCACACCTGTAGGAGTGTGGCAGTTAGTTGTGTTAGTACTGTCATTGGCAGCGCTGACAGGGGCATGGAGTAGTGCAAGCTGTAGTGGCCTGCTGACGAGGGCCTTGTTCAATTACAAGTTAAGCACTGCCTGCCATATGTGCATTTCCTTGGCAGCTATTGGCCAAGCTAATCACCCCCATTTAACACCTTTACATGTTAGTTCAAATGCAGACAACCTGGAGATAGCACACAAAACAAGAGGGGAGATGTCAAATCGCTGTTGTATATGGGCTTAATGTATCCAAATAAAAAGTTATGAAAAGGAGGTACACAGATCTCTAGAAATAGTAAGGACAGGAAGTACTGCCTGGAAAGGTCTTATTGAATGATCTTAAAAGACGTCAAGCAAGGTTATAGGGTGGTAGGCAAAGCTGAGTGATAAAGTTGGATGTATAATTAGTTGACCTTTTCTTTTGTTTCAGCAGCCATGTTTTTAGGGGCAGTTTTGAAGTTGAAGAGAGTAGAGAGCACAAGTCACTGGATTGAGTTACATTAAAGCATGCCAACCAAGGTAAAAGTCTGAAACGTCCACGAGGCACAGGCCGATATTGATTTGTGGAACAAAGATGGCGGTGGTGTGGGGGGGAGCACCATACACCTGACAATGTTCTTGGGTACTTGGTCCATTTATAGTTTTGAAGATCAGAACAAGTAGGTTGTAAAGAGTCCCACTGGCAAAATGGAGTTTGCATTGTGCAGGGAGACCAACTGATAAACATGTAGTGAGCCAGTTCCCTGAGGACTAGAGCAGAGACCAATGTTTTGGAATCAAGGAAGGGGACTTTGGAACTTCTCTTGCAGATGCTAAATCATTGGTATAAAGTGGGAGCAGCTGTAGTTATCCTCCAGTGCAGACTATGGTTGAAAAGTATGTCAATGTTTCTAGCAGATGGAGACAAGAAGAATGTATCATGGGGCATTTTATAGGCTCTGTAGCAGATGTAGGTGCACTTTTAGTTGGAAAGTAGATCAGTAGATGTTAATGTTAACTAGACTTATATAGCGCACAGCTGCCTCAGCGAAGAGGCGTCCCGGCCCTGAAAGCAGTGTAACATAGAGGCTAAGAACTTGGCATCCCGGCGCTGAAAGCAGTGAACATGGAGGGTAAGAACTAGGCCAAGGGGAAAATATACATGTCTTAATGGCTTTTCGGAAGGCCAGCAGGCTATCCAGACTGCGAATCTGAAAGGGCAGGGAGTTCCACAATTTGGCTGCCAAACAACGGAAGGACCGCCCCCCGGCACGGAGACGGTTCACTCGAGGGACAACTAAGTATTGCCCCAAAGAGTGCAGCTGGCGCATAGGCACATAAGGTACCAGCAAGTTGGCCAAAATCCCAGGAGACGCAAGCTTCAGAATTTTAAAGGTCAAGCAGAGTCTTGAATTCAATCTGCTTGGCCATAGACAGCCAGTGTAACCACCGGATGACACTGGCTGTTGAGCAGCTTCGCGGGAACCCCAGCAGGGCTCTGGCTGCTACATTGTGAACTCGCTGCAGGTACACCACCTCTTCCTGATCAGCCCCTAAGAGGAGCGAGCTGGCATAGTCCAGTCTAGATAAGATAGCCACTTGGGCGATCAACTGACGGGTGGGTGGATCAATAAACCCCAGCAGGGGCCTAAGTTCCCGGAGAAGGCCGAAACAAGTGCCGGCCACTTTCTTGGTGTGATCCTGAAAGCTGAGTGTAGAGTCCATCCATACCCCTAGGTTTTTTACCACCGCCTTAGGGGTGGGTGCACTACTAAGGGTGTTGGGCCACCATTGCTCACTCCATAGTTCCTTGTCTCTCCCCACCAGCAACACCTCAGATTTATTGGCGTAAAGCTGGAGGCAGTTGGTGGTCATCCACTCCGTGTTTGCCGCCAGGCCACTCCTAAATTTGGAGGCGTCCTGCGTGGAGTCGTCGGAGAGGGCCACCACCAACTGCGTGTCGTCAGCATACGAGACCATGGTAAGGCCTTTGTCCCTAGCCACCGTAGCAAGAGGTTGAACGTACAGATTAAATAGTACAGGACTCAGAGCAGAGCCCTGAGGCACACCCTGCTCAATGTACTGGACACGGGAGAGAAAAGGGGGGGACAGTCACTTGGAATGTTCTCTTTGACAGGAAAGATCTGAACCATTCCAGAGCAAGGCCAACAACACCGGCCTCGTCCAGACGATGTAAAAGAATCTTGTGGGAGAGCGTGTCAAATGCGGCACTGAGGTCAATCAGTATCAGTGCCGCAGCGTGCCCTGCATCGAGCATGGTCCGCAGCTGTTCGGTCACAGCCAAGAGAGCATTCTCCGTACTATGACCAGGGAGGAAGCCATTCTGGGAGGGGTCCAAGGTGCCATTAATATTCAAGAACCCTGTTAAGATGTTATTAGTGTGAGCCTCGGCAATTTTGGCTACCCATGGTAGGAGAGATATAGGATGAACGTTTTCCAACTTAGCCAGATCCAGTGAAGGTTTTTTAAGTAGAGGAACAACCTTATCCTGCTTCCATAGCTCAGGGACAACAGCTGTGGAAAAAGATGTATTAACAACCTGGCACAAAGGTGCCAGGAGCACAGACAGGGAGTCCCTGAACTGGGCAGGTTTCAGAGGATCTACAGGAGAGCCAGATTTAACTTTACCACTCAGTAGCAAAAACTCATCCTGCGAGATGGAAGGAATAACCTCCAGAGAATGAATAGGAGGGGGTCCGTGAGGAGCGGCAAGAAAAGGAGGAGCCAAAGGGAAAGATCTATAGATTGTTTCCACCTTATTAACAAAGAAAGTGGCAAGGTCCTCACAGTGTTGCTCAGACATAATCACGGAGGCAGTACAGTATTTCCTAACTTTGAGATCCTTAAGTATTCTCAAGATACACTTGGCCAGGTTGCAAATTAACTTGATTTCATTGGCGAAGTGAGCAGCACGGACAGAGTGTGTAGTCCTATGGTAGCTCTTGATAGCGGCCTGATAGCATTTGTTAGCCACGGGGTCATAGTCCTTTCTCCAGGCACGCTCCAACTTTTTACAAGATTTACGTATAGCGGCCAGAGAATCATTAAACCAGGGGTTAGAGTCAGAGTTACGGCCTTTAGACCATTTGGCTGGAATGAGGGCATCAAGAGCATGAAGGATCCAATTACAGAGTGATTTATATGACAAATCAGGGTCCCCGAGCAGTTTAGGAGGGTGTAAAGAGAGAAGGGCATGAAAATTCTCAAGCTTCGGTTTATGCCAAGGGCGTTTAAACGAGGGCTCTGTATGTGGGCTCGAAGGCCGGGAAAGACATAGAGACCAGAAAGTGGTCAGACCAACATACCGGACTGGGTGTCTTGACAGAAGTGGAGGGAATATTAGAAAAGACGGGGTCAAGCAAATGGCCAGCAATGTGTGTAGGACCTGAAACCAATTGAATTAATTGGCAAGCCGCCAGGTCTGCAAGCAAGCTGTCAATTTCATTATCATGCTGGAGGTCAAAGTGCAGATTAATGTCTCCCAAAATACTAAAATTAGCTGCGCTTATTGCCAGAGTACTGGTGACATCAATAAGTGCAGATTTGAACTCCTTAGCTGGCCCAGGGGGGTGGTAGACTAACAACCCTGACATGGTCGAATGAGCGCTAAAAGCGATTCCGAAACGGGCACATTCGCAGCCCGCCACAGACTCTTTGACAAATGAGCAGGTGTAACAGGACTTAAAAATAACCGCAATGCCACCCCCTCTAGACTCCCTGTTTAAGGTCAGGATACTATAGCCTAGTGGAAGCGCTAAGCCGGGTTCTGCAACCATGTCATTGCTAAGCCATGTTTCTGTTAAGAAAAATACATCAGGGGACTCCTCCTGTACCAAATCATACACATTCAGATAATGTTTGGTCAGGGAGCGTACATTAAGGTGAAGAATTTTCATAAAAGACCTGGACGAAGGAAGGTGGGGGAGGGGGGCGGAAGCATGTGGGATTCAAACCCACAGCAAAGACAGCAGAAAGGCCCCTCCATGGAACCGCAGAGGCGGGCTACAAGGGCTTACCAGATTATTGATAGCCAGCAGCTCAGCCCTAGAATAAGTACACGATCCTATTGTGCCACTGCCAGCGTTTCTGGATGGCGACGTCCATGCGCGGACGGGCGCAGACAGGCTTGCCTTCTGCTCGCCGCTGCGCGTGTCCGCTGTGCTCCCGCGCCATGGCCGGATTGAATATAGGGTCTGGGGAAATGGCCAAAAGACTAGACCGCCTCACCACCAATATGGTGGCAAAAAACGGCCCACTGGAAGTCGGCAGTTAATGCTCCCTCCACAACAATCAGCCCGCTAATGGCTGCGGTGTATCGGGGAAGCAAACAGCTCAAAAAACACTCCAGGCCAAAAACTCGGCAAGCGGAGCTAAAAACCGAGCAAAAACAAGCTTAGGTCGGTGAATAAAAATACAGATAAACAGTGACCAAGAACACCAAGTATGGTAAAACTACACTTGAAAAGTAAGAACACACTAAAACAATGCGCAGCCCGAGATTATAGCGCTTAGCCTCGTAGCAAGCTGCCAGGTCATCAAACTCAAGATCAATTCTATCTTGGAAGAGTTTGGAATAAGAGATCAGGGCCCCCTCCAGTGCAGGATGGCTGTGATGCAGTCAGAGATGTGGTCTTGAAGAGCTAGACTGACCATAAGGAAGTCACTCACCATAACTATCTCCAGAAAACATCTTAAAGCCCACATCTTCCAGCAGTTGTGAACTAGTCGCTCGATGTCCTTATGGATGTACTGTGGCATGTGTTCTGATTTTCTTCAACTTCTCTAGCTACTGTTTTGTTATAGTAAATTTGTCACCATCTCTGCCATTACATGTATTTTCTGAAACAAGAGTAATTGTAAAGGACCTTGTGGTCCAGGTGCACTCTATCAGAATGGCAACTAAATAAATATATTGCTTCCTGGGTGGGTACATATCGGAATAGGAGCCCTTAAAACTGGCCATTAGTCACATTTTGCAAGCTCAAGAAACAATTGCTCTTTGAATTAGTGAAAGAAAATGCAATTTTCAAATCTTATAATGTAGATTGTTTCTGTTGGCTATTGCTTAATAACATGAAATACAAGTAAATGAAGGAAATACATTTCTGGAGTAATATGTGGGAGACTAAAATAATGGACTATGTAGGAGCATGAGGTGATAGCGGGTGTAACCATTCCTGGGCTCAGATATCTTTAGGGTCAGGAATCGGTTGTGTTTTTGCAGCTGATTAGGTGTCTGTCCTTGGTGGTAAGTACCATGACTGAGCCCTCAATGGTGCACCAGGGGTGCTGCAGGTGCCCAGGGAAGTGAGGGCGCCCCTGAGCCCCGGTGATGCATGTTTTTCATGGCTCAGCATTGGGCAAAGGGGCCCATTTTCCTTGCTTGCATTATGGTCCAGGGCACCCTAGCTACGCTACTGGTCATGTAATGCGGATAAAAGCGAGTTAATGGTTTTTGCCCCTTTCTTCGAGTGTCTTCACACTTGTCCACCGCTGTTCAAGGGCAAATACCCCAGCGGTAAGCTCTTGTTAAGCTTATGCACAACCGAGGTAAGGGCAATTTACGTTCATCTTCTAACGGATGTAAGTGCTACAATGAGCGCGAGTGCTACGTGGACCCTTGTCAGCATAGTGTGGGCTTTCCTCTTCCATCTTCTGGATCAGGGCTCTCCAAAGTCGGTCCCAGATGAAGGCATCCATGCCAGATTTTTAGCATATCCCCATTTAGATAAATGTAGTTATCTTAAAAATCTTGCCTGGATCTGACTGACTTTAGAGAAGCCTGTTCCTGATCACTGCTGCTTTATCTACTTTTTGACCTTGCTTTGAAGGTGAGATGATGTCTTATTTATTGCCCATCCTATTCTTGGATGTTAAGGGCCACGAAGTCCACCTTGTATTAGCATGAGCACTATATCAATGTGTGAATATAATGTGAATTTAACAGAATAACTCTGCTCTGCTGACCTCCACCCAGCTGAGTCTTTTAACCGAGTGGTGGAAAAATGGCTCCACCTCGAGCCAAACCATGGACGATCATTAGTAAAACCGCACCCCAGACACTCTTTGGGGTCTTCTCGGCCGCTGGAAACGCTTTCCTGCTTGCCATCCAAAAACAATATGTTGTTTAAGCCGAAAATGATAGGCTTCCTGCCTAACTTCCGTGGTCCCTAGAAGTATTCACCCAGCTACAGCCATGGCCAGTTCAGCCGCAATCATGGCCAAAAACAGGTTTACTTTCAAACTCAAGCTTTGTGTAGGTTTCATCCCAAAAATGAAAGCTATTTAACACAAGTGTGCAAGCCAGTTCTGCGGCACAATCTTTGAATAGAGCACTTGCAAAAGCTGAAATGACCCCTGCTGCAGTGCAAACAATATTAATAGTAAAAAAAAGAGGTTTGCTTCATGTATACAGTGCATGGAAGAGATAAAGAACGACATGTGTGATGACAGCGCTTACTGTTCAGATGTGAAATAGTCCCTCGTGCAATCCAGCGTCGATGATCACCATACCCAATCAGCCAAAAGAAAGAAGATGAGACTAAAGTCTGCTGTCCAATAGACTGATTCAATATGTGATTGACAATGTCTCCAGCCAATGGCTGAACCAACGCCTCTTAGAGTATGCACCAAATACAATAGTTCGTCGTTAATGGAGCAAGCACTTTGACTCGTCAAACCTGATGAGCTTTCAGGACTCTATGGGATAAAGTGATGAAAGATCCTCTGTGTGCAGGGTCTGACCGCCCATAGGGGTATTCTCTGTCTTTCCAGATGGGCTGTAAGCGAAGGGCAGCTTATAGGGCTGGAGGGGAGCCATTATCCAACCCTGAAAGTGCTTGGCAATGAACAATGTACTGCAGTCTGCCCTATTTTGACTCCTTTTTTGAATTTGTGCAAGGATGGTTTGGGCTCCATGTTTGTGTGTGCACTCCAGTATATGAGAGGAAGAATGAGGTAATGTCAGAAATGTTGAAGTTACCTTTCACTGTCACCAGGTGGCCAGATGCATTAACATGACATCATGTCTAGTGCATTTACCTCGGGTAATTCAAAACTCAACAAGCAAACCACATTGGTTCCTGTAACTGGCATCATTTGCAAGAAGTTAAACATATGTCACTGAAGTAATAAATATTACACCAGAGATTAAAAAAATCCAACAGCCCATAATGATTTGAATGCCAGATACCAGGGGTTGGACTCCAACAGCAGCTGCCTTTGGTTGATCATCACTACCTCTAAAGTTCTCGTCACACATCGGAAAGTGGTATTGATATTGGTCCATCCTCGTGATGGTCCTGTATTATGGGTTGATTACCACAATAAGTATGCAGCATTTTACCCATTATGTGCATCACCAAGGTAAAACAATTGCTGCTACAAATATTGTATTTAACACTGCAGTTTGTGTCCTTTCCATAGCCGGCAATCATTTACTAATACTCATGGTGGTATTCAAACTGCCCACTATGCAGTGCTTGATTTGAGCCGGTGATTTTCGGTGCTCGCCACCAGCACTTGTGACTCTCTGCCACAAGGTGGAGCTCTCTGGTTAATTTAGAGATGACCACAACAACAGTCAATTATTAATTTAATATACATTAAAAATTACTATTATTTGCTGCCCACGCCATTCTTTTAGATTTGGGAGCTTGAAATAGTATGAATTGTCACATTTGTAGGAGTGTGAAAGTTAGCAGTTGTGTTGTTACCTTCATTGTCAGCATGGCTGGGGCAATGTGTGGTGCAAGCTGCAGTGGCCTCCTGAGGAGAGTCTGGCAACTATATGTTTTATAATTTAAGCATTGCCACTATGTAATCAAATTCATAATCCAGCTGCTGTTTAAACGTGTATTCTAGACAGTAGGTGGTCACTGCCTATGAGGACAGATGGGTTTCTGAAATATTTCTGCACCAGATGTGGCTGAGACCACAGCTGGATCAGCATCACAGAATGTCGCAGGCGATTAACAATTGGTCACAAATCAGTACCTGTATCTGGAAGCCATTTTAGGTTGCATACTTGGAAAAGACCATGCTCACACCGGTTTTTCAACATCTGGGTCATGTGTATTTAAGGGAAAGTGGCAATTTCAATAATGCCGCCCTACATAGAACGTAGGGGCCTATGGGTGTGTCGGATCCCTAATTGTTAGTGAGGCCAGTGTAGGCAAAGCATAGGGATCGGACCTATTCCACTACCTATGAAAAAGTATCTGATAGCCAATTGTTGTGTTTTGTTGCCACAAAATTACACAAGTCCTTCCACCTGCTTACTCAAAAGTAGGACAATCGCACCAAATCTTCAATTAGCTCAAAATAGAGACAAGAATAGTTTGGAGTCAGAAAGAACAAAACTTTATTGTCAATTGGGTGCATAGAGGTGAGGAATATTTCAATCAATCAATCAATGTACTTGTAAAGCGCACTACTTACCCGTGAGGGTCTCAAGGCGCTGCTGCTCGAAGAGCCAGGTCTTGAGGAGTCTTCTGAAGGCGAGTAGGTCTTGGGTCTGTCGTAGGTGGGTTGGGAGGGTGTTCCAAGTTTTGGCGGCGAGGTAAGAGAAGGATCTGCTGCCGGCGGTCGTACGTTGGATGCGGGGGACATCTGCGAGGGCGAGGCTGGCGGAGCGGAGCTGGCGGGTGGGGTGTAGAAGCTGAGTCTGCTGTTCAGATAGGCTGGTCCGGCGTTGTGGAGTGCTTTGTGTGCGTGGGTGAGGAGCTTGAAGGTGATCCTCTTGTTGATGGGGAGCCAGTGCAGGTCTCTCAGGAGGGGGGTGATGTGGCTGCGGCGGGGGGCATTGACGATCAGTCGGGCGGAGGCGTTTTGGATGCGTTGTAGCCGCCGTTGGTGTTTGGCTGGGATTCCTGCATAGAGTGCGTTGCCGTAGTCCAGTCTGCTGCTGACGAGGGCCTGTGTCACTGTTCTTCTTGTTTCGGTCGGGATCCATTTGTAGATCCGGCGGAGCAAGCATAGAGTGTTGTAGCAGGAGGAGGAGACGGCGTTGACTTGCTTGGACATGGAGAGGGAGGAGTCGAGGATGAATCAGAGGTTGCGTGCGTGGTCGGTTGGTGTCGGTGCTGTCCCTAGAGTGGTCAGCCACCAGTAGTCGTCCCAGGCTGAGGGGGTGAGTCCGAGGATGAGGACCTCCGTCTTGTCCGAGTTCAGTTTCAGACAGCTGCTCCTCATCCAGTCGGCGATGGCCTTCATGCCCGCGTGAATTTTGGTTTTGGCGGTGTGGGGGTCCTTGGTGAGGGGGAGGATGAGCTGGGTGTCGTCAGCGTAGGAGATGATGTTGAGGTTGTGGTGGCGGGCCACTTGTGCGAGGGGGGCCATGTAGATGTTGAACAGCGTCGGGCTGAGGGATGAGCCCTGGGGGACGCCGCAGATGTCGTCGGTGGCTTCTGACCGGAAAGGTGGGAGGCGGACGCTCTGGGTTCTGCCGGAGAGGAAGGATGTGATCCAGTCAAAGGCCTTCTCTTGGATTCCGGCTTCTTGGAGGCGTGTCTTTAGGGTGCGGTGGCAGACCGTGTCGAATGCGGCTGACAGGTCCAGGAGGATGAGGGCTGCTGTTTCTCCGTTGTCCAGTTGGCGTCTGATGTCGTCTGTGGCGGCGATGAGGGCTGTCTCGGTGCTGTGGTTTCGTCTGAATCCGGATTGGGACGGGTCCAGGATGTTGTTGTCTTCGAGGTGGCGGGTCAGTTGAATATTGACGATTTTCTCGATGACCTTTGCCGGGAACGGGAGCAGGGAGATGGGTCGGAAGTTCTTGAGGTCCTTGGGGTCCGCCTTGGGCTTTTTGAGGAGGGCGTTGATTTCGGCGTGCTTCAAGCTTTCCTGAAATGTCGCTTTTTCGAAGGAGATGTTGATGACCTTCCGTAGTTGGGGTGCGATGGCCGCGTCTGCTTTGTTGAATACGTGGTGTGGGCATGGGTCTGACGGAGATCCTGAGTGGATGGAGTTCATGATATTGCGTGTCTCGTTGCCGTTGGTGTTGGCCCAGGAGGTCAGGCGGTTGGTGCTGTTGGTGATTGCGGGGGGTGGAGTCGTGCATCGTTGGAGCGGTCGTGGAGTTGAAGCTGTCGTGGATGTCAGCGATCTTGCGGTGGAAGAAGATGGCCAGTGAGTCGCACAGTTCTTGTGAGGGCGGGATGTCGTTGGCGCTGGCGTCCGAATATTTCAAGGAGAAGAAATTAAAAAAACAAGTTTAGAAATATAGACACCTTGTTCCTAAAAATGGCCGCATTCTATATGAATAATGACAGCTTGCATGTATCAGAGCATGCTGGAAAAATCTAACAATCCGGACAATTCCAACCGAGTCCATATTGAGATATAGTAGTAGACTTAACTAAATATGTATATCCAAATCTCAACTCCGGCTATCCCTTCCACAACTTGGTCCTGGTTTAGAGTTGTATGGTTAAGGAAGATCCTCAAATTTGCGAAGGAAGCAGTAAATCCTCTGTTCTAGGATTCGCAGTCTGCCAGAAAACCTCTGGCAAAGGTATTTAAAACTACTATCTCAAAGGCACAGATAATTTGGCAAGAGAGAGCTCCATCGGCTGTAATAGAAGTGATACTTCCCAAGCTGCACCTCATTTTTAAATTGACTGGGCAAATACATAGATAAGCCCATGCTTCTTCATTACTAAAAAAAACCAATATTGGTCTTGTGAGGTATTTAATTTACAAATAAGAAGAATTCCTTGATCACACTCCTCTAAATCAGGCCATTTTTAGGTCTGGCCTTTGAGACAGCTTTACCTGGCTCACAAGACAATTTTTTTTCTCAAAAATGTCATGCTCAATATCCTTTCAGAGAGGGACCTTTAATTAGCTGGCTTCATCCATTGGTCTTTTAAATTGTCATTCACAGTTTGCTTCTGCCCTCCACAGCATGGGGCAGTGGGTCAGCTCACTTTTCCCATTGGTTCCCCTCACTTGGATGAATCCACTAATCCTATGCACATTCTTGACATCCGCTTAAAAGCTGTTGCTTTCTTTTCATCGTGAATGCTGGTTAAAATATATATTTTTAATGTGTTTTTATACAGTAACTTTAATGCTAACTATTTATTTTTCCTACACTCCTTTTTACAGTTTACGATATAAGTGACATTAGAGAGCTACCTGCGATTTGAGTGCTTGGACAGGTGGGTATTCTTGGCTCCTTCAAAAATAATAATAATTACAAAAAGAATGGCACAGCTGAAAGGAATGTTGTTTAGAAGACATCACTAGCAAAACAGCAGCATCACTGAATGGTTCTTACATTTAAAATTGTTATTGCCAGCCTATGGTGGTCGTGTTTAAGTGTTGGCTTGTTTTTGTTTTTTCTTTTTCTTTTCGTTGCATGCACTTGCATAAAGGAAAGGAAAAAAGAAACACCTTAGACCAGACCTCTTGACTTTCCAATGGTTGTTTAGTTTACATGGTGGTCAGTCGTTGCCATGCATTCACTACAGCATTCATGAGCAACCACAAAGACCAGATCAATGGAAGATTTTCAGGATATCTAGAAGGTATCAATTTGCATCCAGGGAATCTAAATGGGATCCCTCCACGCAGCCAATGGCTACTTTCAGACGTTGAGGAGCAACGCAAAACACCGCCTTCGCAGTCCGTCTAGCTCCTTTCCCCCCATATTTGCAGCTTTAGATCCGCTCCCCTTTATGTCCTTAGCGGACTCATACTCTGCCTAACCGAAGCATCCCGCACCCTCTTAGCCGTTGAAAAAAATCCAGCACTCTAGACCTTGGCAGAAACATATCCACTTGAGGCGACACTACACAGCTGGAACATATTGTGCTAATGAGGTGATATGTTCTGTATGATGATCCGATGCACATACGTGTGGCGGATCGCATTTGAAAAAGTTTCCAGCTAAAACCACACAGCTTTGTCCTTGCCAGATGAACCCAGAAACAGATATTTTGTTACAACATTGTGATGCCCATGATTCACAGTGAACACTGGAGCCAGCCTCCATTCACCCTCCAAACCAGAACAATGGGCTCAGAAGAAGAGATAATCAGTCAATTTGCCCCTCCAATTTGCATCCTAGTATTGCCAGGAGCATTTTTAAGGTAAGTCTTACATCTCAATTTCAAAATCCTAAACATCTATTAACATTGATAAGAGCTTTTACACCAATTACATTTACAGTCTTTCCTTCTAATTCTCAAACACATCGTTATTAATTTCTATACTTCAAATAATCTGGCCGGCTTTAGAATTACTCCAGAAAATAGGGCTAAAATTGCAGGTCCAATATCAACATTACAGGCAGTCATTCCCTAATTACTGGCAGAAACATTGGGCTTTATTTTGAGTTTGGTGAACAGGGTACTCTGTCACAAACAAGATTGGGTACTCTATCCGCCAAAATCTCAATCCACCCGCTTCATTTAGAGACAGACGAACTGTAAACCTGCTATCTGCGGAACCCCTCTATTTGGGCCGACAGTCTAATGTCCTTTCTTTTATGCTCATCACTGCCAGGCAAAACTTAGCAATGAGGGACAGAAAAAAACTAAAACACACCCTGGGATAGAACCTTAAAGAGAACCGCAGAGATGGCAGTTTCTTCAAAGTACAGAGATGACCTCTGGACCGGCGGTCAACTCTAAATTTGCCAGATGGAGTGTCATTGTTATGGTGAACGCAATGTTCCCTCCTATTCCAACTATTACTACTCTGTCAATAAAAGTCTAAATCATGACCATTGTTTCCAGTGATCCATGCTGTAATTGTCCTATGGCATCAAAAGGTGGATGGAGACATCCAAAACCATTTCAGCAGATGCTCATGCATTCCAAGGTCTCACCCCTTCAACAAGCATTGGCAGAGCTAATATGTCTGGATATTTTACAAGTAGGAATGCTTCTTCACTGACTGGCACTTTTTTATGTGCTGATGCATGAAAGGGCAATATAGTGGTTGTGTGAGTGAGAGACTATGTTGAGATTTGAATGTTAGAGTGGATGGAAGAATGAGTGAGCTAGCGCATGGATAATTAATGGGCACGTGAGTGCCTGCATAGATGGCCCTGTGAATATATAGATGGACAGATGCAGAAAATTTACACCAAACCTAAAAGCTTAGGCCTCAAACAGGAGTAATGATGTTATCATTTCCAATATTATGACAATTTCACCAGGCCTTGTTGAGTGAATCATATTACATGATATTGTATTGCACTGCACTGTATTGTACTTAGTGCATTGCACGTAGCATTGTGCTGTATTATGCATGACGTAGTAGTACATCGCGTAAGACTGTTGCATTGTTTTTAATTTACAACCTATATTGTCGCAGTCTACAGTTGCATAGCATATTTTAGTGTTGAAAAGTATAGTATTTTGTGTTATATAATATTGGGTTGCACAATCGTACTGTTGCATCATATTACATTGTATAGTACTATTCTATTATATTATTGTGTTATTATTTTTCTAAAGTGTTGTTTCACTACATGATTTCACATCGCTTAATATTCTTGCACTGCGTAGTATTGCATTATCATAGTATTGCATTGAATAGATTGCATCGTATAGTATTGTTTCATTAGATAGTATTGACATGCACTTCACTTCACTGAAGCAGTAAAGATTGACTCCTGGTGAGAGTGGCAGCATGAGGAGGAGAGGGCAGCAGGAGTGGTTGCCAGGGTCGGAGGCCTATCAGACACAGACAGCCTTCGGAGCCGGCAGCGGAGAAGGCTGAGATGGACCAGAGGCTGGAACCAGGGAGAAGCGAGAGCCGAGTACCAGCCATTCCACACAACACAAACTGGCACCAAGACCCTCGAATGGCCACTTCCCACCCCTCCACAAGTTTTTGAGTTCCAAAAACAAGGATGTGTAGATGTATAAACTACTTCCAAGCTAAAGAAGTGCACTCCAATAGCCCAACCGTTCAACAAAAAGTAACCAAAATGCAACACCAAAAGGTTTTTGTTTTTTAATAAAAGTTTTTAATAAAGAAACAAAAAAATAATAATACAATAAAAGCATCAACACAAAAAAGAAGAGCAGTTGTCGAAATGACCAAAAGGAAAATGTATACTTGCAAATTATTATTTCAAAGATTATATCCATTGCATTTCATGCACAATAAATGGAGTGTGTATTCCTGAGCTGAGGAGTGTTGGTAATCATATATGCTGTGCAATGAGTTGCAGGAAAGCATCTTCTGAGTTGTGCATATGCCACAGATCTCTAATAATCAAGGAAACAGCAGGATCTGCGGCCAAGGGCTGCGTGAGATGCCCTGGCTTCCTTCGCCTTTTGCCATCCATGACCTCCTGCTGCACATCAATGTCTTGACGCAGCAGCGATCTTACAAGAGGGGATTCCCCTATGGATCTAGTGGAAAACCATTGGACTCCGAGAAGAATCTCTCTTTTGTAAGATGGTCATGCGCCAACCCCATGATGAAGTGGTCAGCTTACATGATGGATTTCCCTCAGGATCCAAGGGGGATTTGTGGCTGGAGAAAGACAGTGCAGACAGAAATGAAAGCACCAATTGATGCTAGTGGTTTGTAAGAGCTACCCGGTGGGATGCCTTTAGCGGAAGCAGCTTGTGGGAGGAAACGAGCAGCAGTGTTTACAGTATGATCTTAGAGACTAACTTCCTCTTTGCCACTTACCACTGCAAACACAACATCTGCAAAATGCCACAGGATGATCCAAATTTCAAAAACATTTCAAAGAAGCACTGACTGAAGGGGCCGGCGCAAATACCCGTTAAGGGTGTTTGTTCATTTCAAAAGGTTTTGGCTGTGCCAGACCTAAAGGGGTAAGTCCCAGCCACCCTGGCCAACTACAGGCCCAACAATGGTCCACCTGGGTAAAGCACAACCCTTGAAGTGATTGTCACATCACAACTCTCAGCTCAGCTCGGAAATAATTGCCTTCTCGATTACTTTAGTCTGGCTTGCAGGCTGATGGCAAGTGATGATGGTACAGGAGCAAGTCTCTTAGAAATCAAAGAAGAGCTCTTACACATATTGCATTAGACCTCTCAGTAGTTGTAGAAGCCATTGATGATGGAATACTGAGATACAAAACCAGATCCAAATGTTCCCCTTGTAAATGTGCCAGCATGTCTCTTTATCCTCCCATGTTGATTTAGTACCCTGTAGCTATTCAAAGTGCCCCCCTGCCCTCCTGGGCTAGAGATGCACTTTATACATACATTCAATAAATGCAAAAATAAACAAGGTCTCCTACTATCTAACTCCATTAACATATCGTCAAGTACCTGACCATCACCCCTCTCATCTACGCTCTTCAACGGCACATTAAAACCTATAGCAACCATCATGAAAGCTCGCCACAGCGGCTATCACGTGGACATGGATTGTTGCCTACTCCCTGTCCATGTATAAGAGGAATCAAGAGACACGCATATCGCGAAAGGTTGTTTCTAGCTGGACGCAAAGAACCACTCTGACAAAAAGCAGACATCCTGCTCATGGGTGCACTCAACCCTTTGTCTCGCTCCTTCAACCATATTACAAGGTAGATGCCCCTGCCAACACCATGGCAAAAGACTCAAAGTTTATAGATACTGTTAAATGAGACAACTCCTCCATGCACTAAATAAATAAAGTAACTAAAATGTATTCCTTCATCTTCACCTGTTACAAACATTCCTCCCACTTACACAGATTGATGCAAGCTAGCCAGGATCAGTGTTATATCAATTACACAGGACTTCCAACTACAACACTACCAAACTTTTATTTATTGAGCACTACATCATGTGACCCTGTGGATATTGTCTCTTTATTGGCAGTGATCACATTACACCCAGAACAATAACTCTTGATTGGTGCTTGGAAACCAATAGAAGAGAGAGCATTGTTTTTTTACGTCTAATATGCAAGTTCCTGTGACATCTCTCCAAAATATTTAGGCCGTACAAACCGACCTGCCAGCTTCAAAGCACTTTTATTAACTTCCTCTCTTTCCACCCAACCAGATGCAAAAGGTTTGATGGTAAACATTTGCATTGACAAGGCTCCACCCTCCAGAACTCACTTCCAACAGCCCACACAGCTGTGGAATAATCCCCAACTCAACAACCCGCCAGCAGCTCACTCACCTCAGCACTCAGTCAAAACCCTAAGACTGACCTCCTCTACTTTCACTCAAAGCCTACAAGCAAGATGAGGATGTTTCCCCGTCCATCTTAACCATGTATTTTCCATCATCATGAAGTGTGCACCATGGCTCTTCCAGAGTCTGGACTAAAAACCCTATTGACTTTCGTTAGATAACAGACTTTCATTGTTTTTTCTGTTAGAATAGATGAAAGGACAATTTAATATTCCCTGTTCCATATTTAAGTGCAGATGCAGAAAATTCAGCATCTGAGTCATCTTCACACCAGCATCATAGATTTGACTGTGATTGGAGGAAGTAAAGGTGACGTATCACAATACCTTCTTTTCATAACCTCTGTTCATTCTGCCTCTGCTGTTGAAGCTCATTTTCTGATAGACAGGTAATATTTCTTCAGAATAGAATACTCAGACTTAATTCTTTTGGTCCTTGCTACTCCATTCATACTGGACTTCTTGCATCCAGCTCATCGATTCACACCAGATTTCTCCTGCTCTCTATAGCAAGCTTCAGAATCACTAACAGTAAAAGAATTTGTATCTATAGATATTCTAGCTTTTTTCCTAGCCTTGGGATTGCTTTTAGACATAGGATCAAATAGAGATTGAAGAATCGCCATAAGTCATCAGTTTGTCCATCCCCCCAAACTTGCAGCTCCCCCACTTCATCAAGAGCAGGGGAACTGATAATTCACTCCTGGTGGACCCTCCACCAGCCCCTTCAGCAGTAAATCAAAGGTGGCAACAGGGTCACCACCATTTTTTGTGCATTGGTAGGTCCACCATATTGAAGACAGATCTACCTAAGTATAATTTCCCTGCCTAGGGCCGCCACGCTACACACGGTGGTCGCGGGAACGGAAAACAAACAGTGGCCTCAAACGAACAGGGCTACTGCCTATTTGCTTTTCAGATGCAACCCCACACGCCCTTTGATGGCATGGTCTGAAAAGCAAACTCAATGCCAAGCGCAAAGATTAAACAATATCAGACGGCTATGGAGAGAGTTAAAAAATGTTGGATGCAGAGAGAGAGATTAACCAAGAAGAACAAAATAGAGGCCATGTACACAATGTGGACACATACTTAGTGAGGCTTGACCTGAAGGATTGCTCATCAGCTCAAAAACAACCTCCAAAAGGGCTGCATGATGAAAAGAACAATTTATAGAGGAAGAAGCTCTGAATGATAAACATAGTAACTGTTTGGAGGCAAAAAACTAGGAATGCTGACCAGCTGTTGGGGTGGAAATGATGCTTCCCAAGTATTTTATGACCCTTTTCTTGAGTGGCCTACAGCAGGTAGCCTACCTCACTGTGAACAGAACATCACAACACATTTAAGATCTTTTAAATGTGTCTACCTTGTAACTGTTTTCGATTTTTGTATATGATTCATTACAGCGCATCTGATAATGCTAATCAGCACATCTCCTACTCACTGCATATTCTCCTATTTATTGTTATACTAACTAAGGGCCAAAATTCCGAATTTGGCGGGCCTTCACCCGTGGGGTTGCGGCAGTGGTGGTCCAGCCACCGCCGCATGGGCAGTCCGACCGCCCATTTACGACTTTGGCAGTTGGACCATCATTGCAACGCCTCAGCCACCAGGGAACCACCGTTCCCTGGCCGTGGAGCGGCAGTCAGGGGCTAAGTAATATGCTAGTGGTGCCGCTGCGGCACCGCCATGCATATTACAAGTTTAAGGACCGCCAGCGGTGTCATGGAGGTCTTTCCTCAATGAAAAGGCTGGCGGTCCTGAAACAAAGGGCTCCCTGTTGCCCATGTGCAAGGGGAATGCATGCAGGGGACACAACATGTGCCCACCCGTGTGCATGCATCCCAGTTCCTGCACTTGCATGGGCTTTACAGTCCATGCCATGCAGGAATTGTTTTTTGCATTGACACTGCGGTGCCCATTTTCAGAGGCACTGCAGTAAGATAGCCAAACATAGCCTTCCAGACATGAGGAAACTCGTAATCTGGCAGTCGGTGCGACCACCGGTTTGGCGGTGTGGGAGCTGGCCGCCAGCGTGGTGGTCCGCTCCCTCAGCACCAAACTCGTAATCAGGCCCTAAATGTTTGTGTTAGGCATTGCATTTTATTTGCAAGTATGATTCATAAAAAGTATTTTCAAAATATATCTAAAACACGCCTGAGTTGAAATCATGTCAGTGGAGCTGTGTCCAATCCACGTTCATTCAGATGATATTAATCTGATGTATTTAAGCACCTTAATTCTTGCATTTCACTTTTATAAATGGATGCTTGAGTTCATATGTGCTCATTGCAATGGCTCTATAAGAGAGGAGGAACAGTGCAGGTAGTACAAAGACTTTCATACTTCCAAACAAAGGATTCGCAGTACAAAAGTTTTTTTTTTTTTAAAGTGAGATGGTATTCCTAGAATTGCAGGCGCCAATATGGGACAATAGTTGACATGAATATGCGGGTAGAGTGACATTTGAAAAAAATATTTCATAAAAGCCGAAATGACTGAATGCAATAACAATCCCAGCAACAAAAGTGTAAAGCATCAAAAAGTGTAAAATAATTCATACATTCTCAGAGTATAGAAAGAAGACAGCAGCGGCGAGAGCAGGCAGGGCGTGCTTCCTGAGAGTAGCCAGAGACAGACTGTCCTCTACTGAGCACATATCCTGACTTTCCAAAGTACCACTTAACAACACAGATAGGTTTCAAGGTAACAAAGGAAGGGTTTAGGTTAACTCCTACTGTGGGGATAAAGGCACCACAACAACCACAGATACACAATCACTTGCTGCCTTAAAGGGGAATTGCACATTAAAGCTGGGATCAGGTGTCCCCTTAGCTCCTGGATACAAGAGGGTAAAAAAGCCAATTGAAACCTCGAGGAAAATGAGCCAAGAAACTGGTAATTGCACCTTCAGCAGATGTTCAGCACTAAAACAGAAACCTGACAACACCGGGGCCAAGCTAATCTGCCTGTGTGTGGGGGCATCATGAGGCTGTCAGGAGGAAGGGTATATTGACAGCATGTCCTTTCATGGGGGATTAATGCTGAACAAAGCAGGTGAGCATGAGGCAAAGCGAGTCTGCTGCAGATGAAAACCAATACCGTCCCAGCATGAGGCGGCGGAGAGTGTGCACACAGGGAGATTCTGGCCTGCTCCCTCATCGGCCATTTTATGTCAGTGAAGGGTTGTTTTACGTGACATTTGCATTAGTCAAATATGTGTGTAATGGCTTGCACCTCATGCCTATTAGACAGCACTTATTGTCTTGTATGCTGATTCTCAAGAATGAATCAAACAGTAAGGATCAACAGACCTTTACATCTTTCTATTTTTATAGAGCCAAACATAGAAAGTTTTTTAACTTTAATAACTCCCATTGTTATTGTTAATCAAATTGCTTGTAACCAGTAATGACAACATTTTTACTTCTTGTATCTCCAATGCTGAGCAGTTGTTTACCTCAAGTAACACCTAAAATAAATAGTTGTTTACCTCTAGTAACTCTATGAATGAAACTTTATTTACCGATAGTTACTCTGATGGACCTCCTGAGGCTCATATGATGAAAGTGTGTTTACCTCTAGTGACTCCAAAGATCACAAGGTGTTTACCTCTAGTAACTCGGATGTTAAGTGGATTATCTCTAGTAACCCCTAAAATGAATTGTTTACCTCTAGTAACTCTGTGAATGAAAAGTTATTTACTTATAGTTACTCTGATGGTGTTAACCTCTTGAGGCTCCTATGATGAAAGTGTGTTTACCTCTAGTGACTCCATAGATCACAAGGTGTTTACCTCTAGTAACTCTGATGTTAAGTGGATTTTCTCTAGTAACACCTATAACAAATAGTTGTTTACCTCTAATAACTCTAAATAATGAAAAGTTATTTACTTATAGTTACTCTGATTGTGTTAACCTCTTGAGGCTCCTATGATGAAAGTGTGTTTACCTCTAGTGACTCTAAAGATCACAAGGTGTTTACCTCTAGTAACTCTGATGTTAAGTGGATTATCTCTAATAACCCCTAAAATGAAATGTTTACCTCTAGTAACTCTGTGAATGAAAAGTTATTTACTTATAGTTACTCTGATGGTGTTAACCTCTTGAGGCTCCTATGATGAAAGTGTGTTTACCTCTAGTGACTCCATAGATCAGAAGGTGTTTACCTCTAGTAACTCTGATGTTAAGTGGATTTTCTCTAGTAACACCTATAACGAATAGTTGTTTACCTCTAGTAACTCTAAATAATGAAAAGTTATTTACTTATAGTTACTCTGATGGTGTTAACCTCCTCTTGAAGCTCATATGATGAAAGTGTGTTTACCTCTAGTGACTCCATAGATCACAAGGTGTTTACCTCTAGTAACTCTGATGCTAAGTGGATTTTCTCTAGTAACACCTATAACGAATAGTTGTTTACCTCTAGTAACTCTAAATAATGAAAAGTTATTTACTTATAGTTACTCTGATGGTGTTAACCTCTTGAGGCTCCTATGATGAAAGTGTGTTTACCTCTAGTGACTCTAAAGATCACAAGGTGTTTACCTCTAGTAACTCGGATGTTAAGTGGATTATCTCTAGTAACCCCTAAAATGAATTGTTTACCTCTAGTAACTCTGTGAATGAAAAGTTATTTACTTATAGTTACTCTGATGGTGTTAACCTCTTGAGGCTCCTATGATGAAAGTGTGTTTACCTCTAGTGACTCCATAGATCACAAGGTGTTTACCTCTAGTAACTCTGATGTTAAGTGGATTTTCTCTAGTAACACCTATAACAAATAGTTGTTTACCTCTAATAACTCTAAATAATGAAAAGTTATTTACTTATAGTTACTCTGATTGTGTTAACCTCTTGAGGCTCCTATGATGAAAGTGTGTTTACCTCTAGTGACTCTAAAGATCACAAGGTGTTCACCTCTAGTAACTCTGATGTTAAGTGGATTATCTCTAGTAACCCCTAAAATGAATTGTTTACCTCTAGTAACTCTGTGAATGAAAAGTTATTTACTTATAGTTACTCTGATGGTGTTAACCTCTTGAGGCTCCTATGATGAAAGTGTGTTTACCTCTAGTGACTCCATAGATCAGAAGGTGTTTACCTCTAGTAACTCTGATGTTAAGTGGATTTTCTCTAGTAACACCTATAACGAATAGTTGTTTACCTCTAGTAACTCTAAATAATGAAAAGTTATTTACTTATAGTTACTCTGATGGTGTTAACCTCTTGAAGCTCATATGATGAAAGTGTGTTTACCTCTAGTGACTCCATAGATCACAAGGTGTTTACCTCTAGTAACTCTGATGCTAAGTGGATTTTCTCTAGTAACACCTATAACGAATAGTTGTTTACCTCTAGTAACTCTAAATAATGAAAAGTTATTTACTTATAGTTTCTCTGATGGTGTTAACCTCTAGAAGCTCATATGATGAAAGTGTGTTTACCTCTAGTGACTCCATAGATCACAAGGTGTTTACCTCTAGTAACTCTGATGTTAAGTTGATTATCTCTAGTAACACCTATAACGAATAGTTGTTTACCTCTAGTAACTCTAAATAATGAAAAGTTATTTACTTATAGTTACTCTGATGGTGTTAACCTCTTGAGGCACCTATGATGAAAGTGTGTTAACCTCTAGTGACTCCATAGATCACAAGGTGTTTACCTCTATAACTCTGATGTTAAGTGGATTATCTCTAGTAACACCTATGACGAATAGTTGTTTACCTCTAGTAACTCGAAATAATGAAAAGTTATTTACTTATAGTTACTCTGATGGTGTTAACCTCTTGAGGCTCCTATGATGAAAGTGTGTTTACCTCTAGTGACTCTAAATATCACAAGTTGTTTACCTCTAGTAACTCTGATGTTAAGTGGATTATCTCTAGTAACACCTATAACGAATAGTTGTTTACCTCTAGTAACTCTAAATAATGAAAAGTTATTTACTTATAGTTACTCTGATGGTGTTAACCTCTTGAGGCTCCTATGATGAAAGTGTGTTTACCTCTAGTGACTCCATAGATCACAAGGTGTTTACCTCTAGTAACTCTGATGTTAAGTGGATTACCTCTAGTAACCCCTAAAATGAATTGTTTACCTCTAGTAACTCTGTGAATCAAAAGTTATTTACTTATAGTTACTCTGATGGTGTTAACCTCTTGAGGCTCCTATGATGAAAGTGTGTTTACCTCTAGTGACTCCATAGATCACAAGGTGTTTACCTCTAGTAACTCTGATGTTAAGTGGATTATCTATAGTAACCCCTAAAATGAATTGTTTACCTCTAGTAACTCTGATGTTAAGTGGATTACCTCTAGTAACCCCTAAAATGAATTGTGTACCTCTAGTAACTCTGTGAATGAAAAGGTATTTACTTATAGTTACTTTGATGGTGTTAACCTCTTGAGGCTCCTATGATGAAAGTGTGTTTACCTCTAGTGATTCCATAGATCACAAGGTGTTTACCTCTAGTAACTCTGATGTTAAGTGGATTTTCTCTAGTAACACCTATAACGAATAGTTGTTTACCTCTAGTAACTCTAAATAATGAAAAGTTATTTACTTATAGTTACTCTGATGGTGTTAACCTCTTGAGGCTCCTATGATGAAAGTGTGTTTACCTCTAGTGACTCTAAATATCACAAGTTGTTTACCTCTAGTAACTCTGATGTTAAGTTGATTATCTCTAGTAACAGCTATAATGAATAGTTGTTTACCTCTAGTAACTCTAAATGATGAAAAGTTATTTACTTATAGTTACTCTGATGATGAAAACTTGTTAACCTCTTGCAGCTCATATGATGAAAATGCGTTTCACTCTTGTGACTCCAAAGATTACAAGTTGTTTACCTGTAGTAACTCTGATGCTAAGTTGATTATCTCTAGTAACACCTATAATGAATAGTTGTTTACTTCTAGTAACTCTGATGAAGAAAAGGTATTTAGCTCTAGTAACTCCTATGATGAAATGTTGGCCATATAGACAAAATCACAAAACAAATAACCCAAACATCTACAAATTTTAGCCACACGTGGTTCATACCACCAGAATATGTATTTCGTTTTGTATAATTGTTTTGGGTTATTTTTTGTGTGATTTTGTCTATATTGACTATTACAGCAATGTGTTCAATGTATACTGGTTGTTGTAGTGTATGTTATGCTTTTTACGTTCTATTATGATTGTCTATGTCAAAAATGGTTTTAAATTTTATATGAATAAAATGAAATATTTTTAATGTATCTTTGTAGTGCACTGAGCTTATATAAATATCAATTCTCTATGTATAGGACTTGATTTTCAAGTAGGTCCCATGGGCCATATTATCAAGAAACGGCGATAACATTATCGCCGCTTTAGCGGCAGGAAACTGCCGCTAAAGCGGCGATAATGGGCTTGATAATATGCCCTTGTGATATCCCATAGAAGTCCAGGTTCTGGTGTGAACCTGGGCTTCTATGGGAATTCTCCAGGGCATATTATCAAGCCCATTATCGCCGCTTTAGTGGCAGTTTCCTGCCGCCGCAGCGGCGATAATGTTATTGCCGTTCCTTGATAATATGGCCCCAAGATGCTTAGGAATGTTAGTCTATTAAGAGGTGTGAAAGCATGACTACAGCATGCTACCTACATCTTGAGGGACATGGCTGGAGGGATCTTAGAGACTCGTGTCTGGATGAAGATCATTCGATGGATTTTTTCCCTAATCCTGAGCGTCTGGCTGCCCTCTATGCCACAGTGTTGGATGTAAACTACGCCCAGCTGCATAAACCCGCATGGAGCTAGCTGTGCCATTGTACTGACCCAACCGTTTACAATTCTGTGTTTTGTTTTGATTGCTACTCATTTGTGGTCCTACGTTCTCAGTGTGGTAGTATCTGGATTGTTTTACACATCCACAAGCAAACACTAGTACTTGTGAGAGATGGTTGCCGGCTTAAAAGCTCCAAAAGAGATCTTTCCCTTTCCTGAACAACAACTTGATGATCAATTTGACTTTATCATGTGTGCCGTTGAGTGGAACACTTAGGACACAGGTGGGTACACTAGGAAAAACGTTGTCCTCTGTTCAACATGCTCACCTGTATTATGTGCATGCCCATCAGTGTGCAAAGTGGGCTGAGAGCCACCATCAAAAAATGTATGCATTTTAGGTGAATCATGGAATCATACATTGAACATTGAGATCAATCAATCAACAGGGCATTGTGTCCTGCAGCAATGTTAACTATGGCAAATTGTTTGCAAAGAACACGTGTGGCGTCCTTACGTGCTATGGTGAGAGGCCACTAGAGCATGACGTTGTTCATGATCCTGCTTCAAAGACTATGGCCATCATGAAGAGAATGTGGGGCTCTTTGTGGTAATTCTACAAGACCGGTAATTGCATGACCATAACCGGTAATCATCATATTGCAGTGAATGTAGATTTTAATCAGGAATAATATTTGTAAATAGTGCTTCTGCAAGTCTTTCTGCTTTCGAAGATGCAGAAGACACACCAGGTTTTTGATGCTGCCTACAGGCATGATTTTCTCATGCAGTGAAGTGGCACTGCCACATTTTTTTTCATAACGTGATACTATTTTTCTTTGAGAAAAATGGTGTTGGAATTGGTAATTTGTCGTTGGAACCATTCTACATGTCAGTGTGCACGTGGTTTTTACATATTTACAATCTGAGGTCCAATAAACTAATATAATATGCCAAGAATCTTGTGTTTTTTGTGACTATGTGCCAACTTAAATTATAAATCACATCTCCATGTATCTCTTTTCACGAGTTCTCTACATGTCCAAATGTCACATGCCTGTAACACCTCAAGTCCCGGGCAAGGGTGCACAGGACTTGGCTCGCACATGGGCACCCTCCAGTGACGGAGGTAGTGAACACAGGCCTAACAGCAGAGCAAACACAAGGAACATCCACAATGATACTCGGTCCGTGCCGTCAGCCACGTGCGTTGACGTCACCCTATATTAAATACTGCCTGGTCCGCGCCCGGCCCAGGGAGGTGCATGCAAACATTGTATTGTAGCGGCCGGTGGCTCACCACAATGCCAGCAGCTGAACCCAGCAGAGCCCTTTGTAATTAGGGAATTGGAATTTCAACCAGGCTACACAGGAGATTTCATCAACCCTTACACGCCTTTGTACACACCAGATTGCAACTAGGGGTGTTCAAGAAATTGTATGACACAAGCAAAGTCTTGCATTGACCCTGATTGTTGGCCTACCCACAGTTCGCTCTACGACAGCTGCCGCTATATGAAGGAAGAATGATAACTCAATCACTGGAACAAAATGATATTATTTTGAAACATAAAAACACAGATTAAATGTAGATAGGTAGAAGCTTCAAAAATTAAGACTTTGGTCCTGCTGAAGCATCCTAGACTACAGTGCAGTGACTGCTGGCATCAGTTCATCTTGATGGCAAAGCATAGATGAGATGCATATACATGTTTCAATATACCCTCTTCTGGCTATGCTGATGAGGCAAGGGAAGGTTTAAGAATTTAGGGCCAGATGCACTAACATTAGGAATACCAATTTCCTTATTACGATTCTCTCCGATTAACAGTTAGGAAATCGGTATTCCTAATTGTTGCAAAGTCATCCTTGTACCCTGGGCACCCCCCATTTTTTTAGGTCTCGCCTGACCCAGCGCATGCGCTGGTCAGGCGAGACTTATTGAGAGGGCTCCAAAAAGTGCTACCAGGCCAGCCTAGAGCTACAGTGCATGTGCGCGGGCGCACGCGTCGCGCTTTACTGCGATTACTTTCACATCCGCGGCCGCACGGCCGCTTTGATGTTTGATCGTGATTGCGATCGCAATCACTTTCACTTTCACGGCTGCACGGTCGCTTGGCATAGCCAATAGGTCTCGCTTTTGGGACCTTATAAGTATTTAGTTATGCAACTGTTGCATGGCTAAACACTTATAAGGTCCCAAAGGCGAGAGCTATTGACTATGCCAATGCTTGTGCTGACTGGTATTGGTGGTAACTGACTCTGAATGACCCTGGGATCTGCCTAACCAGGCCTCCTGTCTTGACATAAAATTAATCCTTGGTAGGCAGAAAGAATACTTCTGGAAAGTAAATTTGGCATCTGGATGTGAACTTTACCCTTCTATGGTGTATTTATAAATGCGGAAATACCATATTGATGTCTATACCCAATCACCTGCCCTCAGCTTTCATCTTCTATTTTTTCTATTTCTGTCTTGATTCTCTGTATCACCTTGCTTCCATTGTGTTGATCTTTTGCGACCATCCAATGCCATGTGTCGCTCCTCGCACCTGGATTATGAATTGTCTCTTTGTTCATGGTCTTCTCTAAAAGGAACATCCGGTGAATGATGTAACAACATATCTCAAAACCCTAGGAGATGTCATCAAACAAATGGAAATTCTAGAACACCTATTGTTGGTGATTGTTAGAGATGTAGGTCTGGCCAAATAGAACGTTTTCATCCCTACACTTGATGGCCCATCTAAAGTTCTACGGCAAACACATTTACTTTCTCACTTTTTTTTTAACTTGCCCTTATTTGATATTTTCTCCTAGACTGAACAACATAAACTGCACGGGTGGTGCTTATTTACACTGAGGTGGAAGTTAGCACAATATTATATATTCCACGGTTCTACATTTGCGTTCCATTTCCGCTTGTTGAAGTAATTGATGTCTTGTGGAAGCAAAACGAAAATCGGTTTTTAAGTTTTTTCTACATTTTCTCTACGTTGCCAAAATGGAACTAGTGACATGGTGCTAAATATTATTTTAGTGTGAATTAGAACTACCTTGTCAGCAGATGTGATCTAGCATTGGGACCTGCACATTTGAACAGTCCACATTTCGCACCATTTTGCAATTTTTTTGCAACGATTTGGGTGCCTGCAGTAAATAAATTAAATTAGTGATTCTTCTGTAACAGGGATTTCTTCTAATTTATTGTTGTCCTAAGAACATATCAATATCGAAGTGCCACATCTATTATTTATAGCAGCATAAAATGGAAAGTTATAGATACAATAAATATTTCCAGCCTCTTGCGCAGTCTTGGCGAAATGGGAATAGTGTCTCTAAGGAACTTTTGGATGCGCCTGTGGCCAACGGTGTCTCATTCATCAAAACACTGGGATTTGTTCATTAAGGCATTTTGGAATGTGTAAATTAGCACTGCTGTAAAACTCTTTTACTTACTCCTGCATGTTTCCATGAGTTAGTTCCAAAACAGTTAAAATGACAAAAATGTGGATTTTTTTATAGGATATTCATATGCAGTTAGTACAAATAAATATAAGTACTGTGGTCTGTTTGGGAGAGATTTGGACATTTTCACACAGACTCTGAAAGAGAGCATAAAATAATACTCCTGTAATAGGTACCACTTCTGGTACTCATACATTCTTTAGTGAACAGTCATTAGTAGTCTTTGCGGCTCATGGAGCACAGAATACCGCAGGTTTTGAAAACAACCTGTAAGTCCCCAGCATGGCAGCATCTATCGACAGGGCCCAATTACAAGGGCCTTTAGTGTCATAATAAATACGAGCCCACAGGTGGCGTCCTCTCTCCGTTCTTTAATTGCGGCAATGAAAGATGACATGCAGAATGTGTCCAGGCGCATTAAACTTCTGCTCCTTGGTAACCTCGAGGTCAGGAAAGGGCTGACCGGCAGTGAAAGATATTTTTATGATCCAGAAATGAATAAAATTGATTTCTTTTTATTTTCAGTTGTAACATAAAATGCTAGTACAGCTGTTTAGTGCTTTATCTTGCAAAACCCAGCAGCGTGTCCGAATCAATACAAATAATACCTAAAAATATAAATTATAATCAAACCATAAAAATGACATAGATTTTTCTTTTTAAGGCTTCGGAATGTAAAGGGAGCCACTGAGAGGTTTGGCAATAAGGCATGTTTGAAAGGATGCCGCGGCTCGGATGGGGATGCGCAGTCAAGGAATGCAATCCGTTTGACGGGAGAGGCAAAATGAAGCAATAAGGTTTTATAGGGACAATGCGGGGCTTCTTCAGGGGGAGCAGCGCTAGGGAGCAACTCAACACTTGTTACTTTAGCGGGTGACTTGCAGCTTACAGCGATCCATCTGCTTTTGGACTTAGGCCAGATGGTTTTTAATGATTTTTTTGAAATTAATTTTGAGTTGTTCCTATTCAGAACACTTCTAGTTGTGTTTTTGCATTTCTTTTTATTGTGTATGTGCAAACAGTGAAAAACATATGTACGCCATTGTTATTTTTCCATGGTACATCCTCACATTGAAAAAATCTTAATAAGTACATATACAACATTAAATAGAAGTCACAATGTTGTTCTTCACTCTGCTTCTGGGTCCTGTCCAAAACGTCAGTCATAGAACAGTGGATGGACTAGAACTTCTTAGGGCTGATCAGAAAAACAGGAACATACATGTGAAAGGGCCACTGGGCCACACTCACATCCTGCTCTGGAGGTGACATCCTCCTGAGTGCATGACGGTGATGAACGTTCAGAGGACAGTGGACCTCAGAGGTATGGAGCGGTGTGTAGAGTGTAGAACAAGCAGGCGGTGGGCATGAATCCCAGACAGGGCATTGCCCGTGGTACATCATAGACCCAAGTGACACAATTTCAAGTCTAAAATGCACGTTCCCCATATGTCACAAACGGGCCTGGATGTTACCGAATCCCATTGGCTTGCTCAATAAACGTGACTCACATTGACAGAGTAAATTTATTTCTGACACTTAAAATCATGCGGAAAAAATATCTTCCATTGCCTGTGGGTATTCCTCATGCCCCTACCCCCTGTCCTGTGAGCAAACATCTGCTGTGAACAGCTGGCATTGGATGCAGATGCAGCTTTTGTGCAGCTTTTGTGCTAGAAGGCACATAGCACAGAATGTGGCCTTCAGCCACTCTCTGCACCCACTCCTCGTACCTCTGTATCCCCTACACATGACCTATGGCCTTGTGCACCAGACTGAGGACACCTGGTGTGGCCTTTGACCATTCCATGCACCCAGCTCCCCTGCCCCACAGCTGACCTTGCAGCATGCACAGCAGGCACTAGACTATTAGGCTGTGACAACACCCTGAAACAGGTCTAGGTACCCCTGAACCCACTGTCTTGATTCCCCCCAAACCCTTGTACCTTTCCCAATCTCTTTTCCATATTGCCCGTTGCTCATTTCCTCTGTGCTTCTGACCTCTTTCTCAACTGTCTTATAATTTTTCCCCCACACTTATCTCTCATGCGCCTTGGCTGTTTTTCACATCCGTTAGGTGCCGTAGTCTCCTTTCACCAGTCAAGCCCCCCAGTTCCGACGTCCATCGACTGGTGCCTTTGACCCTTCTCTCATCTGTCTTGTGCCATGGTCTCCTCTCTCATCCATCTTGTCTCTCCATTGTCCCACTTACCCATTGTGCGCCTCGGCCACCTACCTCCTCCATCTTGTGCATCACCCACCTACCTCTCAAAACTAAAACCTTAGGGCCTATTATGATGGCGGGTGGGAAACGGGACCGCCTGCCATGGTAGCGGCGGTCCCGCAAGTGGCATTAGGATGCGCCCGCCAGACTGCAACTGCAAGCAGCACCCGTTGCAATGTGTAAAATGCATGTTGTGCCACCTTGTGCATGCAAATGCAGGGGGTACCATAGGTACCCCCATGAGCAACCCCCACCCCCGAACACCCTGGGGGCCCGCAACGGGCCCCCAAAGACCAAACCGCATGCCTTTCCATGGCGGAGTCTCCGCCATGGAAAGGCCATTTTCTGCCACGATGATAATATGGATGGTGGTGCCTGCAAGGCACCGCCACCATATTCCTGGGCTTTTCCGCCCGGTAGGCAATTGGGCGGATTGCCTACCGGCGAAAAACTCGCGGACAGTCTTCCCATCCGCCGGGGTCCCCCCCGCCATCCTAATGTGGCAGGGGGCAAAAGTAATGCGGGCGGGAGATTTTGGCGGGTGGATCGCCACCGCCATATGGGCAGTGGCAATCCGCCCGCTATAATATTGACCCCCCCTTATCTTTATTCTCATATTTTGCAGACTCGTTCCTTCTCTTCTGTCATGTTTCCTAATCCCCTCTCTCATCCATCCTGTGCTTTAGTTTCTCCTCTCCTCTGTGCCCCAGTACCTCATACAACTCTATTATGCTTCACTCCACTCTGTCATTAAATGTAGGCCTCACTCATGTCCTCACTCAGCTTGTGCCTTATTTCTTCCGTCATCTCTCTAGTGTCTCACTCAGATCTCTCATTTTGCTTTGTGCTTTGTTGCACTCTCATATCCATCTTTTGCCTTGGAACCCCTCTCACCTATCTTGTTGCTTGCCCTCCACCCTCGTCTGCTGTGTTGCTTACTTTCCTTTCTTTCATAATGGGTTTCACTCCTTCTCCCTCAACAACATCCATCCCTTCTATCTTGTCGACCTTGTACAATGATCATCTTGTGCCTCGCTCTGCCTCTTATTCAACCGAAGTCTACTCCCTTATCTCGTCCAACATACGCCTTTATTCTCATCTTGCACAATCTTAGGGCCTGTGCATCACTCCGTCCTTTCATCCATTTTGCGTCTTGTTCCACTTTTGCCTCCATATTGTACTTGTTAAAAGTAAAACACAACACATTGGGAAGTCCAAATTCTAACCTGCACATGAATGCAAAATAGTAAAAAGCACAGCAAAATAATTAAAACACAACTCTCATTTCAACTGAGCACACCTCTCACTAGAAAAGGGCTATTTGGAGCAACTGCTAATATACAAAATCATTAGGACAATTTATATAGGTTCTCTCTCAATATGAGCCTATGGAACTTAGTCAAGTGTCAGAAACTTGGTCATTTCAGCAAACACATTTTTGGCGAGTTAATTTCAGTATCTACCCTCAAGAGGAGGAGGCACACAAACAAAATGTGAACACCTCGGATGGTTCAGTATGTGGTCGACAGGTTGCTTGCCTCAAGTGTCCTATAGAGGGTCAATGGCAATTCATCAGGACCAAATCACAAAATACCTACTCTATAAATGCAAAGGTGGGGACCACCTTGTGTGACCTAAGTAGGATTGTTTACTTTTGTACATAACATAATCACCTATTTTTACAGGCATGTTTCCTCATGCTTGTGACCCATTCACCAAGTTGTTCGGGCCCACGTCGGTATATGTGGATGAAAGACTTCTATCTATTTGCCAAATTTGATGTGTTGGTCGCATACCTGCCTGCGTCCATGACCCCAAACGTGGCTACTGAGGGGCGGTCATCTTTTTTCATAGAGAACCGCAGGACTGCATGGACCTACAGGAGTGCCTTTCATCCACGGATACCCAGGGGGCCCCACCAACATACAGCCTAGTCCGTGATGATGAAAGAGCTGCCAAGAACGACCCTAGGAGTCCTAGATGCAAAAGCTACTACTGCTTCGTGCCACTCTTTTATTGCGCAATGATGTCTCCCAAGCCATGAGCAAAGGCAACTTTCACCAATATTGACTTGTTCCTAGGTATGTAGGGATTCGAAAAAACATCAATCACTATATTTTCCTTTATATGGTTAAATGACAACTCACATTCCTATACCCTCATACCTTGTATCTTTCTTCATTAATTGTCTTGTAGTTTGTATTCTCTTTGCAAAACAGTCAACAAATTTGGCAGGAAATTCTGCCAAAACAAGGAACGACATAAGCTGTTCTTTATTCGTCGGACAAGGAGCATTCTATATCACACCACAAATGTAATGTTTGGTATAAAGCCCTCCCCTAACATAACCTGTCCTAAACACTCAACGTCTTCCACTGCAAATGTACACATATTATTGCAGCTGTTAGTTCAGTTCTCCCTAGTTTTCCTAGTACTTGTATTATTTGTTCCATGTCTCTTTCACAGACCAAAATGCCACCTTAAAAAAATACTGTTTGTGGCATGCCTTTCGAAAATCTCTCTATCACTAATTGGAAAGCCAAAGATGCTGATGTGAAACCAAATGACAGTCTTAAAAATCTATACACGCTTTCCTATGTCACAAATGAGGTGAAATGTCTCAATTGTGAATATAACAAAACTTGATAGCATTAGATAGATTTAGTAGAGTAGAAAACAATTCATTTTGACTAGTGTTGTCAACATTTCATTGCTATACAGTAATGGATATCCATCTACACAAACACAAGCAGTCAAGACACTTAGATGCACTCACATCCACACCTTTCCATTTGGTTTGTAGGCTAGCATAACAGGACCTATCCAGTTAGAAACTTCTATTGGTTCAATGACTTGGTCATCACAGACCCTCTTTAGTTCATCATTCAAAGAGCATCTTATGATAAAGGAACACTTTGCATCTTGGGCACCTTTGGTACCAACCCTTCTTTTAAAATATTACAATTGGAAAACCACTACAATGGATAAAGCCATGCCAATTGTCTATATCTGAACTTTCCATCCCCAAGACTTATTCAAGATTGTTAGGATTTACAATCTAGCCTAAACTAATTTACTCCCTCAAGCCAGCAACATCCTACTATGTTTTACTATATAGATCCTTCTTTTAGCTTAGCTCAGCTTTGAAATATACATCAACAGGTAACTTAACTCCAAAATATCCTTTAGGACTTACGTTAGTTTTTATCAGCATTAAATACTTTGAACTTAGTCAATGTATATGGAACATGGATCCACTCAAATATATAGTTTGAAGCCTTGAAGGATCACCAAACAACCCAGAGGACGATATGGTTCAATCACACTTATGCATCATCTCCGTCATCCATTTGTTCTTTTCCCACACTTACAACCAACAGTTTCGTATCCTCTTCACTACTTCCTCCTTCTACTGCTTGCACCTAGTCCCTACAGCATGCTCCCACATTTTCTACACTGCAATACCTTTAACATTGTACCTTGTTCCTATTGTCACAGGCAAAATCCGAACCAACTTTTCTGTCATGTTTCCTTCTCTTCAAAGATTCACACCTTCATACTTCATTTTAGCATCTTATTTCATTCTTCAGGTTGAACTCCTGAGACATTTTGCAATCCTTTTTGCAGCACACACTAGACTTTCCAAAGTTGGTTCCTTCACACTCCACAACTTTTCTTGTATTTTAAAATTACTCATGCAGCTTATCAAATTATCTCTCAATCTCATCTTACAAATGTATGAGCCTACAAAATGCTACACTTTCTCCTTGCAACTGAGGTCTAGAGAAAAATCTGCATCGGCCCGAAATTATATTCATTTTGTTTTTTTTACTGCAATTCTCCTTTGGGTCTCTGATTGCCATTTCGCACTTGTCTCCTTCTAATTATATTACTTCTTGTTTCACATCTCCTTGGCATTGGCAAGTTTTTCAGTACTCTCCTACCATCTCCTAAATTGTGTCCGAGCTCGTTAATTTCTGTTGGATTTAGAAACATCACCCCAATAGCTTCTAGGTAGTTATCAAAAGCCTGCTTCAGGCAGTTCCACAACATTGCTGGATCCCTAGACTTTGAAAAAGCTGTGACAAAGCTGCTACAGATTCGATTAGGTTCCCACATCTTAGCACTGTGTGTGATGTTCTTTTAAAGCCATTGCGGTTAGGCTTTTTTTCTTTTGAACAAAATAAGTGGAAACTATAAACTTGGTCACCATCAACAGAAATGTATTTTTTTCTTACACTCAGTTATAAATTGTTTCAGTCATTTAAATGTCTTATTTCCTCACAGGGAACTTGCACTCCTCTTTCCCTTCCTCCTTTTTTTTTTTACTTTTCCTCCCATTGTGCTTTTCAATTTTCTTTAATGCTGTTTCCTGCTTGGTGAGTGAACTCTCTAGGATGGGGTAAGAGTCCACACAAAGTTTTTGACACTTGTCACTAAGGCCACATGCGAAGAAGCATCCTGTATCTTCTGTGTGGCATTTGAAGAAGCAGACAAGAATGTTCCCTTCAGTGTCTCGCACTACGCCTTCTCCTTTTGTGTCGCACAAGCTGCCACTAAATCCTAATATATAAATATGGACCATAACTTTCTTCTTGCATCTCAAAGTTTTCCACTCTACCAAATTACCATTACCGCGCTGCACGCCGGCTACACAACCCCCAAGCCTGCAACAGTTGTTCCGTTCCTCGCTTGTGCTAGGAACTGAGAGGACCAAAGAAACATCCTCTTGGGACACTTTAGAGAACACATTAGGCACCACAAGTGCAACTATGGAAATATCCTCAAATATGTGTCTTTTATAGGAGTCAGGAACATCTGCAGACAGGACCCCAGCAGTGCCACTGTCAGGAAAGAAAGTCCCACTCTAGAATGCCCCTCAAGAACCTCCCACTCTGTCCCGCTCATTACTATTAAAACATGCTTCACCTATGTGCACATGATACTTCATAATATGTAACACTAAATACTATCAGTGTTTGAAAACAAGTAGAATCTGATGGGTCACCAACAAACTGTACAGAGGAATCCACCAATCTTAACACTAGATGATGCTGGCTGGAAAGTCACTACCAAGTGGTGTTTGATCCCGCAACCTCCCTAGGGATGAGTGACATCACAAAACTACTAAACTATCCAATCGACTCTCAAAAAAGCAAATCACACAATACGGTCGCAGACAACACCTGCTAGACTCGTGGAACATGCCTACATGCCTTGTTATATGTGCTTCATGGGTGCGGATCAGGTAAGCCTCTGAGCTGTCTTTCAGACAGTTTTTCTTTGAAATAAGTCTATCTCTTTTAGCATCTTCTCAGCAATGTAGCAGAGCAACAGCAAAACAACACCGAGAGAAACAGGGACCAACCCAGCAAGAAAGTTCACCAGTTTGCCCTTTTTATCTACCACAGTCTGAAAGTGATTCACATTCTCCGAATCCCGAGCTTTTCCAAAATGCCATTGATGATGTTGAATATGTTCTGGCAGCAACAATCCTCAACATGCTCTATTTCCTGGTAGCCAAGCTGAAGCCACCTTAATAGTCACACAAACTTACTAGCATTTCTTCCAAACTCAGATCTGTTGCCAAGTGGCTGATCAGCTTTCCACAGCAATCGCAGTATCAAAAATGTCTCTCCCAGAGATGGTGGACCACAAATTCTTAGCGGATCATCTGGCGTAGGTTGAATTCAGGGCCACAATAGGTAAGCTGCTCGCCTCCGTCTTAAGTGAAAAATCTCAGGCTGAGGGTGAGCCAAACAGCTTTCTCACAGGGAAATAGATGCATGATTTTCTCTTATGGGGAAATAATGGTGCTAGGTGCAGTGTTGTGAATATTTCATGACTTTTTCTGAAGAAACACCTATAGAAGATATGGATTTTTAGACAATAAATTCAGTGGTGGCTCTTCCACTCTGGTGGAGAAGCATCGCCCCACCTGCCAGCAGCCAAAAAAAAAGAAAACAATAATAAACCCTTGTTTATTACCGTTTTATTTTTGCTCTCGGAGCCGAGGCTTGGGGACGGGGCCAGGGGAATGACAGGCTGGTGGAGGAGTGGTTGCACTGCTATTCCGTTCGCATAACGTTCTGGCCGGCCAACTCAGGATGGCCAAACAGTCATGCGCACTGAAGCTCTCTCCAACCCGAGCCTCATTGCCTGGTCACAGAGAGAAGGCACAGGCTCCCAGTCTAACTGGGAGCACAAATCATCGACGCGCAGGCCAATCCTGACACTGCTTTCAGCAGCATGAAAGCAGCCTCAGGATTGGCCGCAGTGCACTCTGGGAACCTTTGCCTGCAGTGGAGAGGAGCGTGATGCGGCAGGTATGTGTTTTTTTTCTTTGTCTCGTCATCCGTCTGTCTGTCTGCCATCTCCCTCGCCACTCTATCGACACATTGGTCGCTACTGAATACATTTGGAAAACTGTTTGAAAACAATCTTCAGGAGAGGATCACATTCGCTTTGTAAATAAAACAGGGGACTGAGGTTGGTGTTAAAACTTTTTATCGGTCTGCGTTTAGCTTCCAAAGAGAACCATTGGCATGGCTTTCTCAGGGATTAACAGCTCCTGTTAGCTCAGCCAGTTAATAACCCCTACTTTTAATTACACAATATACAACATGGCAGTTTCTATAGAAACACCATGCCATTGAATAGGTGTGCAGATCCTGTACAGAGGGCTGGGATATTACCACAAGATGAGTTTGGTAATAGCCAGGAAATCTTAGTCAGGAGGAAATATTATAAGACTTTGTCAAAAGAAAAAAGATCAACAAAATAATGCCACTGCAAAACCCAAACAGACTGGAGATAGTGGGGTCTCAGATTTGCATTCCTCAATCTATGCTGCAATTTCAGCTTTGCTAGGTGAGGTAAATTTGTAATTTGTGTGCTGTATCCTGTATTTAAACCGCACAGGCCGTGTCCAGCAGTAAACGTTTCAAGATATTTTAAACATAGTGAAACATGTTCCTGTTATTTCTCACTTCAAGGCTATTAATGTGATGTTGCAACAAAGTAGGTGTTAAACAATTACTTGAAAAACTCAAAGAGCATGGTACAACACATCAGCTGTTAATAGGAATATTGAAGTAATCCATTCAACAAGATCTTTCACCTGATTTTGATATCTACCAGTTCAGTACTTTGAAAATAAATGAGAAAGGTATTTAGCAATGTATTGTAGGACCAAATGTATGGTCGGCCAGGGTCTTATCGCATCACTGTGTTTGCACAGCATCTACGATACAACATGGCCATTACTTTCTGTTGTGCCTGATGTACGCATCCGACAGAGGCTCAGGGCCAGATGTACGACCATAGTAAATTGCGAGTCACAATTTGTGCTCGATTGCGAGTCGCAATTTACTATGCACTACAGTGTCAGGGACACTGATTGCGATTCCCAGTGGGGTCGCAAAATGCGAGGCTCATTAATACTAAGGAGGCACTCGCGTTTTGCGACCCCATTGGGAATGGCTAGCACTCCCAGGGATGGTGGCCTGCTGGGGTTAGCAGACTACCATGTCTCTGACTAATTTTCAATAAAGCAGTTTTTTTAAAATGCAGCCCGTTTTCCTTGAAAGAAAACGGGATGCATATAAAAAAATTAAAATTAAACGTTTTTGTTTAATTTTTTAAGGGCAGGCAGTGGTCTCAGCCTGCCCTTTCAAAAACAATTGCATGCATTTGCAAATTTGCGATTGCATTACAAACTACTTGAAGTAGGTGGTAATTTGCAAAAGTTTGGAGACCGCAATTGCAGTCGCAAATCAATCATACATGCCTCATGAGTCACTATTAGGAAGGGAACGCCCCTTCCTAATAGCAAGTCGCAAAACCTATTTTGCGAGTTGCTAATTGATTAGCTACTCGCAAAATAGGTTTTGTGCATGGGCCCAAGGTTTCTAGCGTGTGCAAATATGTCTAAAACCCGTTTGCGCATGCTAAAAACCATCGTACATCTGGCCCCAAGGGCCTCATGTAGGTAAATAAATTTTACCGGTTCTTAAATACCGAGCCGTACCGAATCGGTAAATTAGAATCGGTAAGTTATATGTAGGTAAAAATTCGGTAACAGTTACCGATTCGGTAACATTCGGTAAATACGAATCGGAATTCACCGATTCGGTAAATACCGAGGTGATAATTACCGAATCGGAAAATACCGAGGTGGTATCTACCGAATCGGAAAATACCGAGGTGGTATCTACCGAATCGGAAAATACCGAATCTGTATGTACGGATTCGGTAAATAACATCACATGACTTGACGAAACAGCTAATCCTGTGCAACGACAGCCCACCCAACCAGGAACTGCCCACACCCAGGCAGGTGTACACAATTAGCCGAAGTGGCCACACCCAGGCAGGTGTACATAATTAGCCGACCCTGGAGAGGCTTGGAGTGCAGAGGAGAGGCAGGGAGCAGTTGCATGTGCGAGCGGGAAACGAACAGCATGTCCAGCCAGAGAACACAGAAAGACGGAGGGGAAAGGAGGAGGAAGCTCAAATTCAGCCCCAAGGAACTCCAGGTGCTGGTGGAGGAGGTGGTGAAGCAGCACCAGAAGCTGTTTGGGAGGCAATCCCTGCAAGTGCCTGAGGCCGAAAAGCGCAACATATGGCTGGCCATCCAGGCGCAGGTCAATGCTGTGGGAGTGACCCACAGGGACATTGAGGTCCTCAAAAAGCGCTGGTATGACCTGAGGATTGTGACCAAGAGGAAGATGGGCGACATCCAGAAGGAGGCCAGCCAGACCGGAGGTGGAACCAACAGGGCACCTGCCCTCACCGAACTGGAGGAGCTGGTGGCGGCCACAATCGAGCAAGAGAGCGTCGTGGGTCTTGGGGACGCCGACAGCTCTGCCAGAGCCGCAACACACCAAGGTAAGACGAAAGCACAGCAATGTAGCCTCCCCTACCCCTATCCCACATCCCCCATTGTGAAACGAGAATCACACTGCAGTCCACACGTGTCAGTGCAGACAGGCAATGCATTCCGGGAGATGTAGTCAGGGCAACACTAACCATGACGTAAATGTTACAGGGCAACAAGGCATGTCACGCACTCGAGGCACAAGGAGACAGAGGACAGATTGGAATGTGAAATGATTTATTGTGACGCTTGCAATGCAGCCCTTCGGGGACACTGAGCCAATGTTGTTTTTCTGTCCACAGATGTGACATCATGCAGTACAGGGCATGCTGCAGGGGAGACGGCACACCGGCCACAAAAATCACCTCTAGCCAGCACGAGTTCAGACCAGGGAGCAGGCCCACTGGCAGCCGCACCACCAACACAGCCAGCCTCGCCGCACACAGAGCCAGCATCACCTCACCGAGAGCCAGCATCACCACAACCACAGCCAGCATCGCCACTCTTGTTCGAATCACCGGCCACATCTCCGCTTGCAGGTGTGAGAATGAGGAGGCGTCCAGCAGCCAGGCTACGAGCCTTCGACACCTCGTCAGACGACAGCATGGGCCCAGAAGACCGCACCGGGCCCCAGGAAGGGAGCCATCCCACTGTGCCCCACACCTCACAGGCAGCACAGACGGGAGCAAGAGGGCGCCGCAGGTCGCGTGTCCAGAGTCCACCAGCACCCACTGACGGCCATGGTGTCTTCTTGGGGCTCGAGGGCCAAATGTTGAAGCAACAGCGCCTGCAATCAAAGGCAGTTATGTCAGTCCAGAGGCACATGCGGGTGATGAAGACAAGCTTAGTCAACATGGACACAAACATTGGCGGCATGGCTGCGGGCATTCGGGACATGTCCCAGTCAATCCAGCAGTTGTGCAGCAAATTAGATGATGACATCGAAGCACGGCGCCGGGAACGCCAGAGAAGGGACACTACCAGCAGGGCACTCAACCGTCTGGCAACTGCGACTTCCCTACTTTGCCGGCGCTCTGTGACGATGCAGGAGGGCCTAACACAGTGCTGCAGCGACCTGTCTCGGGGGATGGTGCAGGTGACAAGTGCACTAGGGGTGCTATTGACTAGTCAGGCGTCGACAACTGCTGCAGGGGATGCTGCGGAGAGCATCGACACCAGCAGCAGCATCACACCCCCCGTCCCCGAAGCACGCAGGAGCAGCAGGCGGCTTGGGGTTGGCTCTAGTGAGGATGCACAGGCCGTGCAATCCACCACTGCAGCGCGTATGCGCAAACATTGATGTGGCCCTGCTTAGCCACTTCCCATTGGGTGACGTAACCCTGGACATACTCCTTGTATAGATGGTATATTGCCAGATTGGCCTGTTCATGTGTTCATGGCGTGGTGCCACATTAAACTACGTCATGACTTCTCACAACTCGCTGTGTCCCCTCACTTACTCAGAAATAGTTGCATGTGATCTCTGCCCGTCTCTCTCTCCCATCGATTGCAGTTGGCACTCTAGCTGCGCTGCCCTCTGGCTGGCCTGACTCATCCTCGTTGTCCTCAAAATATGTTAGTTCCACATCTGTACCTTTTTTCGTGGCAAGGTTGTGCAGCATTGCACAAGTGGCAATAATCTTGCAGCAGGTGATGGGTTTGTACTGGCGTGCGCCTCCGCTCTTGTGGAGGCAGCGGAACCTGCTCTTCAGTAGTCCAAACGTGCGCTCCACCACATTGCGTGTTGTTTTGTGGGCCACGTTGTATCGTCTCTCACTCTGGGTTGCTGGGTGTAGGTAGGGAGTGAGGATGAATGAACGGCATGCATATGCACTGTCGCCTGGATGAGTAAAAGGGAACCATCAGTTACATGCCTCTATACACTCTGATTTGCAGGTTTCAAGGGGCGTCACTGTTACTTACCCAGCAGGTATCCCTCTCCGAATTCGCCGGCACTCAGTCGTGTGTAGATCCCACTATTCTGGAAGATGTAAGAGTCGTGGGTGCTCCCAGGAAACTTTGCAACAATATCTGTGATGATGTTCCCTGCATCACAGATCACCTGCACATTGATGGAGTGGGTGGACTTCCTGTTCCTGTAGATGTGCTCTGTATCAGCTGGTGGACAGATTGGGATGTGTGTACCATCAATACAGCCGATGACATGGGGGAACTGTGCCATGTGATAAAAGTCTGTTTTTGTTTTCTGCAGTGCAGCCTGTGTGTTTGGGAAGCTTATGTAGTGGTGCATTCTCTGCATCATGGCATCCAGGAACTTCCTGAAGAAACGGGACAGGCAACTCTGGGATACACCACCCACCGCAGCTATCACCACCTGATAACTGCCGGATGCCAGTAGATGTAGGCTGCAGAGCACCTGCACATGTGGTGGTATGGCGTGCGCCCTTCTTGTTGGCTGGTCCAGGAGTGGGTGCAGGTCCCTTATCAGGTCCATGATGGTTTCGGGGTGTAGCCTGTACCTCTCATGTATCTCTGCATCAGTCAGCTGTAATAGTGTGATGCGCTGTCTGTAGATTTGTTCCTCCCGTCGCCACACCCTCAGTCCTGCTGCCTGTAGACGTAGGCGCCTTGCAATGACGTACATGGCGGCCATGTTGTCCACGCTGTTGCATTTTGGGATTGCTTATGTGCATTGTTGATGGTTACCACCTGCTTTCAATCCGTGTTAATTACCGACTCTTATTTACCGATTTTCCTGGATTTCTTAATTACCGACTGCTCCTACATGTCATTTTAAATTTTTACCACTTCATATTTACCACTTCATATTTACCGATTCGTTAATTATGTATTCGGTAAATATGAATCGGTATTTTAGAATTCGGTAACTATGAATCGGTATTTACCGCCTCATATTTACCGAAAAGTGGTTTTTGGACTCCTACATCTCACTTGTCTGAATACCGGTCGGTAACGGCATATTTACCGAAAATCGGCCGTTACCGACCGGTATTTCGCTACCTACATGAGGCCCCAAGTGCTTTAAAGGGGCCGGTACTGTCCGGTACTGAGTACCGGAAATATTTTATTTTGAGAGGGAGATTACCTGCACTTCTCAAGAGTGACGTAATACTTTTAATTGGAGAGTACCGGCACTTCTCAGAAACCAGCAGGTACTCTGGTACAGGGTACCTGCACTTCTATTTTTCCATTTCAAGCACTGGACAGAGTCAAACAGGTTCTTGGAAAGCACCGGCAGAAACCCTGCCTTATCACTGTTCTTGAGGCAGGGTACTTTCTGCAAATGCTTGCGAGCACCGGAGAGTGCAGAGATGAAGACCTGGCTTGGAGAACAGACCTCCATCCCTTCAGTCACAGGATCCCACAGGGATATCAGTATCAAAGAGAAGATGCATTGCACGAGGGACAGTGGGAGACGCGTGCAATGGTCCATGCAACAGCTACTTGGATCCTCAGTGGTCTGCGCCAATGCCCCGGCTGTCACTCTATCAGTGGGAGGTGTCCCTCAGAGACAGCTTCTACTGTGAAAATATTTACCAGACCTCAAGGGTAGGAAGTAAACCCTTTGTTGCCAGTTGCAGACACTTAATTTAACACCAAGCAACTTTTCCATTACAAAGTTTTAACACACATACACACATGCGCAAACACGCACACACATGCGCACACATGCACACACACACGCACTTCCTTTAGCACCATGCTGTAAGTGCAAGTACCAAGTTCAATCACAATCGTTTAACAGCCACACTGTTTCTATACACAGGTTTTGATTCACACTTCTGCGTGTGTGCCACACTTTGAATTAATGAATGTAGACTTGTAAAGTGTGACAAGCAAGCACCAGGGGTGTGTTGGTGCTAGGAAATAGCCAATGCAGAGTAGTATCTTCCAGATTTAAATTGTAAGGCATCAGCTGTTTGCAAAAATAGAGGGATTTGATTGATCAAAAGGTTTTGAGGGAAGTTTGTTCCAGATTTTTGGGGTGACGTAAGACAAAAGTCAGCTACCCTATAAAGGTCCTCGTGTTGAGATGGCTCTCTAGGAGATGGGCTGATGCAGAGCACTTGTATGGCTTGGACTGATCTCGAGAAACACGTTTGCAGGAAAATTAGTCCTGCATCCTATATGTGCATGATCCTGTGGAACTTAATAGGGCACTTAAAGATGAGTCATTTTGCCACCAAGAACCAGTAAAGCCCAGAGAGACCAGGAAATACTTGAACTCTACGAAGAGGTTTCAGGAAGTCAGGCTGCTGCTGCCTGGAACTGTTGAAGAGGTACTTCAGGTAATAACTCAATTCTATGTGTCTTTTCGAGAACTTTTACAACAAATGCCCATGGGATGCCACAGGTTTACAGTGATTTCAAAAAGCAATAGTGCATTCCACGTTCTCCCTGGTTTTCATGGACACTGTTCTAACTGTGATTGCTTGAGATACACCTCTACATTAAAACTATTGTCCCCCACAACTCTTCCATCAATGTTTCTTCTCCTGATTCTGAGAAGAATGGAATAAAGTTCTGCTGTACTAGATGGGCAAAGTCCTGCAACAAGATCAGATGACGTATCGCCCAGACTATCAAGTATTAATGAGGTCTACTTGGCCATCACCTGAAAAATTGGCATGCGAAGCAGGTCGCACAAGATTTTGCGATGCAGGCGCGGAGTGAGGGAAAACAGCACGAAACGTTGCTATAGCAACATGAATGGCAAGAATGGCACCAAGAGGTCTATTTGAGACAAGGCGGTGAAAGTAAGCACTCAAGAAAGGGTGCAGGAGGGAAGTGAGGTCTGATGTGGTACTTCGTGGCTTAATTTAGAAGTGTATATCTTTGGACATGGGTGTCAGACGTAACCGCTGAAGGCCGAGAAAACTGAGTGAGATTGATAAATTGGCATACAGCCCACAGGGCCCAGGATGGATTAGCGTGTAGGAGCACCTACAATGAGCTTAGCATGAACAGAGAGAGGTGCCTTGGGAGGGGTGTAGGATTACAAATAAAACTAAAAATATAACATAAAAGTGGAAAACCAAAAGATAATTCTCCAATGACACTACAGGTACACTGATCTGCTACCTTTAACACATAAACAGAGAGGTGAAGGGTATGCCACCGTACGTTCCCTCGGAATATCAATGTAATCACAAAAATGAGTATAGCAGCGCAAGAGGCGAAAAAGGAGCGATAGAAGATACGCTGTTTCGTAATCTTACAGAAACAATCGAAAGTCCAGAGTTTGTATGTCACAGGACTTCTGGCAAACTTAAGAGGAAAGTCATCCTTGATGGAAGAGGAAACCTCACTCACATAGTCATGCTTCATCATCGGCATCCTCTCCCCACCCTGGTAGGTCAGTGCCACCAGGTCACACTCAGCCTCCTCGAAGCCTTAAGGAAAGAGGGAGTTCTTAGATAAAATTGCTGGACAAGGTGGAATCCAAACTTACTAAAACTATCTCGGGGTTCCTCAATATTTCACCTTCATTGGTGAGGACCCCAGGTATATCTAAAAACAAAGACGAGCAGGTACACAGAGGACTATGACTCAGACCCATCTCTTATCTGCCAGCATGTTTCTGCCCATCAATTATAGCCTAACATGTCAGGTATTTTTCAGGGGTTATGGATCCTCTGTATGGATCTGAATCCAGCCCGCACTCCATCACAGTCAGCCTGAACTTGTGACTTTGTCCTGGTCTGGCGCGACCATATAACCACAGTTGGCGTTTTGTGTTTTTAAGCTCTATTTTTACCTAAAATCATTAAAATTGCATATCCCTTGTTCTGCGGATTAGATTTTTTCAATTGGGGTCAAATAATGTATTGAATTTTACCCTGTGTTTCTAAATAAGTGTGGGATTCTTCTTGTGTTTCCACTATTCTTACTGTTTTGAAGTACTACATGAATACTTTTGACATTGCCTCTAAGTTAAGCCTGACTGCTTTTGTGCCAAACTACCAGAGGATTGAGCACAGGTTAATCTGGGGTTTGCTTGTGTTTCACCCTGACCAGAATTGTAGTTGCTGCTTGAGTAGGGTTCAACCTCCCCCAACCAGTAATCTAATTTCCCACAGGCATGATTTAGAGGTCAAAAGTGGGCACATTAAGGTCAAATCAATAGGAAAAAGAGCAGCCATGCTCTACGAGTTGCATTCTGGAATGAAGGAAGAAGCATTGGTCTTCACAAAGCACTGGAGCCTCTACAGGCTGATGCTCTTAGGAAGCGTCCTTTGTAAATCAATAATGACATTGGTTTTCCCTGCTATTTGCTATGTAGCAATTCTCTGATTGGAACAATGTCGCCAGGTGTTGCCCAGAATTTTCAAGCCAATGAAGGCGGTTGAGGTTTTTTCTTGCAGAGGAGGGATGGACACAAGGCTGATATTCCTTGGTGAGATGGTTCTAGGTTAGCGTTGCACTCAAAACTTGTTTCTCAGGACATGTTCCAAAAAAGTGATAGATCCCAAATGTGAATAACTCAACAGCACTATTTTAAAATTGGAGACAAGGCACAGTGTGGTTTTACAATTGAAAACATAGGGCTTAATTTATGGTTTGGTAGTATTTACACTGTCAGTGTGGCAGACAACATTATATCTCTCACATTGATGGGGGGCGTGGCTTAACACGCGATAGAAGCAGACGTGCCCGGGTAGAGCTCCCGCTTGAGCCCTCCTGCCCCGGGTCGTTTATCCGCCAAAAAACTCCTGTGTACTGCTCGATATTGCTGGCGGGCCTGCTACGGAACCTTCTCCGTCTTCTGGCCGACTTTGGCGTGAATCGGCGGCGGAGAACCGCACCGACCCGACAGGTGGGACTGAGGCCGCCCTGCTGGACGCGCGGCCGCGGACCGCGACTATGCGAACCCGCGGCGTTGCCTGATCCCTTGGGCCTAACTCTGCTGCCTGCGGGGGAGCTATTGCGGCGCCGAGTGGCGGCCCGCGACCACGGTGGGGGTGCCCTGGAGAGGCAGACGCCACAGTTGGAGACACCTTGGGACCCCCCCTCCCTCCTGCAGAACCAACGGAAGGTGGCGGCGAGCTGGGGACACCACTGAGGGCACGCGAAAACGCTGCTGGCAGCAACCGGATTCGGGGTGAGTCGAGTGCCTGGGGCCCTGGAGGCGGCCGGGCGGACTCGGAGGGGTGCGGTGCCTGGTCGCTGCCGCGCGTCGGAGACAGCCATCGTACTCCTATTGGGCTGAGAAGGACTTTGGCAAGCGGCAGCGGAGGTCTCCGGGCCTGCGAAGGCGCGCACGGGCTTTGCCTTCCCCCCCCGCGCTCTGGCCCGGCTGCGGCTGCATTGAGGCGCCTTTCCCTCTCCGGGATTCCTGCAGGCCTTTAGCCGCAAGGGGTGGACTTGCTCTGGATAGAGGCTGCGCTGCTGAACGGCGTACCGGCACATGTTGCCGCCACCCGTGGACCCTGAGGCCACTGTCAGAGCGCTGGACTGGGCCTTCTGGACACGCACGTGGCACGATCCCTGCGCCTCTGGCTGTTGCGGAGGGCGACCGCGAACGCGACGTGGGAAAAGGGATGCAGGAGCGACTCACATCTTGGAGGGAGCCGTCGAGCGCCGTGCCGGCTGCGACTGGACCCATCGTTGGTTGGGACCCCTGGACTCACGGCGACTGCGACGCGTAGCACGTGGCCTGGCTGACTGAGGCGGCGGAGCACGGCGCTGCGCTACGGTGGGGAAGTGCGCCACTCCTTTCCCTTGGAGTGGGATAGGATCCACGACGAAGGCATTGACGGCGCGGAGCCGCTTTGCTGCGCGGAACGGACCCCTGCTCCTCTGCGACGGGGGGAACACCTTGCGCACGCCACCGGCTCCATGCCTAGAGGGGCGCGAACGCGCTCCGGACCGGGAGTTGCAGCGGAGAGGGGAAGGCACGAGAAAGCAGCACCCACGATGGATACCGACCACGTAGCGGCGAAACTGGATAGCGTCCTGGCAGCCATGGAGAGGATGGAGGAGTCCCTACAGCAGACGCGCGCCTCCCTGGAGACCCGAATTGACAGCGTGGCAATCGACTTAACTCACCTCCGAGCCGACCATAAAAAATTGCAAACACGCACCAAAACGCTGGAAGACACTATGGCGGATATCGAGCCAGCGACGAAACGGACGGAAACAAAGATGCAAGACCTCCTGAATAGGGTGGAACTACTAGAGGGAAGGGCTGAAGATGCGGAGGGCCGGGCAAGACGAAACAACATTCGCCTGGTGGGCATCCCGGAGAGATGGGAAGGGGCGAATCCTGTCCGCAGGGTCGAGGACTGGCTGCGAGACCTGCTACCGGACAATGCACTTTCCCCGCACTTTGTGGTGGAGAGAGCCCACCGCGTGCCCACGAGACCGCTCCCCCCGGGCTCTAACCCTAGACCGTTTCTCCTCCGGGTACTCAACTATAGAGACCGCGATGCCATACTGCGAGAAGCCAGGACCTTGGGGGAAATCACCATTGACAACGCAACGGTGATGTTCTTCCCGGACTACACGGCGCGAGTACAGAGGCAGAGACACTCTTTCCTGGCGATAAAACGAAGATTGCGCGAAGCGGCCTTCAAGTACTCGCTACTCTTCCCAGCCAAACTAAGAGTGGTGGCGCGCGACAAAACACACTTCTTCGCGAGTCCCGAGGAAGCGGAGGCCTGGCTTGATGGCGGGATGCCGGACGCGCCGCGGCGGGCGCTGGGAGCTGCCGCAGCGGAGAGGGCGAGAGGATCAAGACGACGGCACCGCCGCAGGTCGCCCACGCCGCCGCCGGCCCGGGGGGCGACGGGCCGCTCCCCACCGGTGGACCTCGTCCAGCAGGAACAGCGGGATGCCTTGCGCAGGGTGGCGGAAATCAGCAACTCCCCGGCGTCGTCGACCCGACCGGACGCTAGCCCGACGGTGCCCTCAACGGATGACGAGGCGATCTATGGCGTCCCGGACACGAAGGACTCTGGGGGACCCCCGGAGGTCACACCACAAACAGCGGACCTTTTCGGCTGAGGGGGCCCGGTGGTGAACTGCCGCTTGATACGTGACATTGGCCTACCTGAGTTCCTGTTTGGCTGCCCCTTGTACAGCTAGACCTACCTGAGGCCCCCTGCGCCCACACCGTTGAAACTCTGAGGGACTTGCCCACGGAACTGGACACTGTAAGTACATTCTCCGCTTATGAACACGTGGTTCGTACACCCACTTTACAGACATGTAGAAGTGTCTCTTGGTGCTGCATCACCGGCTTGCTGCCACAGACACCATTCGGGGGGGGACATGCCCATGCCCCCCCCCTGGCACCCCTACCCACACTGGCCTGACAACTGGGCGTACAGCTGCTACGGCCTTGAACAACAGACACTGGACGCCTGCCGGCCAGCAGCGACATGCACACACCACCCGGGAAGAATGTAGGGCGCTTCCAAGACTGCACTGTTTTGGTTACTGTTAAGAGATAAACCACACGAACCCCCTAAGACTGTATAGTTCATAAGCTCACTCGAGTGTTTGGACGGTGACCTGTTGTGAAGCCGACCTTTTGGTATTCTAGACTTTGTTGTTGCCATGTTCCGGCTTTCTATGTTCCCTTACTTCCCTCTCCCCCTACCCTGCTGGAGATCAAGACACTGCACACACATTACTCACTTTAGCTGCACGATGGGAGTGGGATGCTGGACCTGGGGGACCCTTGAGGTGGGGGCTGCGCCCTGGGGGAGTGGGGGAGATGCGCACGCACATGACCGCTATGGCTAACATACAAATATGCACCTGGAATGTCAGGGGGATGCACACACCGGCTAGGCGTTATCATATCTATTCGTACCTAAAGCGGCATAAAATCAACATAGCGCTGCTCCAAGAAACCCATTTGAGCGGAACTGAGGTGCGGGCGCTCCATCGTAGATGGCGAGGGCAACTGTATGCTACGGAATACTCCTCATTCGCTCGCGGAACACTGATATGGGTCCGCCCAGGGACCCCGTGGGAAGCCATTGACACTGTAGTGGATAGTGAGGGCGGGTATACAGCTGCGCAGGGCAGGCTAGATGGCCAATTTATTACACTGATATCCCTCTACTCCCCAAATGTTGATCAGGGCGGCTTCCTGGCGTGGCTATCAGCGACCATGGCAACTTGGCATGCAACTTCATGGATCATAGGGGGTGACTATAACTGCACCTTAGACATCACACTGGATCGTTCCTCCCCGCCCCCAGCCAATGCCCCTACCAGGGAAGCCACGAAAGCGCTGTTGGAATGGGCCACACAATGGGATTTGCATGATGTTTGGAGGCAGCGCAATCCAGGGGCGCGGACATACTCCTATTACTCTGGCGCCCACGATTTGCATGTCCGCCTAGACCGCTTCATGGCGTCTGCTGACCTCCTGCCCCATGTGACAGACACGCAGTACATGGGCCGTACGCACTCGGACCACAACCCACACTTCATGTCCATAGCCCGGGCCCACCCACACCCCCCTGTACCTACATGGCGCCTACAGCCAGCGCTGTTACTAGATGCGGCTTTCCGTGCTGCCCTGCTCGAGCGCGCCGCGCAATATTTTGAGGACAACGCCAGTACGGCAACTGATCCAAGGGTGGAGTGGGACGCCTTCAAGGTAGTGATACGAGGACACTGCCTACATGCCCAGGGGCAGGTGAGACACCAGCTGGAGAGAGACCTAACTAGGCTGGAATCGGACTTGCTTGCACGAGAGGGGGAGGCTGTGGATGGGGACGGTGGCCCACTACATGAAGCCCACACGGAGCACGCGCGCCTTTTGGAGCGACTTCGCAATGTCAACTACGCTGCGCACTCGGCGAGAACGCATCATCTCGGCGACAGACCGGGCAAACTTTTAGCGTGACTGAACTCGCGGGACGCCCGCTCCACCCCGGTGACGGCTATACAGGGAGAGGGGGGGGAACTAATGTACACGCAAACTGGCATCCATGACGCTTTCACTGCCCACCATAACGCATTGTATCGCTCTCGCCTCGCAGTCCCTTACTCTGATATAACCGACTATCTCTCCCCCCTGCCAATACCGCAATTGACTATTGCGCAGCAAGACGAACTTGGCGCCCCGCTGGAGGCAGACGAGCTCAGGGAGGCCATCTTTCAGCTATCCAATGGAAAAACCCCGGGCCCGGACGGGCTGCCGGCTGAATTTTACAAGGCTGGCCCGGACATCCTCGTCCCGGAGTTACTGCGAATGTACGCAGCGGCGGCGGAGGGAGCTGCTTTGCCCCCAACGTTGAATGAGGCCACATTGGTCTCTATCCTTAAACCAGGCAAGGACAGCACGCGAGTAGGCTCTTACCGCCCGTTGGCCCTGCTAAACACAGACTATAAAATCCTAGCCTCTGTTTTGGCTAGGAGGCTGGCCCCTCATGTACCCGCTCTGGTGCACCGGGACTAAAATGGATTCGTCCCCACACGCCACACTTCCTATAACATCCGCCGCCTCTTTCGGATACAGGAATACGCCACGCAACAGTGGCCAAGGGCGGGATGTCTGATACTGGACTTGGAGAAAGCCATCGACTCTGTCGAATGGCCGTACCTGAGGGCGGTTGCAGAGAAATACCGGCTGGGGGGGGGATACAACGCCATGATTGACCTACTTTATGGCAGACCGACTGTCCGAGTCCGTACGGGCCGCCTCCTCTCTGATGCCATCCGGGTCCGCAGAGGCACCCGCCAGGGCTGCCCGCTGTCGCCGCTGCTGTTCTCGCTGGCCATGGAACCCCTGGCTGCGACTCTCAGGACGCACGGACTGGAATGGGGAATTCCATTGGCGGATGGCCTACACGCGGTATCTCTATATGCAGACGACCTGCTGCTGTACGTCAGGGACATAACTGCCATCCCCGCCTCCCTCACTGACGTCTTCCGCACCTTTGAGGTGATGTCGGGCCTGAGGGTTAACTGGGCCAAGTCGGGAGCTTATCCCTTTGGTCCAACGACGCCTGAATGCGACGTCCGGCTGGGAGGGGACAGGTTGCAGTGGCATCCCACCACCTTCCGCTACTTGGGGATTAGAGTCTATAGAACCCCGGCAGACGTTTTGGACGGGAACCTCCTCAGAGCGATCGCATCTGTTCGAGCACAGGTTGGCTACTGGAACACCCTACCCCTTAATGTGCCTAGCCGGGTGGCACTGACCAAGATGATAGTGCTGCCCCGTCTATTGTACTATTTTGCAAACCTGCCCTTGTATGTTTCCGCCAAGCTGTTCCGCGACCTGGAGGCGCTGCTTCGCGGCCTCATCTGGAACAAAGGGAGACCGCGCGTAGCGTTGGCCAAATTATACATGCCCACGGACTCCGGGGGCTTGGCGGTCCCCAATATGGAGCTGTACTACCTCGCGGCGCAGATGCAATGGGTGGCGGGATGGCTGTGCGGCAAGCAGCTAGAGGACACTGCCTCGCATGCGGCTGCCTGGACGCGGGCACAAATCAATACACTGTTCCACCCGATGACCCGCACGCCCTGCCCCTCCCAGGTCTACCTGGCAGTGGCGCGCAGATGTTTCCTGCGGTGCCTTCACCTCACGCGCGCGACCAAACCGTACGCCCCGGGTTTGCCACTATTGGGCATGCCCGGCCCGACGGGACCGCTCACGGAGGCCCACTTGGCTGGATGGGAACAGGCAGGAGTCGACACGCTAAGCGATTTGTATGTAGATGGCGACTTGCTTACGTTCGCCGCCCTGGCTGAAGACACGGCGCTCCCGGCGGGGCAGTTCCTCCTGCATGCCTCCCTCATGCAAACGCTCACAGCCTCCTGGGGTGACATGGCGGTGGAGCCGCCGACGCATACCTTCATCCAATATCTGCAGGTTATGGGCAATGGCGCGCATGTCATACATTGGCTAGCACAGGCACTATTGGCACATTCGCAACCATCCACTTTGGCACTGAGGGAGCGCTGGGCGGCGGACAGGGGCAGAGACTGGACAGACAAGGAATGGGCGATGATACTGGCCAGCCCGACCAACATTCCACGCAACCCCCGCTTTAAACTTATACAATACTACATCCTGCAGCGTGCGTATCTCACACCTGAAAAGATTAACAGATATTTCTTGCGGGCGGACGCACTCTGCCAGCGGTGCTCGCTACCGGGAGCGGACCTCTTACATATGCTATGGCACTGCCCTGGTGTGCAGGCATACTGGAACGACGTGCTGTCACTAATTGAGCGCGGTGCAGATGGACGACTACCACGCACGTGGGATGCATGCATATCAGGCTTATACAAGCGCACAAAAGCAAATAAAGCGCAGGCGCGCTTTTGGGACATGGGTCTCATAACGGCCAAACGCCTGCTCACCAAACATTGGAAGGCAGCGGTCCCCCCGCACATTAGACATTGGAGGGCCTCCTTTGTTAACTGGGCGCAGGCGGAGAGTGCGGTGCTTCTCCGTGAGGAAACTGCAGGGCTCCGGAAGTTCCCCATCGCCCAGCTTTGGGATGGCCTCCTCGCAGCCTTTCAGGTGGCCTGCCGGGACCGAGGGATAACCTGAGCCTTTGGAGGGCATCGCTGCCCTGCTAGCTGGATGGCGACATCCCTGAGACCATGACAGAGATGGCTCCCGGCCCCCTCTGCTTGCTTGCCCCCCTAGCGCCTCTCGCTTTTGCCCTGCAGGAGGCTGTTGCCAGGCATCGCCTGCGGTGCGTCTATGACGCGCGCGCGGGGCTTTCTGCCGCCGCAGTCTGAGGCGGCGCGCGCGGTACCGGGATACGGGCACAAACGGGAAGATATGACCACTCCGCCCTACTCAGGAGCTCCCTCCTAGACACAGAGGAACACCTCACTCGTACGAAGGGGTAACCTAGGACTGCGGACACAGACACAGCGGGCTCTTGGCCCTTTTGACAGCCTCCTGTCCCCCCCTCCCCCCCCCCGGCCTGCTGCTCGGCGCCCCTCTCGTGTGGCCCAGCTGTGCCCCACTTGACAGCTGCTGTCTCCTCCTACTCTAACGCAGAATGATCTCCACCTCCCCCCCCCCTTACCCTGGACCTCACCCGAGTTTATGACCCTAGTCCTGATCCCTCCAATCGCACTACACACACGGGGAGCAGTTTGGTTGTTGGTTACGCTCCCTGACCAAACCCCTGTCCAACCACAGAGAACAGTTGCTGGAAGTGCTATCCGACGCCCCCGAGGCGCTGCCCTACCTAGCGCGCCCTGTGTAGCACTGATGAGGCAGCAATGGCGCGCACTACGTGCAGGCGGCGGTTATGCCCGGAAAACGCGGAATGATCCACTCGAAGCGCGCAGCGTTGCATACCAGGCTTACACAGGCGCTCGGCGGCTTGGGGAGCACACCGCTGGGGGGACGATAGCGCGCCACGCATCGCGCGTATAGAGCTGAACTGCGAAGCTGCACACTGGGCTCGCCGGATATACACGCTGACATGTATGCCTTTGTGAGCTATACTGCAACCTCCTCGTCGCGCTCCAGCCTACGCCAAGAGTAGGACACCAGGGCTCCGTTGCCCGGAGACCTTGGCATTTGGGGGTAAACCTGGTGCCTTGCGCGATTCCCCCTACGGGCCTAGGTGTTAATCGACGGCGCTGCAATGTGGGCTGGAACACAGCGCCATCCTCTATTGCAGGCAATGCGCTTCAGATGCGACGCGACAAAACACAGAAAAGCACCATAGACCCACTTTCACACAATGTACACACCTGATTCCTATGCAAATGTTCAACTGTTTACCGCCGCCGGACCTCCGGGTTGCCGGCTAAATGGCTGTGTCTCACCATCTGGACATGTATGTCTTTGTCTTGCTGATTCGACGCTCTGGTTAGTGAAAGTACATTGTAAGTTGACGCAACTGCGGTTAATAAAGGTTTTCAAAAAAAAAAAATATCTCTCACATTGATGGCCGGATGGGGCCATATTTAGAGATTACTGCGGCCCAGCGGTGAGCCCTGTACCTTTGCTGCGGATCCTCTGAAGGAACCAAAATGTTGGTGGACAGCTGTCAGTTCTAAGTGCCATCCACCAATTTTTTTGTTTTTCTAGATGAATCTCCCAAAGTGGGAGTTTCTTTTTGAGAAGCAAATAACTCATGAACTATATAGACAGTGAGTTTTTTCCTCTGGGCTTGGGGGTCATTCTTTTTATTTTTATGTTCATTGCTCCGAGGGTCTCCTGGGGTGACAAACAGAAATAAATAAAGACTTAGAACTGTCATCTCAAAATAGGGGGGTGGTTTGTCCAGCACTCCATCGCACTGTCGGAGTAAGCTGTTTGTCAAGAAACCCAATGGCGGTGCTGCCGATGAAAAACTGGTGGTCTGCCGACTTACAATAGGGCAGGCAGGTGGAGAGTTTGGCTGAGTGCCCTGTCCACCAAACTCTAAATCAGGCCCATGTACAAATGCAGATGAATGAATATGACATTTGGCGAGGTATTAGCAAGTTAAGTGTGGGTGACAAAGTAGTACAAATGCACTTTAATAGTGCACGGGTTTTGGTAGGTAGCCTATAGATGGGTTAGGTAATACTATACATATCCTTAAGACATGGAGAGTAGCAGTTAATCATATTGAAATAGAGTACAAGAGACTGTCATGAGGTAGTAACTTTACCAATAGGTGTTTTTGAAAACTGTTTTTTAAAAAGATGTGAAAAATGGATTAAGTCTGATGCCTAACAGGGTGTCAATTAGGGGTGGGCGGAATTTGCGAAATCCACTTTCGCAAATTATCGCGCAAATGTTTAAAATTATCGCAAACAAGCGGAAATATCACGAAGATGCGGAATTTTTTTTCCCGCATGTCATGTTCGCGAGATTTTCTGCATGGTTGCGGGTCGCCAACTTACCCATGTGGTTGCTCGCGGGCGCGGCCATCTTGTTTTGAGTTGTCTCGCGGTGCATGATCGCGAGAAGAAAGACGTGATCGCGCGACGCATGACGTCACTGCGGGCGCGAACTGTCGCGAGACAGCGCAAATGGCTAAAAACAATCCAACATCTCATGGAGAACGCGACCGGATCAAGAAAACTTGTCGGCGAACGCAGGGATTCAGGTAAGGCGATCGCGCGCGTGCGAGAATGTATTATTTTACAGCGCGAGCAAGAAACAAATTATCGCCAAGCTGCCGAAAGCGGAAATTTTGACATTTTCGCGCTCTCCGCGGAACGCGAAAATGTCAAATTATCGCAATTTCCGCGAACGGAACGAAATTTTTGCCCAGGCCTAGTGTCAATCTAAAATATTGGTTGATTTAATTGTGCCAAGGTCTTAAACTTCCACCAGACAAAACGCATATGCTAGTTCCAATACTAAAGTAACTGAACCACAGAAATGGACTCTGAATTGGGCCACATTATTAATTGAAACCCATGTATCTGTATTTACTGTGCATTAGGCTTAATTAAGGGGCTAACACATATTCAATACCTGAGCAAAATAAAACGTGGAATGGACAAAATTCAAGTTCAAAGAATTAACAGAGCTCTTGCCCACCCCTCTTCAAAGATTGGGAAACACTCAGTTTAGTGAAGCAAATCCAATACACAATGGCAAAAAACTGGCATCTTGACTGGCATCATAAACTATACAGTGTGCACACGAGCCAACCTCCGTCCACTTAGCCCTGACCCAACATATAATAAGCAAAATAATTAAACAGTGCAATGTGCAAAATCTATTGGCTTTATTGTGATAAAATAAAAGCTATACACTGGGTGGCATTTATCAAATGTGAAAATGGGCCTGATGCTTGCTTGCTAATATCACCTTCATCTATGGTCCATTGGACCAACATGAAGGTAGCAATATAAATCAGCTTGTGAAGTATATCACAGTATTCAGAGCACATATCATTGATATTAAGAGTTATACCATGAGCCTCATACTTCAGACAAGGCAACATTTATTAACTGTGCCAATAAGAAGTATTAACTGTGCCTCTATGAATGCACTTGGTAGTTGTGGAAAACAATGACTGTTCTTGTGGCTTGGAGAGGCCACCTTTCCCACTGTCCCCTTCTTACTCGTACGCACAGGATAGTTAGAGGGCCAATGGTATGGTGTTTTACCACATTATAGAGTTTTTAAAAAACATCCTGAAAAAATATCATCTCCAGAATATTGACTACCACTGTAGCGGCTAGGTATCTATACATAGGTACATGGATATACCATTCTTAATTGCACCTTATGTGTGTTTTGATGATATAATATATGTTAAATATAAAATATGTCGTATTCTTTATAGTCATATTGCTCATCTTTGATTGCAGAAGATTGTTTAAGACAGGGAATGGGACTGTTTCTCTGGTGAGGAGGGTTGTGAAGCCCAATAGGCTCATGTACAGTACAAAGTGCAAGGGTGTCTGGCTCTAAGAAAAGCACTGGGCTTGCATGGAGGGGGCAACAGAAGGCTAACATGGAGAAGGTAGAAAGGAAACAGAATATGCGCACTCAGAGTTCAACAAGTAGACAGTTTGAAAATTGGTAGTTGGTGCAGACGAGTCTATCCCCCCGAGTTGGGAATTCAATTCAAGCAAGGTAGGCACGCTCCTGAGAAGGAAGTGTCACTCGTGTTGCACTCGTTAAGTGACACTTCCTTCTCAGGAGCGTGCCTACCTTGCTTAACATGGAGAAGGCCCATTTGCTCTAACGCTGACGTGGGAGCAACCACTGAGCGCTTCTTTTCTCTCCATCACACGACCAAGGCTTGTCCACATTAGGGGTGGGTGGAATTTGAGTAGTCGCGCTACGCAAAGCTCCGCGAAATGGTAAAAAATCTCCGCGAGCACGCAGAAATTCCATGAATACGCGGAATTGCTTGTTCGCGATGCTTTTTTCCTGTTCGCGAACGCTGTTTGCGTGCTCGGGGGAAAATATCCCACGAACACGCATTTTGAGAACACGAACAAGCAAAAAATTCTGTGAAGCCGCGAAACGCAGAATTTGGGGTAATTCCGCGTTCTCCGCAGAACGCGAATTTACCCAAATTCCGCAAATTACGCGAGCGGAACGGAATTTACCGCCCAGGCTTAGTCCACATTGGAGAGACCTTAGGAGCATGAGAGGAGCTTGGTGCACAAACCTTGGTCACATTTTATGCTCCCTTCAGCCTAGTAGAAGTAGGAGGAATCTGCACCTCTTAGTGAGTGTGCAGTCCCTGTTCAAATGGCCAGCCTTGATTTCCCTTTTACTTCTTTCCTTGTTCATGATGTGCCGTTGTACCACAGGAGTCAGAATCCCTGTCTTTAAAAAAGTGCATGACTAGTACTTATGTCACCAATGCCTAATCTGCTACATCATTTAGCATCATTTTACTCGTTTGACATCATCTCTGCCTCGTGTATGTTTCCATAGGGATTACTGGGACTTTTCTTTGGAGAGGGGGAGAGTTTTATATAGCGCGAACTAGACCCGAAGGTATGAGAGCACTTTACATGAGCACCAGTTGTGTTACCAACAGACACATTTATTTTTGTTAGGCACGGGGAGATTAAGTGATTTGGCCAGAAACACGGGATGTTGAGCATCTCTGCCGAGACTCGAATAGGGTTTCCCAGCTTTGAGGTCGAACCGCCCTAGCCATTAGGCCACATCCTCCGCCCATCTTCTCTGATTACCCCATATTTTGACATATATGCGCACAGCACCCCATTACTTGTACAGTGTGGCTGTCGTTATAGCCTTAGAGCCCGCCGTAGTGGGATCTAATGTCCATTAAATGCCTGGTCCAGTGTTAAAGGTCTGAGACGAAGGTGAGGGCCTTTAACAAGGAAGCGGGACTTTAATAGCCGGTAGAGCCCGCTATGGAGAGCTCTAAGGCTATTAGAACATTCCGCCACTAGAGGGTAGAACGTTCCAATTTTTTAAACAAAAGCCTCACTGAGCCCAAGGGGTTGAAATGTTTGGAATGTTGATGCTTCTACCAGCCATTGTTTTCAATGGAGCGCTCAATATTCTTATGTTCTAATATGCTTTAGTCTCAACTATAATCATCATGTACGCGCCTATCTCTCACACCTCCTCCGTAATCACACTGGTAGGCCCTGCACCACTAAACAAGATAAGTGCATCTCTCTGGTCACTCAAGCACAACACCAAACAGCTTCCCATATAGGATCGCAACAAATTGACCACTCCTCCAACCACACAATCCCCCAGGGTGTAGTGTGCAACCCGTCTGGGAATGTGCTTCGGTGCCCCTCAAAGAGTATGAAGCACTAAATAAATGCTCAAATACAATACATTACACGTACAAAGGAGTTTGTTCTCCTGCACTTATAGGTAAGCCGCTGTTCCCAAGTAGTTTTTTCACAATAGGCATCACCCACTTTTTCTTTTTAGGGAGATGGACAGGTAACAGAGTCAAGTCGAGGGGTTGCGGCTTTAATAAGTGATGATGGTGAGTGGTTCAGGTTGCACAGGCTGTCCCCATTTTAGACGTTGTTGGTTGTATGTCTTTTATTTGAATGGGTCTTCGTAATTAAGCAATAAACTGGGAGTGTGGTTACTTGTGACAGCGGTGCTAGGCAACGTGGTGAACATTTCGTTCAGTAGAGTACACTTCTTCAATTCAGAAGTAAAGGAAGAGCGAAATATGATGGTATATTTTTGGATGGATGGTGTGTGGCACACTTAGAGGCAATGAGGTTTGTAGGTTCTTGGGCTATAAATAGGAATCCAATCCCTAACAACCACCATCCCCTCTCTTCTTCCCAAATGTCCTTTATCTTCCCATCTACGTTCTCCCTCCAAACACACACTCTCACTCTCTCTCCTCCCTTTGCACCACTGTTTCCCGCCTCCACCACCTCCCTGTCGGTCCATCTGTCTCTCTCCTTCCATCTATTTTCATTACTTGTTCAGGTCATTTCGGATTTTCATTTTTAGGAGTGCTCACATGCTAAACATGTATGTTAACCTCATTTGGGCAGATTGCACGAAGTCTGAAAGGAGGACGTAATCCCCAGAGATAGCATAATTACCTATTAAAAGTACAACTTGCTGATTGTAGAGGGTAAACTAATGAAACCATTCCATCTCTTCCTCGTATTTCTATATCTTCAGCTGACATCTGCCTTCTTTCTTGTCTGTCTCACATCTAAATTTCAAGTTTTCTGAGGTATTTTGGAATTTACTCATGTAACAATGTCAGAAGATTGTTGGGAATCCTGTGGTTGGATGTACTTGACCACGAGCGTATTCAGATAGTTTCAAGAGAGTTTAATCAGCCAGGTGATGACAGCTCTGCAACCAAGAAGACGGAAAGAGTGCTATGACTGTTCCTGTTTTCTAAAGCACCACATCCTGAAGAGAACCTCCCAAAGGGAAAACAAAATATAAATAAGGTTGGAAAGTTGGAAATCTAACTTGACTATTAAATCAAGCATTGGCAATGTCAATATTGGTGCTAAACGACTTAGTTTGTGAATGCTTGTTTTGTTTCGTCAATGCATTTGCAAAAATGTATTGTTGGGCGACCTGCTTTGCCCTCATCATTATTTTAAAAAGTTCTAAAAGCAAAAAAAATGTGGGTCTGAAAAAGCACTCATTTCCATAGTAGCCTCTAGATTTAGGGGAATCATTAATTCTGTGTGTGAATGTGCTCCTTGTCAAAGATCAAAGAGCAGAGTGCTGCCACTCACAGTGAAGTTAGCAAATGGCTGAAGTGGGCTGACGAATTGCCTCATGCTGCATGCTGTAGTGGGTTTCGGAAAACTGTGAATGACGCAACAACAGACTAATGGATGAAGGAATCTGTCTGAAAACCACTATAAGTTACGTATATTATATTTACCATTTTAGTAAAATCAAAAGGCAGACCTACAAATGAGTTTTCTACTGAGTTGTAATGTGCATATGTTCATTATAAAGTCAAAAATAATTTTACTGCTCTTTCAAGTTCTCTAAATGGCACACAGAATCTTGGAGCTGGTTCACAAAAAGTTGTATATCTGCACCTACAGGATTACTGCGAGAAATATGGGTACGATTGTCCAAGGACTGTTAGAATGTACTGTGCACCAAATATGACATTGGTGACGTTTACTTCTGATGTCCTAGGGCCCCATACTGTATATCCCCAGACAGGGCAACAAGTGCGCTCTTTTAGAATTTGATACTCAGCATTAAAGAGATAGGGCAGTCTAAGGCTAACTCGGAATGTTGCTCTGGGCTACAAACCCATGGCCACTTGCGGCACCGGAATGTCACTTTTTTGACGTTCCGGTGGTGCAATGTATCCCAGCATATTTACAAAGCCACGTAAAGCCACTTTACGTGGCTTTTCATGGTTTTTTAAATATGTGCCTCTCTCACGCAGAACACTGTGTGAAAGGGACGTTCCATGGGTGTTGCTGTGGGTGTTCCCACACAACATCCATGGAATCTGAAATATTTCGAGATTTACGACAAATTGTAAACCTAGGATTGCATCAGGGAGGCGCAACAAGGAGAATATTTTCATTTCTCCTTGTCTTTTTCTTTTTCTATGTGTGCTCCATTCTGCAGCACACATAGAAAGAGGCACTCGCCTGATTTGATGGAATTTGTGCAGGAAGGTGTCCTTTTCTGCACAAAATCAATCAGCCCTGCAACGCAGGCACCATTGCACCATGGCAGCCCATTGTGCAACAGCGCTGGGGAAAATCTTATAGATACGGCACATGCCTGTCCTTTTCTTTTGATGTAGGGCAGCGCAGCAAGATTATTTCCGGTGCTGTCCTACGTCAAAATCTCATAAATGAGGCCCTCAGAGCGTAGATATGCATCAAATAACGCTCATTAAAGCAATGTCCAGTCAGTCTTTTTAAAAAGCAGAAGTACTGTAATGCATGCAAAACTACATACTACATACAAAATTCAAATATATATACAAAATAGCAGGTGGATAAATCAGTGGGAACCCCCTCTAAAGATCTTGCGAACTACAGGCCATGCACACTAAAGAGAGATCACATGGATCATCTAATCTTTTAAATGCAGACAAGATCCTATAGATCTGAGGCACCTGTAACGGTTTGCTTGCCAGAGGACCCTAACCCCTAAAACCACTAGCCCACCCATATAAGCTTATGGCTATTCATGAGGGACACAGTGATTAAAAAAGAGTCATGCCTACTGGTTTTGACACAGGGTGGTCCCAATATATTGAATAAGAACATAGATGTTTCACTCTGCATAAACATATCAGTACAGTTTATGAAATATGAGCACACTTCACTTCTCTGTATTGATAAGCCAGACTCATTGGTTTCAATTGTAAACCTTACAAAATTGCAAACATTTCAATGAAAGGTAAAATTTCTAATGGGAGACAGATAATCTAAAATAATAAATCACAGGGCCAAGAACTCAATGGATCCACCAAGAGATCAACTATTGGAGCTGCAGCTAAACCTCTCCTGGTGCCATGAATTAATTCCCTCTGGAGACCTCAACTGGCACTATTTCAAAATGATGCAGACCTCTTGTAGGCTCCTGCAGCAACAGAATGCAGCCCCTAACTCACTTTTCAACATTTTCTGTGGTGTCCCTGCACTTTTGGGGCTTGCAAATCCTTTAGCCCCAAGCAGGAACCCATAGAGGGCACTTCTCAACCCAGGTGAACCCGTTGATGCAGCTGCTTGGCTGTTTTCATGCGTTTCCCAGTGTTTGATACAAATAAGCGGGGTCCTTGTGGGGGAATACATGCACTGGTCATCTGGCACTGCGTGGGAGCCCCAAAATTCTCATGGTCCATGCCGGCATCCTACTTGCTCAGCCATTTCCTCTGGGTGCCAGCTGGGTAACAAGATATCTCTCCTCCTCATCCCACCTGCTTTCCCCACTCTTCAAATTTAAGTTGGCCATTTCTGGTTGGTTGTGGCACTGCTGCTTCCTCTACTACATCTGCTTCTTCTGCCTCAGCAACAGCTGGATGTAAGAGCCTGGACCTGCCCTCATGTCCAACCCTTGGAAGTCTCAAGGTCCTCATGGCCAACCTCTATCTTTGCCTGCACTTCTCAAGCACTCAAGTCCGGCAACCAATTCTAGGGTGCCTGTGTGTCCAGCAGGAGCCTGTGGCACGTGTCGAGCGCCGCCTGGCTTCTACAATACTTTGTTTTGCAGTTTACGTCCTGAGTGCCAGGCGCGGCCTGAGGGCATAAATAATGGGAGAGCAACCGCTCAAGGTCACTCCTCGGAACCACAGATCTGGTGTATGCATTCCTTATGTTAACACTATAGACCTGAGTGAAGCCTATAACTGTTGCACACCCCCCCCAGTTTACACTGGCGACGAGGTGGGTCGCGCACCCTGCGGCCACCTGCACGTGCCGCTGCCCACAGCACTCACTGACGAAAAAACAACAACCGGAGGGGATCCAAGCTGACTGTGCAGCACGCAGTGCCAGATCTCTGGGCCCAGCAGCTCTTGTGGCTCAGGGCCCCCCGGAGATCAGTGGAAGTGCATGCCAGCCGGGCGCAGGTGATGTAGAAGACCGCAGCACCCCAGCACGGATGAAGCAGCGCCACCTATTGGCTACAAGTGCACACTGCAACACGTGTGTGGCAACGTTCCTGTGAGCCAGGAGAGGGAAAGAGCTGCTGAGGCCTGGCCTCAACCCCACATGAGTGCTGAGCGAGGTGAGCGCCATGAGACGGCCCTGATGCTGCCTGTGTACCGCAAACCTGCAGAAGTCAGTAAGAGACCCACCCTGGGGTATCAGTGTATCGAGGCCTGTCTCCAGTGGGTGAGGCTGAGGCTTGAGACTGTGCAAAAAGAATAACAGAGAAGGCAGTGTGAGCTGAGTACTGACTGGAATTAAATAAAAAAAAGGTCAGAAGTGAGGAAAACAGCCACCAGAGAACAGGTGCATGGCATAAGTGTTGGTCAGACAGAAAGAGACCAGACACAACGCTGCACAGTACAGGGGAACTGCTCTACACCAGTGGCACCATAGAATCTCAGTCTGCATCACCTACCTAAGCACTGATGCTTGCACTGCTACACTCTGTTCATGGGACAACATCAAGTACCACCCATGCCGGCTACCCACTCTTCAGTAAGGCGCTGCCGCCCTTCAGTGAGTTGGCGGACCCTGCGACTGCTGCGCCACACTAACGACAGTAGGTCAGGCGCCTACAAAACTACTCCTGCACCACCCGGGAAACAGATGGCGCAGTCAAGAGGTCACTGCTGATGCACTTTGGCGGGGCAGACATGTACGACCTGTTTGAAACCCTGCCCAACACAGGAGACAATACAGATTGTCACATGGCGGTAGCAGCTTTGAACAGACATTTTGATCCCCAGCTCAACCCTGACTATGAGTGATTCAAGCTGCAGCAGGCCAGACAGTGGGAGGATGAATCAGTGGATGGGTTCTACGCAAGTCTGTAGGCTGGCGAGAACATGCATTAACATCAACCAGCAGGATGAAATTAAAGCCCAACTATCACAAGGCTGCAAGTTGGCAACCCTTGGACGCCATGCTGGTGTTGGTGGATGAGATGGAGATAGCCCAGCAAAAGAGAGAAAGCCCAGGCGGGCACGACCCGCAACAACAAGGTAAAAGAAGAGCAAATAGATACCATGCAAAGATGGTCTGACTCAAACTCCCAGTGGGGCGAAGCTGCAGGTGAAATGGTGTGGCAATTGTGGCCTAGAGCACCAGGTACCAAACACCTGTCCTGCCTGAGGCCGGTGCTGCTCCAGATGCCTACACAAGAACCATTTCGCAAAAGTATGCCGAAGCGAGGGCCTCGGCCAGGAAACAGAGGCAAGGTAAGATCCACCTTATGACAGCTGTTGATCAAGAAGGATGAGATCCAGGGCCCACTGACAGGTGACAGCCAAAGACCTTATGTGAACTATAATGAAGACGACAGTGAGGTATTCACCATATCATTTGCCAGAAGAGAGGACAAGCAGAAGAGGCCTCCACCAATGTGCATGGTGGAGATTGGCAGCACAATCATCAGGGCACTGATTGATAATGGCGCCTCTGTCAACGTAATGGATTCGGCACAGTTTGACAGGCTTGTATATCACCCCAGGCTAGCTCCAACAAAAGCAAAATTTACATATATGGTGGCAGGGAGCAGCTGCCCCTGAATGGGGTGTTGGAAGTCATGGTGGTAAGTGACGGAAGAGCAATGCGAGCCTGATTTCACATCACAGAAGGAGAAACTAGTGTGCTGTTAGGTTGCCACACTGTGGAAGATCTGGGGCTCGTCTTCTTTGCCTGACAGATACACAAGTAACATGCTGGAGTTCCCTCAGCTGTTCAAAAGGCTAGGGCGACTGAAGGGCACTAAGGTCCGACTACACGTGGATGAGATTTTGAGGCCAACAGCACTTTGACACCTGTGGCCACACGTGGAAAAGGAACTGTGGAACCTGGAAAAACAAGAAGTGATTGAGAAGGTCACCGCCTCAACCCCATGGGTCTCACCCCTTGTGATTGCATCAAAACCCAAACAGCCAGCTATCCAACTGAGCTTAGACATGTTGTTCCCTAATAAAGCCATCAGGAGGGAATGACAGATAGCCCCCATGATGGATGACAATGTGGCAGATTTGAACAGAAACCAATGGTTCTTCAACTCAACTTAAAGACTGGCTATGATCAGCTAAAACTCGAACCAGCCAGTCGGTACATCACAACCTTTTCAACTCACATAGATCTCTGCCGGTATTGGAGATTGAACTTTGGGAGATCATCGGCAGCAGAGGTGTTTCAGAACACAATCCGCTAAATCCTCTTTGGCCCGGTGGGTGTCCTCAACATTAGCAATGACATCTTGATATTATCAGACACCCTTGAGGAGCACCATGTAAACTCAGAGACACCCTTCAAAACCTGGCAGACTGTGGGTTGACAGTCCATTTCCAAAAGTGCTTGTTCTATGAAACTTTTAAAGAATTCTTTGGATACATCTTCTCAAGGGAAGGGTTGCGCTTTAACCCTAAGAAGGTGGAGGCAATCAATATTCATCCCTCGCAATGACACTGAGGTGCAGAGTTTCCTGGGTATGGCCACTTATTCTGGTAGATTCATTCTGAACTTGGCAACTCTTTTTCAGCCAGTGAGGGCATTGAAAAAAGCTGACGCACAGTTGCTGTGGGCCCCGCAAGCTGATGGGACCTTCCGCCAAGTGAAGGGGATGCTGCTGGCAGGCACTACTATGGCCTATTTCACTCCAAAGCACTTGACAGAGCTGGTGGTCAATGCGAGCTCAGTAGGGTTTGGAGCTGGGCTGATACAGGAGAAGAATGAAAGGTCCTGGGTCCCCATTGCATACGCCAGTGGAGTACTATCGGACACGGAGAGCCGGTGTGTGCTAATTGAGAATGAGGCTCTGGCCATCAGGTGGTTCTGTTGCCAGTTTCATCTATACCTCTGTGAACAATGGTTACGGGTCATCACTGACCATAAGCCTCTGGTTGCACTGTTTACAGGGACATCTCGGCACGCTCTGACTCATATCGAGTGGTAGGCACTGCAGCTGCAACCATACCAGTTTGACATACTGTATCAACTGGAGGTCAACAACCCAGTGGACTATCTGTCGGACATCTGCAAGGAGTCATCTGCAAGGAGTGCCCAGAGGTGGCCGAGGAGGATGATAGGGCAGAAGATTTGTGAAAGTGGTGGGGCATGACGCATGCCCAAGGGCACTGTCAATCGCAGAGATCACAGAAGCAACCCGATCTGACGCAAGCTTGTCAAAAGCCAAATAAGCACTAATGAAAAAGCAATGGCGAAATTCCCTTGATGGGTCCAAAACACTGGAAGAGACTGAGCAAAAGACAATGAGTCAGCACTGGCACATAAGGGATGAGCTGAACACCTGAAGTGAAGGACTGCTATTCAGGGGGAGGCAAATTGTAATATCGCATAGCCTCCAAGCCCGGGTTGTCAATTTGGTTCATCAGGGTCACCAAGAAGTGGCCAAGACTGAGAGACAAGGTATGGTTCCCTGTAATGAACACCATCATGGAAGAAAAGGTGTGATCACAAGCAGAGACCTGTTCCCATCACCAATCGTCACGAAGGAGCCATGTCTGCAGCAATGGTCCCAGGTCAGCATGGACTTCGGGAGCTTCCGTGGATGGACGGCTCACAACAGTTATCATAGACAGCCACACAGTGGCGGCTCGCCGAGGGAGTGCTGTGGGCAGTGGGGCGGGGCGGGGCAGGGGAGGGGCAGGGTAGGGGGTAGTAAACTCTGGCATATGGCCGTATGGAGTTAAGTAAATAAAGAAAGAAAGAAAGCAATTTACATTGCGCGAGCTGCAACGCCAACTCGGCGATGCAGCGCGTGCAATGTAAATTGTTTTCTTTATTTATTTATTTACTTAACACCATACAGCCGTATGCTGGAGTTTACTACCCCCGCCACGCCTCACCGCCCTACAGCACTCCCTTGGCGAGCCGCCACTGCAGCCACACCAGGTACCCGGTGGTCAAAATCATACAGTCCACTGCATTTTCCAAAGTGGAGCCTGCATAGGAAATAGTGTTTGCCATGCTGGGGCTCCCAGACAAAGTGAAGATAGACAATAGGCCTCCATTCCAAGGGCAAGAATTCAAGGAATTCATGCAGTTGCTGAACATTAAGCACCAGAAAGTGACCAGGCCAATGAGGAGGTGGAGTGCTTCATGCGCACACCGAACAGAGTTCTCAGAATAGGCAAACAAAGGAGAGGACATGGAGTGCTGTCTCCAAAGGTTCTTACAAGCAAACCGACAAACACCCCAAAGTACGACAAACTGTGCACCAATGGACTTGTTGATGCGAATGGCCACCCAAGACTGTATCCCCACTGAGCCTCAGGGAAGACCTGTCACCCCAGACTTACAGGCTACTCAGGAGAGAAGGAAAAGTACAAACAACAAGGCTAGTCCAGCTCGATGAGCAGCACCCAATGGTCGCCTGGTGGGAGACCTAGTCATAATGCAAGATTGCCATCCAGGTCGGAAGTTCCGCACACCATTCAAGAGAGAGGTTTGGAAGGTGGTGGACATCCAAGGAACAATGGTCACTGTATAGCGAGGCCACATGACTGATGCCAGTAACATGTCCTGGTTTAAACAAGTGAAGTCCCCAGCTGGGGATGTGGTAGAGAACTTGGAGGAAGAAAAGGTCGCCATCGCTCCTCGTGCGGTGGTACCAGATCACCACCTTGAGGACACCCCAGACAACACCTACATAACTGTGGTGCCATCACACCTGCCAGGAGGGTACTCAGGATAATCTCACATTGTCCCCACACGGCTGGTGCCAGGATGGAGGAGGTTGAAGCCAAAAGTATGAACTTCACCCCAACCCAGCCCCAAGTCAGAGTCTGAACGATTATGTGTATACAGAATAGAAGTAGAGTGCCACCCGGCCTCTACAATACTTTGTTTAGCAGTTTATATCCCGAGTGTCGGGCGCGGATTGAGGGTATAAATAAATGGGGCAGCGACCATTTGGGGTCACTCCTTGGAACCACAGATCTGGTGAATGCATTCCTTATGTTAACACTGTACCCAAGGGAGGCCTATAGTGCACCCCCCCCCCCTCCGTTTACAGTACCCACACCTCTGGCACTCAGAACCACACCAGGGACCCTCTTCTTTGCAGGACTCCAGCAAGTTGTCTCTCTACTGGCCCCAAGATAGAGGTGAGATCTACTGCTGCTAGCTCTACAGCTACAGTGACAAAAGTACCAAAAGTGCAAGTCAGATACCAAGAATGATTCTGATGGGCTACAGGGAGCTAATACTATCTATGACCTCAGCAACAGTACAATGATGAACCCAACAATATCTATAACAACGGGTGATCATAGTGTGCTGGCAGATTGACTTCTGCGCATCAAGGATTGTATGCAGAACAATTGCCGATGAATTACTATGTCAATAAAAGAGGTATTTCATCTATGCCAGGAGATCTGGGCTTCATTTGGTTCATGTAAACACCCTCTGAGGATCTGCCCTCAAGCACTTGCCCTTAGATGTCTTTGATGCTGATCTGCCTCTTTTGTGCTGCAAGTACACTGAGCCAAGGGAACAGTTTTTTACAACATGACACTCATGAAAAGCTTTCCCTCTTTCCAACAGCTCAATTAAAAGATTGCTTCCGTTCTTGCAGTTATTATGTCACGTCTTTACTAACAGGAGGAGAACTATGCTGGACTATATGCCAAAATGTTAAATAATCTGCAATGGGCCTGTGCTGTGGGAGCGCATCAATGAAAGACAGAGCCACAGTTTGAAACAGCAGCTCCTCTTTTACTGTCTGCAGACCCAGCATCACTTAGAAGCGGGGTTCGGAATCCCCCACCTTTTTTTTGTTCGTGCCCCACCTGCTGGAGGATGCCTGGTGTTCTTAATATATTTCATAGGCCCCACCTTAGGGACACCATGGTGCATCGCACTGGCTGTGCAAAACCTCTTAAAAGGCATACGATCATAGTACTCCAGAACAGCTTCCATGCCTTTACTCCAGCATCTGAATCTGCAATGTGGTGCGGGTGTGAAGGTGTCCCCTCATATTCGTGTGACTAATACTATGCCAGATGCAAATGGGGGAACACACCCATGGAATTGCACTGAGGCAGCACAGATGTCTCAATCAATCAATCATTTTTTTGTAAAGTGCAGGCTACTCACCCGGAACGGGTCTCAAGGCGCTGAGGTAGAGAGAGAGGGTTTTCCATGCCTTGGCCGCCCTCCAGTTCTGCTTTTCTTGATCCGAGGTACAGTTGTGAGGGAGAGTTGGACCGAGTGGAGGGAGCGCTGGGGTGCGTGGAACACAAGGCGGTTGTTTAGGTTGGCGGGTCCGGTGTTGTGTAGTGCCTTGTGTGCGTGGGTGAGGAGTTTGAAGGTTATTCTCTTCTCTACAGGGAGCCAGTGTAGGGTCCGCAGGTGTTGGCTGATGTGGCAGTGACTGGACATTCTGGAATTTACGGGTGAGGTTCTTGTTGATCCCGGCGTAGAGTGCATTGCCGTAGTCCAGTCTGCTGCTGATGAGGGTGTGCGTGACCATTTTCCTGTCTTCGGGGGATCCACTTGAAGGTCTTGCGGATTAGGCGGAGGGTGTGGTAGCAGGAGGAGGTGATGGCGTTGACCTGGTGGTCCATTTTGAGTTCAGAGTCCAGGATGATCCCGAGGTTGCATGCATGGTCGATGGGGCCGGGGGGTTCTCCGAGGGCGGGGGGCCACCAGGTGTCGTTCCAGGCATTGGGGTGTGGGCCCATGATGAGTATCTCTGTTTTGTCCGTTTTGAGTTGAAGGCAGCTGCTCGTCATCTATCCGACGACGGCTGCCATTCCGTCTTGAAAGTTGAGTTTGGCGGTGTTGGGTTTGTTGGATAGGGAGAGGATGAGTTGGGTGTCGCCTGCGTATGATGTGATGTTGAGTCCGTGTGCTCTGACGATGGTTGCGATCGGGGCCATGTAGATGTTGAACGGGGTCGGGCTGATGGATGATCCCTGTGGGACTCCGCAGGTTGTTGGAGTTGGTTCTGAGAGGAATGGAGGGAGTCTGACTCATTGCATTCTGCCGGAGAGGAAAGAGCGGATCCAGTCGAGGGCCTTGTTCCGATTCCCACGTCGTGGAGTCTGAGTGCTAGGGTGTGGTGCGAGACAGTGCCAAAAGCCGTGGAGAGGTCAAGGAGGATGAGGGCTACGGTCTCTCCTCTATTGAGGAGGGCGCGTATGTTGTTTGTTGCTGCGAGGAGTTATGTTATGTTATGTTATGTTATTACTTTTTGTATAGCGCACAGATGCCGCAGCAAAGTGGCGTCCTGGCGCTGAGAAGACGGTAAAACATAACGGTGAAAAAGTACTAGTCATGGATGAGCTGAAAGACCTAAATAGTGGCAAACAGGAAGGTTTTCAGACATTTCCTGAAAGGAAAAAGGTTAGTAATAGAACGAAGCGAAGGGGGGAGGGAGTTCCAAAGTGAGGCGGCTAGCACCGAAAAAGAGCGTCCGCCCATTCTAGCTCTTTTGAAGCGGGGAACTATTGCCAGATTTAATCCCGCAGAGCGGAGCGCTCTGTTCGGGAGATAAGGAAAAATTGTCTGGGCAAGGATAGGAGGAGTAGACAGCTTTAAAATTTTAAAAGTGAAACAAAGTGCCTTAAATTTAATCCTCTGTTCCACCGGAAGCCAGTGCAAATTTTGGATGGTTTGGCGAGCAGAACAATAACGAGGCAAGCCAACCAACATCCTGGCCGCCGCGTTTTGGATACGCTGAAGGCGGAGAAGCTCAGCTTTATTCAATCCCAGTAGAAGCGAACTTGCGTAGTCCAGTCTGCTTAGGACCATAGCCTGAACTATGATTTGCCTGGTGGTAGGGTCAAAAAATTTAAAGATTGGTCTGAGACACTGTAGGGTGCCAAAACAGATCCCGGCCAGTCTTTTGGTGTAGGGAATGTAGGACAACTTATTGTCGAACCACACCCCAAGATTCCTGACCTCGTCAACCGGCACCGGAGCAGGGCCAAGCTCCGGGGGCCACCACTGGTTGCCCCAGAGATCGGTGTTTTTTCCGAAGATTAAAACCTCGGTTTTTGAGGCATTCAGCTGCAACTTGTTATCCGACATCCATTCCATGATCCCTCGCAACGCGACCTGAAAGGCAGCAGCGTCCATTGCGGACTCACCATTAAGTGCCACCGCCAACTGGGTGTCATCGGCGTAAGACACCATGGTGAGACCGTATCGCTGGGCTACCTCGGCTAGGGGTTGGACGTATAGATTAAACAAGGTTGGGCTGAGAGCCGACCCCTGAGGAACACCTTGCAGAATGGAACGAGAGGCGGAAACAAAAGGCGGCGTGGACACCTGAAAGGATCGGTCAGTAAGAAAAGACCGAAACCAATCGAGCGCAGTCTGGCCAACCCCAGCTTCAGAAAGCCGTTGAAGGAGGATGGAATGAGAGACGGTATCAAAGGCAGCGCTAAGATCTAACAGGATTAGCGCTACCGTTTGGTCTCTATCAAGCAGCTTCCTGATTTGTTCCACTACCGCAAGGAGAGCGGTCTCAGTGCTGTGATGCGCTCGAAACCCATTTTGAGAGGGGTCGAGGATGTTAGCATCCAACAGATGGGAAGACAGAATGTGGTTGGCATGAGACTCCGCTAGTTTGGAAATCCAGGGGAGGAAGGAGATGGGACGGTAACTCTCAGGAAGAGAGGGGTCCAGGGAAGGTTTTTTCAAAATGGGTACGACGGTAGCTTGTTTCCATTTAACTGGAACACTTCCTGTTTCAAAGGATAAATTAATAAGATCAAGGATCGCCGGAAAACAGCACTCTTCGAGCTCATGAAATTGTATAGGGCGCAAAGGGTCCGTAGGGGAACCTGACCTTACTTTCTTAGTTAGTTCTTTAAACTCCTCTGGATTAGGGCCACGAATGGAAAAAAGTTGTGGAATGGTGCAAAGCTTGGTACTAGGTGGACCAAGAGCCCGAGATTCTTGGGGAAAAGATCTATAAATTGTCTCAACTTTTTCTACAAAAAAAGTGGCGATTTTTTCGCATTGAGTCAATGTAGCTTTAACAGGAGTCGCAATCTGTTTATTAGTTAGCTCCTTACAGATTTGAAAAATGATCTTAATCGGATTTTGGCTATTTTTAATCTCCGTCGCATAATAGGTGGCTCTAGCTTTACAAATCGCCTGATGGTAGTGCCTCGTACAAGATCTGTAGGCTTTTTTGAGCTCAACGTCATACCTTTTGCGCCAGGCACGCTCCGCTTTTTTACAGGCGGATTTGAGAATTCTGAGCGAGTCCGTATACCAAGGACTCGAGGGACTAGATCTAATTTTAGTCCACCTGGCAGGTATGAAGGAGTCTAGAGCTGACGTAAGCCATTCACAAAAGCTATCGTAGCTACAAGTAATTTCTGTCGAAAGGGGAGCGCGATGTGTCAAGAGGAACTGCCGAAATTCCTCTAGTTGAAGCTTCTTCCAAGGGCGTTTAAAGACGCTTTGAGAGAAAGGTACGAACACAGGGGACGATAAAGTAATATGACCTTGTACTAAGAAATGGTCAGTCCAGGCCATGGGTGTGGGAGCGCTAAGTAGAACATTCGAAATGTTCGTAAGAAAAGGGTCGAGTATATGTCCTCCGCTATGAGTCCCTTGGTCGACCAGCTGGACAATTTTAAGGGCCTCTAGGTCGGCTAGTAAGGTACCAACTGAACTGGTGAGTGGTTGATCCATATGGAGGTTGAGGTCACCGATAATTGTAAAATTGGCTGTCTTCAGAGCTAGAGACGCCACTACCTCAGGAAGACTAAGGCGGAAACTTCCATCTGGACCAGGAGGTCTGTAAATAAGTAGTCCAGACAGCGTAAAGTGAGGAGATAGGGTAATACTAAATTGCGCGCTTTCACAAGCTGCCACTGAACTTTTCTGCCAGACACACGGGTAGCAAGATTTTACAGCGGCTGCTATGCCACCTCCTCTGGAATTTCGATGTAGGGTATACATAGTATACCCTCTAGGTAACGCTAAATTAATGAGGAGTGTGGTCTCGGTGCTGTGGTTCTTCCTGAAGCCTGACTGGGAGGGGTTCAGGATGTTTTTCTCTTCGATGTAGGCGGTGAATTGGCTGTTGATGGCTTTTTCCATGACCTTGGTTGGATACGGGAGTAGGGAAATCCGTCTGAAATTCTTGGGGTCGGTGGGGTCCGCTGAAGGTTTTTTCAGGAATGGGTTGATCTCGGCGTGTTTCCAGTCATTGGGGAAGGAGGCGGTCTCGAAGGATCAGTTGATGATGCGTTGGAGTTCGGTAGCGATGATGTCTGCGACTTTGCGGTAGATGTGGTGGGGGCAAGGGTCCGTGGAGGCGTGTCTTCGATGCTGAGGACGGCCCAGCTGTTGAGCGATGGTTGCGTGCTGCTGGCCGCGGTGGGTGGGGGTTCCTCGTGGGGGTTGTTGACGTCGAAGTTGTCATAGACGGTTTTGATTTTGTGAGTCTGTCACAGAGGTCCTGTGAGGGTGGGATGTCAGTGGTCTCGCTGTTGGGTTGGGCAAACTCTTTGAGGATGCCGAAGAGTTCCTTGCTGTTGTGGGCATTGGTAGCGATTCTGCAACGGAGTGTTTTCTTCCTGGAGAGTCTGATGAGCTTGTGGTGAGCCGCAGTGGCTGTTATGAAGTTGTCGAGGTCAGTTGTGTTTTTGGAGTTTCTCCACAGTTTTTCAAGTTGTCTGCAGTTGCGTCTGGTGTTTCGAAGTTCAGTGGAAAACCAGCTGGCTTTCTTGGGGTGGGGTTTGGAAGTTTTCTTGAGGGGGGTGATGGTGTTGGCGCAGTTGGTGATCCAGTTGTGTAGCATGTGCGCGGCGGTGGTGGGGTCATTGTCTGTGGTGGTGGGAGCGGAGCTGTTGAGGGCGGTGGCAAGCTGGTCATCGGAGATCTTGTTTCAGTTCCTCTTTTTGGAGCTGATGCAGGCGTTTGAGGGGAGTGTTGGATTTGAAGATTTCTGCAGCACCTTTTGTTGTACCAGAGACCCCGGGTGCGCATGAAGTTGTCTCAAACCCTTATTGTGCTCCTGAGACACATACCATAGAAAAGGAGTATGATTCTAGCTGAGATGATATACATATGTCCAGATTTAAAAATAGAATCCGGGGTGCACCACGTTTATATCAATACAGAAAGTCCAAAGATATGTATGTAGATGTAAGTCTTCTCTTTTTTTTTCTTTTTCTTTTTCTTTAAAATGCTTCATGTCTACACAGCAAAAACAGCCAATGCGTTTCATCCATATTCAAATGGACTTCTTCAGGGCATAATAGTAGTAATGGATTCAACTAATTTATCCATTCCAGGATCATCAACACAAATTCCATTTGTGATTCACCTGTAGTTATAGATATCGGTCTTCCCCAATGTAACCATGGTATAATCCTCCACTTAATTAATTGGCCCTTATTTGTGAGCATCCATATCATGATCTAACCATTTGGAGGGTGTGAGCTAATCTGCCCATAGTAGAGCACCGCAATAGGTGCTGAACTATGAACCAATCCTTCTCCTCTCAGCCTGCAATTCCAAAAAAGCAAGCAACATGATTAGATCATGATATGGATGCTCACGAATAAGGACCCATGAATTAAGTGGAGGATTATTATATCGTTACATTTTGGAAAGACTGATATCTATAACTACAGCTGAATCACATATGGAATATGTGTTGGTAATCCGGGAATGGATTAATTTGTTGAATCCCTTACTACTATTGTGCCCTGAAGAAGTACATTTGTATATGGGCAAAACGTGTTGGCTGTTTTTGCTGTGTACACATGAAGCATTTCAAAGAAAAAGAAAATAAAGAGAAGACTATACATATCGTTGGACTTTCTGTATTGATATAGAAGTGGTGCATCTTTGAATCTATTTTTAGTAGTTTAATCCCTTTGCAGGGTGGCACCTGGCCAGCGGGTGTCTAAAGTGAGTGCACACATTTCTACATTCTATGTAATTATGAAGACACATTTTTTTGGACATACCGGGTTAGGTGTAGCATTTGATGGTCCGCTGCTCTCCCTTTCTCTTTCATATGTCCAGATTTAATTAACTATGTAATGGTTCTATCACTGCTAATGTTCGCATTGGCCATGGAACCCCTACAAGTGTAAACTTGGAGACTAAACCGAAAGGGGCGACAGTATATGGAACGCAGCACATTATCTCCTTATATGAGGACAATGGTCTCCTATTTCTGGGGAACCCCTCCATCAGTGACTTATCTCCAACAACTAGTATATTTGAAGATGTTGTAAACAACAACTAGTATAGTTTAAGATTTTGTAAACCTGTCTGGTCTCTGTGTCTGAAAAGAGCACTGAGAAATGCTACTGTGCACTCCTAATATCCATTTGGGGGCATCATTTTGCAGGCGGGAGAGCCACCATGGGGTGCTTACAGTGGCAGCTGGAAAAAACAGCAGAGACAGTTTGAGTTGGTTCTCATTCCAAATGTCCTTGTCAGGCTGCTCTCCAGACAGAGCCTTTGTGTAATGAGGCCCATCACAATGGGGTAGTCTCTGACCTGAACCACTTACAACAGAATCACAAAGAAATGTGAGGTTTTAGCAGTTCCTTGTCATCAGCCAATCTGAAAGCATGATCAAGAAAGACAAAAAGCATCCCTGACCGAAAGGGTCTCCTCTGCCTTGCAGGACAGAATCTGCATTTCTCCCCCTCACCCCTACCATCTATCAAAGGGCCGTGCTTCAGGGAGTCTAAACGGTAGACCATTGGCAAGAAAGTCTATCCTTAATTTTTAAAGTGAGCCCCCTCACTTCAGTGTCGGGATCTCCACCCACAGGAATGCTGTAAATGTACATCCACTGTCTGGGGGAGCTGCTCTCACTCTCCATCTTGGACAATGTCAAACTAGAGGTACCCTAATGGATGCCACTGTGCTTTATAATTAATACTGAGGCTGATCATCAGCAGATATTCTCTCCAGCATTTGCAGAATCTCCTTTCAATGTTTTCTTGCAGCCATTACTTTACGCTTCCACCCCCTTAGCGGATCAGCTCTCCTTCCTGAAGCAGTGGTCTAGTTGTAACTAAGCAGTGGGCAGCTGTTCACTTTACTCTAGAGCCTATCAAAGTACCTAATATAGAACCGTCTTGACATGCGAATAATGTTATTTCTTTCTGGTCTTGTATCCTCAAATTGCATGCTATCTCAAAAACATCCTCTATATTCATAAAACCCGGAATTATAATCTGATCTTTACTTTAAACTTCTGATCGTAACCTCTCCTTTTTCATTTTAAATAGCTCTCTCCTTTCTTTCCATTCGATGCAAGTCACTTCTCTTTGAGAACAATATTCTCTAAGTCATGTGCATGTTTGTCTTAATCTCAATGAGATATATCTGCATATTGCCCACTGCTCATTTCAAATATCACAACCTCTACGTTTTTTGGAAAGTAATATCCTGCAACTAAATACCACCTAATCTCCTCCAGTTTATCTATTAACCACATCAAACATCTTCATGAACCCACATGTCCATCTTTTACCACTAATAATCACACTTAAATTCTATTACTTTAACTTACTACAAAGAAACTGGAGTAAATTAATGGAATGGTTTGTTCGAGACTACAAGACCAATCCCAGTAACCAACAATAACCAAAGACACTGGACTAGCCAATAGCCTTGGGTTCAGGAGCAGCATGCTGCCTGATGCTGCGCTTCAATGCCTCATCAGGGGTTGTAAGCGCTCTATAAAATCAATTAAGATTTGATTTGGACACAAGACACATTCACATATTTGGGTGACAATATCTACAAAGTTACTGAAGATATTTATAAGGAAAACTTGTTAACAGTCACACAGATGCTGCAAGGATGCATATTACGCTGGAAATGCCTGTCAATGTCAATCATAAGGGCATGAAGCACTATCAGAGATGATGTTACTCCATTGCTTTTTTGTATTATTTTGCAAACTTTGTAATAGTCCCAAGCATGAATTTCTTTTGCGGTTTCTCGAGGGTGGGCTGGGAGTTCCAAAGAGCAATCTTTATTTCCTGGTAGCACATCTCCGGTGCATATCATTTTGGCTAGAACATCCTGGAAGTGAAGACACAAGATACCTAAATAGAGTACTAATGCTGGAGTCTTTAGTGACCTCCACCTGGGGGTAAATTCGCAATAGGGTGGACACTTTCTAAATGAATACGTACACAATACTACTGTTGGAGGAGGAATATAGTATGCACCGGAAGTGAAATGGAATGTTCCCTAGACTGCCCCTATGGAGAGTCCTCTGGGATTTGGGTGAATGAGTCAGAAGACTGAAAAGTCTCTTTGGTCTAGTGTGGAAATAGTGACTTTTAGGAATCTGTTTGAGGCCGACAGTCTACTTACATTCAAGGAGATTAGGCACACATATGTCCTCCACTCAGAACATTTCCTATTGTATGGTCATCCAATTAGGCTATGAGGCGTGTGTGTAAGCATTGCAAAAGCTCAGAGCTAGAGCAGAGTTTTGTAAATGCGTCTGACACTAGGAGGTGGAACAAAAGATGGGACTCGGTTGTACCTAGGCTTCAAAATCTTGGACATTGCTGTCAGAAATGTTGTCTCTAGTTGGCAGTCGGTACGCACCCTGTCCAAATAGGGACCCTCACTCTAGTCAGTGTAAGTAAGTTACACAGCTAAAATAACCCCTGCTTACACCCTTGCTAGCTTGGCACATGCAGTCAGGCTTATCTTAGAGGAAATATCTTAAGTATTTGTACACACATTCACACACACAGTATCACAGTGAAAACACTACAAAAGGACTGCACACCAGTATAGAAAAACAGCCAATATTTATCTGAGCAAAACAAGACCAAAACGATAAAAATCCAACACACACAAGTAAAGATAGGAATTTTGAAAGATTAGACTTAAAAATACAGTTCCATGAAGTCAATAGAGCCAACCGGGACTATCAAGGCATCGTGAACAACACAAATCCAACAGTTCAGTCACACGGCATCGGACAGACTCGCAAAACAGTACGTTCGGAAGTAAAGAGGCCTCGGGGACCTGGCGGTAACATCGAAGATGAGGCATCAGTGGCATCAGCAGTCATTAGTTCCAAAAGTCAGGCAGAATTTGTAGAGGCTTTGGCTCCACACACGCTGGAGATTAAACTCCGGGATGTCGAGGTCAGGAGTGCAGGCGTCGGCGGGGCCGGGGCTGCAATGCCATCTCGGTCAATCCGTAGTGATCTTCACGAGCAGTGACCACAGCTTCAGTGCAAGCAGCGGAGTCAGTACTGAGCACTGTCGTCGGCAGATGTGAGACAAGAATATGTGTTGTGCTCTTCGTGAGCGGTGCTCTCAGCCACGGTGTAGGCAGCGGCGTTGGAGACTTGGTCGGAGTTGATGGCGCTGTCGCTGGCACACCAGGGGCTGTGATGTCGTTGAGGCGATGCGTCGTGCTCTTCATGATCTGTGCTTTCGGCTTCAGTGCAGACAGCGGCATCGATGACAGAATAAAGAGATGTTGTTGATGAGGCCAGGGCTGCGATGGATGAGGTCCCACCAGCGGGAGTCGGTTCCGTAAGTCGGGCTGAAGTCGTTGAGGCTTTGGTGTCACACACGCTGGGGATCAAGCTCTGTGATGTTGAGGTGAGGAGCGCTGGTGTCGGTGGGGCCCGGGCTGCGGTGTAATCCCTGTCAATTCATCGTGTTCTTCACGAGCAGTGACCACGGCTTCAGAGCAGGCAGCGGTGCGGCATCGGTACTGAGTGCTATCATCGGCAGAACCAGGACTGCAGTGTGAGACTGGGCGATGCATCGTGCTCTTCACGAGCGATGCCATAAGCCATGGTGCAGGCAGCGACATTAGAGATGAGGAGCTTCAAAGTCAACAGCGTTACCATTGCACCACGCTGCCTCTGCAAGCCTCTATCGGCTCCTAACTTTAACAAAGCAAGCAGCAAGTGCAAAAGCTGTGAGTTCTCTAATCTGCAGCGTGTCCGTGGCAGAATAGCTACTCTTCCTTTTTACCACCCAAATGCGCTGCCACTGCTCCACGCATTTTCCCCTTGTAGGTTTACATATGTTGTTGAGAAACAGACTTTTGGTGTTGTGCGTGCTTTTCAAGTCTGTGTGCGCGCTGGCAGAAAGCCTGGTATGCGCACGCGCAGCTGCGCATGTTAGAAGGAACTATGGTTACAGTTCCAAGGGCCCAGGAATGGTTTTGGCACCACTTTGCAAAGCAGGACTCACAGCAGCAGAGTCTCAGTGCTGGCAACAAGTGGATGAAGTCTTTGATATCCCTGAGACTACCAACAGGGGGCAAGCTCAACACAAGCCCTTGGAAAAACTTGGAAAGCAGGACGTAGAAAGTAAAGTGCAGTCCTTTCACTGCCCAAGACAGAAGCAGCAAGCAGCAGCCCAACACACCAAAGCAAACAGCAAAATGTTAGTCCCTCTTAACAACAACACAGATCTTCTTCCTGGCAGAATGTCCTCAGTCCAGAAGTGTTCTTAAGTTATGGTGTCACAACTCTAGTACTTATACCAGTTTCTGCCTTTTGAAGTAGGCAAACTTCAAAAGAAAGTCTTTGTAGTGCACAAGACTCTTTCTTTCCCTGACTTGGCTCCAGACACTCTACAGGAGGAGGGAGACAACTTTGTATGAGGACAGGCCCAGCCCTATTCAAGTGTCAGTGACAACTCCTCCCACCACTCTAGCTCAGGAAGGCCCTTCAGCCTGGTGTTGGCTCATCAGAATATGCAAGGCACATCTCAGTTCACTTTGTGTGACTGTCTAGAGTGAATGCACAAGAGCCCAACTGTCTTCCTCACCCAGACGTGGATTCTACAGGCAGGCAGAGGCACAGAATGGTTAAGCAAGAGAATGCCCACTTTCTAAAAGTGCTATTTTTAAACATGCAATTTAAAAACCATCTTCACCGAAAGATATATTTTTATATTGTGAGTTCAGAGACCCCAAACTCCAAATCTCCATCTGCTCCCAATTGGAAATTACACTTAAAAGATATTTCAAGGCAATCCATGTGTTACCCTTTGGGAGAGACAGTCCTTGCAATAGTGAAAAACGAAATTAGCAGTATTTCACTATTTGGACATGTAAAACACACCAGCAGATGTCCTACCTTTTAAAACACACTGAACCCTTCCCATAGGGGTGCCTTAGGCCTACCTTAGGTTTGACTTACATGTAGTAAAAGGGAAGGTTTGGGCCTGGCACGTGGGTGCACTTGCCAAGTCGAAATGGCAGTTCAATACTGCACACACAGACACTGCAGTGGCAGGTCGGAGACATGTTTTCAGGGCTACTCCTGTGGGTGGCACAATCAGTGCTGCAGGCCCACTAGTAGCATTTGATTTACAGGCCCTGAGCACACCTGGTGCACTTTACTGGGGACTCACTAGTAAATCATATATGCCAATCATTGATAAACCAATCACCAATACAAATTATTCCGGGAGCACTTGCACTTTAGCACTGGTCAGCAGTGTCCAGATTTCTAAAACCAGCAAAAACAAGGTCAGAAAAATACAGGAGGAAGGCAAAAAGTTTGGGATAACCTTACAAAAAGGGCCGGGTCCAATAATTGGCATAATTAATGAGGTCAAAATAAAATGGGAAATTGACCTAGGACCTCTGAGACTTGGAGTTGGATCATGACAGCAAATATATTGTACGTATGTCTAGAAACACATGGTTCAAGTCAGAGGCGCAACTAGAGACAAATTTCGGGGGGGGCTAAGAAAATTTTCGGGGGGGTGGGCTGAAACTTTAAGCAATAGGCAGAGTGGAGCTGCAGGGGCTCTTAGACGGGGTGAAACAACAGCAAGGCCTCATTAACATACAAATGGTCTTTTAAAGACCTGTGAAGTGCTCGGCTGTGGCTGTGTGTGTGTCCGGAAGCTGTCTCAGCCCGGGCTGCCACACACGACGGGGGGGGGGGCTGAAGCCCTTTGAGTCCAATGGGTGTTGCGCGCCTGGTTCAAGTTCATGCTGTTCAACTAGCTGCACCAGACATATTTGACACCAAAGCGTATGGGTAATGCTGTAACCAAATGCCAATTGCGAGTCCCAAACGTGAAGATGGTGATGACTCCGCTGTTCTGTTGGTTCTATTAAAGCGAATGGAGAGAAAATATTTTTAAAGGGAGATGCAAATTTGCAAAAGAGAGACATAATGGAAGTCTGTAGAACCCTGCTGCTTTTTAGTAGTACGTATATTACTTAGAAGAAGATGACACCCACCAAATGAAGGTGAGTTGACAGGTATTTTGTTCATTAATTATATTTAATAAGTGTCTCTTCCTCAACTTACAAAAAATCTAGAGATACAAAATTATATTAGACCTTCTTGAGCGCTCACCATGGTTGTCCCGGACTGATTTATCAGTTATGTTAAGATCTTCACAAGGCAGCACCAATGTTGTCTAAAAACGAGCAATAAAAAACACACCGGGATACATATATTTATATATATTTAGGGCATCACAGAATAGACGTATCCAATTAAACGGCATCTGATGTATGGTTAAATGTATTACATCCATTAATTAATTAAATGTTATACCACTGGTTGGATCTGTGTTATATTTCATGGGTGTTAATATGAAAGTAAAATAGGTTATGTCAGAGACCCATCTGGCACGAAGTAGCCAGACCCATCTACTGACAAAAATCAGTGTTTTCTCTGTAAAAAGTAAAAACTTCCCAGGCAGCAAAGACGCCAGGTAAAGAAAGGTATGGAACCCCCTGGCTGCACAGTGAAGCGTGGTAGGCGAGAAGGCAGCGCCCCTGCAGGCACGTGAATGCATTGCAAGAGAAACGCTCGCGGCGTCGGCGGGAAGCACCTGAGAGGAAGGCGCGAGCCTCACGTGACGCTGGGCCTGCGCACCTGGGAGATGACGGTAGCGAGTCGGTAAAAGGTGCAGAGAACCGGACCTCGAGGTCGCTGGCAGGCAGAGGCCTAGACAGGGTCGGGAGAAACCTCTGAGAAGCGGTGGTGGGCGAGGAGAGCCCGTGGAGACGTGAGGTGTAGCTGCCTTCCGCTGTATGCGTGACACATTTTTAATATGCAGTGCGTAGTGTGTGTAGGTGGTGGTCTGGGCCTGTATAGGCGGGCTAAACGGAGAATTAGCAGGGAGAGCCGAGTCAAAGGTGGGCTCTGTCTCTAAGAGTAGGACGGCCTCCTTTCCCAGATAAAAAATATCGAGCATATTTGGTTTCTGTCGGACCCGGACATGATAGTTGAATAGAACTTTCTGGAAAATCATCTGTATTCATGTTTAAGATGACCTTTTAGTCATTGATGTGGTCCGTCGGCTTAAACTGCCGACTTTGGTGTAGGAAACCAGGGTTCGAGCCTCGAGGTCGCGTCCACATCATGTGATTCTGGGCAAATCACTTCATCTCTCCGTGCCTGAATATTTAATGTAAATACGGTGCTCATGTACAGCGCTCCAATACCTTCGGGTCGAGTTCGCGCTATATAAAAGATGCAAAAAACACAGTAAGAGATCCTTAACGTAACTGTAAAACACAGTTTAAAGTGCTACCTTCTAATATTTAATGTTTTATAATGGGGAAAATACTGTTTTTATGTCAGTTTTCCTTATTTTTCTACTAGCAAGGAAATTAACCTACTGGCTATGCCGGTAAAAAACAGGCCAGGTGGCAACAGTATGTATCTAAGAGCCCGTACACGAGCCCTGAGAATATCTGGCATGTAATAAATGCCACAAGCATCAAGTTTGAGTTTGATAAGGTGTCTTCAGAATTTAAGAAAGTGTATTTATTAAAATTGAGAGATTTTAAACTTGCACTGAGAACGATTCTTGACCCTGCCTCGTAGCAAAGCTATTAGTGAACCAAGAGGCAAATCACTTGAGATGTGGACTAGGTTCTTACTATAGCTGCAGCAACATTGTATGCTTTTAAATCAATTACTATAGGTTTTTGTACAGTGTACATCCTGAACAGGGCAAAAGAAGTGGAGGGACTAACCTAGTTAATCAGAATGCAAGTGGCATCACGGCGCGTGACATCGCGGCGTGTGAGATCATGGCGTGTGAGATCATGGCGTGTGACATCATGGCGTGTGACATCACAGCTTGTGACCTCACAGGAAGTGGCATCATAAGAAATTACATCAGATCTTCAGCCCTCACATATATGTTTAACATGTCTATCATGAGTACGGCATCCACCCTGTGAAAATAGTGGGTGGACGCCGTTCACCCGCGTGTACCCCTGACTCGTGCCCTGATCCTGAATGCACATATTTGAAGGTGCTCTCATGTGTGATAATGAACAAAAAGGCTGTTTGGTGAAATAAAGTATTTGCCTAAGATCACTACTTTTTGCCAAGAAGGGGAGCTAGGATTGGTCCTAGATTTTCTAGTTTAACACTGCTCAATTCTACCCCCAGATAAGTGTCTATTTCTGACAGCAAAGTTTAATGCTTTGCCTGTAATTCTTGGAGGTCGAGATAAGAATTTAAGGGACAGGCAGAATCCACATTTTATTTTGAGAAGTTTTACAGAGCATGAACGTTACCCAAGGACACAAGCTCTTCACAAGAGAAGCACAGTGTTCTTTTTCGGCACAGTGAGATTTGCCTGCATTCACAGGATGTTGTGCCGAAGCTAGAATTCAAACCCAGTTCCCAATGATACATGGTTGACAGCTGTAGCCGCAAGGCCATAATGTCTCCTGTGAAAGATCGACTCATTTTGAGCTTGAGTGTCCAAGAGGACCACAATCTGAGCCACAGCCTGACATTTGGCTAGAATTCAAACCCATTTCCCAATGATATATGGTTGCCAGCTGTAGCCGCAAGGCCATAACGCCTCCTGTGAAAGGTCAACTCATTTTGAGCTTGTGTCCAAGAGGACCACAATCTGAGCCACAGCCCGACAGATGGCTTGAGCTTTCAGTGGCTTGCCCTCCTCTAGACACTTGCATAAACAACAAAGTGATGGAAGGAATGCTTTAATTAATCTCTGCCACTGGCGATTGGTCTGGGCTATATTCCTGCCCATCATTTTTTTTTCTCCCACTTTGCCATCCTAGACAGCGACTCGCCTTATGCAAATCAGTCTTTGTCCTGCTCTACTAGCAAAAGGCAAGCCTGAACTTTCAGGCCAGTTCTCCTCCAGATGGGAACACAAGCAACCCAGATCAGTTTCAGCCTACTTAGTTCTCATCAGTGAGGTTTAGCTTGAGTCCTATGGCACAGTGAGCATGAGACTTGTCTAGGCATACCCTTCCCACTAGTGGCGCCTACTTCAAAAACAAGGCAAGGGAATGCAAATTGGTCTTGGTTCTACTACAGTAGGAACAGTCCAGGCCAAACTGGCAGGGCCTTTCTAGGCACCGTCGCTAATTTTTTAAGGCTGCTGGGGTTGCCTCCTTTCATCCCCCCAAAACACCAGCCAGTTGTTCACGTTTTTAGAGACTGCAAAGGCCCGGACAAGATACTTATTTAGAACTTTATAGACAATCGTCTGTATTCATTTTTAACACTGCCTTTCTGTCTGTATTTTCTTTAATTATCAGTAAGGGACAATTGAGGCAGTTCCAAAACACATTTAAAATGTTTTCTTCTTATACTTACTGTTTAAAAGTGTATCCTGACATTGGAAAAATATTGGCTTTAAGTGATTCTCCTAGCTTGTGTACCAGCTAGGACAAAAAAATACTGGTCATGCTGGTGAAAATCGGGCCAGCTGGTACCCTTAGATCACAAAACATTTTAGCTGAGGGTAATACATATATTTTGTTGTAAAAAAGATAGTGCTTAGTGCAAACACCTTTTACCACCATATTGTGTAAGCAGATTTTGTAGGTAGAAATATATGACAAGACTATTTCTGCATACTATCGGTATCACTTTTTTGTGATGATCTGTTGTGCTGAATCACTTATTTCTGTTACAATGTGGTTGTTGTGTTGCTTTTTGTTTTGACTTTTGTTGTGCCTTTATGATGATGTTGTGCTGTAATTTTGCTGTGTCATGTTATTGTGTTGTGCTATGTGATTAATGTTGTGATGCCAGCAAGTGCTGCTACAATTCAAGCCAACATTCCAGTTCCAAATTCCAGTTACAAACAACCATTTGCCACTATCTAATTTGGTTAAATACCACTGCCCCAGCTTTACCACTGTTTAGGACATGTAAGCCCAAAACTGTGGCAGAGACAAGTTATTTATTACCATTTCATTTCCAGTGCTCAGTTGATGAGAGGTGTTCTCGCAGTGTATTTTTCAATATCAGACTTTTTACCCAGAACTAGAAAGAATGAAGCAGACGAGAGAAAAGGAGCATTGATAGAAATATATGAAAAGGTTGACAAAGAGATAATAGGAATGGTAAAAAACCCGATCTCCCAAAAATTTGAAAAATAGAAGAAAGGTGCCTAACTTAAAGCTGATTGGCAGCCTGTTAAGGGAGTACATGAAGACCTACAAATCACTGCAGAGGTCTTTCTCACATAAAAGATTAACCAAAACGATGAGAAGAAGCTTACAGACGCGAAGATAAAATTAAATTATGTGCAGAATGTTAGAGCTAATGTTAGCCTCGGGTAATTATTCTGAACCTCATGTCAGTCCATTTTTGCCTCATAGTGCCATTACAGATAGAAACCAAACATTTACAATTCTGTTCTGGTCCTGCTACAGTCTAGGCTGATGTGCTTGGCGTTTTTTGTGTGTGGACAGAATGCAAGCAACCCCAGACTGGTTTTAGCATTGTTTGCCCTCATCAGCGGTGTATAATTTGAGTTCTGCGATTTATTTAGCCACTGGACGAACACTTTGGCATATCCATCGCATTTATGGTTTCTCACCTAGAAAAACAAAAAAGTGATGGGTTCAATGCCTAAATTAATTTCATCTACTTGTAATTTCTCTGGAATTAATAGAAGTATTCCATCAGTCATTTGTTGTGCTGCTTGTTAAACTGAAGGAAGCATTTCCACTGTTCAGCTGATATGCTCGAGGAGAAGTCTGTCTTGGATGACTTGCAGCATGAATCCTTCAAAGACTGAATACTGAAGTATGCCATCGGGAATAAAGAGTGTCTTTCATTACCTGAGGAGTTTGGTGTTCCCAGATTTGAGCTTGACAATGACAGAGGAGAGGCGCCACTTGCAGACGGTCTTAAAATCATTCATTGAACTTGGGGTTCAACCTGGTTCATGGTCCCAGTAGGCTTTGAAAACTGGTGGCTATGAAGGCAACAATGATGATCACATAGGTGGAGGCAGCTGCAGCTTACCTGAAGAGGCTCCAGGATCAATTAGAGTGACCATGTACACTGGTGATAGCAGTCTTTATGATCAAGTAGAATAAATGGGGCAGTCTGTATTCTATGCTTTACTGTCCATTTGCCGTACTGATTTTCTACCCACCCATTGACCCATAATGGTGGCTGTTTGTACTGTTGCGATAACTAAACGTTTTATGGCTGTAATATTTGCTGCCCCCTCTCATTGGTGGTCTTTGTAGGCGTATCTATAATATTGCTCCTCATCATATGACGCTTAGGTGGTAGTGAAGCATTGTGCCTGTACAGGTTGCCACCTTTGTCCTGGACATTATGTGATTTCTCTTTGAATAGGGCCTCTTGACTCTTGCTGTTTTCATTATAAAAGTGCTAATTAAAAGATTGTTTTTAAAGAAATAAAACAATATCTCCTCGAACCACTTTATTATTTCTTTACATTCCCATCCATTAAGAAAGTTGATGCTTAAGCAAAGAATATACCCGGAAAGTCTTCTATAGACGCCATTATTTTTTTTACATTTTTATGTATTTAACTTGTTAAACATAACACTGCCATATTTTGACGGGTTACACTTGAAAAATAGTTGAAGCCATGAATAAACAATACATTGATAGTGCCTCATCCAAAGCACGTCCCAGTAGCCCGACAGCAGATCAAATAACATATTTCTCTTTGTCTTTATATCTGTTGCTCTCTTTCTCTCTCACCTGAGCACTTACACCCAAGTCCTTCACAGGCACAAGCACAGCGCACTAGATGTGCACTGAATTAATTCATAATCGCCTCTTTCATTTAACACTAAGGGGAACTATCAATTGTGATATAGATTTGTAAGTTTGTGAAAGTACTCCTCTTAATTTCACTGTTATCTTTTCATTGGATTCTTATAGTGGAAACACGTTTTTTTCAATTTAAGCTTGTTCATACTAGACGGTAATACTTCTTCTATAAGATCTGTGGAAGTAGCATCCTTGGTGTACAATGACGCAGTGGTTAATTTGTAAATAAAAAATATATAAGTGCCAGGGTCCTTGTCAGGAGGCCACTGCTGCTTGCACCACCCATTGCAATGCCAGTGTGGCCAAAGACAGTACAACCACCATTACTAACCATCACACTCCTACAAGTGAAACAGTTCAGACTATTCCAGGCCCCCAAAGCTATATAGAAGGGCTTGGGTGGGTGGTCTTAGTCATTTTAATATATATTGAATTAGTAAACAACTTTTGTCTCGCTCATCTCTAAGTTAGACAGAAATCAACATCACTTAGCAGACTGTCATAAGTGCCGGTGTTTACAATTAAGTGCTGGTTCCAAGCACCCGGAAACCACTGGCTCAAATTAAGCTTTGCAATGACGTGTTGAAACTCACAGTATACACTGAGTACTTTGATTAATGTAAACATATCTATCGCTCTCCCATGCCTTAAGGACCCACAAGTATGTATTGTCGATGATTGCTTCGTTAAGCATATCCATCAGACAATTATTTATTAATATCCAGTGTTCTAAATTATATGGTATATAATGTTCTTCTTTTCTCCCTTCCCATTAGAGATCAAGGATGGCATTCCATTCCAGACAGAACTTTACCGCTCTCTCAGATCTCCATCCAAATCTGTCTCGCCCCGTAAGTCTCAATTACGGTAATACTATTCTCAGAGGAAATGAGTGTACTTGTATTCAGCAGCGTCATTATTTACTAGAGTGAATAAGTAATGGTATAATGGTGACCTACTGGAACGACAGTCCTTTGTTTGCCGAGAGTGAAAAAAACCAATGAAGGCACGCTATAGTTATTGACTTGGGAGTCCATTGTGTAAAACGTAAGAGGCCCTGTTGTATCTTGGTTAATTGGCTCCTGAATAGCTAATTGTGCAGACTCAGCTCTATGAAATAAAGCTCATCAATAGAGGCTCCTGTTGGCTAGAATGTGCACTACTGTAGCTGTTTACTGCAGGTTTCTTTAGAGATGGAGCACTGGCAAACTACTTAATCCCATTTTAAAGATTCAGTTTGAATGCTTATGTGTACTAATATGACATCTTAGTTATTATACAAGCTGATTTGACAAATCATTTTTTGGTTTCTTAAGGAGGGGCACAAAAAGTAAATGCTTGGGCTTGTACACACCCGTATACATAATTTTGCTATTCGCTGCCCACAGTAGTGCCCCCAGTCCTCCCAAATTTGATCCAGGACTAATCAAAATATTTATTAAAAACGCACCTGATGTTGCTCATTGTGGTCTCCTGAACACCAGCAATTTTGGGTGTATGCAGGCAGTGGTTTCAGACAGGTTCAACTCCACTATGTTAAACCAGTCTTGTGTCTTTCCAAATCTGCCACCACAAACTGTTGAGCTTCAGTGGCATATAACTCTGTTGCTGGTCTTCTTTAGTGGCTACATGGTGAAAGTGTTTCATTGCACAGAAGACTTCAACAGAGACTATGCGTGTATGTGGGCAAGGCTTGCTCCAAACCAACCTGCAGAAGTGATAATCGCTATCAGCACCAAGGGACGCTGTGCATAACATACGCCCAACATTGGATGTTCCTATCTTGGCTTTGCTTTAGTGGTACAACGAAAAAAAACCTGGGTATTGGTCAAGTTGACTCAACCCAGCCACACTTTAACCAGACCGACACTGGGCCCTCCTTGCATGCCCAGGCAAAAGGTTTTCGGTGTGGTATAGTATTTAGCCGGAAGATCTTTTTCCACTTTAAGGACACGTAAATGGATGCTATCATCTTTGCTGATTGTCCAGCACATCGTACTAAATCTCGCTAACCCTTGCATTCGTGTCCTCCTGATAGGAGCATTGCAACTCCATCTACATGAAGCTTTTCAATAATAGACCCTAATATTCCAGTGTGAAATCTTGTGTATTGCTCGTATTTGAGCTTTGCCTCCATGAGCGCATTAGACCCACACTGAAGACCCACCACTGGCTGTCAATCAAACAAAGATCATATTTCTATAGAATACGTGCATTTAAGACCCTGTATGCATACTCTTTGGGCTAACTTTCCATGGGCTTCTGGGACAATCATGTTGCTTTATGTGGGTAACATCACAGCAGTGAAAACCAGACTTAGGGCCTGATTACGATGACGGTGGGACTGCCACGGACAGCCAGTCAGTTGCGGTCCCACCATCATCGTAATCATGTTTTCCCCCCCGCCACATTAGGATTGTGGTGCCTACCCCATTGTGGAGGGATATGCTGAAAGTCTATTTTTTGTACTGCGGCGTGTGCTGCAGCCTGCACCACACGCCGCAATACAAAATATACACTTTGCGACCGTCTTAAAGGTGGTCACATTGTAATATCATTGGCTGGACCGCCGACAGCAAGTCAGGCGGTCCCTTCTCCGATATGATGACGTCCGACCGCCATCATAATGAAGCCCTTATTGTCCAGTGCTGTGACTTAACAGTGTTAACTTGCCAAGCCCCATTTAGCGACAGGTAACAAAAAGAAAGCAAAACGCGCGTCCTTCTTAATTTAAAGTGACAAATTAGTAAATAAAGTAAAACATCTCCAAGAAATCCTGCACATAGTTCCAATCAATAAGGCTTTCTTTACTCGCATGCATTGTACTTTTTTATTTGCATGTTTAAAAATGCACAACAAACAAACCATACACTTCCCGCATTCTTAAAGCCTGTTACTGATGGGGAGGTTTTTCAGTTTTTGGTACTGAGTGACATCATGGACAATTCCATCTGCCCCCTTTTTTTTTATATTTCTTTTTATTAAACATTCATCGACATAAAATATGCAGCACAGAGGAGGCAGATTACACTTTCCAAATAGCAGATACATTTGTCAAACAATTTGCGCAAAAGTACACTGTAAGGACATTTTATGGGGTAGGAGATCATCCAAATCAATGCTATGTGGCGTATTGAAAATATTCCCTCGGTATGCATTCCAGGGGCTCCAAATCTGTGACCACTTTCTAGGGCAGCCCGTGCTACATATACCATCTTTTCTCTATACATACACCAATCTAGGGCCGCTTTCCATGCCTCTACTTCAGGCGGTTGCGAGGCTCCCCACATTTGCTCAATATTCCTCTTTGCCAGCATTAAACCCAGTGTGACCCATTATGTGATATACTGATTGAGGTCTGTAGGTTCCCACACGTTCAGGAGGCATCTCCGTGCCTCCGGACGGAGGACAGACGTGAGCACTTCATTAAGGATGTTGTGTATTTTACGCCAGTATGTTTGTATGTGGTCGCATTCCCATATTATGTACATGAATGTGCCTTATTGACCACATTGTTGTCTATAATCACCTCCCCAGCTCTGCCCATGCGTACCAAACAGGGCCCTGTAATGTAGACCCTGTGGAGAATTTTGAGTTGCACTAACCGGAGTCTAGCTGAGATTGCTACCACCTTTGGGGAGGACACCGCTTCTTGCCATTCCTCGTCATCAAGCTCAATGCCATCCCTAACCCATTTTTCTCGCAGTGGCCAGAGAGGATCAGTCATATTATTGATTAATTTCTTGTATGTTAAAGATATAGCTTTTTCGGGCAGGTGGCCGTCCAGCAACCGATCCTCAAGTGTTGAGGATTCCGGGGGGAGGAGCCTAGCAGGAGATGTGATCGTAGAGCGTGGCGAATCTGTGCATATCTGAAGCGTTCTGAGTCCGCTAGATCGTACTGTTGCTGCAGGGAGGCAAACGTTGTCACTTCGCCTTTTACCCAGACTTCCTTGATCTGCGAGATCCCAATAAGTTTCCACCTATCGAACCCTTTCGTCCTGCACAGGCCACCTAATTTTTCTAAATCCCATAAAGAGGTTGCCAGCGTGAGCGATTCCCCCCCCATCCCAACATTTTGTTCGCAGTGTGCCACACTTGGACTGAGTGTTTAGTTGGCCCGGTTAGGGGGTAGCGTTTAGGTTTCGAGTAGAGTGTCCGATTGTAGTTCCCTCCCGGTAGGAGCCACCTATCCATAGCATATCCCGGATCGTCTGGGCGACCGTACGTGCCATGGTTAATAGCTGCAAGGTGAGCTGCCCAATAGTATTTTTTGATGTCTGGGAGGCTAATTCCCCCATCATACCAATTCAGTGCGAGTTTGGCCAAAGCTATCCGAGGCTTCCTGTCCCACAATGGGTCTCGCTGCAGGCCATCGACTTCTTTGAAATATGACGCCGGAACTGGGTCCATGGAGTTCTGTAATGCATACAGAAAGCGGGGCAGGGACGTCATTTTATAGAGGGCTGCTTTGCCCAGTAGTGAGAGCGGGACCGTTTTCCAGTTGGCAATGTCACGTTTCAACCTTTGCAGTGGTGGAAGAAGATAGCGGTTGAAACGGAGTGTCTGATCCAGGGAGATAAAAATACCCAGGTAGGTAAAGCCCACTGTGTTGATTTGGATTGGACAGCCTCGTGGTGGGGTGGGCGGATCCCCTCTGAGAACATATAGGAGGGACTTGTTCCAATTAATGGAGAACCCAGAGTACCTCCCAAATATCGCCAGGATGTCTAAGACTACGACAAGTGATGCTTTGGTGGAGGCTAAGTATAGCAGAATATTGTCTGCGTACAAAGAGATACGGTCCTCCCACTCAGAGGCCCAACGCAGACCTCGTATCACTGAGTCTTTGTGGATCCATGTCGCCAGCGGTTCCAATGCTAGGGCGAATAGAAGAGAGGAGAGAGGACATCCCTGACGGGTCCCCCCGACTCAGGCTGAACGTGTCCGACTTCTTGTTGTTAACCACAACCTGTGCCGGGGGGCTCCGAATATAGGAGCCGCACCCACTGAGTGAAGCCCGACCAAACCCCATTTTTGCAAGGACAGCAAAGAGTTACGCTTTTTTCCGGTCCATGGAGGACCTGGCTTGGCAGTTCGGTCTGGACTGTTCCCATGAGGCAAAGGGTCAAGACTGATGCCTATGGCTGGGTCCAAACTGGGGTGGCGTAGTGGGCAAAAGAACAATGGATTTAACCCAGATCACTTGACTGGGTGAGAATGTTTGAATCATTCAGCATTCCGTCCATCAGTTCTTGCAGTTACACTTTTCACCCTAAGTGGGATGGGTATGCCCAGACGTGGGTCCCTTGCTCAATGTGCCACTGGAATCAAGCTAGCTTGGCTGATGAAGGGTGACATACCCTGAAACCGGTCCCAGGAAGCTTGTTTCCGGTCCAGGGAAGACTTGGCTTGGCAGTTCAGTCTGGAATGTTCCCATTAGGCACAGGGTCAAGACTGATTTGCATATGGCTGGGTCCAAACTGGGGTGGCGTAGTGGGCAAAAAAACAATGGATTTAACCCAGATGTCTTGACGGGGGAGAATGTTTGAATCATTCAGCATTCCGTCCATCATTTCTTGCAGTTACACTTTTCGCCCTAAGTGGGATGGGTATGCCCAGACGTGGGTCCCTTGCTCACTGTGTCACTGGAATCAAGCTAGCCTGGCTGATGCAGGGTGACATACCCTGAAAACGGTCCCAGGATGCTTGTTTCCGGTCCAGGGAGGACCTGGCTTGGCAGTTTGGTCTGGACTGTTCCCATGAGGCACAGGGTCAAGACTGATTTGCATATGGTTGGGTCCACACTGGTGTGGCTTAGTGGGCAAAAAAACAATGGATTTATCCCAGATCTCTTGACTGGGGGAGAATGTTTGAATCATTCAGCATTCCGTCCATCATTTCTTGTAGTTACAGCAAAGAGATATGGCCATTCAATGGTATCGAATGCCATGGTCGCATCTAACGACACAATTATTGCTGCTTCTTGAATCGTGGCCACTCTTCCTAGTACCCCGTGTACTCTGCGCAAGTTCAACGTAATGTTCTGGTGCGGCATGAAGCCTGACTGGTCGGGATGGACCAAGCCGCCGATTACCTTAACGAGGCAGTTTGCGAGGAGCGTGGCGAGGATTTTGGTTTCTGCATTGAGTAGGGAAATCGGCCTGTACGAGGTGCAGTCAGTCTTGGGTTTACCCTCCTTATGAATGTTGACTAGTGTAGCCACCCTCTGGTCAACTGGTAGGATCCCCAGGTCCCTACTCTCTTCGAACATGGTCCGCAGATATGGGGCTAGTTTATCAGGTCTAAGTTTGTACAATTCGATGGGAATGCATTAGGGCCAAGAGCTTTTCCAGAGTGTAGAGATCTAATGGCTTGCTCTACTTCATAGTTTGTCAGCTCACCCTCCAGGAAGCCACGTTCTTCTTCTGACAGGGTGGGGAGTGCAATATCTTGTATTAAGGACTGGGATTCTTCCTCTGGAAATTGTGCCTTGGTGCGGTATACAGCGCTGTAGTGAGTGGCAAATTGATTTGCAATGTCTTGTGGGTCAGTCAGGGATCTACCGTCAGCACGTATTAATTCCGGTGCCAGTCTACTAGCCCATTCCTTCTTGTCGAGCCACGCGATTAGTTTCCCTGCTTTATCCCCCAGGTCGTATAGTCTACCCAGCTTTTCCCTCCCCAGACTTTTAGCCCTATCCGTGGCTAGTGCTCTGTAATCATCTTGTTTGAGTTGCAACATGTGAAGCTTTTCGTGTGTTGCCTCAACTTCTAATTCTTCCTCCAGCCAAAGGATGTCATTCACAGCCTCTACAATCTCTTTCTGTCTGTCTTATTTGATCCCAACAATGAGTGATAGAGCTTGACCACGTATGACTGTTTTGAATGCCTCCCACAGGGTCTGGAAGAAGTCCACCATTCCCTCGTTTTCTCGGATATAGTTATCTGTGGATTCAAGTAATGCCTTACGGATCCCAGGGTCTCGGAGATACCATGGATTAATAGGAGCAATTTTCCCCATCCTTGCTACGCCCACACCGGGGAATGATCGGAGATTCCTCTTGCCAGATGTTTGATTTCCTGGATATTAGCCACCTGGGACGCGGGAACTAGGATATAGTCTATGCGGGGGAGACTATTGTGGGCCCCGGAGTGAAAGGTATTCTGGATTCTGTCCGGGTTGTATGTTCTCCACCCATCCACCAGCCCCAGCGCCTCCAGGAAGTCAGGCAGACATCTATAAGAAGACCCAATCTCACATGGAGGGTGGCGGTCTAGAGTGCCCGATGCTACTGCGTTGAAGTCACCCACAAGCACTAGGATACCTTCTGGGATTGAGAGTAGCATCGAACCCAGGTCTTTAAATGTTTCGCCCTGGAGGCCAGGTGGCACATATACCGACATGAGCGTCAGTGTGTTCCCCTCCCATGAACCCGTGATTCCTATGTATCTACCCCGGTTGTCTGCCCATGTGGACTCTACAGTAAGAGGAAAGGAGTTTCTCATCATAATGCCAACTCCTCTCGAGCTGGTCGTGAAACCGGCATGAGCCACCAACTTATATCCCCACCTGTTTAGTGCCTTACAGGAGTTGCCCACCAAATGTGTTTCCTGGAGCAGGATGTTGTCATGGGCTTGGCGTTTAACATATTGCAGGATGACGCTACGCTTGACCTTATCTCTGATCCCATTGACATTCCAACTCAGTATTTTAACATTTTTGTCCCACTGTGTACCCATTGGTCCCTGTGTGGCTTCTCGTTTCCTCTGCATAGATGCCAGATTGTCTTGTCGATTCAACAACTACTACATTCAACAACTGTAAAGCCCCAACCCCACAACCCCCCTCCCTTCTCTGCACGCTAGGCGCGAAATCTACCCCAACATCCCCCTCCCTGCCCCCCTGCCAGTGGATTTACAACTACCCACTCCCAACAAGGCAGAGTGCCTGTCGCCCCACCCGTCCTGAAAGAGGAAACGTGGATGCAGCCTTACCCTTCCGCCCTACATAAGGATGGAATCACATTACAATCATTAATAAGGATATCTACATTCGGCCCGGCATCGGCTGCTATATCACAGCTGTCAATTCGAAACAGTTCAACACCTTACTTTAGTAGTGGCAACTTATATACTGGTGGAGTCCAGAGAAGACGATCTAATGAGTGTACGCGGACATCGGTTGCGGCCCTGCGAACCTCTTTTGCAGCAACCAAGTCTGGTCCAGTCCCACGGAAGTCTTTGATTCAGTCACTCGTCGTGGGGTCCATTTCCTTTCGAGCTGGGTCACAGCGCTGTGTTGTGTTGTTGTTCGTTCTGGAGGAGCGAGGTCCTCCGTTGCGATCCTTTTGTGGCTTCTCTATCCGACTGCAAAAACAACAGTTGATAGACAGAATGCAGAACAATGTCATACACTCACCCCAGTACAGAGATCTGGGCCTAAATCCATCGTTTTTTGCTCACAATGCCATTCCAGTTTGAACCCAGCCATATGCAAATCAGTCTTGACCCTGTGCCTCATGGGAACAGTCCAGCCCGAACTGCCAAGCCAGGTCCTCCATGGACTGGAAACAAGCATCCTAGGACCGGTTTCGGGGTTTCACTCCCCTTCGGCCAAGATAGCTTGATTCCAGTGGCATGGAGAGCACGGGACCCACATCTGGGCATACCCGTCCCACTCGGGGTGACAAATGCAAACCCGACGCCAACCCTCCAGCCATTCCCAAGTCTCTTCAGGGGAAGAGAAAAACCATGCCTTGCCTTCTTATTCAACACAGAGTTTTGCTGGGAAGAGCATAGCATACTTTAGCTCCTTCTCTCTCAGTACCCGTTTTACCGCCATGAAACTGCGACGCTGGGCTTGAACTCTGGTGGTGAAGTCCTGAAAAAAGGAGATCAGGCTGTCATCTTGTTTAACCCCTTCGATGCTCATGACGGAACGGTTCCGTCATGAGCATCGGTTGGGCTGTGCTCATGACGGAACCGTTCCGTCATGAGGACAGCCCCCGGGGGAAGCGCTGGCGCTCCCCCCCTTTTGCCTCGATCTTGCCCCCCTTTACGGGGGTGGCAGCGGAAGAGCTTCCGCTGCCACCCCCGACCCCCCCCGAGCCCCCCCACGCTTTCTGATGACGTCAGCGCGCACAGCGCGCGCCGGCGTCATCAGGAAGCGTTGGACGCGCTGGAATCCATTTCTTCCAGCGCGTCCAAGGCAGCAAGAGGTAGGTTCCGTTGTCCGGTGGGGGCCGCGGGGGTGATTTCTTTTGTATTGAGGCATCGGGGGAGAGGAAAGAGTATTTCCTCTCCCCCGATGTCTCAATACAGGGCATTCCTGCTCCACGATCGCGCACAGCGTCGCGATCGTGGAGTAGGGATGCCCCACTAGACACCAGGGATTTGTTTATTTGGATTTGGGAAGCGACCCCTTAGGCAAGGGTCGCTTCCTTGGGGACGAAAATTTTGCAAAGTCTTTTCTGCCCCCCCTGGGGGCAGATCGGCCCGCTTTCTGCGCGTTTCTGCCCCCGGGGGGGGCAGAAAAGCCCACTAGTCACCAGGGATGCTGTTCCTACTATGTAGGAAGCGACCCCTTGGGCAAGGGTCGCTTCCTTGGGGGCAAATTTTGTTGAAGTCTTTTCTGCCCCCCCTGGGGGCAGATCGGTCCGCTTTCTGCGCGTTTCTGCCCCCGGGGGGGGCAGAAAAGCCCACTAGACACCAGGGATATTGGTTATGCTATGTAGGAAGCGACCCCTTAGGCAAGGGTCGCTTCCTTTGGGGGCCAAATAATTTGAAGTCTTTTCTGCCCCCCCTGGGGGCAGATCGGTCTTCTTTCTGCCCGTTTCTCCCCCTAGGGGGGGCAGAAAAGCCCACTAGACACCAGGGATGTCTATTTCGTTATGTAGGAAGCGACCCCTTGGGCAAGGGTCGCTTCCTAGGGTGGTAAAGTGATTAGGAGACTTTTCTGCCCCCCCTGGGGGCAGATCGGTCGTCTTTCTGCCCGTTTCTGCCCCCAGGGGGGGCAGAAAAGCCCACTAGACACCAGGGATGTCTTTTTCTTTATGTAGGAAGCGACCCCTTGGGCAAGGGTCGCTTCCTTTGCGGCCTAATTTTTTAGAATACTTTTCTGCCCCCCCCTGGGGGCAGATTGGTCGTCTTTCTGTCCGTTTCTGCTCTTTGGGGGGGGGGCAGAAAAGCCCACTAGACACCAGGGATATAAATATTATTGTAGGAAGCGACCCCTTGGGCAAGGGTCGCTTCCTTGGGCCCCTAAATGTTTTGAAGACTTTTCTGCCCCCTCTGTGGGCAGATCGGTTTTATTTTTTTGCCGTTTCTGCTCCCATTGGAGGCAGAAAAGCCCACTAGACACCAGGGAATTAGTTCAATTAGAAATAGAAGTGACCCCTCGCTTCCAGGGTGCAATTTGTTATATGTATTTGGGTCACCTGCCCCGGGACTGAATAGCCTTTTTTTTCCTGCTGTTTTCTGCCTGACCTGGCACACAAACCGATTGACCATTTGGGTAGTGACATGGCATGTTATAATGTTTATTGTTATATGTTTTGTGATTTCCAATTGTAATGTTTTTTTTGTTTACTTTTTTGTTCTAGGTGAAGGCTTTTCTTCTGTTCACGGTGACATTTTGGTTCTGGTGGTTTTGCTGTTTGTGTAGTTTGGTAAGAGACTGTTTTTTTGTACAATGCAAATGTGTTTGATTTCTCTGCCTGTTTTTTTTTGCAAATGGTGTAATAATAGCAGTATGTTTGGTTTTTGAGTTTCAAAAACTTTTTGCATTGGTGCATGATGTGTATTTTGTTGTCTTGTGAGTAATTTGTTTTTTTTTCTTCTTTCTAGTTTGATATCGTTGGTCTTTGCTGTGTCACTGCAGAGTTTGTTTCTGGTGAGTGTAGCTGTCTCTTTTGATTTTGGATTGTATAGTTTTTGAGTACATTGATCTTATTGATATAAGGTACACATTTCTTTACTTACTTGGTTTGCACATTGTTGGTTGTTGTTGACTTGTTTGTGCAGTCTTCCATCTTAGTAGGTATAATGGCTAGCCGCAGGATGACTGCTCAGCAGGTTGTTGGTTTGCTGTTTGAGTCTTCCTCTGATATTGGGTCAGAGACTGACTCTGCTTCTGAGGGAGAGGGGGCAGGGGACGATTCTGGCAGTGAGTTTTCTCTCCGTATGGGGTCATCGGATGATGAAGATACTCTTAGCGCGGATGAAGTGCCTGTGTTAGAGGAGGAGACTGATGTGCCGATAGTGCGGCAAGAGGCATCTGGGCTGCAGCCTGCGCCTGCAAGGCTTCCCGTTGGTGTAGTGCGGCAAGAGACATCTGGGCTGCAGGCTGGGACTGCAAGGCTTCCCGTTGGTGTAGTGCGGCAAGAGGCATCTGGGCTGCAGGCTGGGGCTGCAAGCCTTTCCGTTGGTGTAGTGCGGCAAGAGACATCTGGGCTGCAGGCTGGGGCTGCAAGTCTTCCCGTTGAAAGTGATGACCTCTGGGTTGCCCCTGGCATGGTGCAGCCGGAATTTCCTGAGTTTACTGGTGTTCCAGGGTCTAGAGTGAATACCGAGAACTTTTTGCCTGTAAATTTTTTTCAGTTGTTTATGGACGATGTGTTTTTGGCAGAGATTGTTGAGCAGACTAATTTGTATGCCGAACAGTTTTTGAGGGACAACAGTGCCAGTCTTAAGCCACACTCTAGAGCTACCCGGTGGACTCCCACAAATGTTGAAGAGATGAAGAAGTTCTTGGGTTTAACTTTTTTGATGGGCTTGCTAAGGAAGCCATCATTGGCTTCATATTGGTCTAGCAGTCCCTTGATGGCAACGTCTATTTTTCCGGCAGTCATGAGTCGTGACAGGTATTTGCTTCTGCTTCGGATGATGCACTTTGTAGATAATGGTTTAGCGTTGCCACGAGATCACCCTGATTGTGACCGTCTTTTTAAGATTAGGCCTGTCCTTGATCACTTTGTTGATCGATTTTCTGAGATTTATGCCCCTGGTAGAGAAATTGCAGTGGATGAGTCTTTGGTGTTGTTCAAGGGCCGCTTGGTTTTTAGGCAATACATTCCTAGTAAGAGGGCACGCTATGGAATAAAGCTGTATATGCTGTGTGACAGTAGGACTGGATATGTCTCTAATTTCAGGGTGTACACCGGTAAGGAATCTAGGTTTAACCTCCCTGGTTGTCCGTCCACTTTTGGAGTGACTGAGAAAATTGTTTGGGAACTTGGAAGAGGATTTTTTAACAAAGGCCACCATTTATATGTAGATAACTTCTACACTGGTGTACGGTTGTTCAGGGAATTGGCCAAAGTGGACACTTTTGCTTGTGGCACAGTCCGCTGTAACCGTAAAGGTTTTCCGAAAGAACTTGTTTGTCAAAAGCTTGTGCGGGGACAGTGCAGTGCGTTGCGTTGCCAGGAGCTTCTTGCTGTGAAGTTTACAGACAGGAGAGATGTCTACATGCTGACTTCCATCCATGATGAAAGCACTGCACCTGTGACTGTTTGGGGTCAGGTCGCTGAAGCGCGCAAACCTGTATGTGTTTTAGACTATAATAGGTACATGGGTGGTGTTGACAGAGTAGATCAGAGGTTGGAACCTTACACTGCTCTTCGTAAGGCTTACATTTGGTACAAGAAGTTGGCTATCCATCTTTTCCACTTGGCAATGTTTAATGCTTTTGTTGTGTTCCAGGATTCTTGCCCTGAGTCAACGATGACTTTTGTTAAGTTTCAGGAGTCTGTAATAGGCAGCCTTGTTGTAGTGGAACAGGCAAGTGTTCCTAGAGTTGGACTGGTGGAGGATGTTGCTAGATTGAAAGAACGCCACTTTCCAGATCACATTCCTCCCACACCCGCAAAAGATTTTCCCAGTAGGAGATGTAGAGTCTGTTGGCGAAGAGGTACGCGGAAGGAGTGTCGTATGTACTGCCCCGATTGTCCCTCTCATCCTGCACTGTGTCTCTCTGCTTGTTTTAGAGCGTACCACACGCGAAAAAATTTTTGGGAGGATTCTTGAGTGGTAAAGTGAACTGGCTGGTCTGTATTCTTTGGATAATTTGATTCTGTTTCAAGGTTGGTGTTAGTGCAATGTATTTAGTTGCTGATTTTCTGTTAGAAAATTTGTATCTATTTGCGATTTGTTTGTGTTTTTATTTTTTTCTAAAAAAATCCAAAATGTGATGGCGGTGTGTGTAGGCTTGCGCTTGGCTGTTGGTGTGTGTGGACTGGCACTTGGTTGGTGGTGTGCGTGGAATGGTGCTTGGCTGACGGTGTGCGTGGACTGGCGGTGTGCATGGACTGGCGGTGTGCGTGGACTGGTGCGTGGCTGGTGGTGTGCGTGGCTGGTGGTGTGCGTGGAATGGTGCTTGGCTGGCGGTGTGCGTGGAATGGTGCTTGGCTGGTGGTGTGCGTGGAATGGTGCTTGGCTGGCGCTGTGCGTGGACTGGTTCTTGGCTGGCAGTGTGTGTGGACTGGTGGTGTGTGCGGACTGGTGTTTGGCTGGTGGTGTCCGTGGACTGGAGCTTGGCTGGTGGTGTCCGTGGACTGGAGCTTGTCTGGTGGTGTGTGTGGACTGGAGCTTGGCTGGCGGTGTGTGTGGAATGGTGCTTGTCTGGTGGTGTCCGTGGACTGGAGCTTGGCTGGCGGTGTAGGTGGATTGGCGATTGGCTGCCGGTGTGCCTGGACTGGCGATTGGATGGTGGTGTGCCTGGACTGGCGCTTGGCTAGCGGTGTGCGTGGACTGGCGTTTGGCTAGCGGTGTGTGTCGACCGGTGCTTGGCTGGCTGTGTGTGAGTAGTGACTTTCTGCTGGTCACTACACACACTGCTAGCTGAGTGCCACTCCACGCAATCCTTCTGCCTGTGTAGTTGCTGTGTCTGGATTGTGGGCGTGTGAAAGTGATGGGCCCTTGAATGGCGCTGTGTGCCGGTGTGAGTTTTGTTATGTGATGGGCCCGCGGCTGGCGGTGTGAATGGTTTTGTATGTCTCACACGTATGAAAGGTGTATGAATGGCCTGTAAAGAGGTTGGTGCCTTGTCGTGGCTTTACAGCTCACGAGCTGTGAGTCAATGGTTCAGTTTCTTGCCCTTTCAATTATTACCAGTGCATTTCATTTTTTGTGAAATCACTTGGTAATACAATTTTATCTACTGAACCATCACTCACCCTCGTGCCAAATCCAACCAGTATGTGCGTGTGCTTGCGGGTTAGATGACTGTGCAGTAATATTTGTTTTTTTGAAGCAGGGTGTACCTTGTCCCTTTTTGGTGATTTTTGTACTGTGTTGCTTTTGTACCTGGTGGTGCGAATGGTCTTGTTTGTATCACGTATGAAAGGTGTGTGAATGGCCTGTAAAGCGGTTGGTGCCTTGACGTGGCTTTACAGCTCACGAGCTGCAAGTCATTGGTTTGGATTTTTGTGAATTTAATTATTGACAGTGCATTTCATATTTGTGAAATCTCTTGTTAATAAAATTTAATACACTGAACCATGACTTGCCCTCGTGCCAAATCCAACCAGTATGTGTGTGTGTTTGAGGAATAGATGGTTGTGCAGGAATCTTTTTTTTTTGTTTCTCTGCCAAGGTACACTTTCCATGTAAGAATAACCCACCAACTGTAGATATTGTCGAAAACCTTTGGGAGTTCATGGTGATGTCTCTCTAGTGATTTGAAAAATATTTTTTATCCCCATTGTCCTGTAAACCTCAAATTGTCTGCCACATTTTCTTTGCAGTATTATTCCTAAATTCTCACGCTGTAGTAACAATAGGTAATCTGGTTATGCAAGGGGGGTTACTTTTGTTTTTTGCCCAGGGCTCGGCGGCCATCTAGGGAAACCTACCAAACCCAGGCATTTTTGAAAACTAGACACCCGGCGGCTTCCAGGGAGGTATGGCTTGCGTGGATCCCCCAACGTTTCCTTACCCAGAATCCCCTGCAAACCTCAATTTTTGCCCAAAAAATCACTTTTTTCACACATTTTGGGGTGGGAAAGTAGTGGCATCACCGGGCTCACACAAATTTACCACCACCCAGCGTTCCCCCAGGTCTCCCGGTAAAAATGGTGCCTCACTTGTGTGGGAGGCCCAAGTACCCGCGGCAGGCAAGGGCCCCAAAGGTAGTGAGGCCACCTCAAGATGGCCTATCGCCAAACCACCTGGTTTTGCAAGGGGGGTCACTTTGGTTTTTGGCCCGTGCGCGGCGGCCATCTAGGGAAACCTACCAAACCCAGGCATTTTTGAAAACTAGACACCCGGCGGCTTCCAGGGAGGTATGGCTTGCGTGGATCCCCCAACGTTTCCTTACCCAGAATCCCCTGCAAACCTCAATTTTTGCTCAAAAAATAACTTTTTTCACACATTTTGGGGTGGGAAAGTAGTGGCATCACCGGGCTCACACAAATTTACCACCACCCAGCGTTCCCCCAGGTCTCCCGGTAAAAATGGTGCCTCACTTGTGTGGGAGGCCCAAGTACCCGCGGCAGGCAAGGGCCCCAAAGGTAGTGAGGCCACCTCAAGATGGCCTATCGCCAAACCACCTGGTTTTGCAAGGGGGGTCACTTTGGTTTTTGGCCCGGTGCGCGGCGGCCATCTAGGGAAACCTACCAAACCCAGGCATTTTTGAAAACTAGACACCCGGCGGCTTCCAGGGAGGTATGGCTTGCGTGGATCCCCCAACGTTTCCTTACCCAGAATCCCCTGCAAACCTCAATTTTTGCTCAAAAAATCACTTTTTTCACACATTTTGGGGTGGGAAAGTAGTGGCATCACCGGGCTCACACAAATTTACCACCACCCAGCGTTCCCCCAGGTCTCCCGGTAAAAATGGTGCCTCACTTGTGTGGGAGGCCCAAGTACCCGCGGCAGGCAAGGGCCCCAAAGGTAGTGAGGCCACCTCAAGATGGCCTATCGCCAAACCACCTGGTTTTGCAAGGGGGGTCACTTTGGTTTTTGGCCCGGTGCGCGGCGGCCATCTAGGGAAACCTACCAAACCCAGGCATTTTTGAAAACTAGACACCCGGCGGCTTCCAGGGAGGTATGGCTTGCGTGGATCCCCCAACGTTTCCTTACCCAGAATCCCCTGCAAACCTCAATTTTTGCTCAAAAAATCACTTTTTTCACACATTTTGGGGTGGGAAAGTAGTGGCATCACCGGGCTCACACAAATTTACCACCACCCAGCGTTCCCCCAGGTCTCCCGGTAAAAATGGTGCCTCACTTGTGTGGGAGGCCCAAGTACCCGCGGCAGGCAAGGGCCCCAAACGTAGTGAGGCCACCTCAAGATGGCCTATCGCCAAACCACCTGGTTTTGCAAGGGGGGTCACTTTGGTTTTTGGCCCGGTGCGCGGCGGCCATCTAGGGAAACCTACCAAACCCAGGCATTTTTGAAAACTAGACACCCGGCGGCTTCCAGGGAGGTATGGCTTGCGTGGATCCCCCAACGTTTCCTTACCCAGAATCCCCTGCAAACCTCAATTTTTGCTCAAAAAATCACTTTTTTCACACATTTTGGGGTGGGAAAGTAGTGGCATCACCGGGCTCACACAAATTTACCACCACCCAGCGTTCCCCCAGGTCTCCCGGTAAAAATGGTGCCTCACTTGTGTGGGAGGCCCAAGTACCCGCGGCAGGCAAGGGCCCCAAACGTAGTGAGGCCACCTCAAGATGGCCTATCGCCAAACCACCTGGTTTTGCAAGGGGGGTCACTTTGGTTTTTGGCCCGGTGCGCGGCGGCCATCTAGGGAAACCTACCAAACCCAGGCATTTTTGAAAACTAGACACCCGGCGGCTTCCAGGGAGGTATGGCTTGCGTGGATCCCCCAACGTTTCCTTACCCAGAATCCCCTGCAAACCTCAATTTTTGCTCAAAAAATCACTTTTTTCACACATTTTGGGGTGGGAAAGTAGTGGCATCACCGGGCTCACACAAATTTACCACCACCCAGCGTTCCCCCAGGTCTCCCGGTAAAAATGGTGCCTCACTTGTGTGGGAGGCCCAAGTACCCGCGGCAGGCAAGGGCCCCAAACGTAGTGAGGCCACCTCAAGATGGCCTATCGCCAAACCACCTGGTTTTGCAAGGGGGGTCACTTTGGTTTTTGGCCCGGTGCGCGGCGGCCATCTAGGGAAACCTACCAAACCCAGGCATTTTTGAAAACTAGACACCCGGCGGCTTCCAGGGAGGTATGGCTTGCGTGGATCCCCCAACGTTTCCTTACCCAGAATCCCCTGCAAACCTCAATTTTTGCTCAAAAAATCACTTTTTTCACACATTTTGGGGTGGGAAAGTAGTGGCATCACCGGGCTCACACAAATTTACCACCACCCAGCGTTCCCCCAGGTCTCCCGGTAAAAATGGTGCCTCACTTGTGTGGGAGGCCCAAGTACCCGCGGCAGGCAAGGGCCCCAAACGTAGTGAGGCAACATCAACATTGCCTATCCCAAAGGTCGCCTCACTACGTTTGGGGCCCTTGCCTGCCGCGGGTACTTGGGCCTCCCACACAAGTGAGGCACCATTTTTACCGGGAGACCTGGGGGAACGCTGGGTGGTGGTAAATTTGTGTGAGCCCGGTGATGCCACTACTTTCCCACCCCAAAATGTGTGAAAAAAGTGATTTTTTGAGCAAAAATTGAGGTTTGCAGGGGATTCTGGGTAAGGAAACGTTGGGGGATCCACGCAAGCCATACCTCCCTGGAAGCCGCCGGGTGTCTAGTTTTCAAAAATGCCTGGGTTTGGTAGGTTTCCCTAGATGGCCGCCGCGCACCGGGCCAAAAACCAAAGTGACCCCCCTTGCAAAACCAGGTGGTTTGGCGATAGGCCATCTTGAGGTCGCCTCACTACGTTTGGGGCCCTTGCCTGCCGCGGGTACTTGGGCCTCCCACACAAGTGAGGCACCATTTTTACCGGGAGACCTGGGGGAACGCTGGGTGGTGGTAAATTTGTGTGAGCCCGGTGATGCCACTACTTTCCCACCCCAAAATGTGTGAAAAAAGTGATTTTTTGGGCAAAAATTGAGGTTTGCAGGGGATTCTGGGTAAGGAAACGTTGGGGGATCCACGCAAGCCATACCTCCCTGGAAGCCGCCGGGTGTCTAGTTTTCAAAAATGCCTGGGTTTGGTAGGTTTCCCTAGATGGCCGCCGCGCACCGGGCCAAAAACCAAAGTGACCCCCCTTGCAAAACCAGGTGGTTTGGCGATAGGCCATCTTGAGGTCGCCTCACTACGTTTGGGGCCCTTGCCTGCCGCGGGTACTTGGGCCTCCCACACAAGTGAGGCACCATTTTTACCGGGAGACCTGGGGGAACGCTGGGTGGTGGTAAATTTGTGTGAGCCCGGTGATGCCACTACTTTCCCACCCCAAAATGTGTGAAAAAAGTGATTTTTTGAGCAAAAATTGAGGTTTGCAGGGGATTCTGGGTAAGGAAACGTTGGGGGATCCACGCAAGCCATACCTCCCTGGAAGCCGCCGGGTGTCTAGTTTTCAAAAATGCCTGGGTTTGGTAGGTTTCCCTAGATGGCCGCCGCGCACCGGGCCAAAAACCAAAGTGACCCCCCTTGCAAAACCAGGTGGTTTGGCGATAGGCCATCTTGAGGTGGCCTCACTACCTTTGGGGCCCTTGCCTGCCGCGGGTACTTGGGCCTCCCACACAAGTGAGGCACCATTTTTACCGGGAGACCTGGGGGAACGCTGGGTGGTGGTAAATTTGTGTGAGCCCGGTGATGCCACTACTTTCCCACCCCAAAATGTGTGAAAAAAGTGATTTTTTGAGCAAAAATTGAGGTTTGCAGGGGATTCTGGGTAAGGAAACGTTGGGGGATCCACGCAAGCCATACCTCCCTGGAAGCCGCCGGGTGTCTAGTTTTCAAAAATGCCTGGGTTTGGTAGGTTTCCCTAGATGGCCGCCGCGCACCGGGCCAAAAACCAAAGTGACCCCCCTTGCAAAACCAGGTGGTTTGGCGATAGGCCATCTTGAGGTGGCCTCACTACCTTTGGGGCCCTTGCCTGCCGCGGGTACTTGGGCCTCCCACACAAGTGAGGCACCATTTTTACCGGGAGACCTGGGGGAACGCTGGGTGGTGGTAAATTTGTGTGAGCCCGGTGATGCCACTACTTTCCCACCCCAAAATGTGTTAAAAAAGTGATTTTTTGAGCAAAAATTGAGGTTTGCAGGGGATTCTGGGTAAGGAAACGTTGGGGGATCCACGCAAGCCATACCTCCCTGGAAACCGCCGGGTGTCTAGTTTTCAGAAATGTATAGGTTTGGTAGGTTTCCCTAGGTGCCGGCAGGGCTAGGGTACAAAATCTACAGCTAGTCACTTTGCCAAAAAAAGGGTCATTTTTCACTCCAAAACCACGTTGCGTTTTGCGCCGTTTCCTGTCGCGGGCACTAGGCCGACCCGCACAAGTGAGGTACCATTTTTCTCGTAGGACTTTGGGGAACGCGGGGTGGGTGGAAATTTGTGGATCCACGCAGATTCCAGAACTTTCCATCACAGAAATGTGGGGAAAATGTGTTTTTTTTGTCAATTTTTTACGTTTGCAAGGGATTCTGGGTAACAGACCATGGTGGGAGGCAGTCAAGTCTCCCCATCCTGGATTCCCCTGGGTGTCTAGTTTTCAGAAATGTATAGGTTTGCTAGGTTTCCCTAGGTGCCGGCAGGGCTAGGGTACAAAATCTACAGCTAGTCACTTTGCCAAAAAAAAGGGTCATTTTTCACTCCAAAACCACGTTGCGTTTTGCGCCGTTTCCTGTCGCGGGCACTAGGCCGACCCGCACAAGTGAGGTACCATTTTTCTCGTAGGACTTTGGGGAACGCGGGGTGGGTGGAAATTTGTGGATCCACGCAGATTCCAGAACTTTCCATCACAGAAATGTGGGGAAAATGTGTTTTTTTTGTCAATTTTTTACGTTTGCAAGGGATTCTGGGTAACAGACCATGGTGGGAGGCAGTCAAGTCACCCCATCCTGGATTCCCCTGGGTGTCTAGTTTTCAGAAATGTATAGGTTTGCTAGGTTTCCCTAGGTGCCGGCAGGGCTAGGGTACAAAATCTACAGCTAGTCACTTTGCCAAAAAAAGGGTCATTTTTCACTCCAAAACCACGTTGCGTTTTGCGCCGTTTCCTGTCGCGGGCACTAGGCCGACCCGCACAAGTGAGGTACCATTTTTCTCGTAGGACTTTGGGGAACGCGGGGTGGGTGGAAATTTGTGGATCCACGCAGATTCCAGAACTTTCCATCACAGAAATGTGGGGAAAATGTGTTTTTTTTGTCAATTTTTTACGTTTGCAAGGGATTCTGGGTAACAGACCATGGTGGGAGGCAGTCAAGTCACCCCATCCTGGATTCCCCTGGGTGTCTAGTTTTCAGAAATGTATAGGTTTGCTAGGTTTCCCTAGGTGCCGGCAGGGCTAGGGTACAAAATCTACAGCTAGTCACTTTGCCAAAAAAAAGGGTCATTTTTCACTCCAAAACCACGTTGCGTTTTGCGCCGTTTCCTGTCGCGGGCACTAGGCCGACCCGCACAAGTGAGGTACCATTTTTCTCGTAGGACTTTGGGGAACGCGGGGTGGGTGGAAATTTGTGGATCCACGCAGATTCCAGAACTTTCCATCACAGAAATGTGGGGAAAATGTGTTTTTTTTGTCAATTTTTTACGTTTGCAAGGGATTCTGGGTAACAGACCATGGTGGGAGGCAGTCAAGTCACCCCATCCTGGATTCCCCTGGGTGTCTAGTTTTCAGAAATGTATAGGTTTGCTAGGTTTCCCTAGGTGCCGGCAGGGCTAGGGTACAAAATCTACAGCTAGTCACTTTGCCAAAAAAAGGGTCATTTTTCACTCCAAAACCACGTTGCGTTTTGCGCCGTTTCCTGTCGCGGGCACTAGGCCGACCCGCACAAGTGAGGTACCATTTTTCTCGTAGGACTTTGGGGAACGCGGGGTGGGTGGAAATTTGTGGATCCACGCAGATTCCAGAACTTTCCATCACAGAAATGTGGGGAAAATGTGTTTTTTTTGTCAATTTTTTACGTTTGCAAGGGATTCTGGGTAACAGACCATGGTGGGAGGCAGTCAAGTCACCCCATCCTGGATTCCCCTGGGTGTCTAGTTTTCAGAAATGTATAGGTTTGCTAGGTTTCCCTAGGTGCCGGCAGGGCTAGGGTACAAAATCTACAGCTAGTCACTTTGCCAAAAAAAGGGTCATTTTTCACTCCAAAACCACGTTGCGTTTTGCGCCGTTTCCTGTCGCGGGCACTAGGCCGACCCGCACAAGTGAGGTACCATTTTTCTCGTAGGACTTTGGGGAACGCGGGGTGGGTGGAAATTTGTGGATCCACGCAGATTCCAGAACTTTCCATCACAGAAATGTGGGGAAAATGTGTTTTTTTTGTCAATTTTTTACGTTTGCAAGGGATTCTGGGTAACAGACCATGGTGGGAGGCAGTCAAGTCACCCCATCCTGGATTCCCCTGGGTGTCTAGTTTTCAGAAATGTATAGGTTTGCTAGGTTTCCCTAGGTGCCGGCAGGGCTAGGGTACAAAATCTACAGCTAGTCACTTTGCCAAAAAAAGGGTCATTTTTCACTCCAAAACCACGTTGCGTTTTGCGCCGTTTCCTGTCGCGGGCACTAGGCCGACCCGCACAAGTGAGGTACCATTTTTCTCGTAGGACTTTGGGGAACGCGGGGTGGGTGGAAATTTGTGGATCCACGCAGATTCCAGAACTTTCCATCACAGAAATGTGGGGAAAATGTGTTTTTTTTGTCAATTTTTTACGTTTGCAAGGGATTCTGGGTAACAGACCATGGTGGGAGGCAGTCAAGTCACCCCATCCTGGATTCCCCTGGGTGTCTAGTTTTCAGAAATGTATAGGTTTGCTAGGTTTCCCTAGGTGCCGGCAGGGCTAGGGTACAAAATCTACAGCTAGTCACTTTGCCAAAAAAAGGGTCATTTTTCACTCCAAAACCATGTTGCGTTTTGCGCCGTTTCCTGTCGCGGGCACTAGGCCGACCCGCACAAGTGAGGTACCATTTTTCTCGTAGGACTTTGGGGAACGCGGGGTGGGTGGAAATTTGTGGATCCACGCAGATTCCAGAACTTTCCATCACAGAAATGTGGGGAAAATGTGTTTTTTTTGTCAATTTTTTATGTTTGCAAGGGATTCTGGGTAACAGACCATGGTGGGAGGCAGTCAAGTCACCCCATCCTGGATTCCCCTGGGTGTCTAGTTTTCAGAAATGTATAGGTTTGCTAGGTTTCCCTAGGTGCCGGCAGGGCTAGGGTACAAAATCTACAGCTAGTCACTTTGCCAAAAAAAGGGTCATTTTTCACTCCAAAACCATGTTGCGTTTTGCGCCGTTTCCTGTCGCGGGCACTAGGCCGACCCGCACAAGTGAGGTACCATTTTTCTCGTAGGACTTTGGGGAACGCGGGGTGGGTGGAAATTTGTGGATCCACGCAGATTCCAGAACTTTCCATCACAGAAATGTGGGGAAAATGTGTTTTTTTTGTCAATTTTTTACGTTTGCAAGGGATTCTGGGTAACAGACCATGGTGGGAGGCAGTCAAGTCACCCCATCCTGGATTCCCCTGGGTGTCTAGTTTTCAGAAATGTATAGGTTTGCTAGGTTTCCCTAGGTGCCGGCAGGGCTAGGGTACAAAATCTACAGCTAGTCACTTTGCCAAAAAAAGGGTCATTTTTCACTCCAAAACCACGTTGCGTTTTGCGCCGTTTCCTGTCGCGGGCACTAGGCCGACCCGCACAAGTGAGGTACCATTTTTCTCGTAGGACTTTGGGGAACGCGGGGTGGGTGGAAATTTGTGGATCCACGCAGATTCCAGAACTTTCCATCACAGAAATGTGGGGAAAATGTGTTTTTTTTGTCAATTTTTTACGTTTGCAAGGGATTCTGGGTAACAGACCATGGTGGGAGGCAGTCAAGTCACCCCATCCTGGATTCCCCTGGGTGTCTAGTTTTCAGAAATGTATAGGTTTGCTAGGTTTCCCTAGGTGCCGGCAGGGCTAGGGTACAAAATCTACAGCTAGTCACTTTGCCAAAAAAAGGGTCATTTTTCACTCCAAAACCACGTTGCGTTTTGCGCCGTTTCCTGTCGCGGGCACTAGGCCGACCCGCACAAGTGAGGTACCATTTTTCTCGTAGGACTTTGGGGAACGCGGGGTGGGTGGAAATTTGTGGATCCACGCAGATTCCAGAACTTTCCATCACAGAAATGTGGGGAAAATGTGTTTTTTTTGTCAATTTTTTACGTTTGCAAGGGATTCTGGGTAACAGACCATGGTGGGAGGCAGTCAAGTCACCCCATCCTGGATTCCCCTGGGTGTCTAGTTTTCAGAAATGTATAGGTTTGCTAGGTTTCCCTAGGTGCCGGCAGGGCTAGGGTACAAAATCTACAGCTAGTCACTTTGCCAAAAAAAGGGTCATTTTTCACTCCAAAACCATGTTGCGTTTTGCGCCGTTTCCTGTCGCGGGCACTAGGCCGACCCGCACAAGTGAGGTACCATTTTTCTCGTAGGACTTTGGGGAACGCGGGGTGGGTGGAAATTTGTGGATCCACACAGATTCCAGAACTTTCCATCACAGAAATGTGGGGAAAATGTGTTTTTTTTGTCAATTTTTTACGTTTGCAAGGGATTCTGGGTAACAGACCATGGTGGGAGGCAGTCAAGTCACCCCATCCTGGATTCCCCTGGGTGTCTAGTTTTCAGAAATGTATAGGTTTGCTAGGTTTCCCTAGGTGCCGGCAGGGCTAGGGTACAAAATCTACAGCTAGTCACTTTGCCAAAAAAAGGGTCATTTTTCACTCCAAAACCATGTTGCGTTTTGCGCCGTTTCCTGTCGCGGGCACTAGGCCGACCCGCACAAGTGAGGTACCATTTTTCTCGTAGGACTTTGGGGAACGCGGGGTGGGTGGAAATTTGTGGATCCACGCAGATTCCAGAACTTTCCATCACAGAAATGTGGGGAAAATGTGTTTTTTTTGTCAATTTTTTACGTTTGCAAGGGATTCTGGGTAACAGACCATGGTGGGAGGCAGTCAAGTCACCCCATCCTGGATTCCCCTGGGTGTCTAGTTTTCAGAAATGTATAGGTTTGCTAGGTTTCCCTAGGTGCCGGCAGGGCTAGGGTACAAAATCTACAGCTAGTCACTTTGCCAAAAAAAGGGTCATTTTTCACTCCAAAACCACGTTGCGTTTTGCGCCGTTTCCTGTCGCGGGCACTAGGCCGACCCGCACAAGTGAGGTACCATTTTTCTCGTAGGACTTTGGGGAACGCGGGGTGGGTGGAAATTTGTGGATCCACGCAGATTCCAGAACTTTGCATCACAGAAATGTGGGGAAAATGTGGTTTTTTTTTCAATTTTTTACGTTTGCAAGGGATTCTGGGTAACAGACCATGGTGGGAGGCAGTCAAGTCACCCCATCCTGGATTCCCCTGGGTGTCTAGTTTTCAGAAATGTATAGGTTTGCTAGGTTTCCCTAGGTGCCGGCAGGGCTAGGGTACAAAATCTACAGCTAGTCACTTTGCCAAAAAAAGGGTCATTTTTCACTCCAAAACCACGTTGCGTTTTGCGCCGTTTCCTGTCGCGGGCACTAGGCCGACCCGCACAAGTGAGGTACCATTTTTCTCGTAGGACTTTGGGGAACGCGGGGTGGGTGGAAATTTGTGGATCCACGCAGATTCCAGAACTTTGCATCACAGAAATGTGGGGAAAATGTGGTTTTTTTTTCAATTTTTTACGTTTGCAAGGGATTCTGGGTAACAGACCATGGTGGGAGGCAGTCAAGTCACCCCATCCTGGATTCCCCTGGGTGTCTAGTTTTCAAAAATGTATAGGTTTGCTAGGTTTCCCTAGGTGCCGGCAGGGCTAGGGTTCAAAAACTACAGCTAGACTCTTTGCAAAAAAAGTGTAAATTTTCAGTGTGAAAATGTGGTGTGTTCACCTTAGGTTTTGAGCCACTTCCTGTCGTGGGCACTATGCCTACCCACACAAGTGAGGTACCATTTTTCTCGGGAGACTTAGGGTAGTTCAAATTTGTAAAGCTACTGTTATTACCTGTTGATTTTTGATGCATTTCTCCCTTCCAAATGAAAGACATTGTGTAAAAAAAAAGTCATTTTGAAAAATGACCAATAATTGTCATGCAAATATGAGTATTCCCAATTTCGAAAATGTGCAAATATGCACTGTTTCTGAACTCTGTAATTTGTTCCCATTTCAGAAATACATAGGTGACTTTCATACCGATTTTTCCAAGTATACATTTTCCCACAATAATTGCTATATACCCGGACCAAAAAAAAAAACATTACAAAATGCTGCTCATTTTTCTACTCTGGGTTCGTTGGGCTCTTGATGAACCTACAAGTCCTATATGTCCACACAACCAGGAAGGTCTACCGGATGTAACGGTACATTGCTTTCAAAGAGATGTCATAATTCGAAGAAGTTACAGGTAAAAACGTTGACTCAAGAGGCTGCTTTTTTCAACAAATTTTTAATTTCTCATATATTTGCCTGTAAATTTCTATAAAGAAACCTTGATGGATCTACGCAAATGACCCCTTGCTGAATTCAGAATTTTGTCTACTTTTCAAAAATGTATAGCTTTCCAGGATCCATTATTGTTTTGTTACCCTTTTCTACCGTTAACTGGAAGGAGGTTGAAAGCACAAAAAATAGCAAAAATAGGGTATGTCCCAGAAAAATGCCAAAACTGTGTAAAAAATGTTGGTTTTCGAACAAAAGTCTGTCATTCCCTAAAAGCTGGAGAAATTGTGATTTCAGCCCCACAAACCCTTTTTTGATACCATTTGCAGAGAAAAACCCAGAAGCTTTCATTTGCAGCCCGTTTTTCACATTTTTCACAAAAAAAAAAAAAAATTGCTGTATTTTGACTAATTTCTGTGACCCCTCTAGGAGAATCCACAAACCCTGGGTACCTTTAGAATCCCCAAGATGTTGGAAGAAAAGGACGCAAATTTGGCGTGGATACCTAATGTGGTCAAAAAGTTACAGGGGCCTAAGCGCGCACTACCTCAAATAGCCCAAAAAGGGCTTAGCACAGGAGGGGAAAAGGCCTAGCAGCGAAGGGGTTAAGCGGTGGGCTCGAACGTGATGCTTGGAGGATGATGTCTCGATCTCGGAAATTGAAGACTCTCACTATAATCAGTCTCGTGGGGGCCCCAGGTCTAGGCCTACCTCCGGGAACTCGATGTGCGTACTCAATGGAGAAGTATTTGAGTCCAGCAGGTTGCAGCTGCTTCAGTATCAGGTTTTTGATGAACAGATCAGCCGACGGCCCCTCCGCCTATTCCGGGACGCCCAGGATACGTATGTTTCTACGGACCCTACCTTCATAGTCATCGAGGAACACCTTTATTTTGCTCTGTTTGTCCTGCAGTTGGCTCACTTGTGTCTTAAGCAGGACAGTGTCTTTACCTAACTCAGTCGTGGCCTCCCCCACGTCTTTCACCCTGGAATCCATTTTCCGTAGGTCATCTCTGATGAGTGACACTTCAATATTCACTGTATCAATTCGGGTCTCTAGGGAGGTCTGCACTCCCTCAATGGCAGCCATAATGTCCTGAAGCGTTGGCTCCCTTTGTTGGGGCGGGCACTGCAGGCCATCGGCACCTTCCTGAGAGGTGGCCTTTTCATTGTGTTTTGCGTTAGACCAGACAAATTTAGCAAGCTTATTTTGTGCAGGCGTCTTGGATCCCTTCCCACTTGCTATCGTGACGGTGAAGCGCCGAGAATGCGGTCAAGAAATCCCTAGGGGGGGTTCTAGTACTCGCCGCCGCCAGCTCAGGGAGGAAGGGCTCCCCGCCGGCCTGTCGGGCTTCCTAGGTCTCCACCTTTGTTGCGCTGGATGAGTAGGCAGTGGGAGGGATCGAGTTGGAGAGTCAGACAGGTAGGGCTCCTTTACTCCCCAGGGCCGCCCGGGCACGCCTACAGTTGCAGCTCTTCAGTCACTGAGACCCCGGCCCTCACATAGATCCAGTTGCAGCACAAAACAAACTTATGGCCATACAACGCCCCCGTACATCAGGCACTAAATTCTGTAACTGGCAGGTTGATTCCGGATTGTCTGATCAATAAATCCAGGGCACGGAGAGATCCCTCACCGCCCCACAGGGTCTCGCACCGGCTCGCCGCTTAGGCCCTGCGCCTCCAACACCCAAGGGGGGGCCGGCTCGCCCCACCGCCGTTTATCAAGACAGGGCCCATCAGGACTCCACGGAGGGCATGGGCAGGGGCATGCAGTCAGTGATGGGATGTCTTCGCTGTGGTCCGTGCCCCAGGCCGCTGCCTCCGGACTCCCACAGGGCCAAATTAATCGGGGCCTACTCCACCCTCGGGGCCGGCGCCCAGCACTCCCGCCGTCAAGCAATGGAGTCTGGGGATGTAGCTCCAGTAGTGTCTGCTCACCTCATATTTGTCCACTTGCCACGCCCGCGGCCGATCTGCCGCACGAATCAAACTCGGCTCCAGGGGAAACACCAGGAAGTGCGGGTAGGTGTGTGGGAGTTACTGTTATATTTCTGCTGGGCATACCTGCGGGAAGCCAACGATAGTTCAGGGCCTTCCAGGCCCAAGCAGGGACCCCTTGACCTGGCGCAGCCGCCCCGGTGATTGCCGCCCAGCGGCGCTGGTGAAGAGCACGTGGGAGAGTGTGCAGCGGCGCGGAACACCCCACCGACGCCTAGTATCCTGCTATGTGGACCTCTGTTTCTTCCGCGGGCCGCAATCTGCTAGGCTCACAAGACCGGGGTCTCGATTTCAGCTGAGGCCGGCCACTCGTAGGCCAGGGTGGGGACTGGGACCCAGCAATTAGTGGCACGGAGCGGCGCCCTCATAAGCGTCGACAGCGCCTTCTCCCGGTGGTCTTCTCCCCGGGGGGCCGTCCTTGCCGTCTGCAGGTTTTGAGCCTGGCTTTCAGACGCTGTAGCCTCGATGCCGCGGGAACTTCACTGCGTCAGCCAAGGGCGGTCTGCCATTTTTTTGCGGAGTGCCCTCGTGCCCCCGGAGACTCTCTAAATCGCCACTTCACCCGGCAGCAAAACGGTCCCAGTAGGTGTCGTGCTATTGCAAGGACAGGATCCCGCCGTTGCAGGGGGATTTAGTCTGATTCCGACAGGATGGATTGCAGGATTGGCAGTAAGGGCACAGGAGCCGCGTTAGCTTGCGGCCATTCCCTTCGGCTGCTCGGCCACGCCCCCTTGTTATCTATCGAGCGTTAGTCATCTCTTGGTGAAAAACATTCTCCTTATTCACAGTCACCCATCACAAATTCCACATATTACATATAGTTGCATCTTGGTCATGAAGCTTGCATGCCACATATTTTAGGAGTATTTTAAGTCGCATGGGTTAAACTGCAGGCAAATGGGAAAGGTGTGATCATTTGTACTTCACCAGCCCATACAAATTAAAGGTGTGTTCATTGAGGCTAAATTCTGTTAGCTGGTAAACGTATTTTCGGCCTATTTGTACTAACCAGTTTCCTTACATGAACTACCATGGCTTCGCCCATCTCCAATAATCATCTCAATGCATATTTTCATTTGTGGTAATAATATAGACTGAAGAAAGTGTATTGACGCATGTTTATAATTAGGCCTCCAAGTTTTATGTTTTTATTTTACAATTCAGTCTGTAGTTATATTTATTTTTACTCATCAGAATTTATACACATTTTATTTGTGTCATGTGAAAAAAAGAAACGTATATTTATCAAATTTATAAATCTAGTTTCACGCTTATATCCTTGTCGACCTTTAGCATCTTTTGCAGTCATGTGTAATACCATTATATAAACTTAGTATTTTAGGACACATACTTGCATATATCTGCAGCTATACTAGGAAATCTCATCCTTTTTGTAACTCCCCAGTTGGGTCAATCTGAACGGATATTGGTCTAGCAGTTACGGTTGGCAGCACTGAAGTCACTCAAAAGACGTCCTATTTATTGAATGTTGGTATTTGTAAAATAAAAACAGACCAGGAAAGTTTATTTTCAGTCTGTATATATGTAATGAATCAATAAAACTGGAATAATTTTCACACACCTTTCTTTGCATTCCTTTGAGGAAACATGGACCTCTCAGTAGAGCTTTTGTGGTAAAATTGCCCCCAGCATGTTTCTATTATGCATTCACATGATTCGAACATCTTTAATCACAGGAAGTCTTCAGCAGGTACAGGACACAACAGTTTCTGAACAACAATAGACAGTGGCTTATCGATATCATTCTGACTATTTTGACCCAGAAAATTAATGATTGTCGCTAACGTCGTAAATTATGCTTCAAGGCCTTCGTTGATTCTTTAATCATGCATCAGAAAAAGGAGCCTTGAGCCTATTTAATTGGAAACTTGCTATCAGTTTTCGGTTTTGTCCAGGAAAACATTCCTTTTTAAAGTCCGATCCTGAAATGCATTGTTGAAAAGAGATGTTTTGAGTTTGTTTGGGTGTTTTTTCCGCTGAAGCACACTGTCACTTGTCTGGCTGAATTGTAACACCAATGCGGTTCTATCCCAAACATCACGTGGGAAAGAAAAATCGGGAAAACACAAATGTCTTTGAATTTTGCTTACTTCACAGTACTGTTGAAAAATGCTATTTCATAAAAGGTCATTTAGGACATTAGTGGTCTGAGAAAAAATCTGCCTCAGAGGGAAAGATAGGTTTATGTGCCATTCTTCTACAGAGCATGCTGCAGTGTCAAGGACACCCAAAAAGCCTAAGGAAGAAAGGACCTGCCTCCACCTCATTTCTGTCTTAGACTCCTGTTACGTTCGTAAGGGGAGTTTGAATGGCCACAAAATCACTGTTGCTGCTATCGAGAGGTTCTATATAAAGAGACCCAACACAATTAAAAGCTCCTCTCCACTTTTCCTCTCTGTCAGGATTGCCTTTCAGACATTCAAAAGCAAATCACTCAGTGTAAACAAAATGTGTTGATGCTGTAAAAGACGTCACATGGCTTGCTGCTGAAGATCTCGACATCATTCAGTTATCCTTTGTTTGAAGAGCCTCATCTCATCCTTTTATTCCCTGGTACATAACCTCCATTAAAGTTACTGCCAAGGAATACACCATCGATGTCTCCACACAAGAAGCTTAGACCTAATAAGGGAGACCCTCCAAAGAAATATTACACTCTCGAGCATTCTCCAGTGGATCGTGCACCTCATTGCATTCCACATAGGTACCAAACACCTGATAGGGCCTATAACTCCGAGTTTTCATGGGGAATATTCTTCCCAGTTTCTTGAACAGTGTCTTTATCCACGGCTTTATCCTTGGGATGAAATCCCTATATTACATGACATACTTTACTGAGGAATAGAGAAGCTGAATATTATTTTCTCTTCCCCTCAGGTTAGATTTCAGTAACATTCAAGACTCTTGAACACCTGGTTCTGTCCATACCACTTTTGTCCTTTGGTGCCCAGATTACTAGAACCTAACATGAATATTTCCTTGATGCATGTGACAGCAAAGTCAGCAAACCCATTGTTAATAAAGCAATGTAATCGACCAAAGCAAAGTGTACCAGATAAAGAAACTGGAAGATGGGTGTGCAGGTTGTAAAATATGCAGAAAATCTTCCACAACCCGATGAGGCTGCAATGTACCTCTTCTCTGTTGAGAAGGTATGACAGCATTTCATAAGAGTTGTTGTAAACATATATGGACAATCCTCTCAACATGTTCACAAAGTTGTTAATTAGGCGTTACCTGTCTCCAGTCAAAATATTACAGCAGCAAACGTGTCTGACCTCTTAGTGTTTGTTTTTTACTATGGAATGTCAGTAGAGTGCTCTTCATAGTTGAGATCAACTTGTCTCAAATGAGATTCTCAGCAGAAAGTGATGAACCAACTTTATACAGGCAACACACTCTTTGGTTTTCTTGCAGATGATAAGGTGTGTCATATGATGAGAAGCCCGATATCTTAAACAGAGCAAGTCTTGAAAAAGAGAAGGAATTGAAGCCTTATCTTTGCTCCACAGGGAATCTGTTCCAACTCAAATAGACCTTTAACCCATATTTCTGGCATCGTCAGTCGCAGCAAAATATGCTTTTCACCAGGAAGGTAGACCTCAAAGGAGAAATGGAGTCCACCAGTTGTCAGCTGCTTCACAAAAGCCTCCGGCTGCACCCACGTAATGACTGCACTCTTACCTCGTCCAGTAGGGAGGATTATTGCAAATCACCTGAACAAGAGGCAGGAATTTACAAAAACACAATGAGTGTTGCTAAGGAATGGCTGCACAATGAGGTTCAAGAATCCACCCACAGATAATCTCTGCCAGAAGGTTCAAGCATTACCAAGTTGACCTCTTGTATTGTGAAAAAATCTCAAAGAATACAGGCAACTTGTAGACCTAACAGCAGCAAACACTTTGGCAAGAAAAACAAATACTGAATGCTAGTCCTACAATGTATTTTAGTGTGTCTGCATAGTACCACATACTTGTTACTAAAATGCTGGTAGTGAACAGCAGCCACTTACAGTCCATGGACCCATCCTTTAACCTTAAATCTCCATCAGTGGCGTTCTCCGAGTGATGTACAGTAGTCGGATTGCACCTGAAAATCAGATTTTGATTTGTCTATATCTCGACAATTAGCCACCAAAGGGCCAAAGCCTTCCAAAAGGTGATGCACGATTTTCAAGGTTGAGTCCGATTCACTTAGTCTGGAGCTACCTAGCAATGGCCACAACTCTCCATCAGTTTCAGTACATAAGGTCCATTATTAACAAGCGATGTTAGATGCAATCTGAGCTAAAGTATATCCTTTAGAGGAGTACTGATTTTCTATCCACCCAAAATTATTTTTCTCTATTCGAAATGTAGACCAGCTGCATCTAGTGACTTCATTGTGTTTTTGGCACATCTGCTTATCCAAATCATCTTCATCAAACAACTTGATGTTGAAGTTCAAGACCCTCCTTTGCAACATTATTAGGTAATATTGGCCCCTAACCTTCTGAGAAACCTAATCAGGTACTAAGGACACCAACAAGTGGTACAATAATGACGTAGCTGACAAAAAACCTTCCACTAGCTACAAAGACAATGGATCAATCTCAACCTGAAAGTGATAAATTCAAAGCAAAATTCACAGAAGGCGCTACCATAGGACTATAAAAGAGGAGATAAATAATCCCTAAATGCGAAATGGTTTGCAACGGTCCCAAACCAAGGACTTCTTCAAAATTTGCAATTTACTTATCCAAACATCACTAAAAACAAACCACTAATAATGACTAAAATCCAAGTAACCATAAGACCTATCCCAGTTCCTTCCTCTTCCTGTTTCCTACTCTGATTACTTCCCTGGCAGCTTCAAATGTCACCTTCTTCAAACTCTTGGTAATAGAAGACCTGAAATTGGTAAATACCTAATGAAAGCGTCATAGATTACTAGTAGAATTGTGCTGCTTCTTGCTTGATAGTTTCTTCCAGCTGATACCAGAAATGTGATCAATGCTATCCTTTTAAGGGGTAGGCTTCAGATCCTTTTAAAACATGTTACCATCACATTCTTCAAAAATCAAATGCAGGACTATCAAACCTGTAAACTACTTGCCAACCTGTAACTAGGCCTGGGCGGTAAATTTCGTTCCGTTCGCGGAATTTGCGATATTTTGACATTTTCGCGTTCCGCGGAGAGCGTGAAAATGTCAAAACATTCGCAATCTGCCGCGAAACGGAAGTATTTTTCTTGTTCGCGCTTTAAAAATGCATTCTCGCGTGCGCGGTCGTGACTTACCGGGTCCCTGTGTTCGCCGACGAGTTTTCCTATCCGTTCGCGCGTGCCACAAGATGTTGGATTGTTGATAGCCGGTCGCGCTATCCCGCGAGAGTTTGCGATCGCGAACACGTCATTGCGATCGCGAACAGGAAATAAGCATTGCGAGCAAGATGGCCGCGCCCATTAGCGACCGCACGGGCAAGTTGGAGATATATTTCCCCGCGAGTACGCAAAAACACATCGCGAATGGGCGGGAAAAGCAATCTCCGCATCTTCGCGAAAGTTTCGCATGCTCGCGGAGATTTTGTGCAATTTCGCGATAATTTGCGAAAGTCAATTTTGCAAAATCCGCCCACCCTTACCTGTAACCCTCCTTACACTAGTCAAATTTAGGAAAGCGAGATGACAAGGCAACTACAAGATGACATGGAACAACATCTAATCCTTTATGATTACTGTTCATTTTTTAGACCAAAAACGGGCACTGAAACCATAAACATCACAAAGGAACCACTGACCTTGATTAACTAATACAAACAACACTTTTCTTGCTTCACTTGTCAGCTGCCTCGATCACAATACTCTCCTCAGAAGCTTGAATGAATGGGGAGAGATTACTCACGGGTGTAGGTTGTCCGAAGAGCTGGCTGACTTTAGCAATACCAGAAGCACTTTAAGATTTGCACTAATTTTCTTCTACCTAAATACAATTTGAAGAATTATTTAAACATCACCAAAGGCATCATTAACATTTTATCAGTTTAAGAGGGATACAAACTGAGATCCTAATGCTGTTAAAGACCACACCATTAATCATCCAGATTGACTGCCCTTCTAGAAAAAGACCACATACAAACATCGTACAACAAAAAACCCTATGGATCATCTTTGACAGTGACCATTGCTTTGCTACCCAGTTGAATACTCTACTCTCAGTCTCTACCCACCTTTGCTTTGGAAAATGTTCCAGTTCTTTAAATGCAACATAAGGTGGATTTAAACAGAACCTTACTTGTGGATCTACTTGACTACCATGATATCACCTACTACACTCTTCCCAAAAACTCATATTCAACCTGCACACAGTGCAGAACAATGCAGCAAAATGTTGCTTTTATTTGTGGAAACAAGATTGGCGTAAACCAGCTCTAAAGGAACTCCACTGACTTCCAATATATTTCGAAGATTTAATTCAAATGGCTTTGAGCCAGGTGCAGTACCCAAGCTACTTACAAAAAATGGCTCTCCATTACACCACATCCAGAGTCTTCTATTCTGCCTTTGCAAACCATATTCAACAATGATGCTTCAAACGACTACAGTATGAAAGTAGGTTTCTTGGAATGCATGGCACTAGCCTATGGAAAGATATGAACCCCAAGATGGAGGCAGAACTCTTCCTCCTGTGTTTCAGAAGCCCCCTGAAAATAGAACTGTTGATGTTGCCACTCTTGCAGAGGTCAGGAGTGCCACACAAAGTGCACCCCTACTTTCGAGAGACTTGTGTCCACACTGGGCTGAGAGAGAGAAAAGCAGTGGTGGCAGCATTACTTCTTGGTGAAAGGACAGACGTTTTGCCTATCATCTTCTGGCGAAGGATGCCTACCGATCTCTCGTTTTCAGAGATCTCAAAACCTCACTCTGTCGAGTCCTTCGCTCCAACCGTGTGGTACAGAGGTGAAAAGTGCATGGTGTTGACTTTGCACACAGGAAATTGGGGAATGTAGAGCATTTATGCTTTACAGTATGGGCTCTGGAATCCATTTCCTTTCTGTGAATAGTTGCAGAAGATGGGGGCCTTAGATGAGTCTGCCCAAGTCACTTTGACCTGAGCAGCAGACCTGGAATATCATCTTTCTCTACGAGGGTTTACTGAACTCTGGTGGTTGGTATGTTGTGTTGGCTTATCTTTTCTTTTGCTTCACTTGTGATTGCTGGATTCTTACGGCCCCTTCCCCCAGGTATGTCACTGTAGTCAGGTTTTAGTTGCAAGAGAGAGTGGATTCCTTTTCCTTATCCTCGAAGTGAAGCCTATTGTTCCCTGTCAGGTAATCCCCAACTTCCCACTCCATTTCCCTACTGCATTTGGGTGACAAAGGAAGTGGCTGGACTAGTCTGGGGCTAAAACAAAAAATCAGGAAATGATGGGAATCAGCTTGAGGAGAGCTCCTGGAAATCACACCCAAGTCTGGGTTGTCTATTGGGGATCTACCCAAAATGTGAAAATAGTAACAAACCGATTGGTCTGTAGGATATTAAATACTAAGCAGCTGCTTTGTTTACGTTTACAGGATACTTTTCACCAAGGATGAAGAAACTTAGCAGTGTAGCAGAGATATCTTCTGGATGGTAGGACATTAACTGTCTTCTTGGCAGATGCAGGATAAAGCATGGGGCAAAGCCCTGCAAATAAGACTGTAGGCTGACTGGAGAAGGATGAGCTGCCTGCTGGATCCAGTGGATTGCTAAACCTCATCTACAAAAGGAGTAGAGGAGATCCTGCCTTGTTGTTGCTTGGTGACTAAGGAACTGTGCATGGGACATTGTTAATAACCCTGCTAGAGTTGCTGCATCTGTGTTGGGAGACAAGGCCAACTCATTTTGCAAGTGGGTGCTGGAAGTGTGTCCTGGAAAATGATGCTATCCGGAAACCTGCACAGGAAGGAAAAAGAGCACTGCGAGGATTGGAGAACGATAATTTTTTCAGGAACCCTATGTAATAAGCCCCTCTAGCCCTGTCCCCCCATGTTGCCACTGGTAGCCCTCAACAGGACATTGAATGAGCTCAGTCCTCCTTCCTGACCTGGAAGTAGTCAGTGGGATTGGACAGCTGAGGCTAAGGGGAACTGCTTTCAAATCCATCCAGCTGTTGCAGACCAAAGCTGTAATACTCTGCCTGGAGTGCTAAAAGGCTTTTGTCACTTTTCAACCTGGCATGGCTAGCACTGGAAAATCATATGCCTAAAGATTTAGCTGCATAAATGGAAAATGGCTTTGTCACTTTTCTAGCTCTGCATGGATGGCATTGTGCTAATCCTGTGCTTGAAAACTCTGCTAGAGAACGGGCATTTGAGGTGAGCGGTTTTAGAGTGTTGGTGGTGATGAGTACAGGCCCCAGCTAGGCCCGCAGAATACAAGGGTTCGCTCTCCTGTTACAAAAGCTAGAAGGAAGTTGGCACGGAAACTGCAGATACAAAGACAGAGTTTATTAACCCTTAAGGGTGGTCCTACAACCTACACAACACTCTTCAGTATTGCATAGAGTAGCACAAAGAACTTGCGTACGTTGTCCCCTTTTATACACAACAGAGGGGCTCATAAGTGGGTGGATACAACATAGAGCAAAATTCATTACCATTTATGGACATTTTCGATACAGGATCAATATATGGGCGGAGTTAACAATTTCCTGAGCCCGCGAAAACATGGTCAAACAAGGACTAACTGATAACAGATGTGGTCAAGTCTGGACATGCGCCAGACGGACAAAGGAGCTCTTTATAGACTGTTACTAGGCAGATTACAAGAGCAACTAGCAAAAAGGTAGGACTCTTCTCGTGCAAGGCACGTGGAGACATGACAATACAAAATGGAGTCCAGACTTTAGTCAACATAAGACAAGAAACATGTTTTAGCTATAGAGAATTCATGTCTTTAGTGAATGCTTAATCATATCGCTGTTTTAGTTTTCAACAGACGACCCTTTCAGCATTTACTGAAGACATTCGGCTTGTTAGGATAATCATCATATATGTCAATTTTCATCATCTCTTCCACCTCTTTGTGTAAATGTTTCTGATAGGTGACATTGGCAATAGCTTTCTTATCAGGAATACAGAATGACACACATAAAGAACAGAGTAAAGGACCACACTGAACACAGATGCAACAGGAAAACAGAACTGCTACAATAATACAGAGACCAGTTAAAACTTTCCATCCCCATGTAGTGATCAATGCCCAAAACCATCCAGAAAAGGTCCAAGTGCCATTTTCTGTATGAATTTCAGCTGCGATTTTATGCAATTTATTAATAGCGTTATAGACTGATGGCGTGTGGTCAGGAATAAATACACAACTACTTCCGATTATTCTACATGCTCCACCTCTGTCTGCTAACATAACATCTAATACCATACGATTCTGTAACGCAACAATTCTAGTAATTTGCAATTCTTCCGTAAGATTCCCAAGAGCAGCAGCGGTTTGATTCGTTACAGCCTCTACAACTCTTGTTAATCGTCGAACCTTCCTACTATTTAGAGCAGCTCCAACAAAGAAAAACAATCCTAAGTTAAAATCAACATACTGCTGTAAGCTAGTATCAGTTTGATCAACATCATCAATAGATAGAGTATGTTTATACCTATTTACAGTCACATTGTTCAATAACTTCAAATCTTTATGATAGGATGCAGGCGCTAAGAATACAGGCGGTAATAAGAACGCTACATAACATACTCCGGACCAGCCGGCTGGTAAGCGATAACCCTTATTCCCACATACGAAATATGTATTATGGGAAGCTAAGAAAGTACTATTATTTAATCCATCTATATTCAAAACAATAATACAGTCACTAACACCAACAGGAATATGACCCACACTCTGAACACACAGGTCCGCTTGAGCTTGTGCCACTTGAATCACAAATTGTTCATTCCCAGCAGTGTCTCTGGTGTTCGTGAAGATATAGGGGATTGATTCATTATCTGGTGGATATTCTTCCCACTCCCATATTGTCCCATTCGCTTGTGGATAGCCTTCTTTATCTTGATGACATTCCCTATTAAGTCTAAAAAGCAGTCGTCCCACTGTAGGTTTCCGAGTGGCAAAAAGCAAAGTGTACCATGCTCTACAAGAGCCATTATGAGAGAAAGGAAGAGGTATGAACGGCGTTCCTCCTTTCTTCTGATGAGCTGGCATCATACCACATATCCAACAGTTCGTAGCATTTGTAGCAACATGGGTATGATGCAACATCTGGATAAAAGTATTATTCAAATAAGACTGGCGATGCTACAATTCTTGATACGGAATGGTATAAAAGTAGTGCTCCTCAGGCACTGGAGTAGTCAAAACAAGTAACTCACGGGCAGGAGTCACATCCTCAACAAACCACGTGGTTATACCAACAATGGCTACAATGATAATAAAGCTTGTCGCACAAAAAATCTTCTCCATTTTGTAGTAAAAGTCAATATCTTCCTGAAACTAAAAGGTTGTCAGAACTCTTCCCCTTAGGCAGCCGTTGATTTCTTCACCAGCGGGCCAAGATGGGTGTCACTACACTAATGCAGGGCTGATCCCCCCCCTTGCCTCATTGGCTCTCCGTTTCACTAACCTAAGGGCCGTTCTGACAACGTGTCCTGATACAGAAAGAAATCACTTCCTCGGTCTGAGATGATATCTTCCTCCTCCAGGAATCGCTTGGTCCGGGAAGAGCTCCTCAGTGTCGTTCGGTTCCACAGCACGGCCTTTCTCTGCAGTCAGGATTTCTCCATGGTCGGTCAATACAGCAGGCTCCACTAATCCAGGTGGCACTTTACGACAGTGCAAGGAGTGGATCCAGTTCTTCCGATTGGAGACACGCACAGCTGTCCTTGTTGCGAGCAAGACCTGCTCAGGACCAACCCATCTCGGCTCCAGACTGTTCGTCCTTTCAAACACCTTGATCATGACATGGTCTCCAGGCCGGAGGTTATGTCCTTCACCTGTGGACCGATCAGGGAGCGCTTCTTGAACCTGTTGATGAATAGAAACCAAATTATCCGTTAACTGTGCCAGATAATCATTCATCATTACACAAGGTACATCATACACTGACTTCAGTTTCGGTGGACCCCAAATATTCATTGGGCGTCCGAACACGATCTCATATGGCGTGAGACCGGTCCGAGAATGCGGTATCGATCTAATTGACAATAATGCCAGCGGTAAAGCGTCTGGCCAAGTCAAAGAAGTCGAAGCTTGGATCTTAGCGATCTTAAGCTTCAAAGTACCGTTATATTTCTCAACCAATCCCGCAGACTGAGGGTGAAACACTGCATGAAATTTCTGGGTAATTCCCAGTCCTTTCAGGACATACTTGATAACGTCTGCTATAAAATGAGGTCCGTTATCACTCCACAACAATCTACAAACACCATATCGAGGGAAGAACTCCTTCAATAGCATCTTGGCTGTAGTCATTGCAGTATTGTCTTTCGTAGGGTACGCCTCAACCCATTTGCTGAAGGCACAAACCACTACTAGAACATACTTCAGATTGTTACAGCGCTCAAGCTGAATGTAATCCATCTGCAAAACCTCAAAGGGTGCAGTGGGTGTTGCAAATCCTCCTGCTGGAGCTCGTGTACCCTTTCCGGGGTTGTACCTCAGGCAAATCATGCAAGTCTGCACTACCCTCTTTGCCGTACTAGCGATCTCCGGATGCTCCCAAACTCGTGTGAGCAATTTGACAATTGCGGAAGCTCCGACATGCGCTAGTCCATGTGCCATCTGAACCATAGGTTGTACAAAAGCTGTGGGTAACTTCCATTTATCCATCTGCTTACTTCTCCAACACCCTTCATCATCTAATTCTCCATCATTGGACCATTGCTCCCGTTCCTTATCGGAAGCGGTCCTCTGTATCTCCAGCACTTCTCTCCTAGCATCGTGCCATCTTTCTGCCTGTGACTTCACAACATACATTGCAGTAGAGCCAGGCTGCATCGCCGTCTCTCGTGCCACCCGGTCTGCCAAAGCATTCACTTCTCCAACTTTATCAACCACCTTTTTATGGGCACTACATTTAACTATAGCAATCTTCTTTGGATATGTTAATGCAGTCAAAAGGTTGTGAACTAACTCCCCATACATTATCTGTGCTCCCATGTGACGTTAGAAACCCTCTCTCCTTCCAGAGTAGGCCGAAATCGTGCGCTACTCCGAAAACATAGCGGCTATCTGTATAAACATTCACACACAATCCTGTACTGAGCTCACATGCTCGTGTTAATGCTATCAGTTCCGCTGCCTGAGCTGATTTCTGCGGTATGCGTGCTGTCTCCACTATTGTTTGTAATGTGGTAATTGCATACGCTGCTGAAGTCGTACCATCTGGTAGCTTCAGGCATGATCCGTCCACCCACAGTTCTCCATCTACATCTGTAAAGGGCGTATCCTGGAGATCAATACGACCCTTTGTCTGCTCCTCAGTCACAAGAATACAGTCATGCATGTGCTTTTCGTGCTTCAGACTGAGTTTCCGGGAACGGCAACAATGTGGCTGGATTTAACGTTGTACACCTCTTTAACGTAATATGAGGAGCCAAAAGCGTCAACTCATATCCCGTTAAACGAGCACTGGTCAAATGCTGCGTCTTTGTCTGATTAAGCAGAGCATCAACAGCATGGGGGACTAATACCAACAGCTTATGAGATAACACAATTCCCTCGCTTTGGCGTATTGACACAGCTGTCGCCGCAACCGAGCGAAAACAACCAGGCAATGCCCGGGCACAGGATCAAGTACAGCCGAAAAATATGCAGAAGGGCGCTGCTTGTCGCCGTGCATCTGCACTAAAACCGATAATGCACATCCATCTTTCTCATGTACATACAATGTAAAGGGTTTCGTATAATCAGGGGTCCCTAACACTGGTGCTGAGCAAAGGGCTTGGCGCAATTGCTGAAAGGCAATTTCACACTCATTTGACCAGGGAAGAGGAATTGGGGTATCTTTTGCCAAAAGTGCTAACAATGGCTTAGCTATGTGTGAAAACCCCAATATCCATTGCCTACAGAAAGAAGCAAGACCCAAAAATGCACGCACATCCTTCTGTGTGGAAGGATGTGCGTGCATACGATCTGGTGTGAGTGCACGCCCCTCCTTAGACAAAAGGGGATCCAAATAAGTCACCTTTGGTCTACAGAATTGCAATTTCTTCCTCGACACTTTGTGATTGTGAGATGCCAAAAAGGAAAGCAAGGATAACGTACACTTCTCACACAGCTCAGGAGTGTCGGCCGCCAACAAGATGTCGTTGACATATTGTATAAGGGCGACACCATCAGGCAGAACAAAGGAATCCAATTGTCTTTTCAATGCTTGACTGTAAATACTAGGACTCTCTGTATAACCCTGAGGGACTCTACAAAATCTATAGGACCTATTATTCAAAGTGAAGCCGAAGAGGTACCGGCTATCAGGATGAATAGGAATCGAGAAGAAAGCATTTTTCAAATCGATAACTGAAAATGTGGTCGCCGTTGCCGGGACCAGAGTAAGTAACGTTGTGATATCAGAAACCACTGGATACTGAGGTATCACTATCTTATTCACCTCCCTTAAGTCAATAATAAAACGATAAACCCTAGTATCGGTATCTTTCTTCAAAATTGGTAAAATAGGACTGTTGCAGACATTGTAGGGAACTTCCTCCACTACCCCCACCTTAATCAAATCCTGCACAATCTGTATGAGTGCCTCCTCCCCCTCCTGGGAAATACGATACTGAGGGAGGCGTGGTAACACAGCACCCTCCTGGACACTAATGTGGACAGGCGGAATCACCATCTGACCCACATCAGTATCCGAAGTGGCCCACAAAGTACGAGGGAGGGAAGCTAATACAGCATCCTCTGCAACCACGCACATCCGTTCTGTCATAGGGTGATTATCGTTTAATATCACACGTACTCCAGTAGGGGAGCAGCGGATCGTAGCTCTGAAGTGCTTAAGCATATCAAGACCCATAATGTTGTCAGTCGTGTTCGGAGCAAGCAAAAACGGACAAGGTGCACAAAGGTGTTCAACACGAAATGCAAGGGGTCGGGATAGAGGGCTTCGAGAGAGTGTACCATCAAACCCTACCGATGTAACCATTAAGCCAGATGGGGGAGCCCTCGGAACCAATTGTTTGGACAGCGCACTGCGAGTAGCTCCTGTATCAACTAGGAACTGATCAGTAGAACCCAGAACATTTGCTGAAACATAAGGACCCCTCTGATCGACTGGCACTTCAACTGATTCCAACCCCCATCCAACGCAATCCTACGCATGCTGCGAATCATGGTACCCAGAACGGTAATTCCCAGACATTTGATACTGATTTTGCCGATCGAACACATTAGGTCTATCTCGTTGCTGCACGTTAGGCTCAAAGCGAGCACGATCATTGGAATTCCCTCTGAAATTCGAAAAACCCCCTCTACCTCTCGACAGTCCCTGACCACGTCCCTGACGGGGTGCATATAGTACCGGACAATCTCTGGCCCAATGACCCAGCTGTTTACAATACGCACATTGATTTCTATTAACATCTGACCGACCCGAAGGGGGACCATAGAATCCTCCTCTACCTCTTTCGACACCCCGACGAGGCGGACCATACACTTGTGCTAGCATCACCTTAGTTTTCAAATCTTTCGATTTCTTCTCCTCATTCCCCTTCGCTTCTTGTTCCTGACGCTCATAATACTGAGCCATAGTCAGGAGGGATGCCGGAGACGAGGTGGACCAAGAACTTTCACTCGCCTTCAATCGAGCTGCTATTCCCGGTAATAAATTCGCCACATATTTATCAACAAAAAGGTGTCGACCCGTATCATCCGTAAGCGACTGACCACTGAAATCATGAAATGTTTCCTCAAAGCGCGTAAAGAAGTCTGAAACTGACTCATCAGCCTTCTGTTTACATGAGGCTAACATATTCCAGTCAATCTTTTTAGGGGGGATAATCGTTTTCAACTTGGTCAAGATAGCAGCAGGAAGATCTAAAATAAGCTGGGGCGGTTTTTGCGCGGGTTTTCTCTCCCTATCCTCATCCTCAATCTCAGACCACTTAGCCTTAAAAGCGGCTTGATCATCCACCTTCCGCACAGATCGCCACATATCCGGTGGTAAAATGAGCCCAAAGACCAAATCTATATCCGCTAAAGTCATGGTACAAGAATTCAAGGCCCCTTCGACCTCTTCGTAAAAGGCCGCTGGATTCTTGCGGGGGTCAGGCAATGCATTCTTCAATGCCATAACATCAGTCCTATGCCAGGGAGTATAAACCCAATTATACACAAAATATCCCCTAGCATCGGCGGAAGACATGTCTGGACTAGTTCCTGCTCCTTTCGGAGGAACATACAAAGGTGCCACCTCTCGCATCGGTTTAGCATGCACTAGTTCGCTCTTATCTGAATGGGAGGTAGACGATTGTTTTCCGCTGGCGTGTGAATCCGATTTCTCCTTCTCCCCTGTCTTTTGGCGCGCTCTCTCTTTAGGTTCAAACGCCGCGTCCAGCAATGCAAACAGCCGTCGGACCGCATCGGGTACCTTAGAGGGAGAAAAGACACCATTACGTAATGCTTTAGAATCTGATACTACATCATCAGGCTCAAAAACATCAGAATATTTCCGAAAGGCAGTAATCATTTCCTCAGAAAAAGTTTCAGCAAAATACAACTTCTCTCTATCCTGCCAACTTTCCAAAAATTCCAATAATTCAGTAAGAGATAGCTTGCCTTTAAGCGCACGAAAAGAAATTTTCCGAAGCTCGCCCATACGATCAGTTGATAACATGGACCGCGTGTCTACCTTATCCGAAACCGATCCAGAATTCTGTGACCTCGGGGCAGACGCACCAACATAAGGGGGCGGAGAGCGATCTAATAAATGAAAATCATCTTCGAGATTAGTAAGGACAGGATAAAGTGGCTGGCGGACAGCATATTGACCCGAGACTTGCAACCTACGCTCTTTCTCTTGTCTCTCCGCCAGTTCTCTTTCCTCCCGACGCTTCGCTTCCTGTGCTCTCACATGATAATTTTTCCGTTGCTCTTTATCAATCAACGCTTTCTCGCGTTTCTCTCGCTCACGAACTTCCTTCACCCTATATCCGTACACATTCAAACATGTCTTGCCGAGCACGCCGTTTACACATACACTGTTCCACATACTCAATCTTGCGCATATCAAACGATCCATACAAAGGCCATCGTAACTCAGGATCCTTTTTGGTGTATTTCCTCCACACTGTGCTGTACATTATAGAGGAAAGACCATGCTTCACATACATATCCCTATTAGGAGTCCCCTCTGGGGGGGCTGGAGCAGATTCCTCAAGATTTAACCGGTTTCCAAAGCAGCAACACCACTTACGGAGTGCGCTAAAAGCAGGCGTGCTCAAAAATAATGCAAAATATGCAGTATTATCAAAAATGGCACTTAAACTTTGCGCCGTTCAGATTTAAACAACTCCGGAGAAATATCTCCACATTACCTGCCTATATGTGTTGCAACGCATATATTCTCACAGTAATCAATACAAAACATGACCGGTCATCACAAATCAAACTCAAATAGCCAACCCAGGCTTCAAAACTCGGAGCAAGTACCGTACAACGGTTCTTACCAATCAAGAGTGTCCAGATTCCAACTGCCAAGTTCCAAAATTCGCCCAAACGACTGTCAGACGGCAAACCGACAGAAGAGGTCTCAGTCGAGGACCGGCGCCACCCAGATGGTCAGCTCGGAAGGGAAGGAGGAAAACCTCGGGATGCCAGGACTAAAAGACGCCGCTGGCAGTGATCACATCCCCGGCCAAATTCCTCACCTTCGTCACGACCAGTCCTTCGAGCATCCGAGTCCCCGATGAGCCCCACGTGACGGGCGCCAATTGATGAGTACAGGCCCCAGCTAGGCCCGCAGAATACAAGGGTTCGCTCTCCTGTAACAAAAGCTAGAAGGAAGTTGGCACGGAAACTGCAGATACAAAGACAGAGTTTATTAACCCTTAAGGGTGGTCCTACAACCTACACAACACTCTTCAGTATTGCATAGAGTAGCACAAAGAACTTGCGTACGTGGTCCCCTTTTATACACAACAGAGGGGCTCATAAGTGGGTGGATACAACATAGAGCAAAATTCATTACCATTTATGGACATTTTCGATACAGGATCAATATGTGGGCGGAGTTAACAATTTCCTGAGCCCGCGAAAACATGGTCAAACAAGGACTAACTGATAACAGATGTGGTCAAGTCTGGACATGCGCCAGACGGACAAAGGAGCTATTTATAGACTGTTACTAGGCAGATTACAAGAGCAACTAGCAAAAAGGTAGGACTCTTCTCGTGCAAGGCACGTGGAGACATGACGATACAAAATGGAGTCCAGGCTTTAGTCAACATAAGACAAGAAACATGTTTTAGCTATAGAGAATTCATGTCTTTAGTGAATGCTTAATCATATCGCTGTTTTAGTTTTCAACAGTGGTGTTGTAGAGAGCTCCATACAGTGGAGCTGCTCTTTGCCTAAAACTCGGGACCCAGCCCAGGGTTCCGGCTTCCTTTTTTTTTGCACAATTTATGCTGCTCTCTAAGCCTGAAAGGGTATTGCTTTGACTTATACTGAGTGCTCCCTTGTGTCTGGAGAACGGTATAACTCTCTGATAAGCTGTAATAAGAGAAAAACATGTCAGTCGTTGCTTTTATTAATTCCTGGTTGTCTTTGGTGGTATGTTAACAATCCAAAGAGGAAATACTGTGCTTGGAGTAGTAAAAGGCTTTTGTCATTTTAGGCTTATGCCATTTCTCAGGTCGGTGTTGATGGCACTAGCTAATCCTATACTTAAAGACTTTGCTCCATAAATGGCAACATGTGTTGTCACTTTTCTAGCTCAGTGTTGATGGTACTGTGCTAATCCAAAGCTTATATACTCTGCTAGAGGAACAAACATTTGAGGTGTGCTGTTTTAGAGTGTTGGTGAAGTTGTGGAGTGCTCCATATATTGGAGCTGCTCTTTGCCTAAAACATGGGAGCTAGCCAGTGTTCCCTACTTCCTTTATTGCATAATTTATGTGGCGCGCTAAGCCTGCAAGGATATTGCTTTGACTTATACTGGGTGCGCCCTTGTGTCTGGACAAAGCTATACCTCTCTGACGAGCTCTAATAATATTGAACCACATGTCAGGGGTTGCTTTTATTAATTCCAAGTTGGCTTGGATGGTATTGTACGAGTCCAATGCTATTTTAATGTGCCGGGAGTGGTAAATGACGTTTGTCATTTTTCAGCATGGTGTGGATGGCACTGTGCTAATCCTATGCTTAAAAACTCTGCTACAGAAACAAACATTTGAGTTGAGCAGTTTTAGAGTGCTGGTGGTTTTGTAGAGTGCTTCATATAATGGAGATGTCCTCTTCCTAAAATGTGGGAGCTACTCAGGGTTCCCTGTTTCCGTTTTTTTGGATAATTTATGCTGCACTCTAAGAAAGGGTATTGCTTAGACGTACATATGTGTGTGTTAGCAAGTGTAGGCTTACTATGCTTAATTCTACATATATGATGTAACATTGATGATACATAGGTACATAGATGTGGTTGTGTGTGTGTGTGTGTGTGTGTATATATATATATATATATATATATATTCACTGAAAGCAAAGATTACAGAGGTGTTCTAGTTAGGCATATATTTCATTCGTACAAAACCATAGAAATCCAGCAGTTATAGTTACCTGAGCTAAGTAAAACATACGCCCCCGCAATGCACTGCTTATGACCTCACATATTACATCACTCATGACATGGTCAGTGACATCACTGATGATCCTCTGACTTGGCGGGAGCTGTCAAAGCTCCTGCTGAGTCAGAGCAAACAGCTATGTACCAGGGGTAGGCACCCGGGACATAGCAGAAGAGGGGGGGAAGGTGGCGGCCATCCCCATGGCCATTATTGGCACCAGGAGGGGGGCGATGCGGCACCCATCCTTTGATTTGCACAGAGGGTGATCCCCCGGTTAGTATATGGCCCCCCTCCTAGTTTTGTAAGTGATTTGGCCATGGGGAGGTGGCAGCCCCAGGGTGGGGGGGGGGGTCCGCACAGTCCCCCCGGGGAGGAGGTGATCCCTTGGGCTTCTACAAAGCCCAGGAGGGGTGTCCATGTGGTCCCCCTTGGAGGAAGGTGGAATCTGACTGCATGGTAACCCCCACTTTTTTCCTGCTGTTTTGCTGGTTTTCGACTGCTCTGACTGGGATCCTGCTAATCAGGACCCCAGTTTATCTGCTTTCTCCTCTAAATTGATTGCCTGTACTTTAGGTACACTCCAGATTGGATACTGAGGTACCCTTATCAGTCCCTAGTATATGGTATACTATGTACCCAGGGCATAGGTACCCCAGAGGACTCCCAGGGGCTGCAACATGTATTATGCTACCCCTGAGAGACCATTCAAACTGACACCACAGGTCTGCTACTGCAGCCTGTGTAAGGTGGTGCATGCATCCCTTACTTAAGATATAGGTTCACTAAATCTATTCTAAATCACTGCACATATAAACCTATCAGTCACCCCTATGGCAGACCTTTGCAATCCTGAAGGCAGGGTGCTGGGTTTTATGAGAGGGAGCCCCTGCATGAGCAGAGCCCCTCTGCAGCCTTCGGAACCTATTTTCTGGGGTTGTTTGTGATGCAGCCAACCATATATATTTAAGTGCATTATAACCTTGCGGTAAATGCTAACTTTAAAATGGCTGCTTAGAAACATGTCGTATTTGGTGTCAAACACCTTGGAATCATACCGCCACACCAGAAACTGGTGTGGGAGGTATGATTCCACCCTTCTAGAGGGACTTATGTGAAACACCGGTACACCCGGTACCAGCTTTCTCGACCTGGCCATCAGAAAATGGATGCTGCCAGCCACAGGCACAAGTCTGCCCTCCAGTTACTGAGCCAAGCTCGAGCAGGGAAAGGCTTGACAATAGGTTTCCTTTCATAGGGAGGTGTGACTACCTCCCAGATATGATTTAGTGTATTGGGGCTGGGTGGGTGCACTCTGAGAGTGTTTGAAAGTCTGCACTGGGGACACATTTGGTGTCCCTGTGCATAGTCCAGTTCAAACTGGTTCCAGGAGCCATTTGCTCCTGCTCTGGCGCAAAACTGGACAAAGGACATGGGTGTAGCCACCCCTCTGTCCTGACCCTCCCATAGGTGGGTCCCAGAGTTTGTCCCACCCCTTCCTTGGGCATAAAGTAGGAACCCTGACTACAGGACTTTAGATTTTACCTGGACTAAACTGTGCTACAGAAACCAAGTACTTCAACGATCTACGCTTCGCTGGACGACTGAAGAATCACCCTTGGAGTAAAGGAGTTACTCCCCTGCAGCAGCAGGCACCTAAGCGCATCTGACCGGTTTGAATCTCCCGAGCTCCTGAGGACTCCGAAGATTCCTGCAACACAGGAGGTGGGTTCCCGAGGCCTCTGAGGTCGATCTGCTCTCTCAGCAAGTCTGAGACCAGTATCCCTCGTGGGGACCGTGCAACCCGAACCCCTGTGCACCGTGTACTTTTGCAGCAGCATATGTTTTTTGGTGATCCCTGAGGCTGTGCTTTGGGCTACGTGTAGTCCTGAACACGAGCAGTATTTCCACCGAAGATTTCCGGCCTACACTCCACGAGTGTTCCGCGGGCTGGTATTTCGTGATTCAGCTTGAGGTCCCTTCGCGATCCCTGGTCCGTTTGCCTGTGGGTCCCTGTGAAGGTAACTTTGACTTTCCTAGGGCTTTCCTGGTTGCTCCAGATGTGCCCTGACTCTCCATTGCTTGGAGAGTCCCCAGGACCTTGCTGGTCCTCACCGTAGCTTGTTTCCTCTGCCCGTGTGGGTTGGAGTTGCCAAGGCTTGTTGGTTTTAGATCCGGACACTGACTCCCCAGCACTTGACATCCTTCGTGGGACAGCTCACCTCCAGACTTTGGTCGTCGTCGACGTCTCCTGGTCCCCGTGGCTGCAGAGTCAAACATCCAATCTTCTCACCTAAAGCACCCAACATCGGTGGGCTTTCGTCTACTGAGCCCCTGGTCACCCTGAAGTTACCCAGACTCTGTCCCCTCTGCTTTTAGGTTCTTCTCACCTCGGATCCAGGCTTGGATTCCACCGGACACTTTTCATCTTCCCGGCAGCCGCACTTTCTCGCATCACGCCATTGAAAACGACAAAGGTTTCCGACACCACTTGACCCCTGTGCACCTGGCTCCTCTGGGATAGGTAACATGGGTATCTCGGTACTCTCAAGGGTGCTGGCCTTAGAACCTTCCATGTTCCAAAGGTTTTGCTTAAAGTCCTCTCCAAAGTGTCCTTAAACTCTAAATTTCCAACCGCGACTTTCCCATAGGGTTGTACTGAGCTCGCGCCTGTGTTCTCCCACTGCACCCATCCTCCGTGGGTCCCCTGTGTCACTACTTTGGGTGGTTCCTTGGGGTCCCAGCAATTCTACGTGCTCTAGGCACTGTGTCTAGTTAAGTCGTGGTTGTTATACCACTTTCTTAGTATATGGTTCGGTCTCCCCCTTGAGCCCGGTGTGTATTGTGCTATTTACTGTTCTAGTGATTTAATATTGTGTGCTTTGTGCTCTAATCTCATAAAGAGGTTAGTATAGAGTGTTTAGTAATAGATACATATATTTTATTTATCTCTTGTGTGGTTCTCCTTTCATTTGGTCATTCAGAAGGTTCTGATCTGGTAAAACAAGCTGCTTTACATTCCTTCGAGACTTAGCCTGAAGGCTGCGCTCCACAGCTACCACTAGGATAGCTTTCTATAAAGGTTGTCTTTAACCTAATCATCAATAAGGGTTGTTTGGACTGGTACAAGGTGCCCACTTTAATTTGTGGTCAGCATATACCAGGCCAACTTCTCACACCCCTCCTTCTATAAAAATAAAGCCATGGAAGGTGATGGTCCCCGGGGATTAAATGAAGACCAGGAGGTGGGTCCGTGTAGCGCTCCTCCATTTATAAAGATAAAGCCCCGGAGAGATGGTGGTCCCCAGGGCTAAAAGAGTCTCAGGACGGAGGCCATGTGCGCTGCCTCTTTTTTTTAATGAAATCCCCCCGAACTTGGCCAACCCGGGGTCACTTTTAAAAACAAACACGGGACCCCTTCTTGTTTTGTTTTTTTTGCCACAAATTAACGGCAAATTGTTTTAAAAAAATGCTTTTTTGTCCTTCCGGAGTCCCCCTGGAACTCCAAGACCAAGACTTCCTACCCTGCCCCCTGCTCTTTTTCTTACATTTAGTTTTGGGACTCTACTGAATTTGAGTCCCAAGATGGCTGCCAACCCTTTCTGGTCGAAGTGTTGGCCGCCAATCAGAGTTTTGCACCAGTTTGTTATTATTTGCAAATTAGCTTCGGCCACAGATATCACTATCTTGATTTCCTTTAATTTCTCCCAAACTACTGAACGGATTTTACACCAAATAACTGAAAGCTTGATCTGTGTAACCAAATCTGCCTTTCTGCCAAATTTGATGTAATTCCGTCCAGTTTTTCGGGCTGCAGGCTCGCCTAAAGGTCCTATGGGAGTTAACATGAGAAAACACACTTTTTTTACCCCCCTTTGTCTCAGCCCCTGCTTGACGGATCGCCCTGGAACTTTCCATGTACAACAAAATTCACTGGGGCACTTTTTTTCATGAGGATTCATCGAACAGCGCCAAAGTTATAGGCAAGTGAAAAACGCTTTCCCTATGGAACATGGTCCTAATTATAACTACCTTCTAACGACCGCTAGTAGGTAAGTAATATATGTATATATGTATATATTTTCAAGTTATGTAGATATGGATGTAATAAATGTGTACTACCCAGTACCGAGGGTTGTTAAAGGCCCTAAACCTGATTTATAGGTCTGGACTGCAGGCAAGGGGATATCACGAGGCAGAGGGCTTTTACAATTCGTATAGCCTCAGGCAGAAGGGCTTTAAGGCTATTAAAACATTCCACCCTCTGAGGATAGAATGTTCTAAATTAAAAAAGGAGCAACATAAGAACAAACATTGGAATGTTGAAGCAGAAAGCAAATACCAGTCATTATAAGACCTGAACCACTTTATTTTCTTCAATGAAGCGCCCAACATTCCAATGTTCTACATATCTATATATACTGCTTCCACAATATATTGGTAGTCTGTATTCTGGCTATGATATTTTTGTGCACAATATTGTGGCACAGAGTCATCCTGGCTATGCATGTTGAGAGAAACTAAAAACCAGTTGGACTGCAGATGCAAGACCCGTATGATTATGTATTGAGTTTTTCCATTGGCTGGGCAGTGTTTAAATCATGTATTTTTTCAAGTTTTCTATTGTGATTGGAGGGTAGGCCTGTTTGTTTGTTTATTTTCAAGGAGAGCTGTGCTTGTTTATTATTTCTGGCTTGCAAAGCCTATGTCCATTATTGTGAGCAAGGTCTGATGCAACAGCAGCCATTTCACACTTGCAGCACTTTTCAGTCACTCTGATCCTCCTGTCCCCATTGCTGAGAAAAATCGATTCCTCTTCAGTTGAGACACAGCTCCTTTTTCCTGGAGAAAAAACTTGTTAATGTGTTATGGGACACTAGCGCCAGGACACCCGAGGGTAATCGCGCGCTCAATAAGTGCAAATAACATAACATAACATAACATAACAAAACATAACAACATGCTGAGCAGGCATGCAATTCGTTTGGCTTCTCTTTGAAAGAACAGTTTTCATTTTATTTTTGGGACACAGGTTTCCTCTTCTGCATATTGAACCAGAAACATCACTAGCACCTGTAGTTTCATGTCTAGTCTCCTACATTGGGGGAAAATGGTTCAACCATCTGTCCGTGTGGTTCTATCTGAATATTTTGTTATACAAATCTTCACGCCTTCAGTCTCCAGGCAAAGAGAGTTGAGCAATGTTTGAACACATTTCTGATAGGTAGGAAATTGTCAAGCCCCTTCTGCAGAGATGTGCAAGTCTAGACTAAGGGCCCGATTGACAAAGATAAACTGAGACGAAAGGCTAACTTTATGACTTTTGGTATTCACAAAGTGCATTTACGAGTTAATCAATTCAATACAAGTTTATGTAGACCGATGGTCCTCAAACTTTTTAAAAACGACATTAAAAGACTTCTAAAATCACAGTTCATTTTTTAACCTCATAACACTTAATATATTACACTCCGCATTCCTTTCAACATTTCATAACACATAGGCCACATAAAACTATAAAATAAGCATCTCAGTTCTAATCACATTTGAGAAATTGTTTGACTTTTTGTGTGAACTTCCCCATGGCACAAGCTATGTCTAAATTAATCATTTTTGTTAAAAAGTTTACTGCTTGAGCCCTGTTTTTAATATCGTACTTTTTAAAAATCGGACATAAAAACTCTCTTCGTATCTCTAAAACCATCTGGCAACCCAATAGTATAGTATATGTAGGATATCACATGTTGTTCCTAAAGTGCAAGTGCGTTTTCCCTTAATGTCTATCATATATCGTTTTACCCCGTTATTCGTATAACATGGGTTTACCCCAATTCTTAAACCTTAGCACTTCTCTCCTTAACCGACAGCTAGGTAGCCTGTCAATATAAGGGAAATCTATTCATTTTGCCACGCTGAAGCCATGAAATGAACAGAGCTTTTCCTTAAGAGGTAGTCTTGGTCCTGTGCTCGAGAGATTTCATTTCTCAGGACCCTAAGTTTACGAGTAGTAAAGTTAGACGTTTTTCTCAGTCAAACTTAAGTTTTGGTCTTAAGTTTAACTGAGACAAAAGTCTAACTTTACTACTCGTAAATGCCCTTTTATGAATACATAGACTACAGGTGCTAGTGATGTTTCTGATGCCCTACATTTTAATGGATGTTTTATATAGAGATGTCATCCATTTGCAACAGTCATATCTTAAAATTCTACTTATTCTTGGGTTCCTTGTGACTTGTGCTTTGAATTCAGTCCACTTTGGGTGCCTCTGTGGAGTAGAAAAGATACTGGCTTTTGAACCTGTATCCAGGCCTTCAGCACATAAACTAGTAGCATTGCGTATTTCTGCTCTCAATTTGGAAGAACACTTCTTCTCCCATTTGAAAAGTAAACAAACCCATATCCATTACCATCATAATTACCACCACCGTTACCACCAATTCAACCTCACATTGCAACAATTATCACCAAGAGTATTAGTACCACGTTACAACAAACACCACCACCATTACTGCTAATACCACTAGCATCACCACCATAATTACCACGACTTTTTAACACCACCATTACCACCTTCAGCTTTGCCGTCACCACCACTACCACCATCACCACTAATACTAACACGATCACCACCATGCCCACTACTACCGTTCCATTACCAACACTACTACTACCATCAACACCGCTAACCAACACTATCACCACCATTACCACTACTACCACAACCATCCTCTCTACTACCACATCACTAGCATTACTAACCGCATCACTTCTAGTTTCTCTATCACTGCTTCTATGGGTGCCCCAACAATTTCGTGTTTTTGTAAGCACATTGTGTGTTTCATAGTATGACAAAAATATATGCTTTGTTCGATGTTATTTGACCAAAGTTTTGATTTCATTGCACAGCATGTTAATCTTAAGTATGAGTTTCATTCACAGAGAATATTAGCATGGAACATGACATATTTTCTTAATAGTGAACTACTCTTCCATGAAGCTCTGCAGAAGAGCTCTGCATGAGGGAAAATCTAAATCCATTTCCTAAATAAAATTGTAAGTGGAATTTGTCTCTGCAATTTAAATGAAGACATTTCTGCAATGAACTGTTTGAATGGTAGTCTGTTTTCAAAATTAATACCACCAGCTCTGAAAACAGCTATATTTAAATATTGAACTTTAAAATTTGAAGGTTAAGCATGCATTTTTCAGAACATGGAGATGCAAAACAATATTTATACTTTCTATTGAGGATAACCAGGATACACCACCATCATTCCAACTGTGCATTGTACTGGCTGCATCACCGCTGCACCTTACACTGTTACCTGTTGCTCACATTACCTGTTCCGGCTGCCCATAGCAGTACATTGTGTCCATTCTCACACCGTAACTGCATTTGTTTACATTGTTTTATGACAGCTGTATTACAGATGTGGTTACTGCCTGTCTCTCAGATGCTGCCCTCGCCACTGTGGTTACTAATTATTGTTGCATCGCAAATTTGATGTCATCCCTATTGAAATTGTGGTTGCCGACATGTAAGAGATATTCTCCTATCAGGACAACATTATATAAGCTGCCAGCATCCAATTGTTTGTTAGTGTTCCGGCTCTGCATACTTGGGTACTTTTTCAGTTATTTTGTTCAGTCCAGATGCGTTTTGTAATCTGATGCTGATTTCTTACATTCTGCTGGAATCTTGCATGCATTTGGAATTTAATTATACCCTACACGTTTTACTGAACCCTACTTCATCTGAGTTGTAAGTAAACTGACAATAAAGTGCACTATATCATATTGCTTTCTGGAGCTTAACATTCTCTGTGTTGGCATCTACAGATAGTTTCCCCGTACACATGAATGATTCAGATATACATGACTGTTTGTAATAAATGTTGTTGAATGCTGCTTAAAAGTATGTTTATTAAAAACAGCAAATTGTAACAAACCCATGAAATCTAATTTGCTTCGCACATCTGTTTCATTTTTGCTTTCTTAACTGTTTCTTTTTTCTTTTTTTTCTTTTGAGAGCATTTTGGGTGTAGTTATCGGAAAAACAGATGTCAGAGGATTTCCAGACAGAAAGAGTTGAGTACATGTCTTTTGTGTATTAGTGCTGTGCTTCCATGAGGGCTGAACATTAGTGAACCATCAGTGTGACCTTCCATTGTGTCACAATATTGCTACTGAAGGCAGCTTTGTCTCTAAAAAGAAATAGTTAAAGCTTGGGTATTTTTTGAATTGTATAGGCCTTTCAAATGATGTACACATACAACTAGTTCTGAATTTTTGTAGCTGCAGTGTCATTATGGAGTTATAATGTACAGAATGCCTTAGCGAACCTACATGCAGAGACCTCCTCCTTGGCTATCTTTTCTAAGCGGAGATCCGTCGGTAGAGGTTGCTGAACAAGTAAGTATACAATTTAGGTGTAAATGTGGAAGGGATGGGGGTAGGATAGAGGGCACGACTGACTAAACTAATATTATCAAAATAGGTCTTGCCTTTGTGAACTGTTGGCTTTCCCAATGCTTTTGAGGATGCTGTGTAGGATTGGCAAAAAAAAGAAAGAAATCATGTGTGAGGATTCAACAGATATATAGTGCATGCTCATCATGACACCACTGGTATTGACTCATTCAGTTGCGCACTTGTATCACCACTAATGCACCCAAGTATTGAATACTGATTGGCGTGGGCACAGTTTTCTTAATTTATTTTGTTGATATAAGATGGCAGACGCTACCTGGAGCTTTAATTAAAAATGTAAAAAATTTTAAAAAAATTGTGCACTTTCTTACACGTGAAGCAGCCCACAGCAAATACCAGAAAATATATATATGTGATTTATTATTATTATTATCTTTTTTTAATGACTGCAAGTGATGGGGGAGAAATGAAGGAGTGCGTGGCAACATGGAAACTGAGTGTGGCCCACAGGAGCAATGGATGGGGGTAAGAATAATTAAAACCAAGGAGGAAGAAACAATGCACAGGGTGAAGGAAGGAAGGAGCAACACAGAGGCTGTTGAGTGGGGCGTGGGTATGGGCCAAAATAGCATATGAAGGAGAGAGCTAGTGGGGGCCAAAAGCCACCACTCTGAGAGCTCAGGGAAGGGATGAAGGCAGCATAGGAAGCAGCGAGCTTCAAAACATATGAACTCTCTGTAAGTGCTTAAAGAAAAATGTAAAAGTACCTAAATGTGAGAAATGGAAAGATACAAGTCAGTCGATCCAAAGGATGACAGAGGCTTTCGCTCAGGGGAGGGACAGGCAAGCACAAGAAGAGGAAGGCAATCCATTGAATAAGAAGCAAACAAATGAGATTGGAAATTAAGGCCAACCAATGGGAAGCAGCAAAAAGGTTCTAAACCTACTATAAGTTTTTGGTATGGTCCTCAAGAGGCGCTCACTTACAGACAGCTAAAAACTGGCTGTAGGCGAGACCTAAAAACAGGAGGGTGTAGGGAAATTTAACATGGGGGTGAGAATAGGAAGGAATACTAATACAGATAGGAAGGAATAATAATTCAGACACACGCAAAAAAAGAGTAACACTATTGCTATTCACTAAATACACTTCTAAAGTTACTACAGAACTACATTTCAGAAAAGAGGCATAAATGTACTACAGACCAACTCTTAGAGTAAGTCAGCTACTACACATGGCCTCTCACATGTACTGCGTAGATAATATTGGAGTTAGGAATTTAAAATAACACCCCATAAGAAATAATGGAAAGTAAATGAAATTATTTTTATGTTGAAAATACATATCTATTCTGTTCAGTGTAGAAAACATATAAACTTAATTCAATTCAAAAATAAAATAAAACGTTGAAACTGTTGTTAAAGTATTACAAATATTTTAAATGAATTCTACATGTAACTTTTAGCAATATTTGATAAATGTTAAATAAAAATACAAATGTTACCGTGGTTTGTATTTTTCGTAAATTTAAGATTTTTTAAAATAAATTATACACATTTTAATACAATACTTAATACACATTTACTTTAGTGAGTTAATGTGCTGTAACATTTTAGTTTATTAGTACTAAGTTTATAATGAATATGTTTAAATATTTGACATTGATATTTTATATTCAATTATTTATAAAATTTTTTAAAGACTAGTTAACTTTCATATTTTTGCCATTCTTTCACAAGGGGAAATATCTGCCACAGTGGCGGAGATCTTCACCTCCTCGTGAAAAAGTACTGGTAGTAACTTTACACTCGTAAATCGTGGTGTAGAAGGCTCTACTAGGGGATGGAGACATTTACATCAACAGTTAAGTGCAAATCTACTTGTGAAAATGGAGAATAATAAAAAAAGGGTAGATTTACTCCTAGATGCAGTAGTAGATTTACACGAGTAAATTAACATGTGCAAATTTACCTTTGTGAATAGTCACCTATGCCTCTAATGAAGATGAAATGAGGGATATATAAAGCGCTACAAAAACCTGAAGGTGTCTAGGTGCTAGATAGACCAGTAGGTAGAAGTTGCATTATGAAGGTATGTTAATAGAGCTAGGTTTTTAAGCGCTTCCTGAATTGAAACAAGCTGGATTCATTTTTGAGAGGAGTGGGCAGGGAGTTCCAAAGTTTGGCAGTGGTGTAAGCAAAACTTTTGCCTCCCCATTTTACTTTATGTATCTTGGGGATGAACAGGTTGCCACTGTCTGATGATCTCAGTGATCTGACCGGAATATAAGGTTTGAAGAATTGCAACAGTTGCCAACGACCCTTGCTGCGTGTAGCCTTGAATGCAATACATAGAACTTTGAACTGAATGCGTTTGCAAATGGGCAACTAGTGTAGCTATGCGAGAGCCTTGGAAGCTGAATCAAAGCGGGTGAGCCTGAGCAGGACTCTGGCAGCGGCATCCTGAGTAATCTGGAGTTTATGTATACTGCGCTTGCTCGCGCTAGTGAGAAGGGTGTTGCAATAGTCCAGCCTAGAACCAATTAAAGCTGTGACTACTGTTATCCTTAGCTCAAATGGGATGAACGGAATTACTTTTTACAGGATTTTAAGAATGAAAAAGCAAGCTGCGGTGGTGTTATTAATCTGGGATTCAAAGGAAAGCTTTGAGTTGAAGAGAACTCCAAGATTCTTTACCTTGTTGGCTGGTGTTGGGGGAGGGCCCATGTGATTTGGCCACCCACTATCTGACCAGATTATTGGCGTGTTGCCAAAAAGCATAACTTCCGTTTTTCATGTGTTAAGTTTTAAACAGTTAACTTGCATCCACTTCCCTATGTGGCTCATGCAGCCTTTAAATCGAGATGCAGTATCCGTGGACAGGATGTTGATGGACTCAATAATCTGTGTGTCATCCGCATAGGACACCAGCATAAATCCGAAGGTTCTTATCAACTTGGCCAAGGGGGTCACGTACAAGTTAAAAAGGGTGGGGCTCAATGATGAGCCCTGTGGGACTCAAAAGCGTAGTGAGAAATCCGGGGAAACAAATGCATCAAGTGCCACTGATTGTGTCCTGTTAGAAAAGAAAGGATCTAAGTAGGAGGAGCGCTTTATACCTGATTCCCAGTGAAGCAAGGCGCTCTACCAATACATTGTGGTTGACCTTGTCGAATGCCGCTGAGAGGTCTAAGAGGATAAGGGCAGCGCTTCTCCCTCTGTCGAGGGTTTGCCTAAGTTCCTCTGTGGCCGTAATTAGCACCAGCTCAGTGCTATGATGGGCCCGGAAGCCATATTGCGAGTGGTCCAACATCAAATGAAGTTATATGGTGTACACACAGTCTTGTAAATGTATGATCCTGAAATGCCAGTTAACAACTTGAAAACGTATGCATGTATTGTCAGTGCAGTTAACATGACTACGGTTTTGTTTTATTTCCCTTTATTTTATATAATATACATGTAGGGGTTTTCAGACAGTCCTCTTCATCCATTAATCTGCTTGGTCATCCCCATTCAGCTAATTCTACAGATGGCATTCGGCTAATTCACAATAAGCACATCTAAATACAAAGTAGTTCCTTTCAGTACTTCGAGATGATATGGCAGTGGGTTCTTTTTTCAGAAAAAAAGCTTTTTGATTTTAGGCAATGTTTTTTTACATTTTTTTGTTTGAGCTATGGTGCAGCAGCTTCTCCAACAAAAATCATGACAAAGTAAAACAGGAATTGACAAAGTCAAAAGGCTAGCAGCCAACACCAGACCTGTTTGCTTTGCTAATACTTGTTTAGAGCAAGGTATGGGGGAATGAATAGTGGTTTGGCATTCCTCTTTAAAAAAACATTTTGTTCCCATTCGCAGAGAGTTATTTGCTTTCACTGGTGTAGGGAGGTTTTGTAGATCTGCTACAGGTAAAATTGATTTAGCAGTTAGGGCCTAATGTACAAAGTGATTTCTTGGTCGCAAAGCCTGTAATTCGCCAACCTTCCAGCTTTGCAACCACAAAACCATTGGTGCAGTGTAGTAAAGTCATTTTGAAACTGAGTAAGTCTTTCTGTCTTAGAAAATCTAGTTTGTGACCCATTCCGGCTCATAAAAAAGTGGGGTGTGAAAGGGGCAGTTCCCTGATATTTGTGAGATGCATTAGCCTGTATCAGTATTTTCTGACTGCACTTGCAACCCTTTATGGGTGGCTTCTCTGATTTACCCATACTGGGTTGGTAACCAGTCTGCTTAAGACATCTTTCACTTAGTCGCTCATGTCCTGCTATCTATGGAAGAGCATGCGGTGGTCCAAAATGCTTCCTCTTATAACTATCCTTACATGTGACCATTTTTTAAAATTCTGCCCGTGACCTTTTAAAGCACAGAAGATGTTTTAAAATATGCTCGCATGCAAGAAATGCGAAAGCAATAGCGGAGGTCTGCTGTCCTTAGCAGGTCTCCATTCCTCTGTTTGCAAGCATTTTCAGGAGGTAGAAAAATGTCTCCATTTGTACTTATGAGGCTGGAGGTTTTGCAACGTCTATGAATGTCGATGTGCGATATGGCTAATTAGAACATCATTCACATTGCATCGCAAAATGAAGTCTAGGTTGCAAACACCAGTTACTGTGCAAAAAAACAGACTGGTTTATGACATGGGTTTAGTACATTGGACCATAGCAATGTATGTTTGAGATTTATATGCTCATAGTTATATGTGTGTATAATGCTATTGTTTTCTGTCTATTTATAAAGGGAGCCATATCATTTTGGTAAGGGCTGCTTTATGAAATAAACATTGACAAAGCGACATTGACAAAGTGAGTCGGTCTGGATTTTTAAGTGACAGCTCATGTACAGGTATACTGAAATATTTCAATGCCATAGTACGTTTAGTGAAGCCTGCTGGTTTTGTTAGTGCTTGATAGTGTTAGTCTTGCTGGTGGCTGTGGTATGGGTATTGATATTGTTGGTGGTGGTATTGCTGTTTACGATGGTGTTATAATTGATATTGTGGGTAGTTGTATTTATGCTGGCTGTGGTATGGTTGGGGTTTTGTGTTTGTAACATGTGTGGCTTTAGATACACTTGGTCTACATACTCCTGCCATCAAGAGTTGGGATCAGATGTGAGCAAATTGTTTTTCTTCGTAGAAGTCTTTCCAGACACAGGATACACTGTTATTCCTCCTTTAGTGGACGGTGAGCATACAAACTCTGTTAGATTGCTTTTTCTGCCGTTCGAATGTTTATCAATGTTTCCTGTCATCTGCACCCTCTGGAGACCAACGCTCAGCTATCGAGTCCCTGGATGCCTGGGCCATTTTCCCCTTCTGGGGATATGTGAACCCCCCCCACCCCCCCTCCCTCCCCAACCTTCAATGCTGAAAAGTTATGGAAAGGACGGCCTTGGCTTCCAGAACTGCCACAGGAGCCATGCAAAACATCCGTAGTCAAACCATTGTGAGGTATGTAACCGCTGCCTCTCCCCAGACCACGACAATGTCTCGGGCGAATCTTGCCTCAGCTTCTAGTCAAAAGATCATTTATGGTACAGAGGCTGAGGCTTTGGGTGCACCGCAAGATACCCTAGTAGTCTGCCACCCATGGGCGGCCCCTCTGCTAAGGCATAGGAGCGTTTCCCCACTGCTCTTAGAGCAGGAAAATAAAATGATAACATTATTTTTTTGTTTTTTAAATAGATTTTTATTTTATTCTCAACAAACAAAGAACAATATGAAATGAATATACCAGTCAGTACAGTCATAGGAGAATCACCGCATATACTCTGTTCACAAGTATAACAATTATCATACAGTGGAGGTAGACAGAAACATAACATTACAATCTGCCATATAACGCTGATTCCTCTCACTCTTCAGGAATCGTGTCTCTTTTCTCACTATCATGCAGGTGCGATTAAAAGTCCCATTCTTAACTGCCCCTGTACTTAGGTAGGCTATTATCAAATTCCATTCCTTCCATCTCTAAGCCATAGTGCCTCAGCCATGGCGCCCATATCTTAGTGAATTTTTTAGAGCAACCTCTGGCCGCGTATTATGTCTTTTCTGTCCCTATATAGAGGTCCATGCTGGCTCTCCACTTTTTTAGCATGGGGATGTCCACTTTCCCCAGTGCCTTGCAATATCTCGGTTGGCCACTATCAATCCCAGATTATGTAGTAACAGCTTATATCTAGGGATATCGTCTGTGGGGATTCTAAGTAACAGATACTTAGGTTCCCTAGCAACCTGTACTTCGAGTATATCATTTAGCTGTTTTACTATCCGAGCCCAGTATCTTTGAATATTCTGACAGTCCCATAACATGTGTATAAATGTACCTCGCTTGGTACCACAGCGGAGACAGTCAGGTGACTCCGCTCTTCCCATTGTGTGCAGTCATGCCCTATCATAATAGACCCTGTGGAGGATTTTATATTGAATTAACCAAAGCCGTAGCTTAATAGCCACCTCTCTCGAGTGCATCAGGGCCCCTTCCCTATCAATATCTTCCAATGGACCTGTGGTGTCTTCCCATTTAGAGCGTAGAGGCTTCAAGTTATCCGGGATGTTATTAATTAATGTTCTATACGTCCACGAGACTGCCTCAGAGGCGAATTCTTCTTGCAATAATCTACCCTCGAGCGGCGCATACTCAGGGATGTCTATCGTTGGTGTTTTCCCTGCTATCCAGGCATGTTGCAATTGAAGGTACTTGTACTGCTGCGTATGCGCTAACTGATACTCCGACTGTAGTGTTTAGAAAGGGATTAAGTTGCCTTTCAGTAAGACATTTCTCATATTAGTAATTCCCACTATATCCCATTTCTGAAAGCCACGAAGTTTAGCCACTTCAGGCAGTCTCTTCCCTTCCCAGAGTGGCGTTGCCTCAGTTACCTTGTTATGCCATCCCATCTGCCTCTCTGCCCACTTCCATTACTCTATCACCCTTTGTGGAGCAGGTAGCAGCCCCTTATAACCTGGCCCTCTGTAGATGTAGTGCAAATATGTGTGTTTGTGGAACTGTGGTCTTTCTAGGGAATACGTTGGGTGGTCACCCCTTATGTAGCACCACTCATTAATTATCACTAGGTGCGCCGCTCTGTAGTAGGCCTGTATATCTGGCAATGCGATTCGTCCGTTGTATTGACTGTGTTACAGCGTCTGAAGTGTAACTCTTGGATGACCTCCGTTCCACAAAAGTGTGCGGAGTTCCTCACTGATCGTAGTGAAAAGTGCTGCCGGGATTTTATGGTATGTGTTCTGCAAGATATAGAGGAGTCTGGGGAGGGTAATCATTTTGTACATGGCCGCTCTGCCAAGTAGTGTTAAAGGCAGGCGCCGCCATCTCACCACATCATTACGGAATTCCATTATTATCCGCTTAATATTATTCTGTAGGCACTCCATATCATTGGTGGAAATAAAGAGTCCTAGGTATTTAAATCCCTCTTTGGCAATGTGTAAATATTCCTGTAGTATACATGTATCAAGGTTTCCTCCGGTTGAGTATAGGCTTGATTTGTCCCAGTTAATACTATACCCAGAATGAACACCATATTCTTTGAACAGGCGTAGCATTGATGGGAAGGTCTCATTCAGGTTAGTTATGTAGAGCAGGATGTCATCTGCATACAGAGATATCTGTTCATCTCTGACAGCCATCCTTGTCACTGAAACCACTTCTCTCTGGGTGGGCTCTTATTACACATGCCATTGGTTCTAACAGCAAGGCAAAAAGTAGTGGGGACAGGGGGCAACCCTGCCTGGTCACTCTTTTTATTTGGAAAGCTGCTGATACTGGCCCATTGACATGGACTTTGGCCATCGGACCACAGTAAAGTAAGTGAAGGAGAGGGAAATATTTTCTCATAGGAAATCACCTTAGATCAGTGGGTTTTGTGGTGGTTCATCATGGCTACAGTCTAGAACCCCTCATAACCCCTCTAGCATCTCACACCGCACACATATACTCTGGAGAGAACATTTTCACACTCTTCAGGAAGAGAGGAGCTCCTCAATTGTGCAGTACAGAGGGTGTCCCCTCACTTCTAGGGCAAGGGGACTACTCTGTATACTTATTTATTCCCAAGAAGGATAGCTCCTCAGGCAAATTTGGATCTCGAGCCCCTCAACTGATACATCCTGTCAAATTTCCACATGATAATCCTGCAGCACGGCATTCCTCCGCTCCAGCAGGGTGACTGCGTGATGGCGTAAGACCACAATGACACCTACTTTCTTAAATGCAACTACCCTTTCCCTAGTGCTACCTCCTCTTTGTGATAAATGGACAGCACTACCAATTTGAAGTACTCTTCTTTGAGTTCACTACTGCCTTAAGGGTTTTCACAGCTTTCTAGCAGTGGTAGCGGCTCATCTAAGGAGAGGCAGCACTCGTGTTCCCTTATCCCTTATCACAACGATTGGCTGATCAGGAGCGCCGGAAGGCAGCAATACCTAGCCCACACTGAGGATGCCATCTATAAGCTCTACAGCAAATCGAGCGATTCAGCCCCTGCAGATCCAGCCCTTTCAGGAATCTGTACTCCATGCCATTACAGGCAACACCTACCAAAACTTACAGAGGGTGCTGGCATTTCAACAGCTGCTTTTTCTTTTTTATCTCAATCATTACCTCATGGTCAGAACAGTAATGTGCCTCCTAGGGATCATGAACGCATGCATCTCCGTAGTACCCAAGACAAGGATACACTTGCTCCCGTTGCATCGTGCCTCTCAGCACATTTTCAAAAGTGAGTAGTTGTTGAGAGAATCTAGTGTTGCTAAATTCCAGTACTTGTCGCTCCCTGCAGTGGTGGAACAGCAACAACCTGTTGCAGGGCAAGCCTTTTTCAAACACCTTCCAACAGTGGTGACTGTTACAGTGGGCACATCTCTCTCAGGTGTGAGGGTGCATCTGGACAACATGACTATTTAGGGGATGTAGCCCTAATAAAGCTAAGGGCTCCACATCAACTACCTCGAGCTGTTATCCATAAACATAGCTCTCAAAGCCTTCTTTCAGGTCATCCAGGGCAAATTAGTCCTCATCAAGACAGACAACATAACTGCCATGTATTACCTCCAGTAGCAAGGCAGTACGCAGACTCCGCAGCTGTCAGCACTAGCCAAAACGATCTAGCACTGGCCAATACCCTTTCTTATGGAATACCTCATCGGTTTAGAAAACAACTTTGGCAACCTTCTGAGCAGGGCACATCAACAACTCTGCGAGTAAGAACTACACCCGCAAGTCCTTCCACCCATTTCCACTGTTGGGACGATCCACAGATAGACCTACTCGCCACTCACGACAACACAAAATGGCCAGACTTTGCCTCCAGATAACCAACAACCACAGTCCATATGCAATGTTTTATGAATAAACTGGTCAGGTATATTTGCCCACACTTTTCCTCCTCTCCCACTCTTTCAATGTTACCTCATGATCCTACAAAATTCAGTACTCGACTACACCTCATACGGCTACAAGGGTCAGACTGACCTATAGGGCAAACAGTTGGTGCTTGAAGGGCTGGTCTGACAGGTCAGTGTGTGGGAGTTTTGTATGCCTTTGTGTGGGCCTGTTTTATGGTCTGCTGGCTGGTTTTTACTGGTGATTTCCCTGGCATTAAAAGAGACACTGCCTCCAGCAAGCTCAAATCCCTGAAGTCTTCCATAACTTACAAACCACTTATCCAGAATCACTTTACAAGTTTAAAACTGACCTAGTTTGCAAGCATGGACCACTTTTTTTACTAGCTAATTCACTAATGAGCCACTTTTATATTGGAGCGCAGGCCCATGGAACCTTAATGTTGTGCCTATCAGGCTCTTGGGTCCCCCCATGAACCCATACACTCTCGCCTTTTGCAGTTCCTCTCACTGGAAGAAGGCCTCCTTGTAGCCATAACTCAGACACATCAGTGGGCTGCAGGCACTTACCCTACAAGAAGAGGCTTTGATTCAGGTTCACAGGGAGAGGGTTGTTCTCAGACCTAATCCTAAGTTTCGCCCAAGGTAGTATTCCCTTTCAACCTCAGACAGACTATAGAGGTCCCAGTCTTCTTTCCACATCCGGACTCTGTGGCGGAGAAAGCTCTCCATACTCTAGACATTAAATGGGCTTTCATGTACTGTACTGACCGGACTAAATCCTTCTGCAAGTTTGACCAGCCCTTTGTAGCCTTTGCAAAACCCCACAAGGACCATCCCATCTCAAAGGCTGGCTTAGCTACATGGATAGTCATGTTAATCCAGACCTGCTATCTAAAAAAGAACCCTACCTCCTCCCCCAGGGTACACTTGGCCTGCAAATAAGGAATATCCAGCTAGCTTTCATATGCAAAGTGCCCACCTGGTTAACCCCCCTCACACGTTTACCAAACACAATTGTGAATATCCTAGCCTATCAACAGACTTTGGTTGGCCCTACATTACTAAGAACCTTGTTCCAGAGATCTGTATCATGCACAGGCTAACCACTACTTTACAGTCTATGCAGAGTTTGTATATCTACAGCCTCACATGCTAAGAACAGAAAATGTTATTTATCCTTAAAGCATCTGTAGCCCTTAGTGCTGTATATTCATATTTGCACACCATCGTTTCTGGAGCCTTTGTCTGCTGCACATCTAACCAACTGTCATCTATTTTGTGCTCACAATAAGCTCCATTCTGCACTCACTTATTACTCCTCCCTTACTCACACCTATTATTATTTTATTTATTTATACAGCACAACATTCATCCATATGGATATCACGGCGCTAAGGAGAGCGTAACTGTTAGACTTGGCATCTTTCGGCTTGTTTCCCCTGAGTTTTTGCTTTCTGCCCTCCCGGTTTTGACTCTGTTTTTGCTGGTGTAGTGTTTCTGCGCACTTTTCGCACTGCTGATCAGTAGTAAAGTGCAAGTGCTCCTGTGGTAAAGTATGTTATTGATTGGTGTTTCCATGATTGGCTGTTTGGTTTTCTTGTCAGCCCCTAGTAAAGTGCACTGGATGTGCCAGGGCCTGGGAATCAAATGCTACGCGTGGGCCTGCAGCACGGATTGTGCCACCCAACCAGTCCCTAGCCAGTCCCTAACTAGGCCTGGGCGAAGCACTACGCTACGCTCGCGTAGTTTGCGAAGTTCGCGCTACTTCGCACTACGCGAACTGCACGTAGCACAGTGCGAACACGCGTAGCGTAGTGTTGCGTAGTGCTGCGGTCATTTTTTGCTTGCTCGCGGTCCTCAACGTCAAGTTGGCGACCGCGAGCAAGCAAAATGACATCCTGGCGAGACTTTTTCCTTGTTCGCGATCGCGAGCATGGAAAATAAACCTCCCGGCGAGATTCACAACGCGAGAAGGTCAGGTTTCTCATTTCGAGGGGTCGCGTATGCTCGCGACCGCTCGCGATGAGAAACTACCAGTTCGCGTTGAGAAAGCTGCAGCTCGAGGAAAAATCTACTCGAGCAGCAGAAAACTACAGCTCGCACTGTGCAAGATGCCATTTTCAATGATTGCACAGTGCCGGTTGCTTGTCCGCACTGTGCAATCATTGAAAACAACATCTTGCACAGTGCGAACATGTTACTTCGCAGTTCGCGAAGTGCTACGCGTAGCTCGCGTAGTGCGAACTTCACTTTGCGTAGCTTCGCGAAGTGCTACTTCGCGAACTACGCCCACCCTTATCCCTAACCTTCCCTTTTCTTACATGGCAGGTACCCCTAAGGTAGGCCTAAAGTACCCCTGAGGGCAGGGTGCAGTGTATGTGAAAGGTAGGACATGCCCTGGTGTGTGTGTGGCATGTCCTGATAGTGAATTACAGCCCATTTCGTTTTTCACTATTGCAAGGCTACCTGTTCCACATAGGACAGAATGAGAAGTTTGTTTATAACATCTTATAAACATAACTGGCCCTGGGAACTAGGTGGGAAAATAAAATGTAGTATGCCTGAACTCAGAATCTAACGATGCAACTTTTAGTAAAGGTGATTTTTACATTCTGTGTTTGAAAATACCACTTTTAGGAAGTAGGTATTTTCTTGCTCAGTCATCCCGTGTGCCTCTGCAGGAATGTGGATTGCCTGTCTGGGTTTTGGACCACAGATGGCTAGGAAGCAAGGGTGGCTCCCGATAGTCTAGGTAGGTCAGGAAAGGGCTGAATAGACCTGGGCTGCGATGGGGGAAGAGGGAGGAGATTTCCTTGCACCTCAAAGGGCCTGGTCTGCCTCTGACCATGCCGTCTTCACCCCCTGCCGGGAAATCACACCAGAGAGGGCAGAACTGGTTCTGGCTGGGCACAAACACCTTCTGCCTAGAGGATCAAAGGATTTTTGGATACAAATACTGGGTCCCAGACCCCTGAACGTTAGAACTCGTCTGGATCAAGAAGACTGCCAAGAAGAAGAGCTGGAGACGCTGTGAAAAGGAACGACTGCTTTTCTGAGCTGACCTGCAGTGGCTGCTTCTGTCTTGGGCAGTGAAAGGCCTGGATTGGACTTTCTGCAACCCGAATTGTGAGCCTCTCCAAGGGCTTGAGGTAGAGCTTGCCCCCTGTTCACGAACAGCAAAGACTTCAAGCTCTTCTGCCCGCAGCACTGAGGACTGTGTGTTTTGTGCTGTAGCAGAGGTAAACCCAACCGACGACGTCTATGACGCAGCTGCCGACTCCGTGTCTTGAAGGCACCGCAGAGGGCACCGCCGCACAGCAACCTTGGTCTCACCGACAACGCCTGTTGACTCTGCCACCGAGCCGCTGCTTGCACCACGACCTGTGGGCACCGCACTCCGCACCGCCTCGCATCACGCCGAAGCATTGGCACCATGGCGAGCACCGCCTTCATCTCGCACCACGACCCTGGTTTCACCGAGGACACCATCTAACGCCGCCACCGAGCCGCTGCTCGCACTGTGACCTGGGGGTGCTGCACGCCGCACCGCTGCACTTCACACTGCAGCCCCCGATACCGGCCGACGCCAGCGCTCCTGATTCCACCAGGGAGGAGCTCGACCTGTAACGCGAGTGACTTCAAGGGCCTCAATGCCCTGCATCTCTCACAGGTATTGTTTGCGGGTCTCCCTGACACCGTACCTAGCCCGCGACCAGCCAGAACTGTTGGATTTGTTGTTCACGATGCCGGGAGAACCCCAGACGGAGCTATCGACATCAAGGACTTGTGTTTGAAACTTATTTTGATAACTACAGATTTTTAAGTATAGTAATATGGATTTTTTTTGTATTTGGTCTGGGCTTAAAGTATATAAAAATATTGGCTATTACTGGTGTTGTGTCCTTTTATGGTGCGCACACTGTATTACTGTTGGTTATGTGCAAACACTTTACACACTGCCTCTAAGATAAGCCTGTCTGCTTGTGCCAAGCTACCAAACGGGTGAGCAGGGGTTATTTTAGAAGTGTAACTCCCTTATCCTGACTAGGAAGAAGGGTCCCTACTTGGACAAAGGTGCAAGCCCTTCCCAACTAGAGATCCCCCATTTCTAACATTGGTTGTCAGCGGTGAGGATAGGACTTGCGTTTGCACTTGACTTAGTGATTGGTGTGCACTACTACCATATCGCAGACTATTACGTGCCACATACTACTCCTTTTTCTTTTTGGCCTATTTTTTTGATCTTACCAGTTTGAACTTGCTACTTCGTCATACCAGAATCAAGAGCATCATCCGTTGCTTCCCTGGAAATTGCCTTTGAGGAGGATAGGTTGGAACTCTACAATGTTAGGGAATTTAAATCCATTTGCAAGAGCCTAAAAGTCAAATTCTGAGGCCTCACTAGGAAGGAAGAGCTATAAAAGGTGCTGAGGGCCTGGGTAGCAGCCAGAGATGCAAGTGGGCAATCTGGCGATCTTAGTGGAGAGGCGGAGGGGCTTATTCCTAGGGTGGATGTGCTTTTGGAAGGGGGGGAACCCTTCAGGCCAGGCAGCAGTAGCCTGTCCCCAGAGGAGCTGAAGGACAGGCGGTAAGCAAGGAAGTTCGAGTTGGAAAAACTCAGGATGGAAAGTGAGAGGAAAAACAAAAGAATAGTCATGGTTGAAAGGAAGATGATGTTAGACCATGAGTGAGGTCAGATGGTGGCAGCAACTCGTCAAGACAGGCAGACAGAATCGTGCACATCCCTAAGAATGTGGGCAAGGAATTCAAGAAGGGGGATGACATACAAAGATGGTTTCAGGGGTACGAGGCAGCAATCCACCTGAATGGGGTCCCTGAGGAGAATTGAGGAGCAGGATTGTGGCCTCTCTTCCCTGAAGAAGCGAGGGACGCTTTAATAGCTTTGGGTAAGGGGTATCACCTCACCTACCCAGAAATAAAGGACGCCCTCCCCACTAAGTATGGTCTTACTCCTGAAAAGTACAAGGATCAGTTCAGGTCCAGTAAGAAGTCTGATGCCAACACTTGGTTGGAATGTGTGGATGTGTTTTGCCAGTCACAGGGGCTCTACAATTTGATTGCATGGGAGCACTTGTCCAGTCTGTGTTTTGCAGATCTGTGCCAGCACCTAGTTGATAGTAAGCTGACTGACCCTAGGAAGCTTGCTATGGAGGCTGACCGCTGGGTGAGTAGCAAGGTCCACAAGAAAGCATTTGGGGGAGACTCAGTCAAAGGTGGACAGGGTCCCCAGCAGAAAAGTGGGGGGACAAGGGTAAAGCACAGGAGTTCTCTAAAGGGCCCCAAACTAACACCCAGGGTAAAGGTTCCCATCCCCCGGAGATAAGAAACAAGAGGTCTTGTCAGGAAAGCCTGCTGAGACATTCCCCCACAAATGTTTTGTATGTGACCAGGTGGGGCACATGAAGGGGGACCCCAGGTGCTCCAAGGGGGCACAGCCACCCACTGGTGGGCAATCCAAGGTGTTGGGTAGTGTAGCGCTTGGTTAGAAGGAGTAGTACCCACAGGAGGGTGGGGACCCTGCAGAAATGACCCTCGTCTCACTAGGGGACAGTGAGATGGTCCCAGGGACCCAGGTGCCCCCTAACACACAGAAATACAGCACCTGGGTGACCATCAATGGGAGAAGGGTAGAGGCTCTCAGGGATACTGGAGCCAGTGTGACCTCAGTCCGGTGTCACCTGGTCTCTGAGGAGCAGGTAGTCCCCGGGGTATTCCACCAAGTAAATGCAGTTGACAATTGCAAGCGCCAGTGTCTGGTGGTGCAGGTTCCCTTCGAGTTGGGGGGGGGGGGGGGGTCGCAGGTCCCTTGAGGGTGGTTGTGAGCCCTTCCATGCCTGTAGATTGTCTGCTTGGTAACGACCTAGACCAGTCCTTGTGGAAGGATGTTGAGCTCAGGTCCCACTTGGAGATGCTTGGGTTGCCAGAGTGGGCATGCGTGTTCACTTGGTCCATGGCAGCCAGAGAGGGTGATCAGAGGGACCCGGAGCCTGAAACAGTGGCCCAGCAAGAAGGGGGTCCCACCAGAGAGGAGTTCTGCCGAGAGCAGATAGAGTGCCCTTCTCTGAAGGGTCTGCGGCGGCAGGCCGCAGCCCAGGCGACTGATGATCAGTCTGGATCACATTGGATCTACTGGGAGAATGATCTCCTGTATAGCGAGCTTAAGGTCGCTGAGCCTGGGTCAGCCCGTGTGCTGGTGGCACCCCAGCGCTTCAGGACCTTCCTCCTGGGTCTGGCTCAGGACGTGCCTTTGGCAGGACATTTGGGGCAGGACAAGACCTCTGACCGGCTTGTCACCCACTTCTGGCCCCAAATGCGAAGGCAGTCAGATGTACATTGCCGGTCTTGCCAGGCAAGTGGTAAGAGTGGGAGGGAGGTCAAAGCTCCTCTCCAACCGTTCCCCGTTGTTGGGACACCCTTTGAAAGGGTTGGGATGGACAGTTTGGGGCCACTGGATCCCAAGACAGCCATGGGCAACCGGTACATCCTGGTCTTGGTGGACCATGCCACCTGGTACCCGGAGGCAACCCCTCTCAGGACAACGACGGCGTCAGTGGTGGGCCGGGCATTAATGGAGATCTTTTCCTGCATGGATTTCTCCCGAGAGGTGGTTTCCCACAGGGGGACCAATTTCATATCGAAGTATATGACATCCCTGTGGAAGGAGTGTGGTGTCACTTACAAGTTCACCACCACTTACCACCCACAAGGTAACGGTCTGGTAGAAAGGTTCAACCAGACCTTGAAGGGCATGATTAAGGGTCTAACAGAACCCATGAGGCGTAAGTGGGACGTCCTCTTGCCGTGCCTTCTCTTTGCCTACAGGAAGTTCCCCCAGAAGTCTCTCAGGTTCAGTCCCTTTGAGCTTCTGTATGGTCACCCTGTGAGAGGACCTCTGAGTTTGATGAAGGAAGGCTGGGAGGCAGCTCCCAAGAAAACTCCCCAGGATGTGTTTAGCTACATGCTGGCCTTCCGGAACCAAACTGCCCGCTTCAGGAAACTCGGTCAGGTGAACCTCGAGGCCAGCCAGGAAGAAATGAAGAAGTGGTATGACCAGAATGCCACTCTGGTCGAGTTTCAACCTGTCCAAAAAGTGTGGACAGGACAAGTGGACTGGGCCGTTTGAGGTGGTGGAGCGCAAAACTGAGGTCACCTACCTGGTGGATTTGCAGGCTCCCAGGAACCCGTTGCGGGTCCTCCACGTGAACCGCCTCAACCCCACTTGAGAGGTCCAAAGTGAGCATACACTTAGCGACAGATGACGGTCGGAAGAGGAGAGTGAGCCTCTCCCCGACCTCCTGACGGCCAAGGAAGGTGATGGGTCAGCGGAAGGTGTGATCCTCTCCCCGAAACTGACCGCCGAGCAACAGAGTGACTGTCACCGGTTGCTGGGACAGTTTGCCCCGCTGTTCTCCCTGACCCCAGGTGTTACTCACTGGTGTACCTATGACATGGACACCGGTGACAGCCCTCCTGTGAAGCACACAATTTACAGGTTGGCTGACCGGGTCAAGGCCAGCATCAAGAAGGTGGTTTCTAAGATGTTGGCGTTAGGAGTGGTTGAGCCGTCCAGCAGTCCGTGGGCCAGCCCAGTGGTCTTGGTCCCAAAGGCTGCTGCACCCGGGCTACTCCAGAACTGCGGTTTTGTGTGGTCTACCGTGGGCTCTGTGCCATCACCAGGACTGACACACACCCCATCTCCAGAGCTGATGAGCTCATTGATCGGTTGGGAGCTGCCAAGTTCCTCAGCACGTTTGATTTAACGTCTGGGTACTGGCAGATTGCCTTAACCGAAGGGGCCAAGGAGAGGTCAGCATTTTCAACCCCAGAAGTACATTACCAGTTTCCGGTTATGCCCTTTGGGTAGAAGAATGCCCCTGCCACCTTTCAGAGGTTGGTCAACCAGGTGTTGGCTGGGCTGGAGGATTTCAGTGCTGCCTACCTGGATGACATTGCAATGTTCAGTTCCAGCTGGGAAGAACACTTGCAGCACCTCGGTGAAGTGTTAAAGGCGCTGCAGAGGGCAGGCCTCACAACCAAGGCCAGTAAGTGCCAGTTCGTGCAGGGTTCTGTGGTGTACTTGGGACACCAGGTAGGGAGCGGCCAGGTGGTGCCCCTACAACCCAAGATTGACACCATTCTGGCTTGGGAGCCCCCCAAGACCCAGACAGAGGTGAGGGCCTTTTTAGGACTCACCGGGTACTACCGGAGATTCGTTAAGAGTTATGGCACCACTGTTGCCCCTTCTACCGAGCTGACATCCAGGAAGCAGCCCAAGAAGGTGATCTGGACTGAGTCCTGCCAGAAGGCTTTTGATACCCTGAAGGGCGCCATGTGCACGGCACCTGTGCTCAAGGCACCCGACTTCTCCAAGGAATTTGTCGTGCAGACTGATGCTTCAGAGCATGGTGTGGGAGCGGTACTGTCACAGCTGAACGAAGAGGGCCTAGACCAGCCTGTAGTCTTCCTTAGCAGGAGACTACTCCCCAGGGAACAGAGGTGGAGTGCCATAGAAATTGAAGCTTTTGCTGTGGTCTGGGCACTGAAGAAGCTGAGGCCCTACCTGTTTGGGACTCACTTCCGGGTTCAGACAGACCACAGGCCCCTCAGGTGGTTAATGCAGATGAGGGGTGAGAATCCGAAACTGGTGAGGTGGTCCATCTCCCTACAGGGAATGGACTTTACAGTGGAACACCATCCTGGCACAGAACACGCCAATGCAGATGGTCTGTCCAGGTTCTTCCGCCTTAGTGAAGAGAACTCCCAGGAGGTTGTGTAGTTCTTCCACCTTTCAGCTGGAGGGAACATGTGTTAGACTTGGCATTTTTTGGTGTGTTTCCCCTGACTTTTTGCTTTCTGCCCTCCCGGTTTTGACTCTGTTTTTGCTGGCGTAGTGTTTCTGTGCACTTTTTGCACTGCTGATCAGTGGTAAAGTGCAAGTGCTCCTGTGGTAAAGTATGTTATGGATTGGTGTTTCCATGATTGGCTGTTTGGTTTTCTTGTCAGCCCCTAGTAAAGTGCAATGGATGTGCCAGGGCCTGGGAATCAAATGCTACGCGTGGGCCTGTAGCACGGATTGTGCCCCCCATGTGAGTAGCTCGGAAAAGGTACCTCAGACCTGCCATTGCAGAGTCTGCGAGCAGTTTGTAACTGTCATGTCGACTTGGCCCGTGCACACACTGGCCAGTCCCTAACCTTCCCTTTTCTTACATGTCAGGCACTCCTAAGGTAGGCCTAAAGGAGGGCACCGCCGCACTGCAACCTTGGTCTCACCGACAACGCCTGTTGACTCTGCCACCGAGCCGCTGCTTGCACCGCGACCTGTGGGCACCGCACTCCGCACCGCCTCGCATCATGCCGAAGCATTGGCACAGCAGAGAGCACCGCCGCACCGCAAACTTCGCCTCACCGACGATGCCTGTTGATGCCGCCACCAAACCGCTGCTCGCACCGCGACCTGTGGGCACTGCACTCCGCACTGTCTTGCTTCACAAGGACGCCTTGGCCTCCCAGACGCCGCCGCTCCACGCCGAAATCGACACCGCTGCTTGCACCGTGGTTCATGGGCACCGCTTGTAAGTCACATGATCTCAACAGGTCTCATTCAGAGACAATTATACATGCATGTCAATAAAATTGCAAGCAAAGAAGGAAGACTCTCAAACAATAAAAGTTTTTTAGCAAAAAGCAATCGTGTATTAAATACGATTTGTACAAAAGGAAGAGGATTAAGGGTATAAACCAATCTTCAAAGAAGAAAGTTAGTTATATCAGCACTGTAGGCAGAATCAATTCGCATAAAACAATCCGAAAATTGTACTTGGTGCTGGGAAGTGTACGTGACACATAAAGACAGCGACACAAGTGACAAAGTGAAGTCAGCAAAGGGACGGCGCAAGGTGAAGTGAAAGTGAATATATACAATATAATACAGTCGACGGTTCTAATCTCAATTATAACAATGAAATTGAATTTTATCCATTTCATAGAACCATATAACAAGGTGGTGCCATCAATTAGGCTGACAGGTCGACGGCGTTTCGATCCCCACGATTTGGGATCATCATCAGGACCGGATTGTGAAATTCAGACAGTGCTGTATATAAAGGAAAGAAACGGGAGGGGAGAGATTAAGAGCCAGAAAGGGAAAAATATTTTGACAGAAGTAGCCTGAAACAATTGAGCCAAAGTGAGCAAGAGAAAGAGGAGGCTAATTAATAAACGAGTGGAGGCTAGTAGTAAACGAGTGAAAAAATGGATTAAAACATGAATAAAAACAGACCAAAAGAGCATCAAGCCCCGGTGTCAGAAGGACCGTTAATGGTGTACGTTAGCAAGGAATGGACAGGAAATGTACAAGGTAGGTATTCACCTGAGTGATTTAAACAATGTGAATGAACGCGTGGAAGCGTACATCCAGGGATGACTTCAAGCGGGCTGGAATTCTGTAAGCATTAAGGGGGTGGTGAGACGGGATGCACAAAGTGTGAAGGGAAGGAAGGGAGCCATCACTAAAATATACCTGAATTGAGGCGTATTACAGATGCGAATAAAGCGCAGGGCTTGGGGACTTCTAATATGAAAAAAACAAAAGGGGGGAGGTTAAAAGAATCAAAGGAAGCCAAGTAGGGACAGGGGGGGGGGAAAGAGAAATTGTACCTGAATCGAGGCGTATTCCGGGTACGAGTGAAACGCAGAGCTTCGGAACTTCTAATTTGAAGAAACCGAAAAAGGGGGGAGTTAAGAGGACCAACAGAGGCCAATTTAGAGATAAGGAGGGATAATGCTGGACGCGGATATACCTATTGAATAGAGAAACGGCGTGTACATCAGCACAGGTCCAACAGAGTGAGGGAAACGAGCAGGAGCGAAACCAGGAAGGGAAGGGAAGGGGGGGAGGGGCTAAGAGATGACGTGAGGGGGTGTGCGCGAGCAGGGAAAGGATCGGAAAAAAGAACCAGGAAAAGAAAAACTAAAGATAAGGAAGGGGAAAAGTTAATATACCACTTTCCGCTGTGGACAGTTGAACAGTGTTCATAGTTATGGACTAAAAAAATATTTACACAAAAGCGCAATACATAGAACAAGGCTCATACACCATTGTATAGGAAAGAGAATAAATTAAACATTAGCAATGGGCCACAGTAGTGACAAATAAAATCACATTATTATAATACATTCATGAACAATGACAAAAGGAATGAGTTATAATCATGTAAATTATAAGGGGCACAAATGCATGAAGTAAATTATTGGATTGACCAAGGGAACAGGAGGGGGAGGAAAGGAAAGGGGTGACAAGGGTGGGAGGGGAAGGGAAACGTAGTCCATACAGAATAATAACAGTCACAATAAAGACCACATTGACCCAGCAGAAAAAAAAAAGCAGAAAAAAGATGACTGATAAAATCAGCATAAGTTACCATAGTACCGAGTATTAAGCAATAATACGTGTTACAGAAGAAACTGTAAAGTAATAGAAGACCTAGGGCACGATGGTGCATGAATGACAATTTAAATAAACTCTGACATATTCATGTAAACAACACAAAAGACCGTAGAATTAGATAAAGAGACAATATTGAGAAAGTCAATAAACACAATCGATGAGTGGAATAGTACCATCCTACTCTAATTAACCTGCAAGTTTACTGGGTAAACTATATCTCCTGCTTCTTTTGCTCCCACACAATCGGCCCTCTTTTGATGATAATTTATTGACTTTCTCAATATTGTCTCTTTATCTATTTCTACGGTCTTTTGTGTTCTTTACATGAATATGTCAGAGTTTATTTAAATTGTCATTCATGCACCATCGTGCCCTAGGTCTTCTATTACTTTACAGTTACTTCTGTAACACGTATTATTGCTTAATACTCGGTACTATGGTAACTTATGCTGATTTTATCAGTCATCTTTTTTCTGCTGGGTCAATGTGGTCTTTATTGTGACTGTTATTATTCTGTATGGACTACGTTTCCCTTCCCCTCCCACCCTTGTCACCCCTTTCCTTTCCTCCCCCTCCTGTTCCCTTGGTCAATCCAATAATTTACTTTATGCATTTTGTAGGAGAGTAGGGTCTGCTTTCTATGTTCACCCCCACTTTTTGCTTTTACTTTACTGGTTTTCGACTTAGATGTGGCTGTGGGCCTGCTAATCAGACCCACAGCCCTGCTGTTCTCTCTCTAAATTGATACTATGTACCTTAGGTGCATAACCCATTGGATAGGGTCACCTTATTGGCCCATGTACAGTGTACCTTAGGTACCCAGGGTATAGGTGTATCCTAGGCCTACCAGGGGCTGCAGCATGTATTATGCCACCCCTGGCCTGGCCTTCCATTATGACACAACTGGCTGATCACTCAGCTGGGGCAAGGTCGTGTAATCACTCCTTGCTTAGGTGTAGTATCCATATGCCTATCTTACATATAGACACATGTGTACCTATCAGCCACTCCTATGGCAGGCCTTAACAATCCTGGAGGCAGAGTGCTTGGTAACATGTGAGATGGTGCTCTAGCATGAGCTGAGCCTGTCTGCAGCTTTCGGAACCATGTCGTTATAGCTGTTCTATGATTTAGCCTACCATATACTCTTAAAGTGCCTTATAATCTTAAACGGTTATGGTAACTATGGTTTGGCTGTATCAAAACATGTTGTGTAAGGTATCTAACACTTTGGAATAATACCCCCATCCCATTTCTGGGGATGAGGATATTATCCCTCCCTTCTAGAGGGAGAAGACATGTTAAAACCTACTTACCCGGTTAAAGTTAACCAGAGCCCCAGCATCACAAAATGGATGCTGCTGCCACGACACAAGTTTGACCTCCTGCTGCTGGGAGTGATCCCGGCACGGGAGGCTTGTACAATAGGTTTCCTGCCTTGGGAGGTGCGAGCACCACCCCAGACAGGCCTTAGTGTATTGGGGCAGGGAGGGATGAATGGAACGAGACACTGCCTGGGGCACACAAGGTGTCCCATGCATAGTCCAGTTCAAACCGGTGCTGGGGCACACCAGCCCCGGTCCTGGCGCGAAACTGGACAAAGGGAAGGGGGTGTAACCACCCCCCTTCCAGGTCCCACCCATAAGGCGTGACCTAGCAGGCAACCCAGCCCCCCCAGATTAGTATAAGAGTGGTAGCTGGGCCCCAGGAGATTAGATTATCCTGAACCTGCAACTTGAACAGAAACTCTGGACCGTCGACATTCGACGAAAGAGGAAGACTGAAGAATCTCCCTTGTGGCCAAGGAGTGGCTACCCTGTGCAAACAGGCACCATCAAGAGACTACACTTTTGCTTTGCTGAAGTTCTACGAGGGACCGACTGCAGAGCCCGACCAGAGCCTTGACTTCCAGACTTCGCCGACCCTGATCCACAGCCGAGCTGAGATCCGTGGAGGTGACGAGAGACGTGGGACCGGCTACCTGGGAAAAGTGGCGAGTATCTTCCAGCGCAGCTTCTGAGGTACCCTCAAAGTTGTGCACCGGGGATTGAGAAGCCCCAACCCCAAGCACCATCTGCACCGAAGATCAGCCCCCCACACTCCACGAGTCCGGCGTGGGGCCCTTCTGCATTTTCCTGCTTGCCGCGTCGGTCTGGTTGCTTGCCCGTTGGCTAGCGGCCTCTGTGACGACACACCTTTAAATCTTCACTGCTGGTTTGGCTCCTCCAGACTGGCTCCCGCTTCTTTGCAAAAGAGAAGCACCCCAGACCTTCCTGGTCTGCACCAGAAGCAAGTCCTCCGTTCTTCGTGGGTTCCGCTTGCCAAGGCTTGGTGAGTCCTAGTTCGACTTCGCCGCCGCCGACAGCAAGAGCCTTCGTGGGACAGCTCGCCTCCTGGTCCTGGTCGTCCTCGACGTCTCCTGGTACCCGTGGCTGCAGCGACAAGCTTCACCCTTCACCTGCAATCTTCACAACATCGCCTGGTTCCTTCCTGGTTCCACGTGGTCACTGGCTAGTGACCTTGACTCTGTCCCTTCTGCTTGCAGGTACCCTTCCTTCTTGATCCCGGCCTTGGGATCCACCGGACACTCTGCACTGACTGCCTGTCAGCAACTTTCCTTCAGGCATCCATAGAAGTCCACGACGAAACCCAACGCAAGTTCACACCTATGCACCCGCAGCCCGTGGGCTAGGTAACTTGAGTACTTCGGTGCTCACAAGGGTAGTGACTATCCTAGGGTCTAGTTTCCGAGTCTCGACTTTCTAGTTGCTCCAGAAGTGTCCTAAAACTGCTTATTTCAGAGCTGTACTATTTCTATCGATTATACGCATTACGCGTGAGTGTTTCCACTCTGCACCTGCATCCCGTGGGCCTCCCACTTCCTAACTGTTGGTAGTGTAGTGTAGCCCCAGCGATTCCCTAGGCCTAGGCCTATTCTATTTCCGTGACAGTGGTCCTTATACCACTTCTTTAGTATATGGTTTTCGTGGCCCCTAGGGCCTAACTGTATTACTTACCTGTGTGACTTAATGTATGCTTGAATAAGACTGTGTTGTACTTACCTCGAATATCATAAAGAGTGCTGAGGGTTTGACTAGAATAAATACACTTTATTTTATATATATATCTGTTGTGGTGTCCTTTCATTTGGTATTCAAGGGATTATATATGGTATCACAGCTGGCTTCACATGCCATTCAGAGTTTAGCCTAAGACTGCTCTTGTCCATGCTACCACTAGGATAGCTGGTCTATAAGGTTGACTTTACAACCAATCACCATTAGGGTTGTTTGGACTGATATAAGGTGTACACTAGAACTAGTGACATCATACATCAGGCCAACTCCTCACATTGGTGAGCAGCGGTTGGGATCTGAGCTTGCTGTTGTAATACCATTGTAATCTTGAGATACTAAATTGAAAGATGACACAGATATTGTTTAGGTACATATAACATAGATTATAATACTTAAGTCCTACTGGACTTAGTTGTTGTAGGTTGAAGGGAGTAACACACCCTGACTACAACTACTAGAGAGGTTTAGTAGAAACAACTAGTGTAGGTAGGTGCACACACCACCCCCTCACTAGATCATGTCTCTGGGAGGAGATCAAGGAGATGCTCTCTAAGGAGGGGCAGGTCTGAGAAAGATCCCCTCTAGATATGATACCCTAACTTTTCAGGAGATGAGACAATTGTGTACCTCCAGAAAGTTAAAACAGGGTGCAAACCCTACCCTCCTTCAGCTAGTACAGATCCTAGAGGAATATGATGCTCTTAGGGCCTCACAGGCTGGTACCCTAAGTACAGGGGAAGGTCTACCCACTACAGATAAGTCAGATGGGACTTCAGATGAAGAGGTAGACAGCCAGGGCCAAGTAGGAAGACTTAGCCAGGCTAACCTAAGCTTACATGGGAGTTTGCATGGGGTCCCCCCATACAGACCCCCAAGTGGGCTTAACCAGAGAAGCAGGAGAGACAGATCCCCTTCAAGGGAATCCATCCACTCCCATGTCTCTAGCATCTCTAATGCCTCTTCTCACAGGGGAATGACTTCCCCCCAGAGAAAAGAGCATGAAGCCAGAATGAGGGAAGCTAATCTGAGGATTGAGAGGGAAGAACTTGCCCTTGCCAATGAGAAGCTTGCGCTGGCTAGAGAGCAAAAGTTGAGTGGGTTAGAACCCACTGGTGGAAGCAATATCCCTAAGGATAGAGACAGGCACTATGATAATAGAAACCTGAGCAAGATTGTCCCTCCCTACAAGTGTGGGGATGACATCCACAAATGGATAACTGCTTTGGAGAGGGCTTGCAAAGTACAGCAGGTACCCCAAAGTCAGTGGGCAGCTGTCTTGTGGCTCTCCTTCTCTGAGAAAGGTAGAGACAAGCTCCTCACAGTTAGTGATGAGGATGCAGACAATTACACTGTCCTGAAGAGTGCTCTAATTGATGGGTTTGGCCTAACCACTGAACAATACAGGTTGTTCAGGGATACCCAGAAGACACAGACTCAGGACTGGACTGACTTTGTAGATTGTGCCACTAAGGCTCTGGAAGGCTGGCTAGTGGGAAGTAAGGTTAAGGACTATACAGGATTGTATAATTTGATCATGAGAGAACAAATCCTTAACAACTGTCAAAAACAGCTACTGCATCAACACCTGATTGATTCTGATCTGACTTCTCCCCAAGAATTGGGAAAGAAGGCAGATAGATGGGTCAGGACTAGAGTTAAGCAGAAAAACCAGAACCAGGGCGGTGATCAGAAAAAGGCAGACCAGAAGGGTAATGATCAGAAACAAAAAGACCAGAAGTCTTCACCAGGCCCCCAAAAGGCTCAGGGTAAGGGTGGTCCCAAAAAGGATAAAAAGAAAGATGGCCAAAAGAAACCATGGTGCAACTATTGTAAGTCCAACTCACATTGGTTTAGTGAGTGCACCAAAAAGGATAAGCCCCCAGCCACCATTGCCCCTAAGGCAACTGTACCCCCTAGTTCAGCTGTAAGTGGTGGTTCCCAGCAAAAGGGTGTAGTAGGGTTAACCCTGGGAACTGAGGAGGATTCTGGCCTAGTCAGAATACCTACTCAGGCTGTTCTGATCTGTGATGGGGACTTAGCTTTGTCCTATACTGTAGGCCCCAGTAACCTGGGCAAGTACAGACAGACTCCTTTTATCAACCAAAGAATGGCTCAGGCCTACAGGGACACTGGGGCTAGTGTCACAATGGTGACACCTGCCTTTGTGGCCCCTGGACAGATCATACTAGGTGAGAATTACCTAGTGACCAACACTAGCAATGCCACTACCTCCCATAGTGTGGCAATTGTTAACTTCTCCTGGGGAGGGGTAACTGGCCTCAAGAAAGTTGTTGTTAGTTCAGACCTTCCTGTGGAGTGTTTACTGGGCAATGATCTTGAAACTTCAGTTTGGTCTGAAGTGGAGTATAGGACCCATGCAGAAATGCTAGGGATAGATGCACATGTCCTTGCGGTGACCAGGTCACAGGCCAAAAAGTGCACCACTGAACAAGTGCTGGATCCTGAAACTATGGACCAGTCACAACCCAAGAGAAAGAGCAGTAGGGTAAAGGCTGTGCCTTCCCCCCTGCCTCAGGTACTGGATCAGCCCTCACAGGAGGATGATTCTGAGAGCCCTGAAGGAACTGTCCTAGAAGAACTTGAACCTGATCAGGTTGAGTTTCTTGGGATAGGGGGACCTTCAAGGGCAGATCTGAGGCAGGCTCAATTAGACTGCCCCTCTCTTGAACCCCTCAGACAGCAGGCTGCTGCTGAGGCTGCATAGAATGCTCAAGGAACCCATAGAGTGTATTGGGATGAAGGGCTACTGTATTCAGAGGCTAGAGACCCCAAGCCTGGTGCATCCAGGAGGTTGGTCATACCACTGATGTTCAGAGGCTTCCTTCTTACCTTGGCCCATGATATTCCCCTTGCAGGACACTTAGGCCAGAACAAGACTTGGGACAGGCTTGTCCCTCACTTTCACTGGCCCCATATGTCAGAAGATACCAAGGAGTTTTGTCGCTCCTGTGTCACCTGCCAAGCCAGTGGCAAATCAGGTGGCACCACAGAGGCCCCCCTCATACCACTACCTGTGGTGGGGGTTCCCTTTGAAAGAGTGGGCATAGATATTGTAGGACCAATGGACCCACAAACAGCATCTGGGCACAGATTCATACTGGTGATAGTGGACCATGCCACCAGGTATCCAGAAGCTATTCCCCTGAGGACCACAACAGCTCCTGTTGTGGCAAGGGCCCTGCTTGGAGTATTCTCCAGAGTGGGCTTGCCAAAGGAGGTCATTTCTGACAGAGGTGCCAACTTCATGTCAGGATACTTGACTGCAATGTGGAAGGAGTGTGGTGTGAACTACAAGTTCACCACACCCTATCACCCACAGTGCAATGGGCTTGTTGAGAGATTCAACAAGACCCTAAAGGGAATGATAAAAGGTTTACCAGACAAGCTTGGGCGAAGATGGGACATCCTTTTACCCTGCCTTCTGTTTGCTTACAGAGAGGTCCCACAAAAGGGGGTTGGCTACAGCCCTTTTGAGCTTTTGTTTGGGCATCCTGTAAGAGGACCCCTATGTTTAGTAAGGGAAGGATGGGAGAGACCTCTCAGACAACCCAAACTTGATATAGTGGATTATGTACTTGGTCTCCGCTCCAGGATGGCAGAGTATATGAAGAAGGCTTCTAAAAACCTTGAGGCAAGCCAAGAACTCCAAAAAGCTTGGCATGACCAAAAGGCTGTGCTGACTGTTTACCAGCCAGGGCAGAAGGTGTGGGTGTTGGAGACAGTGGCCCCAGCAGCACTCCAGGACAAATGGTCTGGACCCCACACTATTGTTGAGAAAAAGGGAGAAGTCACCTACTTGGTTGACCTTGGGACTCCCAGAAGCCCCCACAGGGTGCTTCATGTCAACAGATTGAAGGCATATGTTGACAGGGCAGACATGGGCTTACTCATGGCTACAGATGAGGGGCAGGAGGAAGAGAGTGACCCTCTCCCAGACCTGTTGACTCAGAACCCTGATGATGGCTCAGTTGATGGTGTGGTCTTTTCTGACAGCCTCACTGTCCATCAGCAACAGGACTGCAGACAAGTTCTGCAATCCTACAGACATATGTTCTCTCTGACCCCAAGTCAGACAAACTGGTGCACCCATGAGGTGGACACTGGTGACAGTCTGCCTGTGAAGAGTAAAATCTACAGGCAACCTGACCATGTCAGGGACTGCATAAAAGTTGAGGTACAAAAGATGTTGGAGCTGGGAGTCATTGAACCTTCAGAGAGCCCTTGGGCTAGTCCTGTAGTTCTTTTGCCAAAACCTCACACCCAAGATGGTAAGAGAGAGATGAGGTTTTGAGTGGATTACAGAGGTCTCAATGCTGTCACTAGGACAGATGCCCACCCAATACCTAGGGCAGAGGAGCTCATTGACAGACTGGCAGCTGCTAAGTTTTTGAGCACATTTGACCTGACAGCAGGCTACTGGCAAATCAGACTAGCTGAGAATGCAAAGGCCAAAACTGCTTTCTCGACCCCAGGAGGACATTATCAATTTGTGGTAATGCCCTTTGGTTTGAAGAATGCACCTGCCACTTTCCAAAGGTTGGCGAATCAAGTCCTTACTGGGTTGGATGATTACTGTGCAGCTTATCTTGATGATATTGCTGTCTTTAGCTCCACCTGGGAGGATCACCTGGTCCACCTGAGGAATGTTTTAGAGGCCCTGCAAAAGGCAGGCATCACTATCAAGGCCACAAAGTGCCAGATAGGGCAGAGCAAGGTTGTATACCTGGGCCACCTAGTTGGTGGGGGTCAGGTTCAACCACTGGAGAGAAAGATCCAGACCATAAAGGACTGGACTCCTCCAACTACCCAGACTCAGGTCAGAGCTTTCTTGGGCCTGACTGGGTACTACAGAAAGTTTAAGAACTATGGGTCCATTGTGACACCACTTAATGACTTGACCTCCAAGAAAATGCCAAAGAAAGTTCAGTGGACAGTAAGCTGTCAAAAAGCATTTAATGACCTGAAGCAGGCCATGTGCAGTGCACCTATTCTGAAAAGTCCAGACTACTCCAAAGAGTTCATTGTCCAGACAGATGCTTCTGAGTTGGGTGTGGGAGCTGTTCTTTCACAACTTAATATAGATGGTCAAGACCAGCCCATTGCTTTTATAAGTAGAAGGCTGACCCCTAGAGAGAAACGTTGGTCAGCCATTGAGAGGGAGGCCTTTGCTGTGGTTTGGGCCCTGAAGAAGCTGAGGCCATACTTGTTTGGCACTCACTTCAAGATTCAGACAGACCATAAGCCCCTCTTGTGGCTAAATCGGATGAAGGGTGAAAATCCCAAACTTCTTAGGTGGTCCTTTTCCCTACAGGGGATGGACTTCACAGTGGAACATAGACCTGGGACTGACCATGCCAATGCAGATGGACTCTCCCGATATTTCCACTTAGAACATGAAGACTCAACTGGTCAAGGTTAGTTTAATGTCCCTAAGTTTGGGGGGGGGGGTTGTGTAGGAGAGTAGGGTCTGCTTTCTATGTTCACCCCCACTTTTTGCTTTTGCTTTACTGGTTTTCGACTTGGATGTGGCTGTGGGCCTGCTAATCAGACCCACAGCCCTGCTGTTCTCTCTCTAAATTGATACCATGTACCTTAGGTGCATAACCCATTGGATAGGGTCACCTTATTGGCCCCTTTACAGTGTACCTTAGGTACCTAGGGCATAGGTGTATCCTAGGCCTACCAGGGGCTGCAGCATGTATTATGCCACCCCTGGCCTGGCCTTCCATTATGACACAACTGGCTGATCGCTCAGCTGGGGCAAGGTCGTGTAATCACTCCTTGCTTAGGTGTAGTATCCATATACCTATCTTACATATAGACACATGTGTACCTATCAGCCACTCCTATGGCAGGCCTTAACAATCCTGGAGGCAGAGTGCTTGGTAACATGTGAGATGGTGCTCTAGCATGAGCTGAGCCTGTCTGCAGCTTTCGGAACCATGTCCTTATAGCTGTTCTATGATTTAGCCTACCATATACTCTTAAAGTGCCTTATCTTAAACGGTTATGGTAACTATGGTTTGGCTGTATCAAAACATGTCGTGTAAGGTGTCTAACACTTTGGAATAATACCCCCATCCCATTTCTGGGGATGAGGATATTATCCCTCCCTTCTAGAGGGAGAAGACATGTTAAAACCTGCTTACCCGGTTAAAGTTAACCAGAGCCCCAGCATCACAAAATGGATGCTGCTGCCACGACACAAGTCTGACCTCCTGCTGCTGGGAGTGATCCCGGCACGGGAGACTTGGACAATAGGTTTCCTGCCTTGGGAGGTGCGAGCACCACCCCAGACAGGCCTTAGTGTATTGGGGCAGGGAGGGATGAATGGAACGAGACACTGCCTGGGGCACACAAGGTGTCCCATGCATAGTCCAGTTCAAACCGGTGCTGGGGCACACCAGCCCCAGTCCTGGCGCGAAACTGGACAAAGGGAAGGGGGTGTAACCACCCCCTCCCAGGTCCCACCCATAAGGCGAGACCTAGCAGGTAACCCAGCCCCCCCAGATTAGTATCTGGGGGGTAGCTGGGCCCCAGGAGATTAGATTATCCTGAACCTGCAACTTGAACAGAAACTCTGGACCTTCGACATTCGACGAAAGAAGAAGACTGAAGAATCTCCCTTGTGGCCAAGGAGTGGCTACCCTGTGCAAACAGGCACCATCAAGAGACTACCCCTTTGCTTTGCTGAAGTTCTACGAGGGACCGACTGCAGAGCCTGACCAGAGCCTTGACTTCCAGACTTCTTCGACCCTGATCCACATCCACAGCCGAGCTGAGATCCGTGGAGGCGACGAGAGACGTGGGACCGGCTACCTGGGAAAAGTGGCGAGTATCTTCCAGCGCAGCTTCTGAGGTACCCTCGAAGTTGTGCACCTGGGATTGAGAAGCCCCAACCCCAAGCACCATCTGCACCGAAGATCAGCCCCCCACACTCCACGAGTCCGGCGTGGGGCCCTTCTGCATTTTCCTGCTTGCCGCGTCTGTCCGGTTGCTTGCCCGTTGGCTAGCGGCCTCTGTGACGACACACCTTTAAATCTTCACTGCTGGTTTGGCTCCTCCAGACTGGCTCCCGCTTCTTTGCAAAAGAGAAGCACCCCAGACCTTCCTGGTCTGCACCAGAAGCAAGTCCTCCGTTCTTCGTGGGTTCTGCTTGCCAAGGCTTGGTGAGTCCTAGTTCGACTTCGACGCCGCCGACAGCAAGAGCCTTCGTGGGACAGCTCGCCTCCTGGTCCTGGTCGTCCTCGACGTCCCATGGTACCCGTGGCTGCAGCGACATGCTTCACCTGCAATCTTCACGACATCGCCTGGTTCCTTCCTGGTTCCACGTGGTCACTGGCTAGTGACCTTGACTCTGTCCCTTCTGCTTGCAGGTACCCTTCCTTCTTGATCCCGGCCTTGGGATCCACCGGACACTCTGCACTGACTGCCTGTCAGCAACTTTCCTTCAGGCATCCATAGAAGTCCACGACGAAACCCGACGCAAGTTCACACCTATGCACCCGCAGCCCGTGGGCTAGGTAACTTGGGTACTTCGGTGCTCACAAGGGTAGTGACTATCCTAGGGTCTAGTTTCCGAGTCTCGACTTTCTAGTTGCTCCAGAAGTGTCCTAAAACTGCTTATTTCAGAACTGTACTATTTCTATCGATTATACGCATTACGCGTGAGTGTTTCCACTCTGCACCTGCATCCCGTGGGCCTCCCACTTCCTAACTGTTGGTAGTGTAGTGTAGCCCCAGCGATTCCCTAGGCCTATTCTATTTCCGTGACAGTGGTCCTTATACCACTTCTTTAGTATATGGTTTGCGTGGCCCCTAGGGCCTAACTGTATTACTTACCTGTGTGACTTAATGTATGCTTGAATAAGACTGTGTTGTACTTACCTCGAATCTCATAAAGAGTGCTGAGGGTTTGACTAGAACAAATACACTTTATTTTATATATATATCTGTTGTGGTGTCCTTTCATTTGGTATTCAAGGGATTATATATGGTATCACAGCTGGCTTCACATGCCATTCAGAGTTTAGCCTAAGACTGCTCTTGTCCATGCTACCACTAGGATAGCTGGTCTATAAGGTTGACTTTACAACCAATCACCATAAGGGTTGTTTGGACTGATATAAGGTGTACACTAGAACTAGTGACATCATACATCAGGCCAACTTCTCACACATTTGTGCCCCTTATAATTTACATGATTATAACGCATTCCCTTTGTCATTGTTCATGAATGTATTATAATAATGTGATTTTATTTGTCACTACTGTGGCCCATTGCTAATGTTTAATTTATTCTCTTTCCTATACAATGGTGTATGAGCCTTGTTCTATGTATTGCGCGTTTGTGTAAATATTTTTTTAGTCCATAACTATGAACACTGTTCAATTGTCCACAGCGGAAAGCGGTATATTAACTTTTCCCCTTCCTTATCTTTAGTTTTTCTTTTCTTTTCCTGGTTCTTTTTTCCGATCCTTTCCCTGCTCGCGCACACCCCCTCACGTCATCTCTTAGCCCCTCCCCACCTTCCCTTTACTTCCTGGTTTCGCTCCTGCTCGTTTCCCTCACTCTGTTGGACCTGTGCTGATTTACACACCGTTTCTCTATTCAATAGGTATGTCCGCGTCCAGCCTTATCCCCCTTTATCTCTAAATTGGCCTCTGTTGGTCCTCTTTACTCCCCCCTTTTTTCGGTTTCTTCCAATTAGAAGTTCCGAAGCTCTGCGTTTCACTCGTACCCGGAATACGCCTCGATTCAGGTACAATTTCTCTTCTTTCCCCCCCCCCCCTCCCCTTTCCACCTCCCCCCCTCTCCTGTCCCTACTTGGCTTCCTTTGATTCTTTTAACCTCCCCCCTTTTGTTTTTTTCATATTAGTCCCCAAGCCCTGCGCTTTATTCGCATCTGGAATACGCCTCAATTCAGGTATATTTTAGTGATGGCTCCCTTCCTTCCCTTCACACTTTGTACATCCCGTCTCACCACCCCCTTAATTCTTACAGAATTCCAGCCCGCTTGAAGTCATCCCTGGATGTACGCTTCCACGCGTTCATTCAGATTGTTTAAATCACTCAGGTGAATACCTACCTTGTACATTTCCTGTCCATTCCTTGCTAACGTACACCATTAACGGTCCTTCTGACACCGGGGCTTGATGCTCTTTTGGTCTGTTTTTATTCATGTTTTAATCCATTTTTTCACTTGTTTACTACTAGCCTCCACTCGTTTATTAATTAGCCTCCTCTTTCTCTTGCTCACTTTGGCTCAATTGTTTCGGGCTACTTCTGTCAAAATATTTTTCCCTTTCTGGCTCTTAATCTCTCCCCTCCCGTTTCTTTCCTTTATATACAGCACTGTCTGAATTTCACAATCCGGTCCTGATGATGATCCCAAATCGTGGGGATCGAAACGCCGTCGACCTGTCAGCCTAATTGATGGCACCACCTTGTTATATGGTTCTATGAAATGGATAAAATTCAATTTCATTGTTATAATTGAGATTAGAACCGCCGACTGTATTATATTGTATATATTCACTTTCACTTCACCTTGCGCCGTCCCTTTGCTGACTTCACTTTGTCACTTGTGTCGCTGTCTTTATGTGTCACGTACACTTCCCAGCACCAAGTACAATTTTCGGATTGTTTTATGCGAATTGATTCTGCCTACAGTGCTGATATAACTGTAACTTTCTTCTTTGAAGATTGGTTTATACCCTAAATCCTCTTCCTTTTGTACAAATCGTATTTAATACAGGATTGCTTTTTGCTAAAAAACTTTTATTGTTTGAGAGTCTTCCTTCTTTGCTTGCAATGTTATTGACATGCACGTATAATTGCCTCTGAATGAGACCTGTTGAGATCTCTTGTTGTTTATTTACTCACTTACCCTAATCTCAACTGGGTTTATGGGTTTATGCTCCTGTAGTTTTTTACATGTAAGTTACATGAAGCACCGCCCTCATCCCGCACCGCAGCCTTGGCCTAGCGACGCTAGCACCATCGACTCCCGCTCGTCAGCCGACGACAGCCCTTCAACAACGACAACGCTGCTGCTTGCACCGTGACCTGCTAGCACCGTGGCGAGCACCGCCTTCATCTCACACCGCGACCCTGGACCCAGTAGAGTATTGTGGATTTTTACCGTATTTGGTCTGGGTTTAAAGTATATAAAAATATTGGCTATATTTCTAAACTGGTGTGGTGTCCTTTTGTAGTGCGTACACTGTATTACTGTTGGTTATGTGCACTTTACACACTGCCTCTAAGATAAGCCTGGCTGCTCGTGCCAAGCTACCAAGGGGGTGAGCAGGGGTTATTTCAGGAGTGTAGCTCCCTTATCCTGACTAGGAAGAAGGGTCCCTACTTAGATAAAGGTGCAAGCCCTTGCCAGCTAGAAACCCCCATTTCTAACAGCAACCTAAGTGAGAGTGGAGTACTGCGAGAAGGTCTCATAGTTACTGATCAGGTCCTAGGAAACAGATGAGTTTTCAATTTTTCCTGATACCAGGTAGTTATCGGTACACCTACAGTATAAAAAACAACCTAACATGGAGGTGGTGCTCATGCTCATTGCCCACTAAAGGTGAAGTCACAGTGCATCCTGTGCCTCAAAGGACTTCTTTGCAGAAAAACAACTTGCAGATGTCCGAGTCCAACATTAGATGGCAGTAGTATGGAGAGCACGTGAATCTACAGCACTACATGATACAAACAGATGCTTACAGGATAAGGAACATTTTTTTTTATGGTATTGGTGGGAGTGGTATTGGTATTGATATTGGCTGTGGTAGTGGTGTTAATAGCGGGATTGATTGCTTTATTGATGGTGGTGGTGAGTATGGTGGTGGTATTAGTGGAAGTGTTATTGGTGATAGTAATGGTGTCATTGTTGGTGTGCTACTCATGATTTTGGTGGCTGGGTATTGGTGGTTCTGATCAAGTATGCGCATACCAACATAAAAACACTGCATATACACTGGCACACTTAGGACATCATTAAAATCAAAAACAACAAGGTGATGGTTAGAATGCTTGAATTAATCGCAGCCACTGGCATCCCAATCGATCATTTTACACCCACCATACCACCTCAGTTCCGATTTGTCCATATGCAAATCAGTCTTGACCCCGTTCCTCATGTGAACAGTCCAGCCTGAACTGCCAGGACGTTTATGTGTTTCGCTAAGAGGGACCGGTATGCCCAGACGGGAGGCCCGTTCACACTGTGTCAACTGAACCAAGCTGTACCCGGCTGATAAACCTATAACTAGGACAAAACCGATCCTGGGTTGCTTGAGTTTCGGTTCAGGGAGGGCCTGGTTTGGCAGTTTGGGCTGGACTGTTCTGATTGAAGCAGGGTCAATACTGATTTGCATATGGTTGGGTCCTGTGTTAGGTGAAATGGTTTGCAACACAACAATGGATTGGGATGCGGCTTGAGCAATTACCAGTGGTTGATATTAATTTAAGCATTCCATCCATCACTTTTTTCTATATTTTAGTGTATCTCCCTAAGAGAGACAGGTATTCCCAGACATTGGTCCCATGCACACTAAGTTCCTGGAACCAAGCTGTACCAGGCTCACAAGCCCATAACTAGGGTGAAACTGCCCCTGGGTTGCTTGTGTTCTGGTTCAGGTAGGACCTGTCCTGCAGTACGGGCTGGACTATTCCCACGAGGAACATGGTCAAGACTGATTTGCATAGGGCTAGGTCCAAACTGAGGTGAGATGGTGGGCAAAAAGCGATGGTGCGGGATGCGGCCTGAGTAATTTCTAGTGGCTGAAATTGATTCAAGAATTCCATCCATCACCTTGTTGTTTTTGCATTTGGTGCCCTAAGTATGCTGGGTATGCCCAGACGTGGGTATGCCCAGACGTGGGTCATGGGCTCACTGTGCCACTGGAACCAAGCTATACCTGGTTGAAGAGCCAATAACAAGGGTGAAACTGGTCATTAGTTCCTTGTGTTTCAGTTCAGGGAGGACCTGACCTGGCAGTTTGGGCTGGACTGTGCCCATGATGAACAGAGTCAAGACTGGTTTGCAAATGATTTGGTCCAAACTGAGGTGGCATGATGGGTGAAAAACAATAGATTGGGATGTGGCCTGAGAGATTACCAGTGGCTTAGATTAATTCAAGCATTCCATCCATCACCTTCTTGTTTTTACATTTGATCTCCATTGGAGCAGGGTGCACACCAATCTGCTTCTGATTGGGATCTATCTGACCTTAAAGGCATTTCTGTTTTCTGTCTGAAATGGATCCTTGCAAATCCCGATAGCGGTATCTGTTTTATTTTTATTTACAGGGAATCAGGCCGACCAAGGGAAGCAGAGCACATTACATAGAAAACAAAAGGGTACTGTATTTTCTCAGTGTAAGAGCAGCTAGGGCAATAAAAATACAGGCAAAGGGAGTATATTTACTGGAAGGAAACAAAAGGCTTAGGGGTGGAGAATTGCCTTGTGCAATACAGGGAGAGAAATTGAGAAAGATTATATATATATATATATATATATATATATATATATATATATATATATATATATATATATATATACACATACAGTTTGCAACTTACAGAGCAACATTTAGAGGTAACAATGTCGGACCCAAAATTGAATGTTTCTTTATGTCCACCTGGATTAGGACAAATGCAAAAACAACAGTTGATGGACAGAATGCAGAACAATGTCACACATTCACCCCACTACAGAGATCTGGGCCTAAATCCATCGTTTTTTTACTCACCATGCCGTTCCAGTTTGAACCCAGCCATATGCAAATCAGTCTTGACCCTGTGCCTTATGGGAACAGTCCAGCCCGAACTGCCAAGCCAGGTTCTCCCTGGACTGGAAACAAGCATCCTAGGACCGGTTTCGGGGTTTCACCCCTCTTCAGCCAGGAAAACTTGATTCCAGTGGCATGGAGAGCACGGGACCCACGTCTGGGCATAACCTTCCCACTCGGGGTGACAAATGTAAAAACAACAGTTGATGGACAGAATGCAGAACAATGTCATACATTCACCCCAGTACAGAGATCTGGGCCTAAATCAATTGTTTTTGTGCTCACCATGCCGTTCCAGTTTAAACCCAGCCATATGCAAATCATTCTTGACCCTGTGAAACCCCGAAACCGGTCCTAGAATGCTTGTTTCCGGTCCAGGGAGGACCTGGCTTGGTAGTTCGGGCTGGACTGTTCCCATGAGGCACAGGGTCAAGACTGATTTGCATATGGCTGGGTCTAAACTGGGGTGGCATGGTGAGCAAAAGAATGATGTATTTAACCCAGATCTGTTGACTGGGGGAGAATGTTTTGATTTGTTCTTCATTCCGTCCATCAATTGTGTGTCTTTTGCTTTCTCGCCCTAAGTGCGCCAGGTATACCTAGACGTAGGTCCCGGGCTCACTGTGCCACTGGATTCACGCTATCCTGGCTGAAGAGGGGTGAAACCCCGAAACCGGTCCTAGAATGCTTGTTTCCGGTCCAGGGAGGACATGGCTTGGCAGTTCGTGCTGGACTGTTCCCATGAGGCACAGGGTCAAGACTGATTTGCATTTGGCCAGGTCTAAACTGGGGTGGCATGGTGAGCAAAATAATGATGGATTTAACCCAGATCTGTTGACTGGGGGAGAATGTTTTGATTTGTTCTTCATTCCGTCCATCAATTGTGTGTCTTTTGTTTTCACCTGGATTAGGAGCCATTTTGAGATTGAATTGCCCCAGTTACAACAGGAGAAGGACTGGAAGGGTGCGACTTTCACCTGTCCCTCTTAATCATCTCATTGGAGTGATTTGTCAGAATGGCAGGAGGAATGTCATTCCAGAACCTGGGACAGTTCCCTGAGAAAGCTTACATTAGGGGTCTTGTATTTTTTTAATGAAGGAGTTTCTAGTCTTAGAGAGTATACTCTTCTGAGCGAGTGGGGGCCCACTGAAATGACCAGTTTTCCGTTCAGGCAGAAAGTGGTTTCCCCATGCATAGCCTTGTGAACTATGCAGGCCAACTTGAAAGTGCTGTTTGCTTCAATGGGGAACCATTATGCCATGGGATGATATGCTTTGATCTCCGCGAGCTGCACACGAGTCTGGCTGCATTTTTGATGGCTTCCTTCCAGGGAGCTGGGTGAACTCTGGTAATGCCGGTCAATAGGGAGTTTGCATACTCTACTCTGCAGAGGACTAGTGATTCAATGACCATTTTGAGGCCTTCTGCTGGAATAAGAGATTTGATCACATTGAGGAGTCTAATTTAGTATTGAGCTTCTTTCGCTACTGCAGTACAACTGGTATGTGGTAACAAGCAGGATGCGTGGGCTTGTCTCCCCTGTGAAGCTGTGGGCTTGGGTTCCAGCTGTCTGACTGGCTGTGAATCATCTGCCTGGCTCTCTGAACAGGCAGGCCGACGCTCTTTGCATCATCTTCTCAATCACAAATGGCGCCCTCACCCAGAGTTGGTGCAGCCAATATTTTCGTTCTTGGGCAGTCCTCAGATCTATCTTGTTGCCACTGAGGAGAACACTCACTGCCAGCAGTTCTGCATCCTGCACTTACTACTGAAAAGAGCCCAGGAGACGTATTTTGCATTTGGTGAAATTTCTACCTCCACTACACATTTACCCCAACCCTTTGATTCCCTAGCTTCTGATGAAAGTGCTTTAGGAGAGTGCACACATGACTTTGGTCGCACCTGACTGACTGGAGAGGATGTAGCAATGTAGCTAATGCTTGCAGTCGGTAAACGGCAAGCAATAGCTACAGACCGTTGGAGACTTTTTAAACCATGTGAAGCCTTTGACTACAACACTAAACTATCCATGGAGAACTCCTTTACATTTGTTGACCTAAACACTAAGCCTTGAAAAAGCCCTAGGCAAACTATGCGGAACACAAGTACTACAAAAAAGCATATGCAGCATCAAGAATGTCACTCTGAGAAGTTCATGAACAAACTAAAGAACAAACTAATATACTACTTTCGGGTATATAGTGTTCTTTAAATGAAAGGAGAACTTTTTGAAATGCCCAGCAAATTTGAGTCATACATACAATATATTTTCCAGGGTAGCTTTCTAGTGCTATAAAACTTTCTTTTGAAATTGGACTTGGGACATAATACTGGGACTTACCAGCCCACTTTCTTCACAGACCTTTTTCATTGGGGCAACATGGAGACGGGCCAACCAACCAAATCCATGCTTGTACTGCATAACCTTGTGTTCTTTAACTCTCTTAAAACTTCAGGGACGATTCACAAAGGTAACTTTAAATAAACAAGAGTAAATCTACACTTGTAAAATTACAGTTTAGAGTAACTTTACTACTTTTGGCTATTTGCCATTTCTAAGTGTAAAATTACTCAAAAGTGCAGACCTTTATATCTCCACCCCCTAAAATAGGGGGTGTAGTCAGATACAACTGTAACATTACTTATAGTAGTGCTTTTACAGCTGTATTTTACATTCTCACACTTGGCGGAGACCTGTGTAAACGGGACTGAGCTGTCACTATGATTAAGTATAGGGAAAATAATGACAGTTTATTGAATTTTTTTATTTTATTTGTATGTTAAATGTAATGTTCAATAATTCTGTATTATATTTTAGATTATAGTATTATATAAGAAAAATGATTTTTTTAAATGTTACTGCAGCATCACCTACATTTTAAATTAATATTTAACAAATGTAAGTATATTCTATTCAATCTAAATTATTTTTTAAATATGGTTTAAAAAAGTTAAACCTGCCTCATAAAAAATGTTTATGTATTTTCATTATGTACTAAAAGTCATTCATAAAATTTATTTAATTTGATGAAATGTTAAAAAAATTAGTTTCATTTATTTTAAAATTGAAAAAAGTCATTACATTATTTTAAAACGAAATAATACATATTCATAATGTATATTTTATTTTTTAGCATTAATATAAATATATATATAAAAAAATTAGTCAATCAATTAATTTTATTTCCTATGGGTTTTATTTTAAGTCCCAACCTCCATTGTTTTGTGGGAAGGTACCAGTGGTTAGCCACATGCTGCTCTGCTACTATAGAAGTGCAGTTCATGAATAGCAATGGTTATTCTGTTTTGTGGATGGGTGTCTGTCCCTCACACAAAACCCTGCGTAGCCCTCACTTAATTTCTTTTTACTTCTCCCCAAACCCCTCTCCTTCAGTTGTAAGTATTTCCCTTTTTTCAAGGGACCCCCTCCCCAGTCCTTCATTTATTTGCAAAAGGTAAACCTATGTGTGTAGAGATCCTTGCAGTCGAGGTGGATATCTCTGCACATAAAAAATAGGGGAGGCATAGACCTCTGCATGTAGGTTTGTATATGGTATTTTGTAGTACATTATCAGTACTATTGTAGTATTACTAAACATAGCAAAAATGCAGTTTGGGAATAGGCCTCGTAATTTCTGATTCTCACCCCTAACACTACTAATCGCATTAAAAACGCATTGTACTCTTCAATCATACACTATGGGCCCGATTTCGATCTCGCTTGTAAAGCCCTCCGTACAACTCGGATCCGTAGGGCTTTACGAGCGAATCGTGCACCTGGTGTCCGAGCAAGCAAGTACGATGCATTCACTTGCTTACAGACTTGTTTCGCTCGGACTCCCATTGAACTCTATGGGAGCCTGTATACTGGACGTGTGTACAGGCTTCCATAGCAAAAAGGGGTGAGTGGGGGAAAGCGTACACCCTGTCGCGGGCACCACATGGTGCCCACCACACTGTGCATGTATGGGAAGGGGGACCCATGGGTACCCCCACGGGTCTGAATCGGAGGGCTCCAGATGATGGGGGGCCTGCTATGGGCCCCAAAAGAACGATTCCGGCAGCTTTTTTGACCCGGACAAATACCGAATCGTGAAGGCTGTCAGAATCGTGCATCGTACCTGCTTGCTGGGAAACAGAGTCCATTGAGCTGTACGAAGCATCTGTGTACGAGTCGTATGGATGTGATCGGGTTGGGAAACAATTCGGTCGGCGCGTACACGATCTTTGCATCGTACTTGGTCGTTCGGACCTGTGTACGATTCGGTCGGAAAAAAGGGCTACGAATCGGATCCGTAAATGCCAAATTCGATTCGTAGACCTTCCAAGCGAGATCGGAATCGACCCCTATGTGTTAACCTCAACATTGTGTGTGTGATTAATCCACCCAACTCATTATGGGCTAGATATATGAAAGTTAGGAATAGCGATTTCCTAATTGCAATTTTGTGCGAATCGCAATTAGGAGATCGCTGTTCCTAATGTCTAAAAAAGTCTTGAGTTTCATTAGCGATTGATAGTGGGTCGCAAATAGATCTTCATCATGAATATTATTGAGGTAGGTCACGATTTGTGACCCACTACTGTTCGCTGCCATCACAGAGATGTTGGCCTGCTGGAAGCAGACCACCATGCCTATGATTGCTTTTAAATAAAGCAATCAAGTTTTTTTTTTAAACGCAGCCTGTTTTCCTTAAAGGAAAACGGGATGCATCTACAAAAAAATAAAACTTTGAAGTTTAATTTTTTATAGAGTATCCTGTGGTCCCTTGGACCACTACCTGCTCTTAAAAGATATGTTGTCAACCATTTTCAAAGGTTAGGGGTTCCCTTGGGGACCCTTTCTCATTTGTGAATGGCTAACCATCAACTTTCAATTGACAGTAAATTGTGAATGTTTTATGACCGCATTTAGGTCGCAAAACATTTGTACATACCATTCCAATTCGGTATTAAGAATAAACGCCCTCAACACGCCCCTTCCAAATACAGAATCGCACAACCCAAATTGCGATTCGGTAACAAGTTACCGAATTTCAAATTGGGCTTTGTACATCACAAAAAGCATTTTTACAGTGGCAAACAGTCTGCTTCGCAGTATTGGGCCGTTTGCAAACGCAAAAATGCTTTGCACACGTAACCCTGTATTCCTTTCTATGAGATATGTATTACGTTGGAAATTTCTGTTTATGCAACAATGTAAAAATCCAAGAATTCTCGCTTTACTGGATCCTACAATGTTTGTGTTTGGCAAGACATTTGAAGGAAGTTCTTTCCATATTCAAATCTCGTCCCTGTGGAACCCTCTACCCCCAGATTTGAGAATTAAAAAAGATTTAATCAAATTCAGGAAGGCACTGAACCCTCACCTCATCTTCAAAGCCTATGGTTATCCTTCTTGCTACAGCTATGTGCGGTTTATGGATTACCCTCTATAGGGAACGCTTGCTCTCTTGATGGTCAGGCACTTAATATTGCCCACATACTAAGTCTTAGGCACTGTACCTCAGTTTACCATTTAGTTTAACCAATCTATTGGCTGACTTGTCCCTTTTGAGTGTCCCTGTTATTTCTCTGTTCCTTGACTTCCCACCCTGTGCGTCTTGAGGCCCTGTAAAGTGGTATGCAGAACTTTACAAAACTAAAAATAAATTGCACTCTACGTTCACTCATTATCCGACTGGTGTGGGGTGGAAAAAGGCCCTGCGTTCGCTGGTCCATTCTGACCCTGCCATATGATAGAGGGGGCTTTAACGTTCCAGATTTACAATTGTACTATTTGGTTGCGCAGTGCCGCTATGCACATACTTGGTTCCACCCTGACGCCCGTATCCCATTTTTGAAACCGGAGGCTGACCTAGTTCTCCCTAACAAACTGCGTGAGGTGCTGCCGGGTGGTTTTCCGCGGGACAGACGTGACATTCATACGGTGTCCACGACTACTTGGAAAAAGCTGAGGAAGCGTACGGGTGCCACACTTCTGTACTCCTCTGAATTACCATTACCCAATGCTAGATGGTTTCCGATTACGGGAGAGGGCACAATACGGCGTACGTTAGATGCCTCGGACATAGTGAAGGTGGGCGACCTGTTCCCTGGGGGTCATGTTCTTTCCCTAGATGAAGACGACAGATTCTCTGACTGCAATTTCCTGACCCGCTTCAACATGTCCAGAATGATGTCCGCATTGCGCGCGACGTTTCCCACGTATCCGGTGGAACCAGATTCATTCCCCCCACTTACTTTGATCCTGGAAAACACAAGCGGCGCTCGCCAAATTTCCAAATTGTACAAGACCTGCTCTCAGATGCTCCCTGTAGATGACTCCAAGCTTCGACTGGAATGGGAAACAGACACGGGATGGGCAATTTCAGATAAACAATGGGCGAAGTGCTGTGAAGCTACCAGGGACATCTCAATCAACAGCCGACATAAGTTATTACATTTTAAATTCCTTTGCCGTGCCTATTTTACACCTGCCATGGCCCATAAGATTGATTCTTCCAAGCCACACAATTGTTTAAAATGCGCTTCCCCACATGCTGACTTACTGCATCTGGCCTGGTCATGTCCTCGACTACAGACCTATTGGACAGCAGTGCATGAGTCACTGGGGACAATTATTGGTATCCCACTTGTCCCCCTCCCCGAAATTGCCCTCTTGGGTTATACAGTCCAGATTCCCAAGAAAGTTAGGAAGTTGGCCTCCCTTGGGCTACTGTTAGCAAAGAGGGAAGTGGCCATTCACTGGGGCAGAAAGACGGCCCCCAAACTGCAGGATTGGCTGACTAGCCTGACATGCTGCAACACTAATGTGGAGATATATGCCAGCCTCCTGCCATCGACATCATGCCCCAGAGACATCTGGGGTCCACTGAGAGCACATCTAGACCCAGCCAAACAGATTTCCAACTCACAGGCAGGCAGTGGCATTGTGCCTGAGGGGGTAGGCTGAAGGTGGGTCCCAATGTCGCACAGCTACCCGGCGTGGCGTTGCGGGACCACGGGGTGAGGTAGTGGCACAGAGCGATTGCAAGACATGGACAGCCTTCAGTGCACCAACTTGGATTGGGGTCGCGGGAAGGGGTAGCCAGGGAGGGTCGTGGACTGGTGTCGGCTGAGTGTTACCATTCTACTGGCTGATATGATGTCCACTATTGCGCTACAACTGTCAGCAACGTTTTGATTTGATTGTGACGACTTTATATGCAATGCGAATCTTTTCCTTTATTTGAAAATAAAGTGTTAAAAAAATGTTTTATCTATATATCTGTGTAGTAACCTCCCAGTGTGGTGCCCTTTATTCATTACTATGATTACTACTATTGCACAACATTGTTTTAAAACTTATATTCTGTATTTACAAGGTATTTGGGATGCTCAAGCTCACTGTATCTAATATTTTTTTCTTGTAAATCAGGTTTATTCATAGTTTACAGCGCTCTGCAGTCTGTGGAGGCCAAGTTTAAAATATAATAGTGTAACCATGTCTGGAATCATAAAGTTTGCTTTACTGGCAATGATCTTGTCATTTTACATTAATGAATTGTAATGTTTTTCTGTGCAGATATTGGTTCAGAAAGATTCACTTTTAGTTTTACAATTAGAGATTCACCATCTTACTTTGTAAATGCCTCCTCATGGGGCAGGGAGGACTACATAAAGTCACTTTCAGAAAGCTTCAGAGTCGGTGACTGGGGTAAGTTGTGGTATGTGTCTCATAGTATCATTTGTGCATAGGATTCTTATATTTGTCAAATTTCATATTAGAGATATTGCATGTTCTCTTACCAGTCTATTATACCCACATGTTTGTAACCTAATATTTAACAATTGTATTTCATGTCTTTCTCTAGACAAGTCCTAGGTTCTTGCCGAATGCTTTTTTTTTTACACAGTTTTAGCTTTACTCAATGCATTTTACATACAATATACATATATAAACGACATTAAAAATGATGAAACAGGAGTGGGTAGATCCTGGTCGGGCATGGTGGCCACAATCCTTTGGGTCTTCTACCTGGGCTCGGTTCTTTCATATGCCTGTGTACCCCAAGGGCAACCTAAGTTCTGCAGGACCCACACCAAAGAGGAAGGCCCTCAGTTGTGAATCAATTGGCGGTGGTGGCGCCAGATTTGCCTAGGACCCTCATCTTCTGGATGCCATTTTCAGAGGCTGTAGAATGGCAACAATCTGCACCTTTGGCCTCAGCAGATTTTCCATCTGATTTGGTAGAGTCCTCAGGACATGAGGAGCCTAGTGGGGAGAGAAGGACTGTGGTGTTTGTGTCTAACTGGGGCTTTTGGGGGCACTGGATAGTGAATAAACATGCTAGAGGGGTGATGGTTAGGAATTAACAAGGTCACATACACTATAACATTAAGACTTCCCTCCCACTCTTAGGGGATTGACGCTCATCGCTCGTTGCGCTTACATTGGAGTGGAGGATATGCGGCTTGAGTGGTGTGTGTTTAAATGAATGATCCCTTCCAATTCCCATTATTCGGACTCGGTTTAAAATGCTCAACTTAGATTCCAGCAACAAAAAGAAACCACTCCCCTCAACCTCTATACCGTCAATAATCGCCCAGTGTCACATAATCTATGACACATAATACAACACAGCATCTCTTAGTATATATTTATTATTCACATATCTATGCCATCTCCTGTTTAACCTTCTGTTCATTACATAGAAGACAAATATCTCATTGTCAAAATAAATGTACAAAACTCATCATACAGATGCACTCCAACATATGTGAAACGCCCTTAGTAGACTTGAATACTAAATTACTGATCTGTGTCCCGCTGTGTGTTCGAGAGACATGCCAAAACAAAAGGAGAGAGAAAAGCTTCTGCAAGGATAAAGTTTCGCAAAAGTGAAGAGGAAGATTCCTTGGTCAATGAAGAGATGGAAATGAATGAGCAATCCCTCCTCAAATCCATCAATGCAATCATAGTAAATTTATAGCAAACTTCCTACAAAACATAATGTGGCATATGTGCTGCAGAGAAGACATCGTCTGAAGAATCGCTTGGTACATACTGAGCAGGTGTCCAGAATCTCATCACCATTAAAGAGGTTAGAAGGCTACTACAGTCCTCTCACCCAGTATGCCATGATTCAACAGATTGACTGCCCTTCTTCATGATTACAAGTACTCCATACAAATGGAGCTCCAGTAATTGGGCCTGCTAAAATAATTAAGAAACTGGATCTAAAAATCTGAAAATTGGCTATGCAGCTGAGTTTTCTATGCTGGGATGAAGTATTCGGTTTTGGAGCACTGTTACTAAGGGTCATTCATATTCATAGCTAGAATTAAGGTTGTTTGCAAATGGATGTGGACCTCATAAAAAGAGGGAGGCAAAGAGTGTGAGAACCAGTGTCTCGGACTTGTCAACATCTTTGAAAAGTATTTACCTCTTCTCAGCATAGTAAATGCTTTGCTCTCCCAAGACAGCATCAAGAATCCCTGAAGACTAGAAAGATCATATCCTTCCTGAAATAGTCATCATGGATCTGAAGGTAAACATCCTTTACTCCGCATGCCTACAACGCATGCCATTATCCTGCATTTTTTACTCTGCAAAAACGTTTACAACGCAAGGCTTTACACCGCAAACCAGTACAACGCATTCCCCATTACAACGCCCGTAGGAGTTAGAATAGTAAATTGCATTGTAATGGACAATACGTTGTAATGGATTGAATTGTAAAGCCCTGTGTTGTAAAAGTTTTTGCTTAGTAAAAAATGCGGGGTAGTGGCATTTTTGGTAAACGCATGCGGAGTAAAGTGTCATATTCAGATCTGAACAATATTGTCAGTTTCTGACTAATAAAACACACTTTAAAACATATCATGGATATTTTGTTCCTGATTACTTACAGCAGAAAATCAGGCAAACTAATCACGTTTGACCATGCTTGACCTTTTAATAGCCTTTGACACTCAAGTCCTAAAAACATTATGGTAACATGCATGTGATTCTTGCACACCATATTTAAGTGGTCCCATACTAGCTATCCAACATGAACTTGGATTGATATACACATCAGTCTGCTACAAATAATAAAGATCTCTGATTCACCCTTGACACTTATCTTTTTTCCAAAACACGCATTGCTAGTGTGACACAAATTTATTTTCTTCCACGCTTTATCTCCCTGTAGCAAACATCAGAAAAACTATGTATGCCCTGTTACTCTCCCGCTTAAAAATTGACAGCATCCCCATCAAACTTATCTCTATCTCTACACAGTCTTCTTTAAAAGTTGTACTTGTTGAGGCACTTCTTCAAGGACCAACTCTGTGATCATCAATATGGCCCTGCCAGGTTCTCTCGTCTCTGGTTCACCAAAAGGAACCCTTCCTTTCGCTTCTTCAATACACTGTCTTTAATTGCCCCTATCTCTCATGGAGTTTGTTTCTCTCTCCTTGTCATGACTGTGGCTAGAACTGAAATCCAAGCATATTGGCCCAAGCCTCCCTGAAGTTTAAAACGCTTCATACTTATCTAAAACAAATACGTGCAATCAGTCCCTGAGAAAACTAGGGAGAGGAGCAACAGGAAGGGAGAACACTGGAGCACACTTGCTGTATTGATCTATGCTCTCAAGAATGTTCTGACAATCCTCTACTGCTGGTTATACATCTCTTGTCCTCTTTGGCTATAGGAATAGGTCACATGCTTGAGAATAGTTGCAATCTATGAAAATTCCATCTTTTTGTGCGGTTTCCCAATTTAGTTTCTTGGACCCACTTCAGTGCCTTCTCTGAACAAAGGCCTACCTTTAATGGCAGCTCACACCCAGATCATGTGAGGATTTGACACTCTGCTATCTTTTCACATTGAGGCAATGATATCTAAAGGAGCTTTTTAGTACAAGAGATGGGAGCAAATGTTCAGAAAGGTTGGGATTTTTCTTTGACCTTTTGAGGGCTAGAGTGGTTGGCTTTTTGAAGGAGTTGTAAGAGGGTGGGGGAAACCGAAGCTAGGCATAAGGCGGCCATTTTGTCCACCTAACAAGACAAAAGGGGCCATGTCATGACTAGGGGTATGTGCCTGCTGGTTGGTTCTTCTTTTTCTACCGTGGGAGAGTATGGAAGATCCCCAGAAAAGAGAATGATTCCTTTGACTGGAAAAAAATGCATACCAGTGGTAACTGGGCAGTTGACTGTAGGCCTGATTAGAAGGGGTGAGAAGCTTTTTTACCTCTTGAACCCTTAGAGTGCTGTCCCAGAAAACTTCCCTTAAAATATGGGGGCTTTTGGAGTACCAAGGAAGATATTACAGAACTTGTTCTGAATGTTAGGAGTTTTATATTTTCCATATTTGTCAGGCTAGGAAAAGGTGCCAAATTTACCCGATAAAAACATAGCTTTCTCAGCTACATCTTTTTAGTTTGCCTTATTCGGATACATTGGTCTTGAAGTTCAAGGCTCCAATGTGACCATGAAAATTAGGTGTTTGCCTTAGTAAAGCCCTTCAAGGTTGCAGCTTCAAGTCTTGCCCTGCTGATGAAGTACTAAGCTAAAATGCTTAAGGGGAAGAAGGAACCAAAGAATGCTGGATGAAGATCGTATCTAGGTGGCTACAATTTTGTGGGTTGTCCTTCTTTGAACCATTTTCCAGCAGGACCACAGAAGTTAGTTTTCAATCTAGGGGAGCCCTCCGTGACAGATGCTATTCACCTGGTGCTGCTGATAATTTTCAACTTCTAGAAAATGTATGTCAGAAGGGAAAATTTTAGACTGGACGAAGCAATAACTATTACTCAACCTCAGTCCATTACTGGCTGGCCGCAAGGGGTGGCTAAGGCCCAGTGCTCCATAAGTGTTGAGTAAGGCAAACCTACTGCCTGCATTCTTCCATGTTCATCGCTGTAGGCCTTGGATATGGCTGACATCTTAACACCAATTTGATTTGAATTGGATTTTATTTTATGTTACAGCTTAAGGAATGTTTTTTGGTATTTTAATCTATCCTGTTGTATTCATTTTTATGTCCTGTTGATGATTAAATTGTGCTCCTTTTAACTAAATAGTTTTGGAAATGAATGACCGAAATATTTTATAATTTATTGTGCTTTTAGAGCTTCTGTTTATATACTAGGCACACTTTTCTCTGAGGAAAGGCTTGCTGTTTTGTCACAATATCTAGTTTACTTATTAGGAACTGAGGGCCTAGTTTAGATTTTGGTGGATGGGTTGATCCTTCAAAAAGGTGACGGACATGCCGCCTGCCGTATTACAAGTGTCACAGTATATAACTGACTTACAATATGGCAAGCAGGATATCTGTCACGTTTGTAATGGAGCGACCTGACCGCCTAACTCTAAATCAGGGCCTAAAGTATTTTGACTTGTTTTGAGCTTTGCTCCAGTACACATCACAACTGCAGCCACGTTCTTCGTTACTGTACTAAATCTGGTTTCCTACACAGCCCAGTCATCATTTCCCTTATCACAATCCATTACCTTAATGCCTTGGCATCTTAGAGAGACATGCAAGTGAAGATTACTAGTAGTTATAATACTGTCTTCTTTTACAGTCAAAACAAAAAAGATTTTAACTACAGTAACATTTTACTTCCCTACAAATATGTTTGCAAAATCTTTAATGACTTCACATAGAATTACTTTTTATTTAATGTAATTGTTTTGTTTACCTTTGCCAAGATTTATAATGCAGCAGTTCAAGTGATAAAGTAAGTTATACACTTACTCATAATGGCGCGATTTTTTTCAGTTGTAATTGAAAATCCTTTAGTTCAGACAAAAGATGCAGAAAAAGAAGAAAAGTTTAATCCAACAACACCAAGGTAAAGTTACTACAGCATTAATAGCTATACGTTCAAAAACTGATAATCACATTACAGTGTTATTCAAATCCTACCCATGAATAGCCTCTGTTAAGTTGTTATTCTCCAATTTAGACTGAACTGCATTTAATTGATCGCAGACCGATGAAGAGCTGATTTAGTTTTTGAAGTTGCTGAACTCTTAATAGTCGCAGACAGTAGAAACGTTGTTTCATTTATAAGAGTAAAGAAGTGTGTGAATAAATAAATAAATACAATATTGATCAATCAGTTTTGATTATTCAGACTGTCCACTTAAGGTAGACATCAGTAAACTATTCTGATCAAGGGCTTTGATCAATAAGTCTCTAAACATTCTTGATTATAAATGTCACATCCATGTCGTATATTCTCTGTGTTCGTGTCTACTGGAGATACCGATCAGCATCCTAAAGCGACCTTTTGGAACTTTATTGAGACTGACCAGAGCCCTTGATCAGAATTGTTTACATGGCAGACTCTGGTGTCTCCATATGTTGTCCTGACGAAGACCTCCTCCTCCGATGATCCATTGTAATGTTGAATTATTGGGATTGAAACCTTAACGCAAGAAACGGTCTGTACTATACTAGTGGCTGGCATATAATAAATGAACTCATGTAATGACCCAGTTGAAATTGATGTATACCTTTGGGTTGATAGACTGAATAATCAAAAGTGGTTTATAAATATTGTAAATATTTTGTATAAATGTATTCATACACACGTCTTTAGTGCACAAGCACCTTATACACCGTGCATGGAGCACCTTGTTGAGGTATGTTGCTTCTTTAATGGCATCAACTATTGAAAAAGACAATATACCTCTTGTAATTGAAACAGTTTTTCTATTATCTCTGTCCGTTTGAAAACTCTTTGGGCTTGTGGAAGGATCTTACATTACTGACTTCCTGTCAATTCTTAAATATCGAAAATAGATCCGACAGAATCACACTTTTATCTATTGTAACTAACCCGAGTTGTGAGTAGCCCCATACTTTGTTGGACATTTAACAAGGGCTGTTTATACTTAGTTAATCATTGGACTAGCTGACCTTACATTAAGTAGTCTTAAGTATCAAGCTTGTTTGGAAAATGGCAGTAAGTCTTTGTTATACTCCACACTTGTTTATATAACTGGTTCACAGCTGTTTACCATTGCTTGATGTGGAATGTGATGTTGCCTAGCTACCAGGAGTTGAACGGTGGCGATTAGTCAAGGAGGAGAGCGGTTGGTGTGGGAGGTTGTTGACCATTGCTGTCGTCTCCGAAACAAATACTATCATCAAAAAGAATTCCCTGTGTAGAGAATCTGGACAAAGTTTAAAACACACAACAACAGCAGTCAAAAGCCTTGATATTGCCTAAAATTAGATAGTGATCGAGGTGAGTATGTTTTGCATGAATAAAGTAACTACCCTACAAATAAATTTTGCAACTGCATCAGTGGTCAGATTGGGTGATCACATTAAAAAGTCGCAGGTGTATGGAGTGATTCAGTCTGTTGCACCAATCACAGTTGAGTTTCAAGCCTCGGCATACTACTAAGAGGGTTCTTGTGGAGGTGATCGACTCGATTAGGATGTCATTAAGTCTAGGAAAACAGGCTGCCTTGATCCTATTGGATCTACAAGCGACTTTTGACACTGTGTAGCACGCCCTTCTCTTTCAGTGCTTAGAAGACAACGGAGTTGGAAGCCAGGCACTGGCCTGGCTTCCATACTTGCTAGACAATAGGAGTTAGGCAGTTTGGATGCCTCCCTACTCTTCTGACATCAAAATCCTTAAATCTGGGTTACTATAGGGCTCAGCCTTGAGCCCTACCTTATTTAATGTCTTTATGTCCCCATTGGCTTTTCTGGTGGAGTCCTTTGGCATGTGGATAGCCTCTTTTGGTGATAATACACAGTTGTTTCTATCTTTTGAGAATGGTGTCCACGGTGTGCAGGAAGCTTTCAAGGGTTGTTTAGGGTCTGTTTTTGAGTGTAGGTGGGCCAGCAATTTCTAATGAAACTCAGATGAGACCAAGATTTTGCTGTTTGAACCCACCTCCCCTCTATGGGTGTTGGATAGCTGGCCAGATGTTATGCCCCCTCTTTCCTCCTCCCCTCCGGCTAATGTAGTTTGAAATTTGGAATTTAAACTAGACCAGCAACTGACGAGCCCACCACAACCAGGTGGTGGATGTGGCGAGCACGTGTTTTGCCTTGCTAAGCTCCCGCAAGGAAATTTCTGTGCTTGCTGCCTCTTCAGTCACAGAAAACAGTCATTAATGCGTCAATCACATCTTGTTTTGGCTGTGCCACTGTCTTTTATTGTAAATTGAGAACAAAATGCAAGCAAGTTATAGCATTATATAGCACAATTTAAATGTAATTGTTTTGAATATATTATAGTTAACTAAACATGTTGTTTTCAATCAACCCCCAGAGTCCTTTCCACATTTACTACTAAGTAGTAAACTTACAATTGTGAGGATCTCCCCATGAAAAAGATAGGAGAGGTGGAGCTGTAGATTTTTTTAATACCATTTTTTAGCACTTTTGTAGTACTGCTTGCAGAGTTTGATTTTCATTGGGAAATTAATCTGCTGCTAGGCAGTGTGGAACATTTTTGTGATATGTGGTATAAAAGAGCTATTCGTTTTTGTTCATAGTGAGTGAGTTTTTTGACTGGCAAGGGATTGCATTCAGCGTCCAGTGAACAAACTCTCGTCTGTAGGATAGAAGGTAAACAGCTGCAGGATTATGTGGTCTAAACCTATGACAGTGGCAAGAACTGCTAGGAAAGTCTCTTAGTTAACAGTGGCAAGGCCATCAAGAGATCAAGAATGCACGAAGCTCTTCATTTTGGAGCCATTGATCATCATCAATAGCCTCAATTTTCATGCTTTCTGTAGGGAACTTGGGGGAAAATGTCTAGATAATTTGTGTGACTGCAAATCATCCAGCTTGATAAAATACATTGTTTGCAACAGCAAAAACCCTTTTACATATGTACTAACCTCATTTTGCAATTTAGAAAAGCTTTTCCTAAAGGTAACAAGAGTTTAGAAATAAATCACTGAATCACATGGAATGGGCATGTTAAGGGTGTTCTTTCCAAGTAGCGGTTCTATATCCTATGTATCAATGGTTTGCGCTCGTAATTCCGGTCGTAAACCATTGATCGTTACCAGCACCTAAGTTGGAGTCGTAACTGATTCACATAGGGGAATGGGTTCCCTTTATACCCCTTTCCTTTGGCTATTGGGGTGGCAGGTGCAGGGGGAGTAGGCAGTCGTCCAGGGGGCAACTATCTGCTCTCTCTGATGTTTTTTTTTTGTTTTTTTAAGAAGCCCCAGTTCCTTTAAGGAATGATGGCAGCTTCTAAAAACCAAGTTTTCTGTTTTGAATGTAATTAGAGGGGTGGTGGTCTTGAAGGAAGTGACCCGATTAGGGTCACCCGGGTCCCTCACGACCACTTCTCAGCCTTACATACAAATGAAGAGTCTTCAGACAGTAGAGAATACAAACCAAGTTATTTATTAGTATTGTGCTCGAGCGGAGTCCAGTCTGACTAGCCTCCTAAGATGCTCCCAAGGAGACTGACCCTCACCAACATTACATCAGATGTTATACATTTCCAATGCCCAGCAAGACCCGCCCAAAACTGGAAATTTCCAGTTGGAGCAGGTTAACAAAGGAGACAAAGAAGATGAGCTACACTCCTGGGATCGGGTACATGTTATCTCAGCCTCAAGGTTATTCTGCTCATGCCCACCACTGTAAGCATGAGAACAGGCCTATCTAACAAGGCAGGTATGCAAAGGCACAATCATGTATGCATTGAAACAACGAAGCTCAGCTTGGAGAAATACAAAAAAAAAATATTGAAGCTGCTTTCTGCTGAGGCAGGCAAAGAGGGACAGAAGTTAGTTTCGATCATCACACAAAATGGCGGTTAAATGCAAAATGGTGCTGCAAATGCTAACTTATGCAAAAAGAACTATTGATGGACAGAATGCAGAACAATGTCATATAGTCACCCCAGTACAGAGATCTGGGCCTAAATCCATCCTTTTTTTGCTCACCATGCCATTCTAGTTTGGACCCAGCCATATGCAAATCAGTCTTGAGCCTGCGCCCAATGGGAACAGTCCAGCTGGAACTGCCAGGCCAGGCCAGGTCCTCCCTGGACTGGAAACAAGCATCCGAGAACCGGTTTCGGGGTTTCACCCCTCATCAGCCGGGATAGCTTGACTCCAGTGGCATGGAGAGCACGGGACCCAAGTCTGGGCATACCCATCTCACTCTGGGTGATAAATACAAAAAGAACAATTGATGGACAGAATGCAGCACAAAATGTCCTACATTCACCCCAGTACAGAGATCTGGGCCTAAATCCATTGTTTTTTTGCTCACCATGCCATTCCAGTTTGCACCCAGCCATATGCAAATCAGTCTTGACCCTGCGCCCAATGGGAACAGTCCAGCCCGAACTGCCAGGCCAGGTCCTCCCTGGACTGGAAACCGGCATCCTAGGACCGGTTTTGGGTTTCACCCCTCATCAGCCAGGATAGCTTGACTCCAGCGGCATGGAGAGCACGGGACCCACGTCTGGGCATACCCGTCCCAATCGGGGTGACAAATGCAAAAAGAACATTTGATGGAGAGAATGCAGCATAATGGCCCACATTCACCCCAGTACAGAGATCCGGGCATAAATCCATTGTTTTTTTGCTCACCATGCCATTCCAGGTTGCACCCAGCCATATGCAAATCAGTCTTGACCCTACGCCCAATGGGAACAGTCCAGCCCGAACTGCCAGGCCAGGTCCTCCCTGGACTGGAAACAAGAATCCTAGGACCAGTTTCGGGGTTTCATATCAGCCAGGATAGCTTGACTCCAGTGGCATGGAGAGCACGGGACCCACGTCTGGGCATACCCGTCCCACTTGGGGTGACAAATGCAAAAAGAACAATTGATGGACAGAATGCAGAACAATGTCATACATTCACCCCAGTACAGAAATCTGGGCATAAATCCATCGTTTTTTTGCTCACCATGTCATTCCAGTCTGGACCCAGCCATGTGCAAATCAGTCTTGACCCTACTCCCAATGGGAACAGTCCAGCTCGAACTGCCAGGCCCTCCTGGACTAGAAACAAGCATCCTATGACCGGCTTCAGGGTTTCACCCCTCATCAGTCAGGATAGCTTGACTCCAGGCATGTAGAGCATGGGACTCACGTCTGGGCATACCCGTCCCACTCGGGGTGACTAATGCAAGAAGAACAATTGATGGACAGAATGCAGAACAATGTCATACATTCTCCCCAGTACAGAGATCTGGGCCTAAATCCATCGTTTTTTTGCTCACCATGCCGTTCCAGTTTGGACCCAGCCATATGCCGTTGGCGTTGGGCAAACGTTTAAAGTCGAGACAGGACACTCTGTCTCCTCACAATCTTGAGAGGTCGACATCGAGGCACAAGTCTCCATCAAGATCTGTACATATGTCATCAATGTCGAGGCATAAGGCGCCGTCTCCGGCGTCGAAGCAGAGGACTCCGTCGACTTCATCCCACAGAAGATCGATGTCGAGACACCTGTCTTCGATGCACAGGCGTTCAACGTCGAGACAGAGGTCTCTATCGACGTCAGTGCAGACACTCATCGTCGAGACAGAAGACTCCTTCGACAACAAGACTGTCGACGCCGAGGCAGAAGTCTCCGTTGAGGGCATCTCGAATACGGTCGACGTCGAGGCAGAGGACTCCGTCGACAATACCACGAAGGCTGTCGAGACAGAGGTCGATGTAGAAGCAGCGACGTTTACCGTCAAGACAAAGCATTCCTTCGGCGTCCAGGCTCGGATGTTCAACGTCGAAGCGCAGATCTGTTATGGGCTTACACTCAGTGGGTTGTTCTCGGTCGCCATCACGGACATCGAGAGCAGTATCTCACTGCACGTTGTCAAGCCGGTCTTCTATTTCTTCCTCATGATCACCGGTGGTCATTTCAACGTCGCATAGCCAGGCATCTTCACCTGGTCAATCCCATCCAGCTGAGGATCCTGCAAGAACGGAGAAGGAAAAATCTCCATCTGCACACAGCTCACGCTCGGAGGAAGCTCCTGCGCGGGATGAGAGACGAAAATCTCAATCAGTGCATCTCTCTCCCAGATGGTTGTTACCTCTACATAACTGGTGCAAAGCTGACGCTCCACAAATGGGAGGTGCTCAGGACTATTCCAGTCCTTTACACAGGTCTCCTCTTGCCCGTCTCGTGCAAGCAGCGGATCTCTCTCCCACTACTCCATTGTGGAGTAGAGATCGCGCACATACTCCTGCTCGCTCTTCAAGAAGAAGATCCAGGTCTTGAGAGCAAAGGAGAAGACACAGGTCTCCAACAAGTTCACCCTCTTCCACACATTCTTTGAAGAGGGACTACTCCCCGACTCTCACAGACAGCCCACCGTCGAGAATCTCTCAAGTAGACGACGTTGTTACTTTTCACGATGTTCTCTCCAGAGGGACAAACAAGTTAAACATTTCTATGCCTACTCAGCAAAGCTCATCCTCAGTCATATTCGAGATTTTGCATCAGAGATCAGCAACAAAGCCATTGCTACCTCTGGTCCGATGTCTACTCCAGCCTGTAATGGACATATTTCTAACTCTAGTGACTCTCAAGCCCGCGCCAGCGATAATCGTGAAAAAATACAGGCCGCCTGAAGAAGACCCATTATTCCTCAGATCTGATTCTCCACCAGATTCCGTTATTATAGCTGCAGCCAAGAAGACACACGCAGTAGTCTCCTCATCTACAGTTCCACCGGATAAGGAGAGCAGAGCACAGGATGCATGGGGGAGAAAAGTCTGTGGCACGTCAGCCTCCATGATGAAAGTCTCCAGTGCTTCGGCCCTGTTGGGCCGTTATGACAGATCTCTGTGGGACTCTCTGCAGAGGTTCACAGAGAAGCTACCAAGGGAAGACTGCAGAGATTTTGAGGAAATTGTGCAAGAAGGCAGCTTGGTAGCAAACCAAGTGATCAGCGCCGCTGCTGATGGAGCGTCGCTGTCTGCGCAGCCTATGCTCATGGAATCAGCACCAGAAGATCACCATGGCTCCATCTTACTGCTCCTAAACCGGAAGCGCAGTCCCAGATTCTCAATCTCCCTTTCACAGGCTCATCCTTGTTTGGCACTCACACTGATGAGTAAATGTCGAGGATGAAGTCAGAACTCGATACTCCGAAGGCGGTTGGGCTGGAGAAGAAGAAAGAGTTATGGCGCCGTTACAGGCCCTACAATCGGCGACCCTTCCGTCAGAGGGTTCAAACCCCTCATTGGCAGAGGCAACAGTAGTAGCACGGTCAATCGAAGTCCCAGTACCAGGGTCGTCGTACCCCAGAGGAATAGGAACCCCTCGTCAGGCAACTACCCCAGCAAAAACACCAATTAAACAATGAGTGTCCACTTCCTCCATCACTGTATTGCCAATCATCTGGAAGAGTAGCAGAGTATTACGAAAGACCAATGAGCGTTGACTACACTGCAGAATGGGTACTCTCTACGTTTTCGACATCGACCTCCCTCGATCCCACCAGCGAAAACAACATGCCACCAGATAAAACTACTGCAGCGGGTGGTGTCTATCTTTCTAAGAAAGTCAGCCATCGAGAAAGTTCCTGCATCACAACGAGGTCAAGGAGTATACTCAAGGTACTTCTTCGTAAAGAAAAAGGGTCGAAAGTCAGATTTCAGACCTATTATAAACCTTCGAGAACTCAACAAGTCCATCAGAAAAGAAAGGTTTAGCATGTTGGCTCTTCATCAAATATATCCACATCTACAACAGGGAGATTGGATGTGTTCGCTGGATCTGCAAGATGCGTACTTTTATGTCCCAATCAATTTTCATCACAGGAAGTTCCTGCATTTCCTGGTGGGGTCCTCCCATTATCAGTTCAATGTATTGCCCTTCGGGTTGAAGTCAGTGTTCACGAAGAGCATGGTAGTAGTAGCAGCCGCTCTACGATGCAGGGGCATCTTTGTGTTCCCCTATCTCGACGACTGGCTTCTGAAAGGTCCCTCTCCCCGGAGTGTGAGGAACAATGTCTAGACCTTTGCCAGCAACTGGGTCTCCACGTAAACCTTGAAAAATTGACTCGGCATCCCTCGCAGAGAATTCATTATCTGGAGGCAACAATAGACTCCGCAATAGTAAAAGTGTTTCCTTTGGAGGAGAGACTGTTTTCAATCGCACTGAAGGGCAAGCAGATCTTACACAACAACCTACCTTCGGTCCTCCAGGTTGCATCTCTTCTAGGGTCAGTGGCATCCTGCGTCTTTCTGGTACCCAATGCCAGATTGAGAATGCGTCCCTTAAAACAGGTTCTGGAGGACAAGTGGGATCAAAGAACGGCTCAGTGGGAAGACAGGATACAACTGTCGCACGCAGCCAGAGCATTAATACCATGGTGGATGAGACAAGAAAATCTCCTGGTAGGAGTTCCATTCCATCAGGCTCCTCCCTCCCAATCTTTGATCATGTTCGCCTCCCTACAGGGTTGGGGAGCTCACATGGGGTCTCTCCAGACACAAGGTCAATGGTATACAAAAGAACAGTTGTACCACATCAACATGCTGGAGTTGAGAGCGGTGCATCTGGCTCTCAAGGCTTTCCTCCCTTCGATTCAGACCAATTCCATTCTAGTACAGACGAACAATACGAACACCATGTATTACCTGAACAAACAGGGAGGGACTCGATCGAGGACTCTGTCGCTGGAAGCTCAGGCCCTCTGGCATTGGCTCTTAGCGAGAAATCTATCGATTACAGCAGTGCACCTACCGGGAGAGCAGAATTCATGGACAGACTCTCTCAGTCGACACTTCGAGGACCAGCAGGACTGGGTTCTAAACCACGAAGTTGTCGAGGACATTTTCCAAGAATGGGGTCGTCCAAGCATCGATCTGTTCGCGGACGACACAAACAAAAAAAGCAGAGACTTCGCCTCAAGGTACTACCGACCAGGGTCGAAGGGGAATGCCCTTTTGATCAGCTGGTCAGGGGCATTTGTGTATGTCTTTTCACCTGTTCCACTCATCCCAAAGGTGGTGACCAAACTCTCACACTCGGACACGAGGATGATTCTGATCGCTCCGGATTGGCCCAGGTCATTCTAAGGACTTTTTTCCCGGATCCTACTACGCCTGCGGAACGAGCTCTACACACTCCAAACATCAAAAGATGTCTTAAATTCTACCTGCATAGTCTATACGCAAAATTGATCAACTCTTTGTAGCCTATGGGCAAGGCCGTCAAGGCACTTTAATCTCTAAAACTACTATTGATGGATAGCAACCACAATTCAAATTTGCCACAATAAGGCTGGCAAACCCTTGTCAAGGACAGTGAAAGCACACTCCACTCTGGCAGTCTCTACTTCAATTGCCATGTTTGCTGGTGTGCCTCTGGAAATAATATGCAGAGCTGCAACGTGGAAGACAACGCATACATTCATGCAGCATTACTGCCTGAAGTCAACACAGCGGGCTGACGCAGCCGTGGGAAAGCCAGTACTACGTGACTTATTTCAGTAAGGTAAGCCTCTTTAAGTAGAGGATTGCTGTTCTATTGTCAATATCTATAGAAAATGTAAAAACAAATGTGTTCTGTAAATTTGAAATGTATATACTTGTGTTTTGAAGACAATAGAGAGATTTATTGCACTTGTCAATGCCTTCTATATGCTTTTACTCTACACCAACACTTTAAAAAAGCATACCTTTTGTGAATACATCTGGAAGTATTATTGGCATTACCCGCCATCCACTAAAAATGCTTACTAAATGTATGTAACTGCTTAGTATTCTGATTCAAGCATTTGAATATATGAAAGATACCCCAATAATAGATAAGAAATTAGTTACTTACCTGTAACTGCAGTTATCCAGCATTGGTTTCATTCATAGCTTCACATGCAACCCACCCTCCTCCCCGGAGAGTCAGCTTTGGCACTACAGTATTACTGTTCTCACTTGTGGAAAATCTGAGGGTCTCAACGGAATGCTGAACAATGCAAACATACACCCCCAGTCACAAAGATCTGGGTGAAACTGTACATAAGGCTGTGATAAAGCAGCACAGTTTTCAGGCAAAATCCTGCTAGATGCTGCCTAGATGTGTTTTTCTAGTTTTACATCCAATTCTACAAAGAAACTGAGACTGCACACACTAAGAGCATGGTCCAGTATCAGAGGGACCAGAGACTTGAATCCTAAACAGAGGAGTTTGTTTTTAGGAGCAGAATGTCTGACTTTGTGGGATTCAGTTGTAGAATAATTGGCAGACTTCTACTAACTGATCATTCCGAGAGCTGAGCTAATTGGGGCAGATTGTTACAGCAACCTCCACTAGGCTGAGAAAGAATTGGGTGTTAATAGCATACATCAAAACCTTGGTCCAATGTGCATGAAGGATGCTAGTCAGGAGAGGAGATAGTTCAAAATGAAGGACAAAATATCAGTTCTATGTCAGAGATAAAAAAGAATCTGAAGCTCCAAGGACCTACCGCTGCAAACCAAGATCAGGCTTTTAACACCAACGTAAATCGGTCCTTCGGTATGGAGCAGACACTTGGAGGACAATAGTGACCACTACCAACACAGTTCAGAGCTTTATCAACACTTGTTGAGTAAAACCCTTCAAATCCGCTGGCCAAACACCATGAGCAACCAATCAATGAGAGAGGGGACTAGGAGCGAATGAAAAAGGTCCTGTACCAGTGCTCCTGAAAGTTATATGATTATTCCATGGAAGGTTATACAGTTCCTATATAAAGAAAGAAGGATAGCAATAGCCCATGTATCGGCTAAAGAGAGTAAGGTGTGTCTCCAAGGTCAAGGTGAGTGTGTAGAGTGAGGAGAGGGTACTCCTTGTTGTGATACTGAGTGCCCTCACACACCCTTGCGGATGTTTAGCATCATCATTGGGCACAGTTGCTCCTCGTGGGGGTGGCGCTGCAGTCCCTCACGGGCCCTTGATTAGGGGCTCTCTGTTGGAGTTCTTTTAGGAGTTGCCGCATTTGTGAGTGTGGGTGTGTGGGTCAGAGTGTGCTAGTGAGTGCAGGTATTAAAATTGAGACAGGGTCCAAAAATAATTTTAATTGGGAGGTCCCTGGTTCAAATTAAAAAATTAGCGGGGATGGAGATGCACTGTAGTGCTTATTATGAGAGGGGAAACTAAACAAAATAATGTCCCACTTCTCTCAACCCGTATGGTGTGATAACAAAAAGTGCTATAAGAAAAGTTAGGTCAACATGTTTCGCGCTTTTTAGATGGTCCCTATTGGATCCAGGAGCGCTTCGTCAGGACCAAAAGAAGAAAGTTTACAAGGGTGGGTTCGGGAAGAGACAACCCGTAATCCCATCCGTTACCTAGGTCTGGTACGCTTGACAATTCGTGTTCAGAATCCGTTTTTATACGAAATTCATGTTCTCAGCCTAAGGGGAGACATAACAAGGAAAAAAGGGAGGGGGGGGGGGGGGGGGGGGTTGGGGGGGGGGGAAGGAAAAAAGATGGAGGTAGTATTATATCAAGGTTAATGATATTGTCATGCCACGAGTGCACTGGAAGTTCCATAGTGCCCAGTGCATGAGGACCCACCGAATGTTATACAGTGGTCATGCTGCTGAGGTGGCCGGGAAACCACCTAATGGGAATGGGCAAGTTGCCCATGGTTGAGAGTGCTCAAAAGGAAGAGTAGCGACACACGAGGTGAAGAAGTGACATTGAAAAACGACCCTGAAATGGTGCTGCATAGTGTGCATCAATCTCGTCAAGAGCGAAAGTACGATGCTGAGGCGACCGGGCGTTAGCTGTTAATAGGGGGAGGATATGGTTCTAAAACCCGGATAAAGGCTCAGATCTTAATTATAAAATTATAAATTATAAAACAAGCACGGAAAAGAGCAAGAAACAACCATAGAGAAGCTCTACTGGAAACCAAAGAGAAAACCATCTCAGAGACACTAACATGTGTAACATCTTTTACCCCGAATTCCAACAAAATTCAGAGGATAATTAAGAAGCATTGGAAGATCTTGGAGACTGGGGAGTTTCAACCAGGTCCAAAACCCCTCTTTGCTTTCAAGAGGACACAAAATCTAAAAGACATACTAGTTCACACACGCCCTAAGAATACGATCAAAATCCAACCAACTCTATGGAACCTTCCCCCGGTAACTGGCCACTATCCATGTGGGTCCTGTACAGTATGCCCACTGACCAGCGCCACCAAAGAAATTGACCTGGGACTTGCGAAACCATGGAAGCAACTACATCACACCAACTGCAATACGAAAAACTGTGTATATATGATTACCTGCCCCTGTGGCTCAAGATACATTGGCATGACTATGAGACCAATCAAAACACGAATCGGTGAGCACAAGAGCACGATTCGGTGTAGACGCACAGCTACCAAACTACAAAGTCACTTTCTAGAAAAGAATCACCCCCCTGAAAGTTTGCGATGGACCATCATTGAATCCAATCCCACATGGTCAGCAGCTACACTGTTCAGGCAGGAACAACGATGGGTGTTTAAATTGAAAAGTAACAATGGGGGATTGAATGATGACATCCCCTGGGTGGAATTATCTCGTTAGAACAACCATGAATGATCTTAGCTAACATATCATTGAGCACCACCACTTGATAACCTACGAGATCAAGCATCATGAATATGATGTTGAATATCTATCGCTATACCGGTGAGCATGGGCTCACATTATCTACATGACCGCATCAATCGGCAGAGTCATCCACTCATGATCTTGACATTAATTAACTAGATGGGCTTTAGTTCCCCATACAATTAGAAGAGAAGTCCTCTCACACACTCTAACTCCACACACCTAGAGAACATATTCATATTCTTAGTCCGCTTGTGGACCTATAACTCGAAGTACGGTTTTTATATTCCCCGGATTTCATCCTGTCTAGCGCAGCGGTAGGAACTTGGAGGAAGGGGCCCCTCCCTCCTCGCACCCTCCGTTCACACTCATGTTCGACCAGGCCGTGTATTACCCTTCCAATATGGCCGCGGTAGTCACTATCTAAGCACCCGGCGAGCCGCCCACGAGTAGTCCGTTCCGTCCTGCCGGACGTCATGACGTCACCAGCCAGGAAGACGCGCCTACTCGGATATACTATATTTACCTTTGGCCATCACACACCGATGTTACCGGCTGAACCACCGCACGGGTAGGTCTTCCCGCTCCGTAAGGCTAACGACGATGTAAGTATTAGCACCAGCGACTCGGGACGCCCCAGCAGCTGCCTTTATCCAGGTACCAACTCTGTTTACTTATCGAGTTTACCTTTTTACTTTTTGCAGCCTTACCACGCGGCTCACGCTGACGGAGCCCACCACTGAATAGGAGGGGGTAGGCTTGCGCCCGCGCCTGATGCTTTGTTATTCGTACATATTATTTTTTGACCTCTTTGCCTGACCCACGATCCGTGCACTTAGCAGCATGGTCACTCCGCACCCGCACCACACCGGCAGCCGCGCCATCACTCTTCACTCCATAAGACCTGAGCTCCCACTTGCTCGTTGTCAGCAGGACCCACTCCTTACAACCCGGTGATGCTCAGACGCCGTCGCCATGCACCACCTCCTTATCCAGTTGGGTGCATACGGGCATTCACATAGCTACTTAGGGGTGCATGTCATAGTGATACCATTCGATCCCTGCACTCAACAGCTAGGGCACTCCGCACCAGGCTCTCACAGGGATTTCCCCCTTAGCCTTGCACGCGCACCACCGTTTAAGATCTGAGCCTTTATCCGGGTTTTAGAACCATATCCTCCCCCTATTAACAGCTAACGCCCGGTCGCCTCAGCATCGTACTTTCGCTCTTGACGAGATTGATGCACACTATGCAGCACCATTTCAGGGTCGTTTTTCAATGTCACTTCTTCACCTCGTGTGTCGCTACTCTTCCTTTTGAGCACTCTCAACCATGGGCAACTTGCCCATTCCCATTAGGTGGTTTCCCGGCCACCTCAGCAGCATGACCACTGTATAACATTCGGTGGGTCCTCATGCACTGGGCACTATGGAACTTCCAGTGCACTCGTGGCATGACAATATCATTAACCTTGATATAATACTACCTCCATCTTTTTTCCTTCCCCCCCCCCCAACCCCCCCCCCCCCCCCTCCCTTTTTTCCTTGTTATGTCTCCCCTTAGGCTGAGAACATGAATTTCGTATAAAAACGGATTCTGAACACGAATTGTCAAGCGTACCAGACCTAGGTAACGGATGGGATTACGGGTTGTCTCTTCCCGAACCCACCCTTGTAAACTTTCTTCTTTTGGTCCTGACGAAGCGCTCCTGGATCCAATAGGGACCATCTAAAAAGCGCGAAACATGTTGACCTAACTTTTCTTATAGCACTTTTTGTTATCACACCATACGGGTTGAGAGAAGTGGGACATTATTTTGTTTAGTTTCCCCTCTCATAATAAGCACTACAGTGCATCTCCATCCCCGCTAATTTTTTAATTTGAACCAGGGACCTCCCAATTAAAATTATTTTTGGACCCTGTCTCAATTTTAATACCTGCACTCACTAGCACACTCTGACCCACACACCCACACTCACAAATGCGGCAACTCCTAAAAGAACTCCAACAGAGAGCCCCTAATCAAGGGCCCGTGAGGGACTGCAGCGCCACCCCCACGAGGAGCAACTGTGCCCAATGATGATGCTAAACATCCGCAAGGGTGTGTGAGGGCACTCAGTATCACAACAAGGAGTACCCTCTCCTCACTCTACACACTCACCTTGACCTTGGAGACACACCTTACTCTCTTTAGCCGATACATGGGCTATTGCTATCCTTCTTTCTTTATATAGGAACTGTATAACCTTCCATGGAATAATCAAACACCATGAGCAACAAGGACCTATGGCAGCAGACTTTCCAACTCCCTGCTCATGAAGAAATCATGAAATGAAGCTGTGGCTGTATTGGTCACACCCTCCGCAAGCCCACATACATCACCAGGCAAAACTGACCTGTAACCCTCATGGGAAAGGGAAAGGAGGAAGGCCAAGAAACACCTGGCGCTGAGGCCTCGAGGCCGAGTGCAAGGAGATGGGTTACACCCGCAGTCGGATTGAAAGAAAAGCCCAGGACAGAGATGGCTGGAGAGTCCTGTTTGATTGCCTATACCCCAGGAGTGGTAGCTGGCATAAGTAAGCAAGTACGTATGTCAGACTTCAGATTTCAGTTATTTTGTAAATGACTCAAAAGGCAGCAAGATGACTACTTAAAGGGGAGCATTAAATTTTTCCGCTGGCCCAGGCTCCGAGAGTGGGAAGTCAAAACTGATTAAGATGTCAGACAGATCCAACAACATTACCACCTGACACCGCCATATTCATCCTTCATGTTCCAGTCGCAATGACTTAACCAAACTACAGTTTTTGTACTTTTTCAGGGAACATTTATAACGGGTCAAATACTTTTTAGTTCTCGATTTAAGCTGGCAGGGTAGCAGACATTGCTCACTGAAGGAGCTTTGCCAAAAAATAGGATCTGTGAAATTGTTTTACATTTGGAGAGATTCAAGTGGTTAAATGACACGTTTTAAAGTAGCAGTGGCACCTCTGTAATGTTCAGATACTGAGGGACTATCTGCGTTGCTCACAAGCTGTTGAGAAAAGTTATCAGTTCTGGGTCCACAGTGGATGTAAAAGTCTAGAAAACTGGAGAGCATTGATCGCAAGAAGGAATAACATGAGGAGGCCTGCAATTCCAAGGACTCTGCCCATAGTACTAGGGAAAGCTTGAAATGTGCTAAAGCTAGGAATGTGCCCATGTTGGTGAGTGAAGATCCTTTGATCAATGTGTATTTTTTACCTTGTTAAAAATGACCAAGAATGTCCTCAATCTTGTTTCTGCTTGAATTACTCTACTTTTGAGATGTAGAAGAAAGGAACTTAGCTCAAATTGTACAATACTTTCACAATATTCGATATTACAAATGTATGACTGCTAAAGTAAGCTTTTTATGCTAAAATTAACTTATTATTTTATAGGAGGAAAGGAAATTAGTGACTCCAACTCCTCAGTGGGGATGTTTGAAAGTTATTTTTCTGATCCTCATCGTTGGACTATGTTATTCTGTGTGGTTGCTCACACAAATGGTTATAACTGCTTGTGACTTTGTTAATACAGAAGGATACCATGAACAGTTTCTAATATGTCTTCCTTATCCTCTGGCCAGAAGAGAATGCATGAGAAGGTGTCAACCTGGGTAGTGGGTTATTTTTTTGTGCTACGCTGCATTAAAAAAATATTCAAATCTGAATAAAATATATATTTAAAATTCAATATAGCAAACATTAAGTGCAATTTTGGAGTGATGTTCCTCTCTCATAAAGTAGTCTGCCACAAACAAGATGTAGAAAAAGATTGGTAAATAGAAGACATTAAAGACAACTCCAGAATCAGTGTCCCTCTTATTCCAATTATTTCCTCCTGTCAGTTCATTATTTCTCATAACATTCCATTACAAATCACTTTGGGCCAGATGTACGACCTGCAAAATAGCGCATCGCAAATTGCAACTCATTTGCATTTCGCAATTTGCGAGGCGCTATTTTGCATGTACAACAGTGTGTTTAACACTGTTTGCGATTCCCAATGGGGTCCCAAATTGCGAGGCTCATGAATATTAATGAGCCTCTCGCAATTTGCGAGCCCATTGGCAATGACAGGCCCTCACAGGGATGGTGGCCTGCTGGGCTCAGGAGACCACCATGTCTGGGACTGCTAAGTTAATAAAGCGGTTTTGAAAAAAAAATGCAGCCTGTTTTCCTTAAAGGAAAACGGGATGCATTTAAAAAATAAAAATAAAACTTTTCAGTTTCATTTTTTTAAGGGCAGGCAGTTGACCACTGCCTGCTCTTAAAAAATATTTTCCAACATACTCACAAAAGGGAAGGGGTCCCTTGGGGACCCGTTCCCCTTTGCGAGTGGTTTACCACCTACTTGAATTAGGTGGTAAACTGCGAGTGTTTTTCGGCCGCAAATGCGGTTGCAAAACACTAGCACATAGCATGTTGACTCGCTATTAGGAAGGGACGCCCCTTCCTAATAGCGAGAGTCCCAAATGCTATTTTGCGAGTCAGTGACTCGTAAAATAGCATTTGTACATGCTATTAACCTTTTTTGTGGCCGCAAACGGGAGGATCCCCCGTTTGCGGCCGCAAAAAAGGGTCATACATCTGGCTCCTGATGCATTATGAGACAAGCATTCAAACACACAGCACACAAGCCGATCCCATGCAAAACATACTCAACTTAAAAAATGTGAATGTTAGGCTACCGGCTAATCTCAGTGGATCATCCTACAAACCCCTAGTCTATACACAGGGGCGTAGCTTCAGGGGTGTGTTTGGGGTGCTGCACCCCCCAAAAACATTTATTCTGTGGTAAACAGTTGGGGACAAGTGCTTTCAGTTGGGTATGGTGAGGTGTCTGTCAGATTTTACTAGATAGTTTCACATGCCGACACTGACAAAAACACACATACATACACACTTTCTCTTTCGTCTTTTTTAAAGGCCGTAAAAGTTTAAAAAAAAAATATTGTGTTTTAAGTACCCGTAACAATCCACACTCCTCTCTTTCCACTGCCCCTTACGCGCCCTCATGCCCTGCTTCTCATATAATATATTTTAACATTATATGTCTGTGTGATTGTTGGGAAATCTGAAGCTCACCCACACACCCCCACACCCCATAATCTTACTGACCAAGCTATGGCCCTTTCTATACAGTAGAATTTTCAAAATATCCAGGACCTTATTGAGTTTTGAGTAATGAAATAAAAGAGCCTACACATTGTGGTCATAGAATAACCAAACAATATATCTCAATATTTCTTGGCCTCAATGTATGGCATGCTGCATACCAGTGTCCACTTTCGTGGTTACATATTTCTGAAAAGATAGAGAACACCTAAATGTCATCTGTTAGCAACACAGAAAGGAAAGCACACTTACAAATGTACAAGTTGTGGAACGCCACCACCAACCGCCTACCTGTGCTTTACCGATATCTGTTTTTGCTGTTTTGGTCTCAATGAAAGAGAAGCATTTATCACCTGATTCTCACCTCCTCTAAAATAAAACAATATTATAACCAACTTCGTTGCATACGCTGCTGAAGGCCAGATTCGAGTAATGCATTTAATGTGACGGTTCCTGTCCTTACCCCAGTATTGGAACTTTCATAGATTCTCATGCTTTGTATCATTCCCCGTCGTCGGAATGGGAGCCTCGGTAAATAAAAAAATATATCATAACCATAGAAACAAAAGAGAAAAAAGGCCTAGGCCTCATCTCATTTTGTAGTATATCACCCTCTTTGTGTAAAAGAGCCCAAACTTTTGCCAGGACCAATCAGCACAGCCTCACCCCTTGGAACCTTCCTGAGAGAGCTCAGAGCCTCAGATTTTTCTACCGCACGTTGTGCTAGGGAGTCTCCACTGAGCTCTGCTCAGTTTTTTCTCATTGTTCTTTCAGAAGTTACTTTTGACATCTATAGTGACAGTATGTCTGAGAAGGAGAAGAAAGCCTTATTCAGGCCATGTGCTTCTTGTGGAAAGAAGAGGCTTTTCGTGGAAGATAAGCATGACAGTTGTATTTACTGCTTATACCCGGAGCACAAGGCCACAGACTGCAAGATTTGTCGCACTCTTTCAACCAAGACTTTGCGAGACAGAGAGGGTCGTCTGCTGACATGGTTGCAGAAACTAAAGACCAGAAAGGAGGTTGTCTCGTCAGATGAGGAAGATTCAATTTCTGGCACTTCCTCCAGAAGATCAAGGAAGAGGGGTAGGTCATCTCCCTCCATCTCTGAAGAGCCCCCTGTCAAAGCCCCTCATAGGATCTCTGAAAGGTCTGAGGAGGTTGGTCCCAAGAAATCTCCTCACGAAAGTGTAAAGGAGAGGCAGGGACAGGCTGCTGGTGTGGACACAGCCTCTAGGGATACAAAGGAGGTTTCAATATCTTCTCCTCCGTCCCAAAAGGGCTTTGTCGACGACCCTACCGTCGACGACGATTCAAGCATCGTCGACGGCCGTATTGTCGACGACGATTACCGTCTCTTTCGTCGACGCTAGTGGTCCCTTCGACGACGGCTCCGACGACGGGACCATCGTCGACGAGTAAAATTTCTGCATTTACGATACAGAAGTTGAAAATTACACCGGAGATGACATCTCCTAGACAAGTGACGCCTTTACCACCATCCATGCTGCTGGATGAATCGGAAGATGAGGAGGTGGATGAGCAGTTTGGTGACACCTACAGTCCCTCGGAACTGCACGTAAAGCAGCAGGACACTGATACGGAGGAGTACTATGAGCAAGCTGACCAAGAGGAACAACAATATGTTCAGCAAGAATTTCGTCCTCGGACTTTGCGACAGGACTTGATAGCTCTACCAATTGCTCTGGTTACAGACTTGCAGATGATGTTGCATGATTACAGAGCGCGATTTCCGTCACGCCCTGAAGTTCAACCACTGCGTCTATCTACTTCTGGGGTCCCGCGAGGGCCGCTAGTGGATTTGCCCCCTCCTCCTGAGAATATCCCACGTACTTCACCAGTAGTAGTGCCAGTAGTGGTTCCTCTAACTTCATTTACGGAACCTGCTGAGGACGATGCACAGGATTTGTATACGGATGGTGAGGATGAGGGGCACGTGGTCCCACTTACTGATCCAGGGGATCCGGATGTGGATCTGGATGATACGGGAATGCAAGATCCGGATGATGCAGGGCGGGACACAAACGTGTCGCCGCCAGCAGATATTGGAGGGTTCCATAATCTTATGGAGCGTGCGTCCACGAGATTTGGGCTGCCTCTCTCAGTAGAACAGTCGGACTGTTTCCTGTACGATTTCAAAGCGCAGTACAGAAAGTCCGTCAGATCAATTCCTATCATCGAACATGTATGGAATGAGGGGATCAAGGTTATGTAGAACCCGGCAACGGTCATCCCGGTTCTTCCCCGGCTGGAGAAGAAATACAAGGCCCCTGAGGGCAGTCCTGCATGTCTCCTTGGTCAACCAAAGCCGGACTCTGTGATATCTCAAGCTGCACAGAGCAAGTCCAAGAACCCTTCAACGCCTTTGACTACACCTCCGGATAAGGATGGCAGGCGGTTAGACAATGTGGGGAAGAGATTTTCCACCATGGCCAGTTTGTTGGTTCGGGCAGCAAATTCTTTAGCCATTCTAGGCAGGTATGACCGCCAGATGTGGTGCGACATGGAACCGTTTGTGGACCTCTTAACAGACTCTAATCAAGAGGAGGCCAAACAAGTCCTTATGGAAGGGGAGAGATGTTCCTCGGAGATCATCGACTGTGATATGGACATAGCCTCTACCGCTTTCAGGGCCTTGGCAGGGTCAGCGGTCTTGCGCCGTCAGGGAGGGTTAAAAGCGACCTGGTTCCGTCAGGAGGTCCAAAATAAGATCCTGGACCTTCCTTTTGACGGAGAGATGCTTTTTGGTAAGCATGTGGATGAGGCTCTGCAGAGCATAAAGAAGGACACGGACACGGCAAGGTCCTTAGGATCCTTGAATTATCGCAAGGTTCCATTTAAAGGAGCACGTGGGCGAGGTTTTCTACTTATCGAGGAAACCAACGTCAGTATTCCTCCCAGTCAGGACAGTCTTATAAGAACCAGTATTCAAACCAACGCCAAGGGCAATCGGCGTCTTTCTCTCGTCAGTCCCAGAGAGGACGTCAGAACCGTCAGGGACGAGACAATGCCAAGAGGCAATAGCGGCCTCCTGGCTCTGACTACTGTTCCTCCCCCACCAAGAACACCGGTTGGGGGCAGGATCTCCTATTGTCTGGACAGCTGGGTCTTTATAACATCGGACCGCTGGGTTTTGGATATTGTTCAGAATGGCCATACGTTGGAATTCCAAGATTTTCCTCCAACAAGAGCTCCGGACGCCCGTCCCTCAAAGCATCTTCGACTGTTACATCTCGAAGCCCACCAACTATTCATCAAGGGGGCGATAGAACCGGTACCTCTTTCACAAAGAGGCAGGGGTTTCTATTCCAGGTTCTTCCTGGTTCGGAAGACGGAAGATACGTGGCGTCCTATACTAGACCTAAGAGAGCTCAACACCTATCTCATCAAGCTCTCCTTCAGGATGGTCACTCTCCAGGATATTCTACACCTACTGAATCCGGGCGATTTTTTTTGGCGTCCCTGGATTTAGAGGATGCGTACTTCCACATTCAAATCCACCCAGCTCACAGGCAATATCTACGCTTCACAGTAGGCAAGAGCCATTTCCAGTTCAGGGTGCTTCCGTTTGGCCTTCGGTCTGCACCTCGGATATTCACAAAGATGCTGGCACCAGTCGCGGCGTTCCTCAGGAAGCAATCCTTGGAGGTTTTCCCATACTTGGACGACTGGCTCGTCAAAGCTCCGTCACTCAAGGCAGCTTCTCAAGCAGTATCAACTTGCATTCACTTGTTCGCCCACTTGGGTCTTCAGCTCAACAGATCCAAGTCGGTGCTGATGCCTTCCAGGTCCCAAAAATTCCTTGGAGCAATTCTGGACACGACGCTGTGCACCGCTCGTCCTTCGGAGGAGCGTCAATGCAAGCTGATCACCTCCGCTCGTCAAGTGCTGCAGAGCAAAAAGGTGTCGGTTCGCAGGTACAAGTCCTTACTCGGATCGATTTCATCCTGCATACCTTTAATACCGCATTGCAGGCTTCATATGCGTCCTCTGCAGGAGGAGTTAGACAAACAATGGCGCCAGGCAGAAGGGTCGTTCAACGACAAGGTGTGGATAACACCAGGGATACGCAAGGCCTGCGAGTGGTGGCTGATAAAGAAGAACATCGCCGTAGGGTTAACATTCAGGATCCCTCCTTCTCCCATGGTGGTGACCACAGATGCCTCCTTAGAAGGCTGGGGAGCGGTACTCCAGGAGCTTCAAATCAGCGGTCACTGGAGTCCAGCGCAAAGCCTAAACCACATCAACCTCTTAGAGCTGATGGCTATCCGCTTAGCCTTGCTGGCGTTCCTTCCCAGACTTCAGAATCGTGCAGTGCTGGTCCGGACAGACAACATGACAGCTATGCACTATATCAACAAGCAAGGGGGAACAAGATCACGAACTCTGTCCAAAGAGGCTCAGTCGATCTGGGATTTTGCGATCTCTCACAACATCACTCTACAGGCCGAGCACCTAGCAGGGTGTCTCAACATCACGGCGGATGCTCTGAGTCGTCGGAGGAAAGTGACTCACGAGTGGGAATTGGACCAGGCCACACTGGAGGAAGTGTTCGAGAGATGGGGTACTCCGACCATAGACCTCTTTGCGTCTCCGGAGAACGCCAAATGTCGGTTCTAGGCAAGCAAGGTTCCCCATCGAGGATCGCTGGGGAATGCCCTTTCGATTGCTTGGTGCGGCGCATTTTGCTACGCTTTTCCTCCCATTCCTCTCATTCCTCGAGTTCTCAGGAAAGTCAGGGCGGAACCATGCAAGATGATTCTTATTGCTCCAGCGTGGGCCCGGCAGTTCTGGTTCACGGAACTCCTGCTGCTCTCCCAGGATCGCCCAATTCGCTTGCCGCTGATTCCATCTCTGTTGTCGCGGGATCAGGGACAGGTGCTCCATCCGGATCCGAAGTCACTTCACTTGACAGCGTGGCTCCTGAACACAGAGAATTCCGTCATCTGAATCTCTCCAGGGAGTGCAGGGATGTTTTGTCTCAGGCGCGGGCGCCAAGCACTAATAAGACTTACAGGGCAAAATGGAAGAGATTTTGTCTGTGGTGCCAGAGGAATAAACTCCATCCTTATAAATCCCGGCCACATCAGGTTTTGCCTTACATCCTGTCACTGGCTAAGTCAGGTTTGGCGCACTCTTCGGTCAAGGTACATTTGGCTGCCATTTCCCGTTTTCGAAGGAACACATCGGGGCCATCTCTATGGTCCGCAAGGATTGTTAAACAGTTCCTTAAAGGGTTGTTTCGGATGTATCCTCCAGTCCGAGCACCTCCACCGATCTGGCAGCTCAATCTAGTACTGGCTCAGCTCATGAAAGCTCCCTTTGAGCCTATCCACAGGGCGGACTTGAAGTTCCTCTCTTGGAAGCTAGCCCTCCTCTTAGCGTTGACATCGGCTAGGAGGGTTAGTGAACTCCAGGCTCTGTCCATAGTGGAGCCTTTTCTGCAGTTCAAAAAGGACGTGCTAATTTTGAGAACCAACCCAAAATTCATCCCGAAGGTGCCTTCGGATTTTCATTTGAATGAACCCTTGATTTTGAATTCCTTTTTTCCACGTCCTTCTACCCAGGCGGAACGAACATTGCATTCTTTGGATGTCCAGAGATGTCTGAAATTCTATCTTGAGCGCACACGATCTTTCAGGAAGTCTACACAGTTATTTATTTCCTACAGTGCACCACGGAAGGGGTTGCCTCTCGCTAAGAGTGGTATTTCCCGCTGGATCTCCAGTGCAATTCAATTCTGTCATCAGGCTGCGGGCAAACCTTTGGACAGAAGGCCCGTGCTCATTCTACACGAGCGATGGCATCTTCAGTAGCTCTGTTTGCTGGAGTTGCTATCAAAGACATTTGCAGAGCAGCGACGTGGGGCAGTGTACACACCTTCACGAAGCACTACTGCCTGGAGTCGGTGGGACGAGATGATGCGGCTGTTGGTCAAGCAGTCCTCAGGAATCTTTTTCATTGAGAGGTGAGCTTTCCCGACAATCCCTCCATCCTGGTAAGCACATTTGGTTCAGTAATGATTGTTTTTTCTTGATTACCATGTACTGGTTGTTACTGTAAACTGAGATGGTTATGTAAGACCAAGTGTCTACCAAAATGTGCTTTAGTATTTACTGCTAACTATTCTGATACAAAGCATGAGAATCTATGAAAGTTCCAATACTGGGGTAAGAAAACAAGTTACTTACCTGTAACTTTGGTTCCCCAGTATTGGTAACTTTCATAGGTTCTCATGCACCCACCCACCTCCCCTGGGAAAGCTCTGCCGGTTTACTGAGGTAGTGGCTGTTTGCACAACGGCTGCGAAAATCTGAGGCTCTGAGCTCTCTCAGGAAGGTTCCAAGGGGTGAGGCTGTGCTGATTGGTCCTGGCAAAAGTTTGGGCTCTTTTACACAAAGAGGGTGATATACTACAAAATGAGGTGAGGCCGATGGCCTTTTTTCTCTTTTGTTTCTATGGTTATGATATATTTTTTTATTTACCGAGGCTCCCATTCCGACGACGGGGAATGATACAAAGCATGAGAATCTATGAAAGTTACCAATACTGGGGAACCAAAGTTACAGGTAAGTAACTTGTTTTCTTTCTGTGCGGGAATACAGCTGTGATTCCTAAGTGTAGCACCTTCCCCTGCCTGGGTACCCGCCAATGACTATGTCACACATGAAGCTTAGTTTTACACATCTTTATTTGTCTGCGTGTAACTGCGAACTCAACATTTTAAAGCAGCCTTCATTGCATTTCACTCTAACACATGGTGTAGGCGCAACAGCAGTCTTGGAGGCTCCAGAATATATTTATGCATGCCTGCAGCCTATAACAAAGGCTAAAAATGTCCAAATTACATTGAGTTTCACATTAAATTATCCAAACATTCCCAAGGTATTTCTGTCATAAACAGAAGAAGGGACCATTGGATGATTCAAAACCTTTATTTAAAAGGAACATGATAGGGAATATGAAACATTCTTAGCCCATAGACTGCAGTCAAAATACATCAGAACAAAAACTGGCACTGTGCCTTTCAGATCTCACAGGACCCCTGTATTCCATCATGCCTCACAGGCGACAGTTGGGTCAGGATTTTTTTCCGGCTCCTACAGATATGATTCTGGAGCACTGAGCTCTGCTATTTATTTTACATTTTGTCAGAAAAACCTCTTCATAAACACCTGTTTTCAACTTTATATGAAATATTTCAGTGTCTAGAGTACAGTGTAATGTGTTTCTGGCAGGAATTCTATATTTTTTCTGTCAGTCATCCCTCCACTTTTTGTGAAGTTTCGCTCTTGTGGAAAAAAGAAGGCGCAGACTGATCCCCACTCCGTCTTCATCATGTGCCTTCCAGATTCCCATCGTCCAGACTCTTGCCCTTATTGACAGAAGCCCTCTAGGTAAACCGTAAAGGACACAGAGTAAATAAGGCTGCATGGACTCCAGGAGAGATGACTTACACGATCTGCAAGAGGCCTTGGGGAGTCTTAAACCTCCTCCAAAGAGCCGCCCTCTCATTCAAAAACGGCCCACAGAGGAGAATCTCATGAAAGACACGAGGAGCGGAGAACCTGTTCGACTTCAAGAGGTAGGATTTCGAAATCAGAGAAAATACCTGTTGGTTTGCCATCAAAGGCGACATTGGAGTTGCTTCAGATCAGACTCGCCAGTCGACGTCGAGGCACACATTGCCCTCGAGGGTTCCTTCAATGTTCAAGCCTCATCGTCCCTTGGCATCAAGATCTTCACTGCTGTCGAAGCTGTCGTTGGTGGCAAGATGCCATTGAAGCACCGGCTGCAAGAGGGCCATCAATGCCCAAGTGACATTGGCCGTCGGCATCGAGACACATGTCGCCATCAAAGGATACTGCATAAAAAAATACATGGTGGTCGTTGACTTTAAGACACCTGTCGTCGTCGAAGGATATGCTTTCAAAATATACATGCTGTTCATTGTTGTCGAGGACACATCGGTCGACTTTGAAGAAGCCTGAAAACCCATGATCAACATCAAAGGGAAGGTCTAAAAGTTTATCAACATCAAGAAGTCATCAGAGGTGCAGATTGTACCATCTGAGTCAGAGGAACCAAGGCATACCTCACATCTAGGCCTGCTCCCAGGACACCTGTGAATCTCTACCCACGTTGACTGGAAAGCGTGCGCTCTAAGAATCAAAGCGCTCCTGCCGACGAGTGGAAAAGACGTGGAGAAACAGCAAAACTCTGGAAACACGCACCGCCTACAAAACAGCCACCACGGCACACCACCAACTCATCAAATCCACAAAGAAGAATTTCCTCCAAGACAGAGCCCTCTCCAACGCCCACAACTCCAAGGAACTCTTCTCCATCATACAGGAATTTGTCAAACCCAACAGCGAAAAAACAGACGTCCTCTGCAACAGACTCAGCTCCTTCTTTCACCTCAAGATCAAGACGCTCTACGACAACTTTGATGACAAAGACCTCTGCACCGCCTCAACAACCCACCCTCAGTGACTCCACCCAACAGACCCTACTTACTTGGACCCACTCACGACACAAGACACCCTAAAGACCATGAAGAGCATCCACTCTGGAGCACCTTCAGACCCCTGCCCGACACACATCTTCCTCAGGGCTGCCACAGCCATTGCACCGAGCTACCTCGTACCATCAACTGCTCCCTTGAGACTGCCACATTCCCCTACAGCTGGAAGCGCGCCGAAGTCAACCCCTTCCTAAAGAAACGCTCTGCAGACCCGACGGACCTCAAGAACTTCAGGCCCATTTTGGTGCTTCCTTTCGCAGCCAAGGTCATTGAAAAGGCCGTCAACACTCAGCTAGCATACTTCATCGAAGCAAACAACATCCTAGACACCTCCCAATCCGGATTCCGCAGCAACAACACCACTGAGACCGCCCTCTTTGCCGTCACAGACAAAATTCCCGCACCCTGCTCGACCAAGGCCAAACGGCAGCCCTCATCCTCCTGGATATATCAGCAGCCTGCGACACCGTCTCCCACCGCACATTAACCACCAGATTCCATGACGCCGGCACCCAAGAAAAGGCCCTAGACTGGATACGCTTATTCCTCATGGGCAGAACACAGAGAATAAGACTCCCGCTCTTCCTCTCAGAACCGACAGAGACCAGATGCGGAGTACACCAAGGATCCTCCCTCCCCATCCTCTTCAATGTCTACATGGTCCCCCCTCGCAATCCTCAGACAGAAACCATGGGCTCAGAGCTCAAAATCATGTCCTACGCCGATGACATCCATTTCATCCTCTCCTTCACCAAGGAACCTGACGCCATCATGCACAACTTCCAAGAAGGGATGAAAGCCGTCAGAACCTGGATGAAGAGCAGCTGCCTGAAACTCAACTCAGAGAAAACAGAAGACCTCATCCCCAGCTCCACCCCCTCTGACCATGCACGTAACCTCAGCATCATACTGGAGTCATCGCTCGCTATGAATCACCAGATCAACACCGTCTGCTCCACATGCTTCAACACCCTCCGCATACTACAAAAAACATTCAAATGGATACCCTACGACTCCGTAAAAAGGGTCACTAACGCACTCATCACAAGCAGTCTGGACTACGGCAATGTCCTTTACACCAGAATCAACAAAAAACTCATCCCCAAACTCCAGACCGTCCAGACCGCCACAGCCAGACTAATCCTTGATATCCCACGGCACAACCACATCACCCAACACCTCCACGACCTTCACTGGTTCAATGGTCGAAAGAAGATTAACTTTCAAGCTGCTTTCACACGCCTACAAGGCCCTCCACAACATCGGACCCCAATACGTCATCAACCGGCTCTATTCCATACCCTCAAGAGAAACCTCCACTCAGCTGACCTTGCCCTAGCCACCTTCCGACGCTTCCACAGGAACAGGGCGGGTGGAAGGTCCTTCTCCTACCTCACAGCCAAGACCTGAAACGATCTCCCCCTTCATCTCAGGTGAAGCCCGACACTGCACCAATTCAGGAAAGATCTCAAGACATGGCTCTCTGAATGATACCAACTGAGTTGCGCGCACCCTCCCCCCACCCCCCTTCCCCCATTGCCTTGAGACCCTAACGGGTGAGTAGTGCACTTTACAAACCCCTAATTGATTGATTGAAGTGGAGAGATCTTGTCCCTCAGAGTCCTGATTCACACTTTTCATGGACGTACTCTCCATTCAGGGTTACCCTGTGTTCTCCACCACTAAATTGCACTTATTCACCTGCTTTCTCCCATCTCCATCAACAGTTCCAGAGAGACGAGTGACTGCGCCTAAGACCCCACGACGATCCAGGACTCTGCAAAGGCAGAGATCAAGGTCAGAGTCTGCTAGAACCAGGTCTACCTCCAGATCTCGATGATCTCATCATTCCAGGTCAAGGCATAGGCGATGTTGAACACCCTCCTGGTCCGCCACCTCTCGATCCTCAGTGAGGGATTTCTCTCCTACCTTAAGGACAAACCACCAGCAAGAGTGCCCCCTGTGGATGACCTCACAGCTTTCAATGAGGTTCTCATAAGAGGCATATCAAAACTGAACATTGATATTTCTCTGCCCACCACCACATCATCGGTTATTTTTAAAACACTGCATCAGACCACTATTACCTTTGGTTTCAGGTCTTTTGGAACCAGCAATGCAACTTTTCTTGACTCTGGTGTCTCTGAGAGCAGCTCAATTGAGAATCCTGAAAAAATATATGGCTCCAGACTAGGTCCTTTTGTTCCTGAGGGCTGATCCTCCACCAGATTCAGTCATAAATAGCCACTGCACGCAAGATGCATTCTGTGGCCTCTTCCTCATCAGTTCCTCCAGATGAGGGCAGCAAGCAAGTAGACTCTATTAGAAAGAAGATATGTGGAACACCTGATTCTTTCGTGGTAGTGGCGAGCGCTTCTGTCTTACAGGGGCGCTACGATAGGTCACTGTGGAACTCTCTCATTAGGTTCACAGAAAAGTTGCCTAAGGAAGACAGACAAGACTTTCTGGAAGTCCTACATGAAGGTGGATTGGTATCCAATCAAATAATCAGTTCAGCTGCAGACTCCTCAGACCTCGCCAAGCATGAATACTCGCACGGCATCTGTGCAAAAAGATATTGTCTCGACAACGACCATAAGCCAGGTCTGAATACCATTCTTGCAGGCCAGCCAGGGGAAGAGGATCTCTACGACAACCTGCATCCTCTACCAAACCAACTGCTAAGCAATGAGTCCTTACTTCTCCCTTGTACATTACCCGCTCCGATGGGAAGTATAACCAAGCACCTGGAAGAGTGGCACGCTATCACAAGAGACAAATAGGTATTAAACATTATGCAAAAGGGTTACTTTCTTTGTTTCAGATCTCGACCTCCCACTGATCCACCTTCGAAATCATCATGTCATCAGCGAGATTTCTTGCAAAAGGAAGTAATCAGTCTGCTAAAAAAAGAGACCATAGAGGAAGTCCCTTGCACCCAAAGAGGGTTCAGAATCTAATCTCACTGTTTCCTAGTGAGGAAAAAGGGTCCAAAGAAAGAGTTCAGACCCATTCTTGACTTGAGAGTACTGAACACATTTATACGAAATGAAAAGTTCCGGGTGCTTGCTCTCCACCAGATTTACCCACAGCTACATCAGGGAGCCTAGATGTGTTTTACAGATCTCCAGGATGCATATTTCTACATCCCTATTGCCATAAAACACCGGAAGTCCATACGCTTCTAAGTGCCAATGAACCACTATCAGTACAATGTGCTGCCGTTCATCCTTAAATAGGGCTCCCCAAACATTCTTAAAATGTATGGCCATAGTCGCAGCATCCTTAAGGAGGAAGAGAATATTCTTCTACCCTTATCTAGATGATTGACTCATAAAGTGTTCCTGTCCATCACAATCAAAAGAGCATTACCTAATTTGTGTTGACACGCTGCAAAACCTAGGCCTCCAGATCAATTTAAAAAAAATCCATAGTGTCCAGTCCAGATCGTTCATCACTTGGGGGCTACTTTAGACACAATTGCCACAAGAGTGTATCCTTCAGAGGAGAGACTATCCTCAATCATTCTGAAGTTTTGCAATCTCCAGCATTCTCTTCATCCATCTGCCAGACAGATAGCGTCCCTGCTAGGAAGTATGGCCTCTTGCATTTTCATAGCCCCCCCAGGCAAGACTGCACATGAGACCTCTGCAACAATGTCTAGAGGATCAGTGGAATCAGTTATCAGGTCACTGGGAAGGCAAACTGATCCTGTCACAAACTGCAATCCAGTTTCTCTCATTGTGGTCTCAGTGACAGAACCTAGTTGTAGGAGTTTCTTTCAACCAGGAACCTCCCACACAGACACTGATCACAGATGCTTCTCTCCATGGATTGGGCGCTCTCATGGGCTCCCTTCAGATCCAGGGAGTGTGGTCGGACAAGGACCAGAAGTATCATATCAACATGCTAGAGCTGAGAGCAGTTCATCCAGCCCTGAAGTCTTTCTATCCATCGATAACAGCACACTCTCTCCTTGTCCAAAATGACCATCATGTACTACTTAAACAAGCAGAAAGGAACTCATTCTGATCCCCTGTCCCTGGAAGCGCAGGCCATCTGGAAATGGCTCATAGCCAGGAACTTGACAATAACAGCCATTCACCTGCCAGGAGTTCAGAACATCAAAGCGGATTCCCTCAGTCGCAATTTCAATGATAACCATGACTGGATTCTGCACGACAATGCTGTGCAAGACATTTTTCAAGAATGGGGGTATCCACACTTTGATCTGTTAGCAGATACAAACAACAAAAAACTCCCTGACTTTGTGTCAGGGTTTTCCCAACCAAGGGTGAACGAGAATGCCCTTTTGATAAATTGGAAAGGGAAATTTGTTCACACGTTCCCGCCAACTCCTCTGATTCCCACAGTGATCAACACACTTTACAAGTCCAAGACCAGAATGAGTCCCATAGCACCAGAATGACCTCAGCAGTGGTGGTTCACAAAATTGCTTTACCTGTCGGAGAGGCCACATAAGAGATTACCATGCAGGGAAGATCACCTGTACAAGTTCGGAGGACAGATTTCCTATCCATCCCAACCTTCTCTTGCTGAGCTTGTCAGCATGGCTCCTGAATTCCTCCAATATGGACACTTAGACTTGTCACAGGAATGTATGAACATTCTCAAAGAGTCCAAAAGACATACCACCGGAAAATCGGATTCCTTCAAATGGAAAAGATTTTATTTGCGGTGTGGCCAAAATAATCTCCATCCAATTTTGGGTTAAGAAGATGTAATTCTATCTTAACTTCTCCATTTATCTAAATCTGGTCTGCAGTTTTCCTCCATAAAGGTACATCTCACTTCCATTAAGCTTACAGAAAGACCCATACACAGACCTCTTTCTTTTAAATGCCAGTGATCAAGGATTGTTTAGAAGGGCTCAAAAAAGTATTCCCTCCTGTATGTCACCTTCTTCCCTGTGGGAACTTAATGTGGTCCTTTCAAAATTAATGGGCCCCACTTTCGAACCAATACACTAAGACTCGTTACAACACCTCACATGGAAAGCAACTTTTCTGTGGCCATTACTTCAGCACGTAGAGTCAGTGAGATTCAGTCTCTGTGTGCTAAAGAACCATATACAGTTTTTCACTCTAATAGGGTGGTCATGAGGACCCATTCTTGTTTACCCCCCAAGGTGGTGTCTGATTTTCACATTAACCAAACCATCTCACTGCCAACATTCTTTTGTAGCCCCTCCACCTCAGCGGAGAGGGCTTTGCATTTTTTAGACATTAAAAGGGTCCTACAGTTTTACTTAGATAAGACAAAAGACATCAGACAGTCTGACCATGTCTCTTTGTCAAGTATGGTCCAATGAGATCAGGCATAGCTTCCTCCAAGTAAACAATCTCTAGGTGGATAGTTTCCATATAGTGTGTTCGTACCAGTTAGCCAACTAACACTTACCTACCAGACATAAGACCCATTCTACCAGGGGTATGGCAGCAATGGCTGCTGTATTGAGAAATTTACCCATTTCTGAAATATGAAAAGTTGCAACATGGAATTCGGTACATACTTTTACCCGGTGTTACTGACTAGACTCAGACACAGACTAACACCCAAGTAGAGTATGCTTAATAAAGGGATTATTTTGGATAATTGTGACGGCTGCTATCAAAATTATTTTGTCCGCATGTTGTGGAATGAGCTAGCTATTCTTTTCAATGCTTATGACTATTGATGAGTGTAGGAGGCTGGCTTAGTATATGTTGCAAATGTATTCAAGTGGTGCACCTTGCACTAATCCAGGAAATCTTATGGTGGTTTTAGTGGTCTTTGATAACCATAGAAAGCTCTTAAAGTGGTAGCTGTGGAAATCAGCATTCAGACTTATCTTGAAGGAGCGTTAAGCAGCTTATTTTACCAGTTTAATCTGTAGTGTAAGTTAGATGAAAAGAAACCACACAGTGTTTAGCATAACTAAATATGTTTATTACAACACAATACCACTATTACATTGGTATATCTCCTACTCGGAGATATCAACACAATACACAAGAATACTTTAAAAGCAATCACGTAAGTAGCACAAAATACAGTGGTCTCCAGGGGGAGAACAATCCATATACAAAGAAAGTGGAATGCGAACTGCAAAGGAGAACTGGACTGGGACCCAAAGACCCAGAGGAGTATGAGACACAAGGGACCACCCAAGGTAAGTACCCAGGGACCCCACGGATGCTGTGTGCAGAGTGACAACACAGTCGCGTGCCCAGTGGAAGTCAATGGAGAAGTCAGAGTTGCAGTTTTGAAGAAACAGGATCCTTCCCAGAGGACCCTGAAGAAACCCTTTGGAAGATTGAAGGTTGGAGAGCCGCCCCACTCATAACCGTAACTGGAGTGAAAAACAAAAAAAGAGAAACATAGCGACCAGCAAGGTCCAAGGGAGTAACCAACAGCAGGAGAGTCAGAGCAGGCCCCGAGTAAGCAAGGGAGCTCACTGGCACAAGAGAAAATCCTCAGATACAGGAGTCGCAAGAGGACCTCGAGCAGCTCACCAAGGATGAAAACCCACAGTGCAGAGAATGCAGTGCGGACGCTGATCTTGGAGGGAAGAGTTGCTGAAGGATGGATCATCTTGTAGCCCAAAGATCTCTGGAGTGCAGAGCCAACAAGCCTTAGCAACAGCAAGTCAACGCGGTGCACAGGAGTTTGATCCCAGCAGTTCTGGCGAGGGATACTGGCCTTAAAATTGCAGAAAGGACAGGCTAGCCTTGAGGGACTTGCAGACCCACCTGTTGTTTATGAAGCTCGGGAAGTCGGTAGGACGACAGGAGCAGCAGACCGGTCAGCTTCGTTGTGGTGCCTGCAGATGCAGTGAAGTGACTCCTTCCCTCCAACGGAGATTTCTTCAGATATCCTTGATGTCCACAGGTCTGTTGCAGAACTGTATAGAAACACAGTCGAACAAGAAGACTTGAAGAACAGTGGAACCAGGAGCAGCAAGATTCTTCCTTAGTGCAGTCACGGTTCCAATCAAGGTCAAACGAAGTCCAAGTATTGAAGAGTGACATAGTTTCAGGGTTGAGTCTTGTCCCACGACGAATCTGAGGACCCACCCACGGGGGAGCCCTTAAATACTGTAAGAAAAGGGTTAAGACGACCCGGGGCTCCTTCCCAGAGGAGGGGCTGGACAGAGGGTAGGATACTCCCAAGTCCTTTGTCCAGTTTTGTGCCAAAGAGGGAGCCAAGGACTCTCTGAACTGGTTCAAACTGGAGTGAGTGTGCAAAGAGGGCACCAAATGTGCCCTTCAAAGCAGTCTGGTGGCTCTGGCAAGTGCCTCCAACCCAGCACAATACACAAAGTCCTGTTTGGAAAGGTGGTCACACCTCCCTGTGACAGAAAACCTATTGTTCTACCATCCCCTGCTAGAGCTTGGCCCAGCACCAGGAGAGCAGAATCGTGTCTGTGGTTGTCAGCAGCCCTAGCTTGCTTGCAGACACTGAAAGGCTGTTACCACTAGTATGGGGGGTCCCCTAAGGAGGCCCCCCCAGTACATGGAGTCATACTTCCAACAATCGAATCGGTGTTGGGGTATTATTCCAACATGTTTGATACCAAACATGACTGGGTTCAGTGCAGCCACTATATAGTTAGACATCTCATAATGATTGATATCCTCTGTATGTCTAAAAATGGGTGACCGCACATACAAAGCCTGGAGAATCAACTCGGGGATTTGTAGGGGGTGTCCAGCTCATGCAGGGGCACCCTCGCACTTATGACCAACCACCCTGCCCTCAGGACTAAAGAGCCTATCACAGGGGTAACTTGTACGTTTTAAGTGCACTGACCTCAGATAAAAGGAAACATATCTGTCATGAGAGGTGCAAGCACCAACTCACTCAGGCTGCAATGGCAGGTCTGTTGTCACACTTTTAAGTGGACTCCCTTGGGTGACACATGTACATACTGCAGCCCACGGGAGAACCCTGGTGTACCTATGCCCTGGGTATCTTAGTACCAACAACTAGGGACTTATAAGGGTACACCAGTAGCCAATCTGGAGTGTACCTAAGGACTCACCATGTCCAATTTCGAGGAGAAGCAGAGATTGGGGTCCTGATTAGCAGGATCCAAGTCAGACTAGCCAGTAAAACATAATGACATAAGCAAGTAGTGGGGGTATACATGAAAGCATATCCTACTTTCCTACACAACCCCCTCCCAAACGTAAGGAGATGAGACTAACTTTGCCCAGTTGGGTCTTCATTTTCTAATTGGGAATATCTGGAGAGTCCATCTGCGTTAGCATGGTTACTCCCAGGCCTATATTCCACTGAAAAGTCCATCCCCTGTAGGGAAATGGACCACCCCAAAAGTTTGGGGTTTTCACCCTTCATTGTTTAAGCCATAAGAGGGGCTTATGGTCTGTCTGAACAATGAAGTGAGTGCCAAACAGGTATGGCCTCAACTTATTCAATGCCCAGACCACAGCAACGGCCTCCCTCTCAATAGCTGGGGGTCAACCTTCAGGTTATAAAAGGTACTGGTTGATCCTGGCCATCTGTATTACGTTGTGACAATACTTTATTTTTTATTTATTTAAAGAGTTTTATATAGCGCTGGCTAGACCAGGAGGTATCAGAGCGCTTTACAGAGTATCAAAACGACCATGTTACAAAACAATTACACAATATTACATATAAAAAAAGAAACAGACATACGTGTTAAGGATCTGGGAATACTCGTGGGTGGCAATGAGAAGACTAATAAGGAGGCAACAAGAGGAGTAACAGTAAAGGAATAGGTTTAATCGACGGCATAGAACAGCCCGAGGGCAGGAGAAGAAAGAGGGGGAGCGCAGAAAGGAAGGGGTTTGGGAAGAGGGTAAAGACAAGGAGGAGAGAGGGATAACAATCAGAAAAGGCATCCAAAATGTCAATGAAAACAGAGCAACCATGAGTAACAAGAAACATAAATAAACCTTTTTCACAGAAAATATACCGTAAATGACATCTCATAAGAGGAATAGGTGGGGGAAGAAGGGGATCTAAGGGGGGAGTGAGTAAAGGCGGTCGGGTGAAAAGAGAAAACGATTCAGACACTCAAAGGCGGGGGGAAAGAAACGAAATAGGATCATCAGGGGGAGAAAGGAGGAAAGGGAGAAGGGACTACAGTCCTACATGATTACACGAAGGGAAGGGACAGAGGTTGAAAACAAGATGGTGGGTCAGGGTCCTGGGAATCGACGGTGGCCAGAAACAAAATGGCGGGCAGAGCAAAATTCAAAGGGTTAAACAGTCCGTTTATGCGAAGCCAGGAGCAGGATACATGAGCAAGGAAAGTCAAAGTCACAAAAAGGGGGGTGGGGAGACACAGTTTCAAAAACAGAAGCGGGTGAACGGTATAAGAGGAGTGCAGGCTCGGGACCACTGGGGCAGTCATAAAAGGCAGTCCACTGGTCGTGTCACTCGCACCCACAAATCAAGAAAATGATTCACCGGTCACAAAGGAGGGTGGAATGGAGACGGGGCACGCAGGATTCAGGACCGCTTGGGCATCGGTGACGGCAATCCTCCGGTCATGGCTCAGGCACCTTAGTACCTGGAGGAGGTCTTGCGGTTCTCACAAGGACAACCTGGCGGGTCTATGCATGGGGAGGCAGCAGCAAGGGCTGGCAGGCAGCAGATGGACGTAGAGTTGTGCCATGGCTGTCCTCGACATCAGCGGCAACTTGATCTGAGGAAGGGGGCAGGGGGAGAGAACAGCAGCAGCGGTGGTGGGACGAGGGATGACATGCCCGATGTCCAGCTGGGTAGGAGACGGCCGTGGGAGAACCCGGGCCGGACTCCTCAACAACCGAACCAGGCGGCTCCACTGGGCATCGGCTAAATCAATCTCGAAGTCCCGGAATCCCATCCTCGAACAGTCCAACGGCATCCAGAGCCCCCAGGAGGATCCAGAACTGAGCCGAGGCTGGGCGAACAACCGGAGAACGTGTAATTCCGAGGGAGGCGATAAAGGCAGAAGTTGAAGCAGTATCGGCGGGAAGAGGTAAGCCCTGCCCCTATGTCCGGCTGGGTAGGAGACGGCCATGGGAGAAGCCCGGGCCAGACTCCTCTATAGCCGAACCAAGCGGCTCCACCGGGCATCGGCCAGGTCATCTCCATATCCGCTGTTTGGAAAGGGGGAAAAAGCAGTGAAAAGGTTTTTTTTCGGCCAGGACGGCATTCACTGACCGGGAGCTCCCGGCCAGAACTCCTCACCGGGCGGCCATCTTGGTCTAATCCTACTCCTACTCCTATCTCAGAAGCATCTGTCTTGACAATAAAGGTTTTGGAGTAATCAGGACTTTGCAGAAATGGAGCAGAAGCAAGGCTTGCTTCAGGTCACCAAATGCCACCTGATGGCTAACTGTCCACTGAACTTTCTTAGGAATTCTTTCGGAGGTAAGATCATTAAGGGGTGTCACTATGGGTCCATAGCACTTAACAAACCTCCTCTAGTACCCAGTGAGGCCCAAGAAAGCTTTGATCTGAGTCTGGGTAGTGGGAAAAATCTGGTCCATGATAGTCTGAATTTGGCTCTCCAATGGTTGAACTTGGCTATACAACCTTACTCTGCCCTATCTGCCACGTTGGGGCCTTGATAGTGAGGTGTGCCTTCTGTAGGGCTTCAAGTACATTTCTGAGGTGGCCGAGATGATCTTCCCAGGTGGAGCTACAGACAGCAGTATCATCTAGATATGCTGCATTATAGGCTTCCAGACTTGTCAAGACTTTGCTCACCAGCCTCTGATTTGTGGCAGGTGCACTCTTCAAACCAAAAGACATCACAATACATTGATAATGCCCACTGGGGGTTGGAAATGCTGTTTTTGGTTTGGCATCCTCAGAGAGTCTGATTTGCCAGTAACCAGCAGTCCAGTCAAATGTACTGAGATACTTGGCAGAGGCCAGAGTATCAATCAGTTCATGTGCCCTGGTAATTGGATTAGCATCAGTCCTAGTGACTGCATTGAGGCTTCTATAGTCTACACAAAACCTCATCTCTCTCTTACCATCCTGGGTGTGATGTTTTGGCATATGGACTGCAGGACTAGCCCAAGGGCTATTGGAATGCTCAGTGACCCCCAACTCCTTCATCTTTTGGGCTTCTGTCCTGATGCAATCTCTGACATGGTCAGGCTGTCTTTAGATTTTTCTCTTCGCAGGCAGACTGTCACCTGTGTCCACTTCATGGCTACACCAGGGGATTTAACTGGGAGTCAGATAAATGAGATTGGTAAACTGATTGAGAACCTGTCTATAATCATCTTGCTGTTGATCAATAAGGCTGCCTGCCAAGGCTACTCCTTCAACTGATCCATTAACAGGGTCTTGGAAGAGGAGATCAGGGAGATGGTCACTCTCTTCCTCCTGTCCATCGTCAGTGGCCATGCAAGGTCATGTCAGCCCTGTCTGTAAAAGGTTTTAGGCGTTTCATGACAAGTACCCTGTGCAGACTTCTTGGAGTAGCTAGGTCAACCAAGTAGGTGACCTCAACTTTTTTCTCAAGTATGGTGTGGGGGGCCACTTCACTTGTCCTGGAGAGCTGCTGTGGCCACAGGCTCTAACACCCACACTTTCTGTCCTGGCTGGTAAAATGTCAGTATAGCCTTTTGGTCATGCCAAGCTTTCTCAAGCTCCTGGCTGGCCTCAAGGTTTTTGCTGCCCATCTTCATATACTGAGCCATATGGTAACGCAGGCCAAGTACATAGTCAACATGTCCTGTTTAGGGGATTTGAGAAGCTGCTCCCATCCCATCTTAACCAGACACAATGGACCCCTAACTGGATGTCAAAACAGAAGTTCATATGGGCTGTAGCCCAGCCCCTTCTGAGGTAGTAAGACATCCCATTTTCTCCTCAGCTTTTCTGGAAGTCCCATGATCATACCCTTTAGGGTCTTGCTGAACCTTTCAACAAAGTCCATTGCCCTGTGGATGATAGCAGTGTTGTAGCTAGACAGGAAGTTAGTACCTCTGTCTGACAAGACCTCCTTAGGAAACCCCAATCTGGAAAAGATTCACAGGAGGGCCTTAGCCACCACAGGAGCTGTAGTGGTCCAAAGGGGAATAGCTTCTGGATACCTAGTGGCATGGTCCACCACCACTAGTATGTAACTATGTCCAGATGCTGTTGTAGGGTTTAAGGGACCTACAACGTCTATCCCTACCCTCTCAAAGGGAAGCCCAATCACTGGAAGTGGGATTAAGGGGGCCTATATAGTGCCACCTGACTTACCACTGGCTTGGCAATTGACACAGGAGCAACAAAACTCCTTGGTGTCTTCAAACATGTAGGGCCATTGAAAGGGAGGGAAAAGCCTGTCCCAAGTCTTGCTTTGCCCAAGGTGTCCTGCAAGGGGAACGTCGTATGTCAGGGTCAGGGTCAATAGAAAACCCCTGACTTTCTGAGGTATGGCCAGGCTTGGGTTCTCTACTTTCAGAAAATATTAGGCCATCTTCCCAATAAGTCCTATGGGACCCAATGACATTCCCTGCCTCCTCAGCAGCAGCTTGCTGCCTGAGCTGTTCAAGAGAGGGGTAGGTTTTCAGCGCCAGACTACAGCCTGCCCTGGAAGGTCCCCCTGGCCCCAATAACTCTGCAGTGTCAGGCCCAGGTTCCTCTAGGACAGTTCCTTCACAGGGCCTGGGGTCATCTCTGGAGGTTGATTCTCACTGGGAGGAGTATAATTCCTTACCCTTGCAGCTCCTTCTCTTGGGAGCTGGCTGGTCCATTCTTTCAGGATCCAGGGCTCCCTCTGTGCCTAGTCTCTTGGCCTGAGCCCTAGTGACTGCAAAGGTACTGGCTGAAATGCCCATCATCTCTGCATATGTCCTGAACTCCACTTCAGACCAGGCTGAAGTTTCTACATCATTGCCCAGCAGACAGTCCACAGGTAGGTCTGGGGAAACCAAAACTCTATTTAAGCCAGTTACCCTTCCCCAGCTGAGATTAACAACTGCCAGGAATGATCTGTCCTGACATTGCTAGCATTGGTCACTTGGTACACTTGACCAAAAAGGATCTATTCAGGGAACACAAGTTTCTCTGTCACCATAATGACACTAGCTCCTGTGTCCCTGTAAGCTACAGCTTCCTGACCATTGATGCAAGGCTGGTGTCTATACTTGGCCATGTTAGTAGGACTTGCAAGTAAGGTGGCAAGTTCCATGCCACCATCACAAACCAAAACAGCCTGAGTGGGGGTCCTGACTAGACCAGAACCCATTTCATTACCCAAGGTTAACCCTACTAATCCCTTGGGGGCACTATTACTACTTGTGCTAGTGCCATGGTTCTAGCTGCTTTGGGAGCAGTAGTAGTAGTATGGTTGGTACCAGACTGAGAGCAATTGGCATATTTTGCCCTATGGTCCTTTTCCTTACAGAGTTAGCACCAAGGTTTCTTGTTTGAAGAGGTTTTGGACCCACCCTCAGAGGACGTCTTTTGAGGACCTTGTGAAGACTTTCTTGTCTTTACCTTTTCTCCCTACCCTTCTCTTGTGCCGTAGAAGAATCTTGCTTCTTCTGGTCTCTACCACCATGAGATTTCTGCTTCACCCTGGTGCCTTCCTTCCCAATTCTTGGGGAGAGGTCAGATCTGAGTCCACCATGTACTGGTGCAGTTGCTGATTCTGACAGTTATTAAGGACGTGCTCCCTCATCAATAAATTGTTCCATGCCTCATAGTCATGTACATTACTTCCATGAAGCCAGCCTTCCAGAGCCCTAATAGCATTGTCTACAAAATCTACCCAGTCTTGAGTGTGTGCCTTCTGAGTGTCCCTAAACGTAACCCTGCATTGCTCAGTGGTTAAAGCAAATCCATCTATGAAGGCATTCTTCAAGACTGTGTAATGAGCTGCATCTTCCTCCTCAACTGTGAGAAGTTTTTCCCTATCTTTGCTAGCAAAGGAGAGCCACAGGATTGGTACCCACTGTCCCTGAGGGACCTTCTGAAATTTACAGGCCCTCTCTAAAGCAGTGATCGATTTATCAATGTCATCCTCCCTCCGGGTAAGGAGGGACTATCCTGTTCGAGTTTCTAGTGTCAAAGGAGTGTTCCCTAACCCTAGGTTCACAAGTGCTGCCACCATGGGATCCTAATCCCAAATTATTTCTCTCCTTCTGCACTTTCAGTGTCTCCTTATCTCGAGCCAACTGTTCCTTCTTGACTCTGAGCTTGGCTCTCTCAAACTTGAGCAGATGGTAGTCCCTTTCTAAGGAGTCCTCCCTTCTGCTAGAGATGGATGTCCCTATGGAAGTGTGAGACGATGATGAATTCACAGAGGAAGACCTGGATCTCCCCTGAACTCTTTGTAGCCTCCCAGTAGGAATAAATGGGGACCTACCTCTTGAGCCTTTCTCTGTACCTTCTGTGCTATTCCCTGGGTGATTAGAGTTTGCTAGTGAGGGGTCTTCAGACTCTTCCAGGTCGGGCTCAGAATTGGGGTCACTGTGGTGAGACACCCCTGACTCTTCTTCTGGAGCCCCACCACCCATAGCCAAATTGCCCTGCCCTTGTGACCTATCAGGATTCTGGAGGTCATCCTGCCTGAGCAACTCTAATAGCTTCTTTGTGTTAGGGTTGCTACCTCTCTTTAGCGTAAAACAATGCCGGCTTAAATCTCAACCGCTGTACACCAATGTAGGAGGCTGGCTTAGTATATGGTGCACACTTATTCAAGTGGTGTACATTGACTAATTCACCCAACTCTTGTTTATGGTGGTTTTAGTGGTCTTTGATAACCATAGAAAGCTCTCAAAGAGTTAGCTTTCTTGAAGGAGTGCTAAGCAGCTTGTTTTATCATTTTTCTGTTGTGTACGTTAGATGAAAAAAAAACACACAGTGTTTAGCAAAAATAAGTCTGTTTATTACAACACAATATCACTATCACATTAGTATATCTGCTACCCGGAGATATCAACACAATACACAAGAATACTTCAAAGGCAATAAGGTAAGTAGCAGAAAATACAGTGGTCTCTAGGGGGAGACCAAACCAGATACTAAGAAAGTGGAATGCAAACTGCAAAGGAGAGCAGGACTTGGGCCAGATGACCCAGAGGAGTCGGGGACACAAGGAACCACCCAAAGTAAATACCCAGGAACCCCACAGTGGAAACACATCTGCGTGCCCAAGGGAAGTTGCGATTGCAGTTTTGAAGAAACAGGACCCTTCCCAGAGGACCCCGAACAAACCCTTTGGAAGACAGAAAGATAGAGAGCCACCCCACCCGTGAATGCCTCGGGAACCAGGTTACCTACATCAGGGAAGTCGGGTGCATAGGGGTGAATTGACATTGGAACCTGCCGTAGACAACATTGGACGACTTTGAAGAAGATCCCTCTGGAGAAGACTGTGAAGGAGTCCAAGGGTGGATTCTGGAAGTAAACAACCTGCAAGCAGATGGGACAGAGTCTATGCCACTTGGAGGTGACCAGGAGGCATGGAGACACAATGCCCACCGATGTCAGGTGGTTTTGAAGGGTCGACGATTACCTTGTCGTTGAAGCTGTGAGGACCAGGCAACGCTGAGTAAGATCAGGAGCCGGGGACGAGTTGTCCCATGTTGGATGTCTGAGACTAAGTGGTTGGTGTCCAGCTGGGGGCACCAATAAGCCTTGGTAGCGTAACTGGTGTGGAAGATGAAAAAAAAGAGCAATGTTGGGACCAGCAAGGCCAAGGGACTCACAAACAGCAGGTGAGACAGAGCAGACCCCAAGCAAGCAGGGGAGCTCACTGAAGCAAGAGAAGACCCTCAGGGGAACCCACAGGCCAAAGGCGCAGGAGTCGCAAGAGGACCTCGAGCAGCTCACCAAGGATGAAGGCCCACAGTGCAGAGGATGCAGTGAGGATGCTGATCTTGGAGAGAAGAGATGCTGGGGGCTGGAGCTTCTTGTAGCCCAAAGACCCCTGGAGTGCAGAACCAACAAGCCTTGGCAGCGGCAAGTCGACGCGGTACACATGGGGTTGGTCCCAGCGGTTCTGACGAGGGATACTGGCCTCAAAATTGCAAAGAGGACAGAACAGGTCTTGAGGGAGTTGCAGAACCACCACCTGTGTTGCTGAGTCTCGGGAAGTCCATAGGGCGACAGGAGCAGTAGACCGGTCAGCTTCATTGAGATGCCTGCAGATGAAGGGGAGTGACTCCTTCACTCCAAGGGAGATTTCTTTGGATGTCCTTGGTGCACACAGGTCTGTTGAAGAACCTGGAAAAGCTCAGACACAGAGAACCAAGAAGACTTGAAAAACAGCAATACCAGGAGCAGCAGCAGTCTTCCTTGGTGCAGTCTCAGTTCCAGTTGAAGTCCAAGTGCACAGACGATTGAAACATTACGTAGTTTCAGGGTTGAGGCTTGTCCCATGACAAATCAGAGGACCCACCCACAGGGGAGCCCTTAAATATCCTAAGGAAAGGGTTAGGACGACTTGGGGGTCCCTTCCAGAGGAGGAGCTCGACAGAGGGGAGGATGCTCCCATGTCCTTTTTCCAGTTTCTAAACTGGTTCAAAATGGAGTATGCAAGGAGGGCACTGAATGTGCCCATCAAAGCAGTCTGGTGGCGCTGGCAAACGCCTCCCCCCGAGCCCATTACACTAAGTGTGACAGCAAGCCTATTGTTCTACCTTCCCCTGTTCGAGCTTGGCTCAACAACAGGAGAGCAGAATCGTGTACCTGGTCGGCAGCAGCACTAGCTTGCTTGCCGACTCTGAAAGGCTGTCACCGGGTGTACAGGGGGGTCCCCTAAGTAGCCCCCGGTACATGGGATTATACTTCCAACATTAGAATCGGGGTTGGGGTATGATTCCAAACATAACCGGGTTCAGTGCAGCTACTATATAGTTAGACATCTCGTAATGACTGATGTCCACTGTGTCTAAAAAGGTCTGACCGCACTTACAAAGCCTGGAGGTTTGCAGGGGTGTCCTACTCATGCAAGGGCACCCTCACACTTATAACCAAGCACCCTGCCCTCAAGACTGAAGAGCCTGCCGTAGGGGTGACTTAATAGATTTTAAGTGCAGTGACCTCAGATATAAGAAAACTTATATCTACTGTGAGAGGTGCAAGCACCAACTCACACAGGCCACAATTGCAGGCCTGAAGTCGCAGTTTAAGTGGACTCCCATGTGTGGCACAATACATGCTGCAGCCCATGGAAGACCCCTAGTGTGCCTATGCCTTGGGTACCTTAGTACCATACACAAGAGACTTATAAGTGTACACCAGTAGCCAATTGTGGAGGTACGAAAGTACTTATCATGTAAATTTAGGGGAGAAAGCAAAGATGCTGGGGTCCTGGTTAGCATGAGCCCAGCAGACTAGGTTAAAAACACACTGACATCAAGCAAAAAGTGGTTGTAACCATGAAAGCAGATCCTACTTTTCTACAATGAGGATCCCCTGGAAGAGAAGGATCAATTGCTTACATATAATCCTAGTTTTCTTCCAGGGGAATCCTCATCATAGTCATAAGCAGCCCTCCCCCCATCCCGGACAAACTTTTAATACAGTCTCCTACAAATCCTTTGTGCTCTAGATTCCATATCACCATAAAAAAGACCTGACCTAACTGTCACCTGTGAGGCATGATGGGATTCAGGGGGTCCTGTGAGGTCATAAAGGCACAGTGCCAGGTTTTGCTCTATTGTATTTTGACCACAGCCTATGGGCTAAGAATGTCGCATATTACCTTTACCTGTAGGGGATTTACATTATTGTCATAAGCATTGAATAGTCCCACCCATGTGCGGGGACCCGAAACACTTTTTCATTACGTATCTTCTTAAATGTAGATTTCCGCCTTTCTTCAGGAAGGTGTGCAGAGCCACTTAAGAAGGAAACATTTTATGAAGCCTATAGAAATAGGCTACAATGGCCCAATTCTTTAGCTTGTACTTAAAAAAGGGGTCAGAAGGAAGTGTATACATATAATTTCCTAATGTTTTAAGAAAACCTCATAAATCTCTTTCACAAACCCTTCTTCGATAGAGATGAAAGAGAGCAGACAGTGTAGCCCCATAGGCTGTCATTATCCAAGTTAAAAATAGAGAATGTGCCTTTGAGAACCCAGAGACCACCAGTATCCCATCATGCTCAGCAGGTGCAGTTGCTTCAGTTCTTTTTTCTGGCTCCTGCAGACAGGACCCTGGAGTATTGAGCTTGGACAATTTTGGCTTTTTTTCCACAAAATGTTCAAGGAAATCTTGTTGACAACTATTTCACTCTACGTTTTTGGTCTCTCCCTGGCATTTTCAGTTTTTTCCTGACAGAAAATTGAGGTATTTTGACAGGAAAAATTCTTCTCTGTTTGACAAATGCCCAGCCTGTAGGAGAAAAAAAGGCTAAAACAGACCCTCATGATGTTTATATATCAACTTCCTCCTAGAGAGTCGTGTTCCTGAGTCTTGTCACCACTGCAGGAACTTCTCAAGACGCACCATGAAAGACCAGGAGAAAATTTGCCTCCATGGCAGAGAGGAGCAAAGAAGCCAACAGACACTGTCCGAAGGTGGGACCTTAGGGCAAGGATAGGGTCAATCCTCTACCAGGGCTCTGTCATCTGTCTCTATAGGGCATGCCAGATAGAAGACTGCAGAAAAACGCCATCAGTCCCGGTCGAGAGGATTGACGTCGAGGAACAGTATGGCACCTGCCTGTTCGCCATCAATACATGGTTCGACATCGAGGAAGCGCTGTAGATCATCGTTGAAGACAACACCGTTGATGCACAGGATTCATTCGACGCCGAAGAGTCAATCGACTACCAGGCCCCCACAATGGTTGCTGTCCAGATCCAGATCGACGCTGAGGTGCCATTGAACGTCTCAGTCGAGGTATATACTGACGTTGAGGCGCCGCAGGCAATCACAATAGACAACCAGGTCGACGTCGAAGCGTCTAGACCAGTCAACATCGAGAACTCTTTCAACGTCGTCAAGGCTACAGGAGGCTAGGAAAAAGAGGAGACAAATGTATTCGTATTCAGATTCAGAGTATTACAGAACATATTCCCCTTTTTCAAGGGTTGAACCATGTTCTCCTCTACCAGCGCCATTTCTTCCTCCTTCACCTCCTCCTCCGCCACTGCCTCCTCCAACATCTCTAGTGCTTCCTACACTGGCACCAGTCACTCCCTCACCGAGGCCAAGATCTTGGTCCAGATCGTGCCATCATTCAAGCCGCCACCGTCCTAGCCCAAGGCACTCATCTCCATCTTCCAGTTGTTCCGGCCATGGTCACCATTTACTAATGTCTCGGTCTAGACATCATATTATGATACATTTTCCACTTCAACAAGATGATACTCGCCAACACTTTCAGATTCCCCACCTCAACGCATATCACCGGTGGATGATATCACAACATTCCAAGAGGTCTTGAAGAGGGGAGCTGCAAAACTCAATATTGCTATGTCGACTCCAATTCCTATAACATCAGTAATATTTGAGCCACTTTGACACAGGTCAGTATCAAGACCAGTGCTGCACTAGTTCCAGGTGTCCTAGAACCGGCTATGGATCTTTTCCTGACTGCAACCTCGTTTAAACAAGCTCCATCAAGGCTTCAAAAGAAATATCACCCTCCGGAACAAGATCCTGCCTTTCTCCGTACTGACCCATCTCCGGACTTAGTTACTGTTGTAGCCACAAAAAAGCACCATGTCCCTACTCTCACTTCTACAGTGCAACACTGCAGCAATCACAATTAAAGCGCCTGGTGCAACTGTGCTTCTCGTCAAGCATGACAGGGCACTGTGGGAATCCATGCAGCAGTTCGCGGAACATCTCCCCAGAGATAAACCCGACTTCATTAAAATCCTAAATGAAGGATTAATGGTTTCCAAACAAATCATTAGTGCTACAGCAGACTCTTCCCTAATAGCGGCATGTGAGTACTGCCACGGCGTCGTTTTGAGAAGACATTCTTGGCTCCACCTCACATCCCTCAAGCCAGAATCTCAACAGAGGATATTAAATCTCACATTCTCTGGTTCTACCTTTCTTTGGAAGCCACACTGATGATGAGATGGCACGAATGACAGCGGAAATGGAGAGTCTGAAGGCAGACGGCTTAGAGAGACCCAGAGAGCAGAGGAAATCTTTCAGGTCTTACCAACCCCATTACTATTCTCAGAGGGTTTAAACCTCTCAGTGGTATCAGGGGCGCCAACGACAATGCCAACAATTTTATCAGCCATACCAACAGAAGCAGCCTAGCAGAAGATCCAACCAGCAGCCTGCTCAAAGAGGCAAACAACTATCAGAATCAAAACCCTGAAATACCACTTCCCCCTCTTCTGTTACCCACTCTAGTTGGAGTGAAGCATTTAGTGTTATCTGACAGAGTGGTAAACCATAACACAAGATGCCTAGGTTCTGAATATGGTGCAAAATGGATATTGCCTCAGAGTTACCAGTCCTCCACTGTCCATACCTCCGAAACCGTCCACTATTCAAATCCCGTTGTTACAATTGGCAGTTAACATCCTCTTACAAAAGAAGGTGGTGGACACCATTCCATTTATTCCAGACTCTTTCTGGTGAAGAAGAAAGGCAAGAATGATTTCAGACCCATACTTGACCTAAAAATATCCAACAGATGGATTCGTCGAGAAAAGTTCCAGATGCTGGCTTACATCAAATCTATTCCCAATTACACCAGGGGGATTGGCTCTAATCCAACGACCTTCAAAAAGCATGCTTGTATATCTTAATCGCCAGAAAGCATAGAAAGTTCTTGAGGTTCTTAGTGGGGCAGGACCATTATCAGTACCAAGTACTTCCATTTGGCCTGAAATAAGCCGCCAGAACATTTTCCAAGTGCATTTGAGATGTCATCAGTGATGTCACTGACCATGTCATGAATGAAGTAATATGTGACAACATCAGCAGTGGATTGCGGGCGCGCGAGATGTAGTTAGTACAACTAACTATATCGGAGGAATTTCAATGGTTTTGTACGAGTGAAATGTCCCGCTAACTATAACATCCCTAAAACCTATGGTTTTTTCAGTGAATTTCTAAGGTTTTTTTAATGCTAATTCCTAACTATATCAGGCCTGAAACCTATGCTTTTTCAATGCATTTCAAAGGTTTTTTAAATGCGAATTCCTAACTATATAAGGCCTGAAACCTATGTTTCTTTCAGTGAATTTCAAAGGTTTTTGTAAATGACGATTCTTTTTTTTTTTTTTTTTTTTTTTTTTTTTTTTGAAAAAGTTTTATTAAGCAATAATTCGGTTACAAGTACGGGCCTACAACCACCCGGGCCGGCCGCTAGGTACAGAAGGAAATCTACACTTATCAAGGCTACAATCAGTTCCCAGGGCACTGCCCTGCAGTGGCTCCAGATAGTGCTCGAGAAACAGGAAGCGTAAGTCCAACAATCACAAAAACAAAAAAAAATAACAAACAATACACAACATAAGGCGAGTTATGAGGGAAACCAGTGCGGGTCAGGCTCCCCCCGGGAAACTCCAGTCAGGACAATTGAGCAAACCGCTAAAGAGAGGAGTACCGGGAGGCCGGGGACGGAGGGGGGGGGGGGGGAGGGGGTCAAGGAAGATGAACGTCCATATGTAGTTGTTCCAAAAGGCGCCAGGAGCCATCAAGGGTCAGGGGGACATGGCGATATCAGTATCTACCAGGGGGGGCGTACAGATGCCTCCGCGATACGCGTTCCATTGCCCCCAAACTCTACCCCATGCCCCCGGCTTGCCACGGGCCACATACACAGTCTTCTCCCTAAACATACACCAGTCCATATTCTCCTTCCATACTGACACGGTGGGCGGCCGTTGAGCGCCCCAAAGTTGCGCTATGTCCCTCTTGGCAATCATGTTCCCTAGGGCCGCCCACCGAGTCTGAGCCGCGCTGTAGTCATTGGGCTCCCACACATTCAGGACACAGCGACGCACCTCCGGCAGCAGCACGACCCCGGTGACCTGTCCCATAACCGTGTGGACCCGGCGCCAGTAGTCCGCCACCTCGCGGCACTCCCAAAGGATATGAAGAAAGGTGGCGCTGAGCCCACAGCCTCGCTTACAGAGCCCGTCGCCGGAGAATCCCATCGAGACCAAGCGCGGACCCGTCACATACACCCGGTGGAGAATCTTGAGCTGTACCAACCGGAGACGAGCCGGAATGGCAACCTCCCTGGGGGACGACAGTGCAGACTGCCAATCTTCGTCGTCCAATTCCACCCCATCCCCAGTCCAAGCCTCCCGAAGGCGCACAAAAAGGTCCGCCCGGTGATTAATTAATTTTTTATAAATTAAAGAAATAGTACTATCGGGGACATGTCCGTCAAGTATACGGTCCTTGAGGGGCGAGGAAACAGGGATCTTGGTCCCCTCCCCGAAGACCGAGAGCAGGGCGTGTCGAACCTGGGCGTAGCGGAAGAACTCCCTGTCGGTCAGCTCGTATTCGGCCTGGAGCACCGCGAAAGTCTTTACCGCGCCCTTATGCCACAGGTCTCCCACTTTGCTGATACCAATCGTGTCCCACTGGTCAAACCCCTTCGTGGTCCACAAGCTGCCCAGGCGGTCGGAGGCAAACAAGGGAGTAGCACATGTTAATCGCTCACTCCAGCCCATGGCCGCAGTGGCAGCCCTCCAGGTCCGCACCGCAATCTTAGTAGGACCCGTAAGGGTCCGGCCAGCCAGGCGGGAATAAAGTGCCCTGTTGTAGTTCCCGCCGGGAAGCAGGAACTTGTCCATCTCATACGCCGGATTCAAGCCGGGCGCATACGTGGCGTGGTTAATGGCAGATAGCTGCGAGGCCCAATAGTACCTGCGAATGTCAGGAAGCGCGATGCCCCCGTCATACCAGGGGAGAGTGAGCTTGGCAAGAGCAATACGCGCCCGCCCGTCCCACACCAGTCTCCTCTGCAGGCTCTCCACCTCCCGAAAGTAGGCCACTGGGATAACATCGAAGGAGTTCTGGAGTGCATAGAGGAACCTGGGAAGGGACATCATTTTAAACAGCGCGGCCCGACCCAGCGGGGACAGGGGGAGCCTGCACCACCGGGCCGTGTCCTCCCGCAGCCGCCGAAGTGGACGCAGGAGATTCTGCTCATAGCGAGCCACCGGGTCCAGCGAAACGTATATCCCCAGGTACTTAAAGCCGCTCAGAGATATCTGAATCGGGAGCCGAGGCGGCAGGAGAGGAGGACCACCAGAGATAGGATAAACGCAGGATTTAGACCAATTGATCGTGAGACCCGAATTGTTCCCAAAGGAGGTCAGAACGTCAAAGAGGACGTTGAGTGACTGCCGCGGTGAGGTGAGATACAGGAGAATGTCGTCCGCATACAGCGAGACCCGATCTTCGAAGCCCGGGCCCCACCGGATCCCTCTAAGCGAGGGCTCCCAACGGAGCCAGGCAGCGAGCGGCTCCAGGGCGAGAGCAAAAAGCAACGGGGACAACGGGCACCCCTGCCTCGTGCCCCTGCCGAGGGCAAAGGGCCGAGAGACCCGCCCATTCACCACCACTTGAGCCATGGGTCCCGTGTAAAGGAGCCTCACCCAGCCAATAAATCCCTCTCCAAAGCCGAATTTATCCAAGACGGCCCAGAGGAATGGCCACTCAATAGTATCAAAGGCCATCGTGGCATCCAAAGAAACCAGCACGGCCGGTTCGGAGAGGAACTCCGCCCTGGCAAGGGCACCGTGAAGACGCCGCAAGTTAAGAGCGGTGTTGCGGTGCGGGATAAAGCCGCATTGGTCCGGATGAATAAGGTCGCACACGACACTCAACAATCGATTGGCCAGGACTTTCGCCAGGATTTTGGGCTCCGCATTGAGCAGTGAAATGGGCCGGTAAGAAGTACAGCGGTCTCGCGGCTTGCCCTCCTTGGGGATAACGACTATAGTGGCCAAGCGCTGGTCGGCCGGAAGGGAACCCGCCGCGAGAGAGTCGCGGAACATGCGGCTGAGGAAGGGCGCAAGCTTATCAGGACGCAATTTGTATAGTTCAATGGGCAGACCGTTAGGACCCATAGCCTTGCCCGAGCGAAGGGAACGGATCGCGGTCGCTATTTCATCCGACGACAAGGGAGCGTCCAGCCGCTCCCGGTCCTCAACGGACAGGCCGGGCAGAGCAATATCTCTCAGTAGGAGGCGAGAGTCATCCTCATCCCTGTCAGTCACCGGGGAGTACACCGCCCGGAGGTGGTCAGCGAAACATTCCACAATCTCATCCGGCTCAGTCACACACACACCGTCAGCAGCACGCAACTCGGGGACCACACGATTCACTCTCTCCTTTTTGTCCAGCCACGCGATCAACTTTCCCGCCTTGTCCCCCGCGTCATACAATAGGCCCTGCTGCTCCCTATACATAGTTTTGGCCGCGTCAGTGACCAGGGACCTATATTCGAACTGTTTCAGGCTAAGGGCATGTAGCCCGTCCGGAGTAACATTCGCCTCCAGGGCCGACTCCAACCCCGAGATGTCAGTCTCCAGCTTCACCACCGCCTCACTCCTAACCTTCTTGGCCACCACTATCTGGGCGAGGGCGTGTCCGCGTATCACAGTTTTAAAGGCTTCCCAAAGGGACAACGCAGACGACACCGACCCCTCGTTTTCACTGAAGTATTGGTCCATGGCCCTAACCAGGCTGTCACGAGTCGCAGGGTCCCGCAGGTACCAAGGGTTAATAGGAGCTATCCGCCCTGCAGACCGCGACCCGGTGTCAAAGAGAAGCCACAGCGGAGAATGGTCGGAGATACCACGCGCCAAGTGTCTGACCTCTCGAATCCGACCAGTCTGCGCCGCGGGCATAAGGAAGTAGTCCAGCCTAGAGAGACTCCCATGCGCCCCCGAATGAAAGGTGAACTGACACTGGGTCGGATGCATTAGTCTCCATCTATCCACCAAGCCGAAGGTCTCCAACATCCCACCCAGCCATGACTGGGCAGCGGGGAGGGTCCTCGGTGGGTGACGATCCAGTTCACCCGAAACCACAGAGTTAAAGTCCCCGCCCATGAGCAGGAGGCCGTCCGGAAGGTCAAGCAGCATTCGACCCAAGTCAGTAAAGGTGGAGTTCTGGAGACCCGGGGGGACGTAGACTGAAACCAGGGCAAGGGGCTGCCCCTCCCACCTCCCAAGCAAACACACATAGCGCCCTCTGTCATCCGAGACTATCCTCGTGATCTCCACCGGAAGGGAGGTTCGCAGGAGAATGCCCACCCCCCTGGAGCCCGTTGTGAAACCAGAATGGGCTACGAGGCGGTATCCCCCCCTGTTCATCGCATGGCAGACATTGCCGACCAAGTGCGTCTCCTGGAGAAACACCACATCAGGAGTCACACGACGCAAATATTGCAGTACAACACCCCGCTTAATACGATCCCCCAACCCATTGACGTTCCATGACATAAGCCTCAACCCGTCTCCCCCCATCCCCTCCAATAGATCAAGAGGCCCCCAGCCCGCAGCACGGTTTCCAAATATGGACAAAAATCAATACCTCGCCCTGTAAACAAAAAACACACAACAAAACAACCCCCCTTCCCCCCCAACCCCACCCCAAGTCCAACTCCCCCCACCCTGCACCCCTGCGGGCCAATGACCCCCCCAACTTGCAGTGTGCCTGTCGCCCCCCTAACCCCATTCTACAAAAAGACCCCGGAGGAGGAAAGGGACCCGAACCCGCCCGCGCCCCTCACGGGTCCTGGTAAAACACAGTATGCAAAAGAAGTAAGACCCAACTGTACAGTACAAAACCGCAAAAGCAAGGACCAGATGTCAGTCTAAGGGGACCCGTCACCTGCGGTGCCCCCAGAGGGCCCGGGCCGGCCACCCCCGTCCGGCAGCGAGTCCAGCCAGTCACTTGCGGCAACAGGAGAGTCAAAAAAGGCTGTCCGCTCTCCATGCTCCACTCGGAGTTTCGCCGGGTAGATCATCGAATACTTCAGGCCCAGCTCGCGGAGACGGCGCTTCACCCCTTGGAATCCCATCCGCTGTTTCTGGACCAGTTGCGTGAAGTCCGGATAAAAATTGATAGTCGAGTTCTCGTAGCGGACCGGGCCACGGGTCCGTGAAGCCTGCAGAATAGCGTCGCGGTCCCTGTAGTGGAACAGTTTAGCCACAATAGGCCTCGGGGGGGCCCCCGGCCGCGGCCGGCCGCCCGGAACTCGATGGGCCCGCTCCACGGCGAAGAATTTACTTAGGCCAGCCGGGGACAGCTGTTGCAGGATAAGTTCCTCGACCACGAGGTCCACCGGGCGGCCGTCTGAGGACTCCGGTACACCAATGATGCGGATGTTGTTGCGTCGGGCCCGTCCCTCGAAGTCCTCAAGCCGCCGGGCCATATGGTCGTTGACCACTCTAATGTCCCCAAGCGCGGCCCGCAGATCCGACACCTCCGCACCCAGGGTGGAGGTCCGTGTATCAAGGGCCTGGACCTTCTCGTTGGTTTTGGAGAGGTCGGCCCGAATCAGGGTGACATCGATTGCGACTGTGTCGATCTTACGGGCCAGGGCCTCATATTGCGTCGCGATGGTTTCCCTGATGCCCTCGATGGCGCCCATAATGTCCTGCAGGGAAAGTTCCGCAGAGACGGTCGTGCCTCCCCCCGCAGCAGCCGGGGAGAGGCCAGTAGCGCCAGGGGGCCCCCTGCCCTGGGTGTAGCGGTCCATGTTGTTGCTCTGGACCGCTCCCCCGCGCAGAGAAGCCTTGGTCTTGCGCCCCTCCGGACCCCCTTTGCCCGCCATGCGAGCGCAGTCTCTCAATGGGACCTCCGATCAAAAGGTGTGCGGGTGCCAGCAAAAGGACCACAAACTGCCGATGTGGGGGTCGGAGGCGTCAGGCCCACCAGTAGCAGATGGAAGCAAGCCTCGGGCAGAGGCCCAGGAGGCACCTCGCCACCTTGAGCACGCACGCCAGCCGATCTCCTGAAGGCCAAAATCGAAACCGAAAGCGCTGACTCGGCAACTGGCACCGCGCTGAGGCCGCTGTTGTTCAATTGCAGCCCGGCCCCACGGGTCACCTTCACCCCGGCCACCTCCGCCGGGTGGGTCCCAAAAGTTCCGACGACGACAACTCAGGATTCCCAGGTCCAATTAGAGTTTTAAAAAGAGATATATGATCAGCTGGTCTTCATCTCCCAGATTCCATAAACCAAATCAGGATAATCTCAGGATATATTCCGAGGAGCAGAAAGGGTCCGGGGAGCCCTGTGCTCACGCGACCATCTTAGATGCGCGCTAGGCTCCTCCTCCTCAATGACGATTCTTAATGTATTAATTGTTATACTGATTTTTTTGATACTGATTTACTACATTTTTAAAACTATTTATTTTTAGATATTTTATTTTTTTAATTACTTTATAATTACATTATACATTACAATACAAAATATACTTTCTCAGAATGAATTACTTTAGTTTAAATACTTTGCAAATAGGTAATAGACTTTTAAGTACAGTAGTTACAGTTGCAATGGGTAACACAATTTCAAACAATGCAACATTGAGCTCAATGTGAATTTCTAGTCAAATGCAATTAGTTACTTTATGGATTACTTTTCTAACCACAACACTGGATCCTAGATTCAGTCCTTGGACATCTCCTGTAAACAGTTGAGTAAAAGCGTTTTGGTTACAGTAGTGATTTTTAAGGAATATTATTGTATTTTAAAAGGTGACACTTAGAAAATTTTTCACATAGAATCACCAATGTTATCCTATGGCAGAAAATTCGCTTAGCAGGTAAGTAGTGTTATCGTTTCTTTTTCTCACTCAGTGGTGGATCCTGGATCCAGCACTGGTGCATCTCCTGTAAACAGTTAACCCCTTCAGCGCTGGGCGAATTCCGCCGCGGTGCTGAAGGGTTCGAGCGCGGGCGGGACCATGACGGAACGGTTCCGTCATGAGCACAGCTCAACCGTGGCTCATGACGGAACCGTTCCGTCATGAGCATGGAAGGGGTTAAAAGAATGTGTTTAAGTCATGCAGACGATTTTTTAGGAATATTTTTAGTTTGTGAAAATAGACACTTTTCTGCTGAAAACCACACAATGGATTCCTATTGAAGGAAATACAAGTTACTGGTAAGTACGCTTAGAATTACTTTTCAGGGTCAGTGCTGGTCTAAAAGATGCAGCACTGGGTTCTCTCCTGATAACAGGTGAGTAAATCAGAATTCGTAGTTCAGCTGATTTTAGAGGAATATTTGCACAATGGTGAAGGAAGGGGGCGGGGCCTGAGGTGACGTGTGCAAACACCCCCTGTGGCGCGTTTTAAGTTGGGGAATTAATTCCTCTTCAATCCTGAGGTCCCCTGGGGGTCAACTAGTCCACCAGGTACCTGCAGTATGCGCCAGGGAGCTGCGTTGCAGAGAGGTGTTCAGAAGCCAGGCCCCTTTTTACAACACTGCAACGCAGCTCCGTGGTGCTTACTGGAGGTACCTGGTAGGCTAGTTGGCCCCCAGGGGACCTCAGGATTGAAGATGAATTAATTCCCCAACTTAAAACGCGCCACAGGGCATGTTTGCACACATATCACCTCAGGCCCCGCCTCCTACCTTCACCACTGTGCAAACGCACCCCGTGGTGCGTTTTAATTTGGGGGATTAAGTCCCTTTGAATCCTGAGGGTCCCTGGGGTCCAACTAGCCCACCAGGTACCTCCAGTAAGCACCACAAGGCTGCGTTGCAGAGAGGTGTAAAAAGGGGCGTGGCCTGGAGCACCTCTCTGCAACGCAGCCCTGTGGCGCTTACTGAAGGTACCTGGTGGGCTAGTTGGCCCCCAGGAAGCCCCAGTATTGAAGGGGAATCAATTCCCCAATTTAAAACGCGCCACAGGGTGTATTTGCAGAGTGTGTTTGTGAGGGGGCGGGGCCTAGGGACGATCGCATGCCTTTTGTTTTTTAATTTTTTTTAGAAAGGGGGGCTGTGTGACCCCCCTTCCTTTTACTTTTTTTGGGCCCTGGTGACCCCATCCCCCAGGGCCTGACCCCCAAATGTTATTTAAATCATTTTTGGGCGGGAAGGGGGCTGCGTGGCCCCCCTCCCGTGGCCACTTCAAGGCCCCAGGGACCCCATCCCCCGGGGCTGGCCATTTAATTTTTTTATTTTTGATGTTAATGGGGGAGGGGGGCCGCGTGGTCCCCTCCCGGGCCACTTGTAGCCCCGGGGACCCCATCCCCCGGGGCTGGCCCTCACCGTTGGGGACCGTGGGGGGGTCCCCAATCTCCGCACGGTCCCGCCAGCTACCCGCCTCCTGCGGGAGCCGGCATTGCTTTTCCACATGGGGAGCAGCTAACATGCTGCTCCCCATATGGAAAAGCAATCTGCTCTGCCTCATTGAAGCGAGAGCAGGTTTCCCTGCTCTCGCTTCACTGAAGCAAAGCAGTTTGCAATGACAGGGTGGGAGCCGCGAGGCTCCCGCTCTGCCATTGCAAACAGCAGTGTCCCTGAGGTGGGCACCCCGGGACACTGCAGGAGCCGGGCCTGGGGGGTGGCGGTCCCCAGGGCCTGTACAAGGCTCCAGGAGGGGGGCCGCACGGCCCCCTCCAACATTTGTAAAAAGCCCCTCAGAGCCCCCCTACACCTAATTTGAAATAGCCCTGGGGGTGGCAGTCCCCGGGGCTGGGGGGGCCTGAGAGCCCCCCAACCCCATTTGAATAAGTCCCGGGGGTGGCGGTCCCCGCGGCTGGGGGTCCCCGGGGGCCCCTCTGTGCCCCCCTTTACATTAAATTAATTGCCCCCGGGATTTGCCCCCCCCTCCCCCGAGGACTAGATAACAAACCAGCGCGGGAGCCTGAGCCTAATATTATTATTTTTTATCGGCAGGATGCGCGCATCTTCCCGTTTTTAAACACAATTATAATTTTTTTCTTTTTTGGCCTTGGGGGTCCTTGTGGGACCCCTGAGCAGGCCTAGGGGGTCAGTGTGTTTCTACCCTGCCCCCTTTTCGCGTTTTGCAACGTTTTTTGGGGGGTTTCTTGTGCCTCGGTTCTACCGAGGCACAATATGGCTAACAACTCTTCCTGATTCAGAGTCTTGGCAGACAATTAAAATACAGCTCGTGCACGGCAGGGTGCGCTTAGGCTGCGCTTAGGGTACACGGACCCTCCGGGGCCATAGATATATATGTACTTTTAACTGTCATTTTCTCTGGAACTACTGAACGGATTTACACCATTTAAGCAAAAGGCACAAGTCTGAACTAAGGACTACCTCTTTGCCAAATTTGCTGTAATTCCGTTCAGCAGTTCGGGCTATAGCTACGGCTAAAGCTCCTATGGGAAATTGCATGGGGAAAACGTGTTTTGGGACCCCCCCTTTTTTCTCGGCCCCCGCTTGACGAATCACCGTGAAACTTTCAGGATAGGAGCGGACCGGAGCTGGCCAAAAGTTTTGAAACTTTCTCAAAGATTCATCAATCGGCGCCAAAGTTATTCCAAATAGAATGTTGCGGATTTCCTATGGAAAATAGGTCCTAACTATATCTACCTACTGGCGACCGCCAGTATGTAATATATATATATATATATATATATATATATATATATATATTTTATAGGGAACAGTGGATACCTACCACAAAATGAACTGTACAGTTTGCCCATGCGGAGGCTCAATATGTAAATTCTATAAGAGTCATCAAGACAGGAAATTTGGAATTTAACTCCTGAGGAACACTATCGGATGTTAAAAGTCCCGCAATATGGAGGTGAAATGACATTTTCTTACGATTAACCAATCTCCTTTGCCCTTTCAACTACTGAGCCCAATGAAAATGCAGTCATCAGTTTAAATGCACCATTGCGTCAGTGCTGTTTAGTTTATACGCAAGCAAGAGGAAGGCGGAATGCCGAAACGCGTCCTTGCCATTAAAATGAATTTGAAGCGGCCCGTGAGTGCAGCGTGTTTCTGTGAAACAGGAGCGTTTATCTTCAAGTGGACCCACCACCATGTTCGTGTACACCCGTCATTGAGAATGCAGCAGTCGCCTTATGGTGGACACAGAGCTGAGTATACAATATACAGGCGCCTTGCACCACCAGGAAGGTATTTTTTGGCACCTTCACCGACGCATGTCGACAGTCATCCATACTGTTGGAGACACGGCCATTCGACCGGCTCCTGCGTTGTGTGCTGAGAAGCCTCGTGGTCGACGAGGGCCCTCCCCCCCCCCCCAAAGGCAGTCATCAAAACAGCAAAATGAGACATTTTAGACAAGATGTTATCGAACTGACAGGAAGAAAAGGGAACCGTGGATACCTACCATAAAACTAACTGTACACTCGGGAAGTTTGCCCATGTGGAGGCTCAATATGTAAATTCTATAAGAGTCATCAAGACAGGAAATTTGGAATTTAACTCCTGAGGAACACTATCGGATGTTAAAAGTCCCGCAATATGGAGGTGAAATGACATTTGCTTACGATTAACCAATCTCCTTTGCCCTTTCAACTACTGCGCCCAATGAAAATGCAGTTATCAGTTTAAATGCACCATTGCGTCAGTGCTGTTTATTTTATTTTATACGCAAGCAAGAAGAAGGCGGAATGCCGAAACGCGTCCTTGCCATTAAAATGTATTTGAAGGGGCCCGTGAGTACAGCGTGTTTCTATGAAACAGGAGCGTTTATATTTATATGTATATATATATATATATATATATATATATATATATATATATATATATTTATATATATATTCCGCGCCAGTTTTCCCCCCCTGTCCCTGCACTCACGAGCGGGTGCTCTACACGCGAGGGTGAAGACGTAAACTCACATTAACGCTTCAAGGTAACAAATACCAGCACTCATGGGAGCAGTTTAACACAGATTTTAATAGGACACAAGTACGCACAGACGCGTTTCGGCAACCGCGTTTCTCAATGATGGTGGGCGCCGTAAGACGACATCTACAAATATCAAACAATTCATTAGTTGTTTGCACAATTCATCAACATCAATGAAGGACTCAATAAATAACTTATCCACCAGATTATTGTCGGGTGACCATCTTATAGCATGCATTCAAATCGCATTGTATCACCATTCCTATAGTATTGTATATACTAGGGTCAATCATTATGCTGCCCTGAGCAAAGCCCTGTGTGGCCAAAATGTGTCCGTGTGACAGACTGGTTCTGTTTGCAAAATAAAATACCTGAAGTTAAGGATTCCTGAGGGCAGCGTACTTTTGTTGTAAAATTGATTCAGGCCATTGGTTCAGCCTCACGCCTGCACCCGCTGCTGAGTGCTCCGGCTACAAACCACATTGTTTATCGAGATATATATATATATATAATATATAGGCAGCACCATACACCCCACTAAACACAGGATTCTAGAACATGCTAGGGCCATCAAAGGAAATAATATAACTTATCCTGTAGCCAGGCATTTTGCCCGTTTCCATCAGAGTAATAGAAATCTACTGAAATTCTATTGTCTTGACCATGTTCCAATACATGAACGTGGAGGAAATAGAGAACTCAAATTACGGAGACTAGAATCCAGGTTCATAGTTGATCTACAGACAAGGGCTCCATTTGGCCTTAACACTGAAGAAGAGTTAGCCATACATCTAGGCTAGAGTCTGTGGGGCACTGTGAGAAATGTACTGTACAACTAACCTCAACAGTTATTCAGTCTTTTCAATTTGTTTCTGTGACACTGTGAATATTGCACTGCTGTTATTTTGGTTCCGATAATCAGGAAATATGCGTTATGGCCCAGCTAGTGTATATTAATTCATAGTATTTATTGATATGGACTAGACATTACTGCTGCCATATAGGATTAGATTGAGGCAATTATTCAGTTAATCTTGGTTTTGATTTGTAAATATGATGTTAACAACTGAATTGAGATGCAGAGAATTATTGAATGAATCATTTGGTTCACAAATGCAATTCAATACAAATTCTTCACCAATGAGAAACGACTAATAATGTGTATATTTTTCAATACAATTTGCAGAAATTTTGCATTTACAATTTAGTGCTATCCAGGGCGAGATATTGATTTATGAATGTTGGTTGAATACTGAACAAATTATTTGATTCATAAATGCAATCCAACGTAGATTCTAGACCGTCTATAATTGGTTAATAATGATTGTGATACCTAATGAGATCTACATTTATACTGCAATTGCGATCTAATGCTCATCCAGGGCGATATATTTATTGTTATATAATTTGTGATTTCCTTCTTAAGCATTGAAGGATAATTAATTGTGGAATGAAAACATTCAGTTGAATCATTTATTTGAATGGGGAACTGATACCATTCAAAGATGGCCACCACAGATTGTATGTATAGTCCATCCTTGATGTTGATTGTTATTTTTACCCCGGAAGTACTCTCTACATGATTATGTAAAAGTATGGCGGTACCTCCGTCTTTGTTAACAGTTGGAAAAAGTCGCGAAGCCGAAATGCGTCCTGTTTAATTTTACCCGGTAAATAAAATACCGAGTATTCCCCCTCATTGGAGTACAGTCTCTTCACTTGTCTGACGAGTGGGGTTTTGATATATATATATCCAGATCACCGCACGGTATTGTGCATGCACGCTCCTTATGTACAATAAAGCACAAGTCCAAATGTGCTTGTGAAAAGTTTTTATTTCTCTGTACCAAGCCGGAAACCCAACGCGTTTCGGCGCGAACGCCATGATCACGGGTAATTTCATTATTTTTGTTCAATACATATATACACATCTAATCACGTACAACGTGCAAAAAATAAAAAGCATAAAGAGTGGACAACACAGTAAAACCATAGTGTTACAAGATTCTAAATGTCGGCCATTTTGTAATAGGTAGTACCGCAAACGTCACAAGCTGTTTGAATTATTTTCCAACACATTTTTCTTGAATAACAGAAAAGGTCGGCAAAGTCACCGTTTTACACTCAATTCTCATTAGTAAGAACTTATTTATATACTTTATGATGATTTTGATAAAATTCTATAATCTCCGTTAATTTATCTCTTCTTCGTTCCAACACAGTTATACTCGTCCTGAAATTAACACGGATTGACCAACCTTATATGTATCGTAAACAGCAAATAATCAATTCCTAAATACGGCAAATACGTTAACCGCTCATATGCTCCTATTCCATACATTTCTTCCCTCGATATTATTCTGCAATAACAGTTTCTAAAGAACTGATATCCTATGTTGGCAGAAATGAGACAATTCAATTTACACATCTTTCTAATACTCCATTATTTAAAATGCTCAAATATTCAGCAAAAATTAAGTAATTTAATCATATGGGTAATAGTCTAAACATGTGAGTAATACCCTAACAATTAATTTCACTTGGTTCAAACTTCAACAACGACATTGTGAGATCTCTTTCCCGATATAACTCTCACATTTCATACTCCAATATTTATATCATTTTTATATAACTTATATAGATCAATCCCAAGTGGGATGGTAAATTCAATTTCATTGTAGAGTATTCCCACATTCTCGCCCCAGTGAGCATCAATATTTCTACATAACATGTGTTACATCAATCAAAACAGCAAGAAAGATGGATTAAATCTTCAAAATATTCTTGCATCAGTATTGTCTCACCACCTAAAAAAGGGGGAACAGATTAAATATCATGGCTCGATCATAAATCCCAATGTTACACAAAATAACCAAACCAGTGTGATGGTGACATCATAAACGTGAAAGTGCAAGTTAAAATCATCCTGTAAAATAAAATATTCGGATAAAGACTGCACCAGGCATTACAACTTCAGAATACCTCTGGAAACCATCAGGAAGGAATACCCTGAAGCTGTTAACAATATTGATTTGAGAAAATATAGAAAAAATATAGAATTAATGGAATCACTGAAAATAGTCCCCCTCAGTCACCCAAACACCAGGACAGCTCTTCTTCAGAGTTGAGGCCACCCAGAATTTTAGTATCTAGCTCCAAAATGTAATTAGATTCTAACTGGCGCAACCTAAGAATCCTATCACCACCTCTGATATTCGGGGGGACCTGATCAATAATATTAAAGCGCAGCAAATTGCGGTTACTTTTATGGAATTCCTCAAAGTGCCACGCCACCGGAGACAACTTATCTTTGTTTTGTATCACCAGCATATGTTCTAAAATACGCTTCTTCGCAGGAAACATCGTACTGCCCACATACCTCTTAGAACATGGACAGTTTAGAACATATACACAGTAGTCAGAGAGACAAGTCAGACGATTTTCTAATATTCTCTATGAGTCTGTTATTGGATAAAAGACCTTCTTTACATTGGAACTAAATGTGCATGCTTTACAAGACATGCAACTAAAAAAGCCTTAGATATCTGTGTTTGTGGGTTTCATAAGTGAGACTTCATTTATGCATAGCCTGTCTTTTAAGGAGTTCGTCTTTCTAAATGAAATGTTTAGAGAATCTTTCAACACCCCTTCCAAAGTAGGTTCAGTTTTTTGGATTCCCCAGTGTTTCCTCAAGCATTTTCACAGATCTGGTGAGCTCGAGTTGTAAGTTGTTACATACCTGATTATGTTTTCATCTTCCTGACTAACATTCTCCTTGGGAGCTAGCAACTCGTCCCGTTTGAGATTAGCGGCTTTGGCGCATGCAGACTTAATAGATTTAGTATTGTAGCCCCTATTTAAGAATCTGACAGTCATACATTGACACTCTTTCTCAAAGTCACTATCTGAACTGCAGTTCCTCCGAGCCCGGAGGAACTCTCCATATGGAATACTCTGAATCAACACCTTCGAATGCCCACTCTCTGCATGTAAGAGGGTCTTTCCTGCAGTTTTTTTTTACGGAAGAGTCTACATGTTAATTGATCAATCACCACTTCTACTTGTAAGTCCAGAAATGTAATGCTGGTGTCACTCATATTGCCTTCAAATCTCAGATTAACCTCATTCATATTAAGAAATGAGACAAAATCCCTCGCTTGTTCTTGACTACCATGCCAGATAATAAAAAGGTCGTCAATATAACTTAGCCAGATTTGGATACGGTCGTTATATTGACTATAGGCCTTGGGCACCTGCTGCTTCCACCCCCCCATAAAGTGGTTAGCATAACTGGGAGCAAAGCAGGTGCCCATGGCAGTCCTCTGTTTTTGTTTGAAAAAGGTTTCATTGAAAATAAAAAAAATATTTGCAAGACAAAATTTGATCATCAGCAATATCATGTCATGGTGTTGCAAAAAAGAAATAGAACAGGATTTAAAAAAATGTTGATAGAGGTGTACAGGCTGCAGACATCCAAAGTTATCAATAAAAAACCTTCTTGCCAAACTACATCCTTGATTCTGTTTAAAAAATCTTTGCGATCCTTTAAGTAACAGGGCAAGCTCTCTACATACGGTCGCAAAAAATAATCAATGTATTTGGAGGTTTTTTACAATAAAGAACCCATCGAGAACACAGTAGGTCTCCCTGGTGGCCTCAATGGGTCTTTATGCAGTTTAGGTAGTAAGTACAAAATAGCTATTTTTGGGGAGCGATTCAAAAGAAAAGAATACTCATCCCATTCCAAAATTCCCTGCGTGTGCCACACTTTAAGCATGTCATGATATGATATTGGCGTTCTCAACCACATTCTTCCTCATAACATTCCTGATTCTCTAGTTGTCGTGTGCCTTTTTGTAAATAATCTTCCACATTCAACACAACATTACCCCTCCTTGTCTGATTGGCGGATAACTATACTGCGAGCTGACTGCAGGGATTTGATAGCCATTATTTCTTGCCTATTCAGGTTGTCATGATGACAGTGTCTTTTTCTAGCTATTGCTTTCAGATCATTGATCACCAAAGCTTCAAAAATATCAATACCACATGGGGGAAGTGCAGGGTTGCCCGTACCACCTATTACAAAATGGCCGACATTTAGAATCTTGTAACAATGGTTTAACTGTGTTGTCCACTCTTTATCTTTTTTATTTTTTGCACGTTGTATGTGATTAAATGTGTATAGATGTATTGAACAAAAATAATGACATTAACCGTGATCAAGGCGTTCGCGCTGAAACGCGTTGGGTTTCCGGCGTGGTATCGAGAAATAAAAACTTTCCCAAGCACATTTGGACTTGTGCTTTATTGTACGGAAGGAGTGTGCGTGCACAATACTGTGCAGTGATCTGGATTCAAACAGGGCTGCCTGGCTCGGACCCTGGCGTGCACCGCTGCGATTGTGTCCCGGCGAAATTCGAGGAGGTGGAAAGGCAATATATATATATATATATATATCAAACAAAGTTACCCTTTCCGGTGAGTTGCACTCGCTGGTTGGAATAACGCTGTTCTCTCACAAGCAACCCAGGCTCAGACACCCCTTTGCTGTAGTAGTGCCAACGCGTTTCGGGCTTGGCGCCCTTCGTCCTGGCCAATCTTTCAAAGAATGGCAAGCTATGACCACAAGAATGTTCCCTTGTTTATTTCCAAACTCCACACAGGTGAGTAAAGATCGCAATGATTGCTGCAAAGTATCATGGGTCTTGTAGTCTAATTTTCATATATATATATATATATAAATGTAAATTCGTCTCTAATGCTGCTGCCTTGGTTAGACGAAAGAACGGACCCAAAACTTCGGTGCCAATCACTGAGATTTATTTCATATTACTCTGTACCAGTCCGCCATGACGCGTTTCAGCCCCCACTCGGGCCTTGATCACATGACCAAATTCGAGGAGGTGGAAAGGCAATATATATATATATATATATATATCAAGTCAATTCAGGATATCCATTCGAGAAAAGGCCAAACGAGTAATCTTAGCTTTGACTTATTTTAATGACAGCTTGCCAGCAGGCTCCCCATCCGAAGTGCAAATCAATGAATAAAACGCCAGACGCGTTTCGGGAGAAAAATTCCCTTCTTCAGCGGCGTTGGTTTTCGAAAGCAAGGAAGCGCCTTTGATTGCGCATTGTGATTAAATAGTTCCTGCCCAGATGGGCGTGGCCATCACTATGGCCTTCTGGAGTCTGTAGTGCGCAAATCGTCATCCCCAGTGGGTGCGCTGTCATTACTTGCAAATAACACCAATATTAACATCCAAGTGGGTTGAAGTGCAACCAAGGCGGATGCCTGCCCCGCTTTGCAGCTGTCAATGAAAGCGTTACTGGAGCCCCCCTGTAGAGCGCCAGATCGTTCGTCCCGTGGCTGAAACCTCCTGGTGTCAGCTTGGACCCGCTGCAGCGGTGAGCCTTTTCTCACGACCGGGCCGGCCGTAAAACATCATGTCAATTCAGGATACCCATTCGAGAAAAGGCCACATGAGTAATCTTAGCTTTGACTTATTTTAATGACAGCTTGCCAGCAGGCTCTCCTAATATATACATGCTCCGGGGTCCCCTGACGAGGAGCCAAACTATTCTTTACTTATGACTATGATATGTATTCCCCTGGAAGAGAACTAGGATTTATTGTTCTGGAACGTTCAGGCGGTCATTTTTGTCTTCACGCCCTGACGCACTTACTTTTCTCTTCGCAAACTATTATAAAATGATTCTCCTTCGCTCAGCCTTTGCATATCTGTCCAGTGGTGGGAAATCTACCTTCATTTGGAAACAAAAATCCACACCTGAAACACAACTTTTTATATGTAGACATCACTTTGTGTCCTTTAGCCTTTTGTTTTGACTTACTTTTCACACTCATGACGGTTTCATTTTGGGCACTTCCGGTCTCCATGTCAGCAGCTTGTTTATCAGCATGCTCTTCAGCTCTGGCAGCCATTAACACTCGCTCCAGACTAAGAGTTTCTCTCAGCATTTGATGTCTGAATTAACCTGACAAGCATCCGACATTTTGCACTGGATTAAATTTGAGATTCAAAGCTTCTTTAATCTAATGATATCTGACTTCTTCAGCAGTTTGTGGCATTTTCTTTATGACTTCTTGTACACCATCACCAGCAAGAGTTTTGAGGCACTTGACAATCTTTGTTAAATTTTTTTATTATGTTTATTAAATGAACAAAAGAAGAAGCATTTAGTCAGTCATCAAAGTAGGGGTTCAGAAATAGCAATACTTTATTTATTGTGTCAGCCTGACGAAAATATGCCATACAATATACAATTCATAATCAAGCAAACATCAAGGTGCCGATCACGATCCGGTAAAAAATTCCCCCGTGCGACTCGTATCGGGTCTTTTTACCGTACGAATCGTACAAGTGCCGTACGAACTGGCAATCACGATTCGCATGGTAAAAAGTCCATACGACCCGCACCGGGAATCCTTCCCCACACGTCCTCGGGTCGGAAAATGTGTCCGACACGTCCTCGGACGATTTACCTTACAAACGTAAAAATCCAAGTCCGACCGAGGAATCACGATCCATCCCGTGCGTCCGAGCCTACAACCGTATGGAAAAAACACCGTCCGCACCGAACACCAATAGCAACCATGGAGACATGTGCCCGCATACGCGCCCAACACTCCCCCCAGCCCCCGTACGTCCGACACGTACCCCCCGTATATGTATACCCCCACCCGTCTATGTACACCCCAGTACGTTCCAGTCGTACCCCCACCCCAGTACGTGTCGTACCACCGTCAATGTACACCCCCCACCCCTGTACGTGTCGTACCACCGTCAATGTACACCCCCCACCCCTGTACGTGTCGTACCACCGTCTATGTACACCCCCCCACCCCTGTACGTGTCGTACCACCGTCCATGTACACCCCAGTCGTACCCCCACCCCAGTACGTGTCGTACCACCGTCAATGTACACCCCCCCACCCCTGTACGTGTCGTACCACCGTCAATGTACACCCCCCCACCCCTGTACGTGTCGTACCACCGTCTATGTACACCCCAGTACGTTCCAGTCGCACCCCCACCCCAGTACGTGTCGTACCCCCCGTGTACCTACACCCCAGTACGTTCGAGCCACACCCCCACCCCAGTACGTGTCACAGCCCCGTCTACCTACACCCCAGTACGTTCCAGTCGTACCCCCACCCCAGTACGTGTCGTACCACCGTCAATGTACACCCCCCCACCCCTGTACGTGTCGTACCACCGTCAATGTACACCCCCCCACCCCTGTACGTGTCGTACCACCGTCTATGTACACCCCAGTACGTTCCAGTCGTACCCCCACCCCAGTACGTGTCGTACCACCGTCAATGTACACCCCCCCACCCCTGTACGTGTCGTACCACCGTCAATGTACACCCCCCACCCCTGTACGTGTCGTACCACCGTCAATGTACACCCCCCCACCCCTGTACGTGTCGTACCACCGTCAATGTACACCCCCCCACCCCTGTACGTGTCGTACCACCGTCCATGTACACCCCAGTACGTTCCAGTCGTAACCCCACCCCAGTACGTGTCGTACCACCGTCAATGTACACCCCCCCACCCCTGTACGTGTCGTACCACCGTCAATGTACACCCCCCCACCCCTGTACGTGTCGTACCACCGTCTATGTACACCCCCCCACCCCTGTACGTGTCGTACCACCGTCCATGTACACCCCAGTACGTTCCAGTCGTACCCCCACCCCAGTACGTGTCGTACCACCGTCAATGTACACCCCCCCACCCCTGTACGTGTCGTACCACCGTCAATGTACACCCCCCCACCCCTGTACGTGTCGTACCACCGTCAATGTACACCCCCCCACCCCTGTACGTGTCGTACCACCGTCAATGTACACCCCCCCACCCCTGTACGTGTCGTACCACCGTCTATGTACACCCCAGTACGTTCCAGTCGTACCCCCACCCCAGTACGTTCCTGGCGCACCCCCAACACAACCTCCTAAGTACGGAGCGCACCCCATGCCCCAACATCACAACCGCATGTACGAGTCGTACAAAGCCACACACAAGGACCAAATCGTACAACCAAATGGCCCATGTACACACCGTACACACGCTCAAAACGCACGTACACAACAAGGACAAAACAAAACAACTCAACAATACACCATTCGAAAGGCACACAGCCACTAAACATGGCCAACAACCACTAAAATAACACAATCACTGACCTGCAACTGTCAAAAACAAACAGAGGCCCAATACACCACCACTCCTTATAACACACCCACCCAAAATTCAAACACTGCCACACCCACCCATGGACCAATAAAAAGGGCCCACACACACAAACCATGAGCCTTTGCAACAGACCCACTGCTGCCAGACACCACAGAACCAGACTACAAGCGACACCACATCTTACACTTGCACACCTTCACACGACCACCCTCACAAACACCCTCTCATCACATTCACACACACACACAACCATCCACACCCCCCCCCAACATCCACACACCCCCCACACCCACACCATCCCCACCCACACCCCTCACCATGCCCACTACCAAGAATCCAAAGTTCAGTCACCGAGAGTTGGAGGTCCTTGTTGATCAAATCCTCAGAGTCGAGCCACAGATCTTTGGAACATTGGTCAGAAGCACCAGCCAGGCAGCCAAAACAGCCATGTGGCAGACCATCGTCGATGCTGTGAATGCTGTTGCGGACACCAGGAGGACCAAGCAGGATTGCCAGAACAGGTGGTACGATCTGCGGAGGAGGGTCAGAGCCAAGAGACAGGAGGAACACGACCAGGCCAACGCCACCGGAGGAGGGCCCTCCCGCAGACCCGTACAGTACCATCCCTGGGAGGAGAGGGTGATGGCCATACTGCCGGTGGAGGCAGTTGAAGGAGTAGAAGGACTCCGAGACCCGGGTGAGTACACAAACAACGCACCTCACATGGGGGGAACTGCAACCACAACCAAAATTAATAACAGGCACGCAAACACCACAAGCCATCGCATTACTCAACCACACTCCATGAGCAGGCACATGCCACTGCTGCCACCATGCCCCATGCACCCAGCTGGACAATGTCAAGTCACAGGCCACAGAAGACAACAACACATGACACGGTAACCCGGATGGCGGGAGTGTGGGCACCAAGAATCACATAGTGCGACTCCAAAGCAGACAACAATGCCCTCTGCCCATATGGCCTAGGTCACAGCCAGACAAACACTGTGTCCCAACACAGGAATGACTTGCCAGCAAATGGCGGATGCCTTGCATCAACACATGGGGGTGAAGGCACTGTTTTGCACATGCCAGCAGCTAATGAACAGCCAACAGTGTGAAAGAGTGGCAGCACACACCACCACAGCAGCAGCGCACAGACACACAGCAGACAAAATGGGTGCCTGGAGATCAGAAACAAACTCACATCAACAGGCCAAGGGCCACTCAAAGATCTGCTAACAGTGTGTGCCCAGGAAGCTGGGCCAAGGTGACAGAGGGTGACACACGGAGGGAGGGAGAGGGGGACACAGAGGGAGGGAGAGGGGGACTGAGAGGGAGGGAGACACAGGAAGATGGACAGAGGGAGGAGGCTGACACACAGAGGGAGGGAGAGGGGGACAGAGAGGGAGGGAGAGGGGGACAGAGAGGGAGGGGGACACAGGAAGATGGACAGAGGGAGGAGGCTGACACACAGAGGGAGGGAGAGGGGGACAGAGAGGGAGGGAGAGGGGGACAGAGAGGGAGGGGGACACAGGAAGATGGACAGAGGGAGGAGGCTGACACACAGAGGGAGGGAGAGGGGGACAGAGAGGGAGGGAGAGGGGGACAGAGAGGGAGGGAGAGGGGGACAGAGAGGGAGAGAGACACAGGAAGATGGACAGAGGGAGGAGGCTGACACACAGAGGGAGGGAGAGGGGGACACAGAGGGAGGGAGACACAGGAAGATGGACAGAGGGAGGAGGCTGACACACAGAGGGAGGGAGAGGGGGACACAGAGGGAGGGAGACACAGGAAGATGGACAGAGGGAGGAGGCTGACACACAGAGGGAGGGAGAGGGGGACACAGAGGGAGGGAGAGGGGGACACAGAGGGAGGGAGAGGGGGACACAGAGGGAGGGAGAGGGGGACAGAGAGGGAGGGAGAGGGGGACAGAGAAGGAGGGAGACACAGGGAGAGCAAATCAGTCCTTTGGTGTGTGGGAATGTCTGCTCGTCAGCAGGTGGACTGCGTGCATGTAGACAAGGGTGCCCAGTGCCAGAACCCCCCCTCTTCATCATGGCAAAACGCAGGGCCATGTTACAACCTGTACACGAGCACAAGGACAGCCACCTGCATCATATGAGTGTGTGGATCCACTCCATGTGCACATGTACAGTGCTACAAGGAAGGCGCAAACGCATAGCTCGGCACACATGCACACTCCACTGCTGACTGCAGTCACACTTGACGCAGCAAGTAAGACTGTGCCACACATAGTTAAAGGGGCCAAATTGGTGCCCAAGGGACACACACATGCACAAGTGCACTGTGAGTGGAATGCAAGACAGATCCTAATTCCAAGAGGAAATGTGCCAACTTTGTAACGGATGAAACATGGATGTTGCATGGATCAAAATTAACATTGTCTCTCTCACACACAGGTCAACGTCGTGCTGCACCCCCCAACACTGGGGGGGAACACTCACAGGACCCGGATCTGCAGGAGACCGATCCCACCGGCAGCGACCACTCTCACCACTCTGCGGACGACCCCGACCGACCTGGCCCCTCTGGTGTCCAACCACCTGCAGCACCTGCGTCAGGTACAACCGTGCCAACCACCACCCCCACTCCTGCCACATCCCAGGAGACACCCAGGATCCCTGCCCCAACACCACAATGCAGCCAGGCTCGCCAGGAGGGACACGGTGTCCCGGGCACCCAGGAGGAGGCAGGCGACAACGCCAATGCCACCCCTCAGGGGTCCCGGAGACCCCATGTGCCCACAAGTGCAGGCCAGACGCAAGTGGGCAGGGGTGGTGGGAGTGGAGAGCGGCGGAGGCGCGAGCCTGACCAGTTGGCTGGGGATCCGGTATTTTCCCATGTCCGTAACATCCTGGACTCATACCGGCAGGACACCACGGGCATGGCCCAGGTTGTGTCCGTCCTCGAGGGGATCAAGGTCCAGCAGGCCCAGCAACATGCGGAGCTAATAGCCTGTCTACAGCTACACCAACGGAGGATGGAGGACAGACAGGCTGAGCAAGTGACGGCGTCCCAGGGGATTCACGCTGAACTCCGTCGGATGGCCGACACCATGGCCGACCCTCCCTGTGCCAGAAGGCGGAGAACATCACCACCCACAGGGAGGGATCATGAGGAGGAGGAGGAAACATCCGACGGAGCATCCCAGACGTCGTCACGGCCTGCTGCTGAGGTTCCCCGCAGGAAGCCGGGTCGTCCACGGAAAGGACCGTGAGGGTGGCTGCTACATCACCATCTCCCAGGACACCTGGCCTGGCACCTGGCCCACTGGAGCAACAGCATCACAGCATCAAGAGACATTCTCTGCCACATGGCCCTGCTGGTCACTGGCTGACCAATGTTGACAAAGACTGTGGCATGGACTCTGAGGATTTCCAATGGCAAGGACACCAACTCCCCTACTGAACTTTGGATTCCCTAATCCCGGAAAGGCCCTCACTTGGCCCCCCCCCCCCAATAATAAATCACACTATTAAGAGTAGATGCCTGCTGGTAGCATTATTACCTAACATGTGTCTTGTACAGTCTAAACATGCCTGAGTCATCTGTTCACTTCAACCATCCACACCCTGGGGCCTGAGTCTGGCACAGGACACATGGGTCACAGTTTTCTAGGCAAGACAGACATGGAGCACCATACACACCCGTGATGGTCAGAACCAGCTGAGGGGGTGGCCGAACAACCGTGCTGACAGACACATTGAGTACAGCAACAGTCATGCGCAGAGGTCAGGGATCCTGGCCCGTGTCCTGGGGGGCACCCAGGTACGTGTAGACAGGTGGCAGAACCATGTCCTGCAAGCTTGAGTCCGGTGGATGCAGAGAATGGGGTCATGGACAACGTTGGATGCATGGGGATGGCACATGTCACAATACCCACACAGTCATGGACATCATGCCCATTACACAGTCTCAGCACACACACACAGCTTGCATCTTGCCACTCGACACATTGACACATAGCCACAATCAGGGAATACCATGCCAGACATGCAGGATGCACCGTGCCAACACACCAGCATTGACTGAGAAGAGGCACCTTGGAGGCATAGGGACACCTTTAATAGTCATGTGTTTGGGATTGCAGAGGCAACTTGAAGTACACATGAACACATCATGTGGAGTAACATGTGGCTCCAACACTGGCACCCCCCTTCTGCAGCACAAATGCGTGATAGCCATGGAACTGGCACACAAGTGTCGGATAATAGCTAAATACCCACAGCTGCTCACGGAGAGCCTGCCATACACCATACATCCGCTGATGTGGAAGTCCCACGCCATGTCAAGACAATGTTAACCGTATGTGTCCGAGGGCAGTGTCACACACATTGATGCCTTCATCACAATCCACCATCCCATCACTGATGACTGACAACCAGGCAGCCCATCTATTCAGGTGTACCCAGCTGCATGTCGTGTCCCATGGGGATGCCACATGTCTGCAGAGGACCCAAACCCCGACCGGGGCAGTGTGCACACATCGTGAACAACTGCCACACCCAATACACCCCAGATGCATCCCTTACCCCATGGAGACTTCCAAACGTGTCCGTGCCTGTAACGCTGAGTCAGCCCACGATGCCATGTCCATGAGGAATAGCAGTGCCACAACAATGCAACCAGCAAACGGCATGCGCAGGTACCTGGGGAAGAGAGACACACAAGAAGTCAGCCACAAGAAGCACAGCCACTTGCATGTGCATGTACTCGACACATGTATGTATGACAACATGCTAGGTCACAATTATGTCTGGGGAAATACTACCATCACTGCCACCATCACTCCAGTGACACACCCACACACACCTCTGACCCACGTGCCATACATGCAGGTGGAGACACACATCACAACGCATGCCACACGGGGACCAATGCGTGCACACTCAGACCCTGGTACTCACCACTAAGCAAAGAAGTCGCGTATGAGCCGAGTCCGGATGTCCTCTTGCGGCTCCACATCCTCCACATCACTAGCCCCATTGCCAAGCCCTTCGTCCTCCACGGGTGGATGGTCCTCGTCATCTTGATCCAGGATGAGGGGCACAGCTCTTTCAACTGCCATGTTGTGCAGCATGCAGCAGACCATGAAGATCTTGCAGACCTTCGCCGGGGCATATGGGAGTGCGCCGCCGGTCTTGTGGAGGGACCGGAATCGGCTCTTCAGCATGCCAAACGTCCTCTCTATCACTCGCCTTGTCCGGCCATGGGCTGTGTTGTAGCGGAGCTGGGCCGGCGTGATGGGGTTGCGGAGAGGTGTCAGCAGCCAAGGCATGTTGGGATAGCCAGCGTCCCCTAAATGGAAAGCACATGGATATCGTTAGAACAGGCGAAGCGGTAGTGCTGCTCGGCCAAACAGAATACAGGACAGACAGACTGTACCCACCAACAACACATGCACGTTCGTTGCGCAGCTGCATCATCATATCAGGCATCCCGCTACGCCTCATGATGTAGGCATCGTGTGCTGATCCTGGAAAACGAGCACAGACATGTGAAATCACCATGTTGGACAGACACACCACAAGGGCATTGATGGAGTGGTAGTGCTTCCGATTGCGGTACGCCACCTCCCGTGCGTGTGGTGGTACCAAACCTACATGTGTCCCATCTATGGACCCAATGACATGGGGCATCCCTCCCAGGGCATAGAAACCACGTTTGACCTCAGTCATCTGTTCAGGGGTTGGGAACTTGATGAAGTCATCCAGGTGAATCAACATGGCCTCCAAGAAATCATGCAGCACACCGCTGAACATGCTCTGGGACATGCCACCAACATGAGCTATGGTATATTGGAAGGTACCCGTGGCAAGGAAATGTAGGGCAGCCATTACCTTCAGCTGGGGTGTCAGTGCCGTAGGATACCTGTGCTGCGGTTGCAGGTGTGGTGCCAGTCTCGCCGTCAGCTCCAGAATCAACGGTTGGGTGAAGCGGTAGAGCCGGATCCTGTCATTCTCCTGCATGGTGGCCAAGTCTGGAATTCTTCGGGCAACAGGAGGCGCTCTGCAGTAATTTGGAAGTGACAAGGAAGAGTGAGTGCACTACGAGAACAACTCATGTCTACTGAGCACATGTAAATCTGCCAATACACACATGCCACATAGGGAGTCAGGCATGTGCTACATGCCCAGGACACGTATGGATGCAAGGTGACACTCCTTCCAAGACCCAGCTACACACGGTGATTGGAAACCTCCCCATGCCACGCCATGGGAATAGCTGTGTCCCAGTGCAAGTGAACAGCCCGACGCAAGACAGAAGTGACATACACCCACACATCAGCAGAAGTAGGATGCCGATTGTAGAGACTGGTAGCGGAACACCGGAGCCACAGGTCACATGACATTACACTAGGCCTGCCCACACACCTTGCCATGAAGGTGCACATGTCATGACTCACCACACATTCCTTGTGAGGATGCTGACATGGCCTTGTCACGCTACTCCGTGTCCCATGCATACATGTGCACCTCACATCAGATACCACATGTGGCATGGTGTGCGGAACAGTGTGCAATGACAATCTACACACAGACACATGTTGGTTGCTGCAACGGCTGCAGCTTTTGAGGGTGCTACAACATCAACCTGATGTAAATCCCGGACACATAAATGACATAGTCACATTGTGCACTGTGGGTAGTGACAAGTCAGGTGTCATGACCCCTGTACCGGGCATCATGGGACACTTCCGTGTGTTGGTGTCCGTGCCATGCCAGTGACGCTCACCCCAAGTGCGCAGTACGACATGCACACATGTCAAAGGAGTCAAGGGCATGCCTGGCACACATTGCACCCTCACACAGTACACCTGTACACATCTCATCATACATCTGGTGCCTCCTCCACTCAGGAGGCATGTTCCACATCACAGCCTGTCACACCTGTGCCCCACACATGTAGTAATGCACAGACGATGCCTTGATGTCCATTCCTGGACAAGTATGTCCATCCATGGACAAGTATGTCCGCCCTATTCCTACCTGTGTGTCGACTATCACCACAGTGATGTGTACAAACCGGCGTACTGCTGCTAAGAGGGCCTGTGTATGTTCCCCAATCACTGTGGGAGTGCTGCCGTATGTGTACCCATCGTGATGGCGAGCGTACAGGCATTTGTACGGTCCGTACCACAACGAGTACGCATACGCGTGCAGACCCATAGTGATAGTGAGCGTACATGCGAGTGTACGGCCCTCTCACTATGGGTCTGCACGCGTATGCGTACTCGTTGTGGTACGGACCGTACAAATGCCTGTACGCTCACTATCACTATGGTTCTGCACGCGTATGCGTACTCGTTGTGGTACGGACCGTACAAATGCCTGTACGCTCACTATCACTATGGTTCTGCACGCGTATGCGTACACGTAGTGGTACGGACCGTACACTCGCATCTACGCTCACTATCACTATGGTTCTGCACGCGTATGCGTACACGTAGTGGTACGGACCGTACACTCGCATGTACGCTCACTATCACTACGGGTACACAGACCCATAGTGATAGTGAGCGTACAGGCATTTGTACGGTCCGTACCACAACGAGTACGCATACGCGTGCAGACCCATAGTGATAGTGAGCGTACAGGCATTTGTACGGTCCGTACCACTACGTGTACGCATACGCGTGCAGACCCATAGTGATTTTGAACGTAGGCATGCATGTACGGGCCGTTGCCATGCATTTGGGGTGCCCTAGGGCCCGGAAACGCACCGTACCTGTGTGTGATTCTCCTAATTACATAGGGGACAAGTATTAAGGCCTACATGCATGCTGGTTGTCATGGCGACCAGGTTCAAATTTCGATTTTGTTCTGGAAGGTGCACAGCAGAAGTCAGTTGGAATTCTTCTACTTTGTTGCAATGTGTTTGTGGGGCTGACATCATGCAGGAGAATGAAACCGATAGAGAACCCACAGACTGCTAGCTTTGAAGGGATTGGTGGAAACATAGGATGCAAATGTGAGTGACCAATCACTCTGTACTCCTGTGCATGAGACTGGGCAGAAGGCCACATATAAGGCAGCCAGGTCCCATGAGGGATTACTTGCCTGCACATCTTTGCATTTGTCGACCAAGCTGCTGCTACTGATTCCCTGGAACCATGTCAAGGGCTGTGGAGAGGACACAGCCATTCACCCTGGAGGAGAACATGGCTCTGCTGGATGTGATCCTCCCACAGTACCCCATGCTGTATGGGCGACCAGGGTATCAGGTGAGTGCATAGGCCACTGCCACAGACTGTCCCTATGTTGTGACTGTGTCTTCAGGCATTGTGACCCGGTGTGACACACATGCCATGTACTGTCGGGGGGGTACCAGGGGGGGGGTGCCTGATGTCTCCCAGCAGTGCCCTGAGACAGGAGGGGTGTGTGCAGAGTCCTCCCAGCAGTGCCCTGAGACAGGAGGTGTGTGTGCAGAGTCCTCCCAGCAGTGCCCTGAGACAGGAGGTGTGGGTGTGATGCACAGTGTGAGCCTTGATCATTGATTGTGACATTGCCATCATTCCACCTGAGTACCCACTATGGCACGTACTGCCTTTTCCCTCACCAGAGGATGATGTCCCTATGACAGAGGTGCAATGCGTTGGCTGCATTACATGCCATGTAGTAACCAGCTATTATGTTCACATATGTCTCTCTGTGACATGTGGCTGGTGTATTGATGTGGTGTCACTTGTACTTCCTCACAGGTAGGCGCCACTGCCAAGGAGCAGATCTGGCTGACCGCCGTCAGTGCCGTGAGGCGTGTGGATGGTCGGAGGCGGAGCCTGTCCCAGGTGAGGAAACGCTGGCAGGATATCCGGTGCTGGACGCGGAGGATTGCACGGCTCCTGCTGGGGGACTCACCTGAGAGCCACAAGAACCGCGGCCGCCGCCGTCTGACCCACCTCCACAGGCGTGTGCTGCCGGTGGTCTTTCCAGACCTGGAGAGGCGCTTACAGGCGATGCAGCAGGCGGAAGGGGGTAGGTACATGTGCGTTTGTTGTGTGTCACCGGCATTTGTAAGGGCACAGTGGCATTAATTCACTGGCAGGGTTTAAAGGTGCTGTGCCCATCCAGTTTGCCCAAGTGTAGCGCTGCACCCCTGCCACCCTTCCCCTCCTTGCAATGTGTTCCCTGGTCTGTGTGTAGTCACTCCTTCACAAGGTAATGTAGGCTGGCGCTTTGTCCACGAGAACAATGACTGTAGCATCATGGGTGGTGGTGGTGGGTAACAGGTTGTGGGACCTTGCCTGTGAACTGTCAAGTTCACTGCATGTGGGTTCCATGTCAGTTGGCACTGATGCTGGCTCCAGACATGGGAGTTGGTCTCTCATGTGTCATGCCTTACAGCGCGCATGTCCTATGTAGTGGCCTGTGACATGATGTGCATGAGTGTGCGCTACGCATAGTGCAGGGATGGTGACGTGTGTAGCAGTCATTCCCATTCAGTAGCATGTAGTTGCGTGCCCAATACTGTCCCCTGGGGCACCTTATCCCCAGTGTTGTTTGTGTCATCATCAACGTGGACACTCTCAATGTCTACAGCGTAGGTTGTGCTCTGTGCCATTGTCCCCTGTCACCATGTATATAGACGTGCTATTATGTACAGGTGTCCACTGTGCAGCCTGACCTGATTGTCCCTCTTCATACTCACAGTTGCCAGTGCCTGTGTGTCTTGTTATACTCATCTGAGGATGGGCACTGGTACCTCATTATTTGTACAGGCGCACCTTTGCTGTTTTGCGTCCAATCTTGCCTTTTGCCTGCCACTGTGTTTATCACCCAGACTATGAGATGTTGGTGCCACCTGTGTCTCAGCAATTAGCATCGTGTGGGGGTTGCTTGGGGCGGGCAATGCCTATGTGTCAAATCCTGATTCCTAATTGCTGGGTCTGGACAGTGTGTGATGTTACTGGACACACACGCAAGGTGCAGTGACCGAGTTATGTTGGGCATGTTTGCAGCATTACCTATGCAGCATGTGTCTCAAGTTCATGGATATTGTCCCTGGTCATAGGTATTTTCACAAACGCTGTGTGGTGCAGAGGCAGTGCAGGATTGTCCCCAGGGCCTGGGTGCTATGTCAGACTCCGTTTCCTGTCATCAGCTATTGTCTCATGCTCTCCATGGTATTTCAGTGGCATGGTGGCTCAACCAACTGTGTTTCATGCCCTACATCGGTACCTTGTTTTGCAGATGTTAGGGATCTGCCTCTTCAGGCTATGCAATGTTGACTATGTAGATTGGACTCATGTGACAGATGTGTACAGGTGTCTGATTAATTTCTGTCTCTCCACCCTGCCCACAGCATCGTCGGGGGACACAGAGGGAGACATGGACACGGACCAGGCGGAGGGACCGAGCACCAGTGGCAGCCGTGACATCGGGGCTGGCACATCGAGTGGGACAGAGGCGGAGGATAGTGTGGCCGAGGACCTGTCGACTGGCACATCAGACTACGAAGCTGACAGGTCCGAGGAGGATGTCTCAGAGTTGCCGGAGGCTGCACCAGCAGCTGACAGTGGAACAACACCTGCCACCGCCCCCTCAGTTCCCACCAACCGCCTCCCACTTGCTCGTGTCCCTTCCCAGCGTGCCCGGTCACCGCATGTCTCCTTCCTGCCAGGCACCGCACCCCCTGCCCCTGTCTCCACTGCTGCCGCCAATGCTGAGTCTATGGACATCCAGCGGCAAATGCAGGTTGGTCAGGCTGCGATCCTGAATGTCCTCCATTCCCACGGGAAAACCCTCACCAACATCGAGGCATTCTTGGAGGGCATTCATTCTTTGCAGGCTGACCAACGCAACTTGCTGAGGTCCCTAGACTCCACACTGACTGCAGCAGTGGGTCTCCTGCAGCGCGACCTCCCCCCACCTACCCCTGCCCCATCCACACTTCCCACTTCCATGCCTGTCCCACGTACACCCAGACGTCGGCATGCACCCACCACAACAGACACAGGCACCACACCAGCAGGGAAGGTCCACCGCACTCCTCCTGACACGCACACACAGGGTGAGATAGGCACACCCACTGGGTCGGGGGGCAAACGTGTGACACGCAGCCAGAGTGGGAGTCCGCATTCCACACAATCCACTCCCTCCAAATCCCCTCCCCTCAGCTCTCCTGGCCACATCTCCCCCAAGGACTCCTTCATGGCCGCTCTGTCCCTGAGCCCCACAGTTACGCCACCACGCAAGCGGTCAAGGAAGTCCTCGGTCAGGGTGGTTGAGTCTCCCCCCCTGTCTCCACCCTCCCCCGGTGGCGCTGCAACCCATCCCTCTGACCCCCCCCCCTCCTTGGGGCCTGAGGTCACTTCGGGTGCAGGGGACTCCCTGGAGGACCTTGCTAAGGTGTGTAGTGCCATCCTGGCCTCAGCCTTTGGCCATGACACACCCCCTGTGGTTGAGTCCTCCATCCCTGCACCCACAACGCCGCCCCTTTGCCCTGATGTCCCTGCGGTGCCTGTTGCTTCCCCCCCCCCTGATGCCCTCACCAGTATGGAAGACGATGGCATTTGACTGTGCAGGCAAGGTAGGGGACACACATCCCACTGTGTCCCCCATGCAGCTGGGAATAATTGACTGCCCTATGGCCTTTGTTGACTTTGAACTGCCTTTGATCCACGGACATTGTGCTCATGCTGAATAAAGCTTATTTTTTTTTTCATTATCACACTCCTGCTATGGTGGTATTGGTGTTGGTGGGGCTGCTACATTGTTTTGGGTGGTGTTTAAGGCTTTGGGTGTGTGGGATTTGTAGTAGTGTTCTGCTCTTTGGGGCCACCCTAGGATCTGTGTGCCATCACAAGGTGTTGGCTAACTTCCTTAGGTCATGTCAGCAGTTACTGCATGGTTCAATTGTCCCAGGGTGTATTCCTTCCTCTGTGTACCCAGTTTCTTCCCTGCAGGGTGTTCCCAATGTTTAGCGCAGAGCTGTGTGTACATGAGCTGTGTGTGTGACGGAGCCCTTCTACTTTGGCCATGCATGCATGGCCATGTCTCCACCTGCAACAATCGTGGCATCCTTGGTGATCACTGTACTTGTGTGTGGAGTCAGTTGACATGAGTTCATGGGGACATGTTCCCTTGTAGGCAGTATGGATGTGGGTAATTGTGGCATCACACACATGTGTTACACCCCTCCTGGGTGTGGACACTGCTGGGAGGACTCTGCACCCACCCCTCCTGGGTCTGGACACTGCTGGGAGGACTCTGCACACACCCCTCCTGTCTCTGGGCACTGCTGGGAGGACTCTGCACCCACCCCTCCTGGGTCTGGACACTGCTGGGAGGACTCTGCACACACCCCTCCTGTCTCTGGGCACTGCTGGGAGGACTCTGCACCCACCCCTCCTGGGTCTGGACACTGCTGGGAGGACTCTGCACACACCCCTCCTGGGTCTGGACACTGCTGGGAGGACTCTGCACACACCCCTCCTGTCTCAGGGCACTGCTGGGAGGTCTCTGCACCCACCCCTCCTGTCTCTGGGCACTGCTGGGAGGACTCACCACCCACCCCTCCTGTCTCAGGGCACTGCTGGGAGTGATGGGCACCCACCCCTCCTGTCTCAGGGCACTGCTGGGAGGACTCCACACCCACCACTCCTGTCTCAGGGCACTGCTGGGTGGACTCTGCACACACACCTCCGATTTCTGGATATGTGCGCTTGGCACATACACGGTGGGGTTACGCACACTGCATTAGAGGTGAGGGTACGAGTCTACTGACACTGGTGTGGTGGGGGTACGCTCCGTACGTCCGCGGGTGTGGGTACGGGTCGTACTTACACTGTTGGGCAGGGGGGTACGCTCCTTGCATTCGTGGGTGGGGGTTCGAGTCGTACTTACACTGTTGGCATGGGGGGTACGCTCCATGCATACGCGGGTGGGGGTACGGGTCGTACTTACACTGTTGGGCAGGGGGGTACGCTCCTTGCATTCGCGGGTGGGGGTACGGGTCGTACTTACACTGTTGGGCTGGGGGTACGCTCCGTACGTCCGCGGGTGGGGGTACGGGTCGTACTTACACTGTTGGGCTGGGGGTACGCTCCGTGCGTCCGCGGGTGGGGGTACGGGTCGTACTTACACTGTTGGGCTGGGGGTATGCTCCGTACGTCCGCGGGTGGGGGTACGGGTCGTACTTACACTGTTGGGCTGGGGGTACGCTCCGTGCGTCCGCGGGTGGGGGTACGGGTCGTACTTACACTGTTGGGCTGGGGGTACGCTCCGTACGTCCGCGGGTGGGGGTACGGGTCGTACTTACACTGTTGGGCTGGGGGTACGCTCCGTACGTCCGCGGGTGGGGGTACGGGTCGTACTTACACTGTTGGGCTGGGGGTACGCTCCATGCATACGCGGGTGGGGGTACGGGTCGTACTTACACTGTTGGGCTGGGGGTACGCTCCGTGCGTCCGCGGGTGGGGGTACGGGTCGTACTTACACTGTTGGGCTGGGGGTACGCTCCGTACGTCCGCGGGTGGGGGTACGGGTCGTACTTACACTGTTGGGCTGGGGGTACGCTCCGTGCGTCCGCGGGTGGGGGTACGGGTCGTACTTACACTGTTGGGCTGGGGGTACGCTCCGTACGTCCGCGGGTGGGGGTACGGGTCGTACTTACACTGTTGGGCTGGGGGTACGCTCCGTGCGTCCGCGGGTGGGGGTACGGGTCGTACTTACACTGTTGGGCTGGGGGTACGCTCCGTACGTCCGCGGGTGGGGGTACGGGTCGTACTTACACTGTTGGGCTGGGGGTACGCTCCGTACGTCCGCGGGTGGGGGTACGGGTCGTACTTACACTGTTGGGCTGGGGGTACGCTCCGTACGTCCGCGGGTGGGGGTACGGGTCGTACTTGCACTGTTGGGCTGGGGGGTACGCTCCTTGCATACGGGGTGGGGGTAGGGTCCGTACATATCCGTCCCCACGCTATGTGATGTTTGTGCGGCCCGTACCCAGGCCTTTGCCACGTGGGTGCGATCCGTCCCGCCATTGTTGGGGTGACGTGTGTGGGCGTGGTCCGACTCGTACCCACGCTCTTCAGGCGTGGGTACGGGACGTACCTGTCTGGTTGTGTTGCCGGTTCGCGTGGTGACGGACTTCCGTTGTGGCGGTCGCTGGATTATCAGGACACGCCCCCACCCCCTCGTGGTGACCAGGGCATGGGAGTCAGGTATGTCCAGGCCATGTGTAGTGTGTCACTCATGTGGTTGTTTTGTGGCCTGCCCTGGTCGTGCCACCCCCACCCCACCCCACTTTCCCCCCTCCCTTAGTTATTCTGACCTTCTGCGGCGTCTGCGTCGTAACCTGTAGAGGAGGTGTACTGCTATGAGGGCAGGGATGACTCGTAGGTTCGGGTCCATGTCTGTCCGTCGCGTACTGGTACTCCTTGCTCGCGTCGTCCTGTCGCGTACGGGTCCTCCTTGATCGCGTCGTCCTGTCGCGTACGGGTCCTCCTTGGTGGCGTCGTCCTGTGTGTCCGTCACGTACTGGTCCTCCTTGTTCGCGTCGCCGTCTGTCCGTCGCGTACTGGTGGTCCTTGTTCGCGTCGTCCTGATTTCCCGGCAGTTTTTGGCTGCCGCAAAATATTCACCGTGCGGGGTGACGTCGGTGCGAATCGTGATTCCTGGGTCGTGAATGGCTGGCTGCGTGCGTCCCGACGTCAGGTCGGCGCTTTCCCGGATCGCATTGGTAGGTGTTTTTTGTTCGGTCGGTCTTTTTTACGATTCGTACGGTAATGGTGTACCCGTGCGAATCGTAATTCCATGTTTGTATATTTTGACGACCGGGTACGCGTCGGACGGAGAATATGCTCCGTCCGACGGTTCGTACCCGGTTTTTACCGGATTGTGATCGGCACCTAAGCATTGACGGTATGCAAAAAAATGTAAAAGGTTTATAAATTCCCACTGCCAAAAGAGTCCACTCGTAATGCAAAAAAGTAAGAAATAATGTGCTGGTGCATGGCCCTACAATTATCTAAAAGCTCAAATATTTATGATAAATGCATTTTTCGGCAACCCGGCCAAAGTGACGTCTAGTTAATTATAAAGAAACCACAATTAAAATACTTCTAAAAATCACTGTAAAACTAATATTTTGAGAATCAATGTTGTTAAAATGCAAATGCTTCTAATTGTAGAGGTTGGGGAAACTTTTAGATTACCGATAAGGTGCACCCAGTATTCAGAAATCCCTATTTTTTTATTTAAACAAACCAGCCAAAGTGCCATCTAATTATAAAAAAAACCACAATTACAACCCTTTAAAATATCATCCAAACACAAATGTTTAGGAGCTCAATGCTACTAAAATGCGAGTGCTCCTGATTGCAGGGGTCAGGGAAAATGTTAAATAACCGGTACACTACACCCGGTATATACATCAGTCATTTGAGATGTCATCAGTGATGTCATCAGTGATGTCACTGACCATGTCATCAATGATGTAATATGTGACATCATCAGTAGTGAATTGCGGGCGCGCGAGTTATAGTTAGTAGAACTAACTATAACGGAGGAATTTCAGTGGTTTTTTTCAGTGAATTTCTAAGGTTTTTTAAATGGTAATTGCTAACTATAACATGTCTGAAACCTATGGTTTTTTCAGTGAATTTCAAAGATTTCTTAAATGACAATTTTTAAATGTAATAATAGTTATATTTATTTTATTGATACTGATTTTCTACATTTTTTTCACTATTTATTTTTACATATTTTATTTTTTAAATTACATTGTATAGTTTTAATATAAATGTTTTTTAAATATTAAAAAAAATGTTTTTTGTTTTATATTTTTTTAAATATATTTATATTATTTTCTTTATTGTTTTTTAATTTTTTGGGGGGAGTCGCGCACCCAAAGCGTACCTTTCATTTTAGGATTGTTGTGTAGGATCCGCGTAGGATGTGCGATGGGTGCGTATGTTCGTGCGCAATCGCTATGCGACCGGTACGCGACTCACGTATTACTTTACGCTCATGCGCTTGCGCGTGAAAAGCCCCAGGGGTTGGTGGTCCCCGGGGCTGCGGGGGTCCGTGAAGCCCCCCCATATAATCTAAAGAAGCCCCGGGCGTGGTGGTTCCCGGGGCTTGGGGGGGCCTTTGAGCCCCCTCCACCCATGAATATTGAAGCCCCGGGGGGTGGCGGTCCCCGGGGCTGGTGAGCCCCTCTGGGCCCCCCATTCACATAATAATATTGCCCCCGGGACTTGGCCCCCCCGGGGGCTAATTACCAACAAAACACGGGAGCCCACGCTTTTGTTTTGTTTTTTTTAATCGGCAGGATAAGCGCACCCTGCGCGCACCTTCCCGTTTTTAAAAAGAAAAAATGTTTGGGGCCCTGGGGGTCTAGAGGATCAGGGTGCTTCTACCCTGCCCCCTTTTTGCGTTTTGGGCACTTTTTTCAAGGATTTCTTGTGCCTCGGTTCTACTGAGGCACAAAATGGCTGCCAACACTTCCTGGTTTGGAGTGTTGACAGCAAGTTGACCACCAATTAACATGCAGCTTGTGATCGGGGGGTGAACGCAAGGTGCGCTCAGGGCGCGCGGATCCACCGCGCCCATAGATATATATGTGATTTTACTTTGATTCTCTCAGGAACTACTGAACGGTTTTACACCATTTAACCAAAAGGCACGACTCTGAACCAACGGCTACCTTTTTGCCAAATTTGGTGTAATTCCGTTCAGCAGTTCGGGCTGTAGCTGCGACTAAAGGTTCCTATGGAAAACTGCATGGGGAAAACACGTTTTGGGACCCCCCTTTTTTCTCGGCCCCCGCTTGACGACCGGAGCCAAAGTTATTGGGAATAGAATGTTGCGGATTTCCTATGGAAAATAGGTTCTGGTCGCCAGTAGATATGTAAAGAAACCTGTTTGAGGATTAATTCAGAATCTGTACGCATACATAAAGTCAAAGCCTCCTTACTGAGTTGTATACCATGAGTAATGTAGAGTGGTCAGAAGTAGTCTCTTCTGGGCCTAAAAGCGGGCCAAAAAGAAAAGGAGCCGAACAACATAAAGCCCTCAACAGATTCTACCCCTCTCAAGCTTGCAACCAAAGATAGGTGAACTACTTCCTCCTTTTTTCCAGGTACTAGTGTACAGTTTCACCGGTAGGGTGCATAATCTAAATCTAATATATAAAGATCTTTTAAAACCTGGGTAGAGTATGTCCAGATATGGTTTAAAAGTTGGAATGGGTTTGAGGATCTGAAGCAGGGCTACCTTTTTCCCTTTCAGTTTATTGAGCATATAAAGACAAAACGTATCATTTACTATCTGGCTACTTTCTACGGTCATCCTTACTGGCTTGTATGAACATTCTGGGAAGCTGATGGCTATCAAAGTGGTTGTCACATGATTATACCAGGGTAATTTTGCTAACTTACCTTGCGGCCAGACTTCCTACATGTTATCCAAGTAAATCCTCAACTTGGGTATCGTCCACATTCTTACGCAGTATTGCAAGGGACGTAGTGCTACATAATTCTCAACAGACGTAAAGCCCAGCTCATGCATCAAAGCATTCATTGGGGTCCCTGGGCTAGGAAGAAGTAGTTGACATAGAAAATTATTTTCTGCCTTTACCAAACCCTTAGGAGCTTATTTACAAGCCCCTTGCGCCACCCGTACGTCACTTTTCCAATGTTAAAAATAACGCAAAAGTAGCCCATGAGGCTTGTAAATAAGCCCCTTAGACTTTTTGTAGTCTCATAGCTCTGCTCCATTAAGCCCTGCTGCAAGGGCTTGCATTCGGTATGCCTCAAGGGCAGGGACATTCAATTGAGGCCCTGGCTTGTGGCAAAACTGAGGACTCCACCTGCATTTTGGCTCAGCATGGCCTCGCTTTTTGATAAGTGGACCGGCTAAATCAGTTTTGAATCAAACCTCACTCCAGTATAGTCATAGTGTTCCATACAATAGAGGAATTCCATAGATTTTAAAGGAAATCCTCAGTGTAGTACTGCTCTTTAAGATCATGTATTTTGTTTTTGAGGTGTTAATCTGCAGCTTCTTTTGCATCGCAAAAACATTCAAATGCCTTCAGGAGTTTATGCATGGCTAACTCAGTACATGACAGAAGCACAGCATTGTCGCAGAAATCAAAATTGCCCTTTTTGGCCCCCACAAACAGACCTATCGAGATTTAGGTTCTTCAGATGACTAGCGACATTATTAATTAAAATTATTAAACAAGGCTACCTGACCCCTACATTGATGTCAAAGCTATCAGTTACTTCTCCTCTCAAGCTGTAACTGAATGAAGACGTATTATTATTGTAGAGGACTTTAATTGACGATACCAGTTTTCCAGGGTAACCCAAGGATAATACTGTCTGCCAGAGCAACTCGCGGTTTATTGTATCGAAGGCCATTTTCAGATCGATAAGCATCAAATAAAATTCAGATTTTTTAATACAAGCGTATTTCAGGCCGATATTAAATATACGCATTGCCTTATTAATTGTTCCTTGCCCTTTTCTTAAGTCTGCCTGCCTGTGAATTGTTAATGATCCCATTATCACATATCCAATTGTCTAGGCGTGTGTAAAGGTTTTACGCAGATTTTCCCTACGGCATCGAGCAGAGAAATCGTTGATAATTGGCGGTATCATTCCGTGGGCCTTTCTTTTGAAGAGGAATAATTATGGCAGTTTTCCATGATGCCATTACCGTTCCCTGGTGCTAGGCAGCAGTAGAGGCTAGTTAAAATGGATACCCAAGTAGTAAGATCCGATCTAAACAAGTCTGCTGGTACCCCATCGGGCCTGGGGACCTATTTTGCTTCTGACTGAGGATTGATACAAGCACTTTGCCTTCAGATAATTAATTACCCTGTAGAACACTTCCTGGTGAGTCAATTAGAGGAGGCCATAAAGTCTCTTCTTGGCTGTATTCCTCGCCTACCAGACTGCCAAACCTCGCTACACTCCTCACAGTGATAGATTTTTTGTGGCTGGTGGAACTGTATGGAAATGATGAAAAATGCTTAAACCAGAAGGCAGGCCCAATGCTGGTTTCTACATTTTGTGTCATACCTTGCGATCCCCATCTGACTAGCTCCCAAAAGCGCCTGGTATTTTTACTCTTAAGTGCTTCCATAAGTGCTTGCCAGGCTTTTACATGCATTTGAAATTTTTTTACATTTAACAAGACGGTTGCACTTATGTCTTAATGTTTTTAAGCGGGTTTTCCCATCTGAAGTTGTGTGCCTTGCTTTTAGTGCCAAGAAACGAGATAGTTTTAGCTTACTGCATTCTGAATCAAACCATTCAATATGGCAAACATCCTCTATCTAGTATTGGGGTATCTTTCATAGATTCACATGCCTGAATCACCTGAATCATTCCCCGTCGTCGTAGTGGGATACCCACGTTACATAAATAACAAAGTAGCAAGAAGTAAATAGTACCTTTCCATAGGCTATTATGGTAGCAACCATGTACACTATAGCCTATTAGCCTCCTTTTACAAAAAGGACCAAACTGAAAACTCAGCCAGTCCGCACCCAGCACCCTCTAGAATCTTCCCAAGAGAGGCTGAGTCCCTTAGATTTTCATCGCACTTCGTTGTGTAAGGGAGCCTCCCTGAGCTCTGCTCAGTTTTCTTCATATTCTCAAATAAGTCTCTTTTAGATTTCTTTAAGAAGAATGTCTGATAAGAAAGGGTTATTTAGAGCCTGTAAATCCTGTGGGAAGAAGAAGGTGCATGTTGGCGATGCACACAAAGATTGTATTTATTATCTCTATCCCAGCCATGAGACAAAGCAATGCAAGATTTGCCGCACCTTCTCAACAAAGACCTTGAGGGATCGAGAAAGAAGGCTTCTACTATGGCTAAAAAAGAAGCAGTCTGCCTCTTCTGATGTGGACAGCGACACGTCCTCTATGTCACACAAGAGGCCCAGGTCGCTTGAGGGTCAGCCTGAAGAGAGAAAGAAAAAATCTAAAGTCTCTCATGTGGCCAAAGAATCTCTTAAAACGGAGAAGCAGCCCAAGGTCTCCTCAAAGGTTGGATCCCCTCAGACTACAGGAACGTCAAAGGAAAGACCAGAGTCTTCTAGCCATTCTAAAGGTAAAACAGTCCACAAGTCTTCTTCTGGCTCAGGTTCACCATCGACGCCTGTTTCCACTTCAACTACGACTACTATGACTCTTTCGTCGTCAAGATCGTCGACGGTGTTTACCACATCGACGGCGAGTTCAAGAGGTTCTATACCGTCGACGCTACCTTTGTCGTCGACGTCTGCACTGTCGACGAGAGTTAAGACCAAATCGTCGACGAACTTGTCAGTGAAGCTATGGACGACGAAGACATCGACGATGACACCACCGTCGACAACGGGACTGTTGACGACGACATCATCGTCGGCGAAGGCAATGCTACTATCGACGACGATGCCGTTGTCGACTGGAGATGTTCCAACAATGACAATCCCACCGGCTGTGACAGTGTCGTCGACTATTACTGGTTTCCCATCGACAGCCCCGTCGACAATGAGAATTTCTCCGTCGACAATGAAAAATCCAGTTTATTATGCAGGTCCATCAACACAGTTCCAGCAGCCTGCGCGAGCTCAATTCAGGACACCAAAAATGTCTCCACTACCTCCCAGCCATCTTTTGGATGTTGAGGATTCTGATAAAGACAAGGGCCAGTTTTGAGCCGCACGTAGTCCTTCTAAACTAAACGTTAAATATCAGGAGGAGGACGATTAATATGACGATGATGAACAGTATTACCGGCATTATCCTGCCCCTCCTGTTCAGTACCAACAATATTTTGATCAGCTTGCGCAATTTCCTCCGGCGTTATTTCTGGACCTTCAGAATATGTTGGCAGACTATAAAAGGTTTCCTCCTCAAGAGGATTTTGTTGTTGTCATTCCTCCTCCACCACCGCAGGAAGTTCCACAAACACCGCTGCCTCCACCTCTGGTCACTCCTAGAATGGCACCATGTCCTATGGCTCAACTTCCTCCCAGGGAAAACCCTACTACGTCTGAGGAGGATCAGGAAGAAAGTGAGATACCGGACCCTTCTCCACCAGCGGATGAGTGGGATGACTACATAGTGCCAACTCCATCCCCACCGCCTTATCATCCTTTGAACTCACCTCCTGAGGATATCGGAGGATTCCATAATATCATGGACAGAGCAGCTAACCAGTTTCATCTGCCAACGGTTGTGCATCACTTGGATTGTTTCCTTTATGATTTTAAGGATCAGGCGAGGAAAGCTGTCAGGTCCATACCCAATATTGACCATATCTTGCAAGAAGGAATTCAAGTCATGAAACCAGCTTCTGTGGTTCCTGTGCTGCCAAGGCTGGCTAACAATATAGAGCACCGGAGGGCTCTCCTGTGTGTCTTACGAGTCACCCTAAACCTGGCTGGGTGATCTCTCAGGCAGCTCAGAGACGATCAAAAAATCCATCTACACCTATGCTTTCTCCACCAGACAAGGAAGGTCGACGCTTTGATTCAATCGGGTAAAGATTATTTTCAATGGTGGCAGTCTCTGTTAGGGCGGCTAACGCTTTGGACATTTTAGCCCGTTATGGCAGGCAAATATGGTCCGACATTGGCTCAATGAAGGTCCCGGAAGATAGCATGGAAGAATTTATTAAACTACTCACTGAAGGAGAGAGAGCAGCGTCTGAAATTATAGATATTGCTATGGACATTGCCACAACTGATTTCAGGCAGTTAGCTGGAGCTGCCGTCATATCAGACCTATCAGCCGCAATACTGCCAAGGATATCAATAGCAATCCTACCGTCAAGCGACGCTCCATCACATCTCCCTGACAGCAGAACATGTCCCGGGCCTTCAGAATACCTTGGCAGATACCTTGAGCAGAACGAGCGACAGCTGTCACGAATGGGAGCTGGAGCTAGCACAACTGGTTGAGATATTTGCAATCTGGGGAAACCAGCGCTAGACCTATTTGCGACCCAGCTCAACTCAAAATGCCAGTTCTTCGCAAGCAGATTCCCTCTCCCAAACTCTCGGGAATGTCTTTTGATGCGCTGGTCAGGGATCTATGCATGCACTTTTCCCCCCATTCCCCTGATACCCAGGGTCCTCACGAAGATGAAATGGGAGCGTTGCCGCATTCTCCTGATAGCCCCCAGGTGGCCCAGGCAGCACTGGTACACGGAACTCCTCCTTCTGTCGGAATCGCAGCCCCTCCGTCTGTTGCCGACACCAACACTGTTGACAAAGAACAAGGGCCAAGTGCGTCACCCGGAGCCAGCTTCTCCGCAACTGCATGCATGGCTCCTGAATATTGACATTATTAGCAAATCTAGAGCTGAAAGCACCAATAAGACTTACAAGCTTAAATGGAAACGCTTCTGTGTATGGTGCAAATGCAAGAATATTGATCTATTTCTTTCTGCTCCGGATGAGATCCTACCTTATTTTCTTTCCCTAGCAAAGTCTGGTCTTGCACACTCGTCAGTACGAGTTCACCTGGCTGCCATATCAAGATACAGACGATCGCCTCATTCTCCACCTTTATGGTCATCAAGGGTCATTAAGCAAATTATGAAAGGTCTATTTCGAGTTTTTCCACCCATCAAGACTCCACCTCCGGAATGACAGCTTAATGTGGTGTTGTCTCAGTTGCTAAAACCACCATTCGAGCCCATTCACAAGGCAGAATTAAATTACTTGACATGGAAGGTTGCACTTCTCCTAGCACTTACTTCAACAAGAAGGGTTAGTGAAATACAGGCCTTCACCATATCTCATCCGTTCTTGCGATTCACGGATCAAATGGTCATTCTGAGGACAAACCCCAAGTTCATCCCTAAAGTCCCTACGCAATTCCACTTGAATGAGCCAGTCCTTCTGAAGACATTCTTCCCTAACCCCATCACGCCTGCGGAAAGAGCATTGCACACTCTAGACCTCAAAAGATGCCTTAAATTTTATTTGCAAAGAACTAAAGGCATAAGGAAATCTAATCAGCTATTCATAGCTTATGGTCAGAACTGTCAATGCACTGCACTCTCTAAAGCTACTATATCCAGATGGATAGCGTGTGCAATTCAATTTTGCCATGATAAGGCTGGCAAGCCTTTAACAAGAACTGTGAGAGCGCACTCCACTAGAGCAGTTTCAGCATTGACTGCCCTATCTGCCGGAGTGCCACTTGAAAAAATCTGTAGAGCTGCTACGTGGAAGACGACGCACACGTTTGCGCAGCATTATTGCCTGGAGTCATCACAACGTGCTGACGCTTCTGTGGGACAGGAGGTGTTAAGGAACTTGTTTTCCTAAGGTAAGCCTCCTTTAAAAGAGGCTTGATTACAATATATGTCTTTTAAATATATCGATACATGATGGTTTTTACTACTGTGCTTGTTAATGCTGCAAGTATTCTATGCACTGTTTTATGTTCAGTTCTTTTCTCTGTGGATTACTGTTGCATATACAATTGTGATAGCACTACCCACCATACCCAAAAGTGCTGTTTTCTGACGACCATACGCAAGTCTGCATTTTATGCATATTTATGCTTAAGTTTACATATATATATAGACTTATATATATATAACTATAGTTATCCAGTATTGGTATCTTTCATAGATTCACATGCAACCCACCCTCCTCCCTGGAGAGGCACCTCTAGGATACAGTACTAACTATACACGTACTGGAAAATCTGAGGGACTCAGCCTCTCCTGGGAAGGTTCTAGAGGGTGCTGGGTGCTTATTGGCTGAGTTTTCAGTTTGGTCCTTTTTGTAAAAGGAGGCTAATAGGCTATAGAGTACATGGTTGCTACCATAATAGCCTATGGAAAGGTACTATTTACTTCTTACTACTTTGTTATTTATGTACTGTGGGACTCCCACTACGACGACGGGGAATGATTCAGGCAGGTGAATCTATGAAAGATACCAATACTGGATAACTGTAGTTACAGGTAAGTAACTTTTTTCTTACCACGTAGTCTTTACCATGATGTGCCTTTACAACGCAGTCACTACCCCAACTGCGACATTACCGCGCGTTCCTTTACCACTCAAGTCTTTACAATGACTTGCTTTAGGAAGCACTTTGTTGGACTGTGTTGGATTTTAAGTCCAACACCTTCCTTGCTGTGGTGTAGACTGGAGTTGGGATAGTAAATTATACTATTCCAAAGTTAAGCGCCCACCTAAGGCAAGCCTATGTAACAACTTGCGTGGTAAAGGAATGCGTGGTAACGTCGCAGTCGAGGTAGACACTGCGTTGTAAAGGCATGCATGATATATGCATGCGGGGTTCCATCATACAATAATTAAATATATATGTGGTTACTATCATCAGTGTATTTGCATCCTAGAGTAAGTGGCAGAGTGCTTGCCCACCAAGATAATTTAATTACGGTTTCAAACCTTGGAATTGTCTCTTGATTGTAGGGATCACTTTTCACCAGATATTTTTTGATCTTATGTTGCTGGAGACATAAGGCATGAGCAAATCCATTGCAGGGTCTACTAGGCTGCCGCCAGGCTACGGACAACCTATTTGCTGCTTATTGTAATGCCCCTTTCCTTAGTTTTTGACAATAGGTACTGTTGGACATGAATGACCCTAATTGGGACCCTTAGGAATGCTATCAGCAGATCATGGTTGCTCTCAATTCTTATTCTATTTCAAGATCGTCAACCAACTGCCATGCTTCCAGGTTGACTAATATGCATTCTATCAGGCTCGCACATGCCCCTGAATGGAATGTGTACTACGCGGGTGAATCCGAGGGCAAAGAGCCATTTAGAGGGTGAAATCATTTTTATGCATATAGGATCTTAAGGAGATGCCTCTCTTTGAACTGCAAATAGACAAAGTTGATGTATAAGTGGGACTGCAGATTTCAGAATTATGTAAAGCGTCTAAGTTGACCATTGTGATATCAGATTTGGTATTAAAGTCCCCACATACCGTGTCCTCCCTCGTTCTTATGTCATATTCTGAATAGGCCTCATAGGAAAGGGGGGGACTGGCAGTCATTTACACCAGCTCAATGAAGGCGTTTTTTCGTTCTGCCTCAAACTTAACCTGTGAAGCTTTGTCCTTTAATCTTACCCTATCCCATCACCATACCTTTAAAGGCATCTTATTATATAGACCACCAGGAGCTAGAAACACCTTTAATACTTAGTCCATTGATAATTGGCAAGAAGATAGCATTTGCAAAGATGCTTACACCATCATGGGGGATTTCAATTATCACCTGGAGGCTCCCTCTGAACAGGACACAGCGATCCTCATCGATATGATGAAGAGCGCGGCCCTCCAGCAGCATGTTATTGGTCCAATTCATGTGGTGGGACATACCCTGGACGGTATTTTCACGAACCACCCAGGTCTCCAGTTTACCGGGGTACTGCCTCTTGTCTGGACAGACCATGCTGCTATTCAATTTGAGATAGCCCTTGGGGACCAGCGCGTGAGTGGGGCACGCATCAAGAGGCAGATAGAATTTAGTGTTTGGAATAAAGTGGACGGGAATGTTCTTCAAAAACTCCTTACATCGACCGCAGACTAAATGTTTGTGGGGTTGGAGGAAGGGACCATTGCATATACCAAATGGTTGGAGGGAGCTTGCGGTAAACTAGCTCCAGTTAAAACAATCTTTCCCAAAAGAGCACTCCCCTCCGCGGTTCACGGAAGAACTGAGATATGAAAAACTCAAGTGTAGGCGTCTTGAGCGGGGATGGAGGAAAGAATATAAGGAAACAAAGAAGAAGGTTTATAAAAATAGCCTTTTGAGTTACAAACAACTCCTGTTTACTGCCAAACAAAAGTTCTACGCTAACCAAATTGATTCAGCAAAAGAACTTTTTAGAAAAGTTTCTAGCTTGGCATCACCACACCCAGCTAAAGTTCAGTCGAGTCAGGAAGTTTGCAATGATATTGCCAAATTCTTCCTGAACAAAGTGGAGGCCATTTTTTCAGCGTTGAATGGTCCAAGTGCAGCTGGGAGGGCCACGGTTAAAGAGGAACATAAGCTCTTTAATTTAATGCGCCCCCCCCCATATTCTTGACAAGTTTGAGCCACTATCTATGGACAATACTCGTAACATGTTCATGGCAGTAAATTCAGGGTCACTTTATGACACATGCCCAGTCGTAGTGGCCATATTAGCCGTGGAACCAGTGACCCTTGCACTGGTGCCTATTTTTAATGCTATGATCGAAACAGGATATTTTCCTAAACTCTGGAAGGTGGCTTCGATTTTACCCCTTCTAGAAAAGCCCAGCCTGGACCCCAAGGACTCAAACAGCTTTCATCCAATTTTGCGGCTCCCTTTACCTGCTAAAATGATAGAAAAAGCAAGAAATGTACAAGTTGGTGCCTTTCTCCGAGAGACCCAAGCCTTGGATCCTACTCAATATGGCTTTAGAGAGGGACATAGTACGGAGTCAGCCCTCATCAAGGCCACTGATGAGATTAGGAAGGCTGTGGCTCAAGGTGGGAAGGCCGCCTTGATCCTACTGGATCTCTCTGCGGCCTTTGATATGGTCCATCATGATCTTTTGATGGACCGTTTAAGGGCATGTGGGATCCAGGAGAAAGCATGGAAATTCCTACAATCTTTCTTAACAGATAGAGTACAAATTGTATCTCTGTGTGATTACCATTCAAAACCTTTTGCTTTACCCTGTGGAGTCCCGCAAGGTTCATCGCTGAGCCCTACATTGTTCAATGTATATGTCTCATCTTTGGCTCCAATCATTAGCGCGTTTGGCTTTGGTCTCACCTCCTATGCGGATGACACCCAAATTGTTGTGTCTCTGCTTCCAGGACAGGGGGTGGGCATAGATAAATGTTTCCAGGATTGTGTGGAATCTGTTAGCAGCTGGATGGTGGAAAATTACCTAAAGTTGAATTCAGGCAAGACGGAAGTTATACTATTCAGGAATGACGCCAATTTCTAGAACCCAAACTGGTGGCCGTCTTCCATGGGCTCTCCCCCTATTCCCATGGAAAAAGTGAAAAACCTAGGAGTAATAGTAGATGATAGACTTAATTTTGGTGATCAAGGAAATGCAGTCTCTTCTTCACCAGCGTATGTTCTTAAAACTGTGAAATAAATACAACCGTTTTTACCATTTGACAGTCGGCAAACAGTGGTTACTGCACTAGTCTTATCAAGGCTGGATTATTGCAATAGTCTCTATTTAAATATTCAGGAACGTTTTATGAACAAACTCCAAAGGCTGCAAAAATGCGGCTGCCAGGCTACTTAAGGACACGCCTAATTTTGACTCAATCTCCAAAGGAATCAAAAACCTACGTTGGCTCCCATTGAGGAATCGATTGCGTTTTAAATCTCTTTGTATCGTATTTAAAGCACTCCAAGGAACAGGACCTGACTACCTAAAAAAAACAGTTTAAATGGTACATACCTAAAAGAAATCTTCGTTCTCTAGGAGCCAAGCTGGTTATAGTTCCAGCCACAAAAAAGCGACGTGGGGCGGCCGAAGCTTTGTCTTCGGGGCAGCCAAAGCCTGGAATGACCTTCCTGTCCACCTTAGAAATGCCACAGATCTTTTAGCCTTCAGGAGGGGTTTGAAAACTAGTTTTTTTGATAAGTAACTCTGCCTTTGCTGCTTTTGCTGAAAGGATAGGTAACTAGCGCCAGGACACCCTTGGGTAACCGCTGTTCATTTAAAAATATCCATAACATAACATACCATGATATGTTGCCTTGCCCCAGAACAATTGGAAAGTGGAGATAACATATAGTGATGTCGGAGGGTGCCAACTTGTTTCTCTAATACGTCAAGCTGCTTATGGAACTCTGGCTGTAGCCCTGGCAAAAAGTAGACATTCATTATAACTAACTCCCATAGATCAATGAAAATAAGTAACAGTTGGATGTTATTACTTATTTGGGAAAATGTATGATCAACTGTACCCAATTGGGTAGAAACCTAAATGGTTAGTTCACCTCTGGGTCTCCCTTTTGTTGCCTTTTGGCTTTAGTGGAATATGTAGAAAAGCCTTCCAAAATAATGCCGTACATTGCCCAATTCTCCTGGAAGCAGCAGATTGTTTTTGGTTTAATGAACGCTAACCAGTCTTTGTCATCTAGTTCATTTTTAGGCCTGCAATATTCCAACTTAGCACACTTATCTTGGTGCTGGGGCCTGAGCAAATGGTTAGCCCCTATGGATGGTGTGCTTCAGGAATTGGCCATCCTGCAAAAGTTGGATCTTCAGGCCTTAGCCATCGCTTCGTATGGTTAGTATAGAATTCCTACTGACAGGTCCTTGGACATCACCCAGTGTGGAGTGTCCCAACCATTGCTGACACAATTTCCCCACTGAATACGTCGTGACTGAATGAGAAATGTGGATCGGGTCTAGTCTGTGTGAAACCTGTTGTTACATTAAGAAAACATAATTGACATGCATTGGAACTTGTTGGCCACAGCAACCATCCTAAGGGGTCAACATCAAAAATATTTATACTGCCATTTTTGAACAGGGCAAGCAGTACATCAACCGAATGATTGGTGTGTTTACGCTACGTATCGTACTCGGCCAATGAAGGAATGGAAGGAACATACATTTTTTGGGCTGTAGCCAAATCAAAACAAGTAGTCTGCTGCACCGTGTCATTTAAAAACAAAATTTGAGTTAGAATCAGACACGCACGATGCAGAGCTTCAGCATTTTGGACCTGCCAATCTTTAGTGCCACAAATGGATTTCAAATCAATCGTATCTTTCCAGTGTTCATGACCATGTAAGGCCAAATCAGTCCTAAAGGAATTAGAATAAATCAATTTTGTGTAAGTCAACATAAATTTAGATTGAGATCACAATTTTAACTTATAGAAGTAGGGCTCCGGATTGGACGCATTGTATCCTGAAAAGAATGTAAACTTACTCCGTAGAGCATTAGAATTACCCTGTAAAGGAATAGGACAACGTTCCCACTGGGTAAAATTAAAAATTGGTCTTAACGTGTTTGTTTTATGCAAGGAATGATGGCCATAATGTTGTTAACAGAATAAATCTGCATAATTGGCCGAATTCAAATACAAATCTTCAGCATCAAAAGCAGCAGAATATTTTAAATCAGAAAACAGTGAATGAACTGCCTGAACATCCCAGTCGTCTGAGTGTATGTCCTGTGATACCACATCTCCTAGTGAAACGCGGTACACGTATGGAATGTTCAGGACCTCCGCCGGACCATGGATATCGAATGCAACTTTATCCCAACTGATGCCATCAGCAACAGGGAAGGCTGAAATGTTTACAAGGGCTTGATCACGTTTAATGATATGAGACGTTGTATGGGGAGCCAGAATTCCATCAACCAACTTCACAGCATAGCGTTCTGGCAAATAATGACCGTTGATGAGCAAGAAAAACATAGTCACAAACCCAATTCACATGAAAAGGAAGATAAGTGTGAGCACTATCCAGATGTATGTCCAGAGTGGGACCAGGTAAGTCTTTTTGAACCAGGTGATGAAAAGACTGGTACGCATCGGTTTTGTTGTCAGAGATAAGGACGAAGATGATGAATCGTACTAGTACAATCCATGTAATAACCGCTTGCTTCCAAGTGCAACATTGGGGGCTGCGCAGCATCAGATAGAGGATGTATAGTACTGTCCGAAACGTCAACGAGGACCTCAATAGGGGGAGAATCATACTCAATGCCTGCATTGGAGGAAGATGAAGGGACAACAGGCAAAAGTCAATAGAAGTTTCCAACTCCCCCTCCACAACGCGGGTACTAGGCGAATAAGGTTGAGCCATCAGATTCAGTGAAACAACTCGGCTTGGAACACTGGGAGTCACACTATTCAGTATTGGCCGTATGGTGTAGCTTGACATTGTCAATTGAAATAAATCTGTTCTCCTTGCGACTAGGAAAAGGAGGCAAAATTACTGTGCAGGTACCCTTCAATCCAAGAACTGGGACAGTAGCACGATAACACTGACCAAATTCTTTTTTGTTCTCCAACTTCTCTCGTACCAGATCTCCAACTTTAGGAAGCCAGCCAGCCAGTAACAGGAATCAGCATCGCCGCTTCAGGGGACGAGAGTGAATGATCTCTAGCCTGTGTCTCACGGGTATTTTGTAGTTCCTGCAACATAATAGAATGGTTATCTACGTCAAATGATGTGGCAGCCGCCACAACGTCTAGACCATTTCGTATGGGGTCCGCCCACCCAGAGATCTTCTTGGGAGATTATTTAGTGCACGTTGAACCCCATACAAATGAGTCAGCCAACCCCTGCCAGAGCCTAAGACTCTAGCTGTCAAAGATTGCTTTAAGTCACGATTCATTCGTTCCACTATAGAATTGCCTTCAGGCCTGTATGGAGACGAAAAGTGCACCAGCACCCCCAGAGACCTCAATGCGCCCTTGTATGCCTTAGAGGCAAACGCTGGACCTTGGTCGGATTGGAAGGTGCCACAGGCAAAAGTCCCGACAAAGACACACAAATCTCTAATGATATTTTGAGTGTCAGCACTGCGTTGTGGCCAAACCCAAAGGAATCTAGTGCACGAATCAACTGCAACCAAAATATGTTTATATGCAGTGTCAGAAGTCAAAGGACCGCAGTGATCAAGATAAATGCAACCAAACGGTTGATTTGAAATGTAGAGCTGTGTATGTGGTGGGCGTGCAACCGTAGATTGTTTAATCTGTTGACAAATATCACAAGACAGCCCATACTTACAGGTTTGAATAAACCACGCCACCAATAACATTGCTGTAAAATAGTAACAGTTGCAGAAACTCCGGCATGTGCAGATGCCATGCCTTCAAGGTACGGCTATGATCAAAGGAAGCCTGCGGTCCTTGTTGGGAATCAGCCGAGCCCCAACGGACAGTATGGTAGCAAATGGGACTTGCTCAGGTGACAAATTATAAGAATACTTAGAAGGGAAACCATGTGGGAAGTCTGTCCCACCCTTTGTAGCAGCTATCGACACAAGAATATCATTATCAACCTTAGTCATTGACCTAGTAACTGCTGCTACTGAACATGTGGCTACTGCAGATATGGCTGCCTCATTAGCCAAAGAATTACCAAAAGCATGTGTCCCCACACGCTGATGGCTAAGAGTATGCATAACCTGTGTGAGTGGCAAACGTTCTTTAAGTTCTGCCACTCGGACCCAAAGCATTTTATGCTTTATTGCGCTACCTTTAGAGTCTCGATAATCATGCTGAGACCAAAAGAATAAATTATCATTGAAAGACTGAACACAGTAGTAAGAATTGCACATAACAAGAGTGTTCACATCTGGATCCGTGAATTCTAGAGCAAAAATTAAAGCACGCAGCTCTGGCAGTTGAGTCGTACAGTCTCCAAGTACCTGCGTATGTACTATAGAAGACTTAAATTCGCCATTTACAATTGAGCCAGCCACAATAGGGCAAGCCGCTGAATAAGCATGCTTTGATCCGATGGCTGGTTGAGCAGATCCGTTGGTATAGATGATACATCTGTACTGATCCAAGGGAAGCAACGACAATGGAGGAAGATGAACATGTTCGTATTGTAAGAACTACAGTGTCTGCAATGAGGGATCAAAAATAAATGTGACATCTGCCGATGTCAAAGAACTCACCCATTGTATCCAACGGGGATGCAAAGCTTTAGAATTCGGTACACTCGCCTTAGTCACTGCTTCTAAAGTATGTACAGGCGAAACCATAAGAATGCGTTTTCCCTGCGCCAGCGAGCGTTCCTTCAGAATTGCCATCGGAACCGCAGTCAAAATGTTCTCAGCCGTGTAAAATCGCATTTCCGCCGATGTGTACAAGTGCGATTTATGTCACCTTCATTGAATGTCAAATAAGTGAAACCTACAGTCCCTGACACAATTCTTATGACCACGTTTATAGAATTATCACGTTAGCAAGAAGTTGGTCGCAAGCAGATCAGACTGCAAAGACCGAAGAATCGAGGTATGTTCCGGAAGCCAGCTGGCAGAAGAAAAAAAGGATTGTATCAACGCATAAAGCTGTTTGATACGCTGGGCTTAATCAAGAATGTAAGTCCTCCCAAAATACAAAAAAATCCCAGCAAAGATTGTAATTTTTTGCAATGTAGACAGAGGTTGCAATTGTGCACACTTCTTCAGAAAGTGGCGGGCCATCCTGTAACCTTCATTATTGAGCGCATAGCCCAAAAAGAGAACCGCCAAACAAGCGATGTGTGACTTGCCGAAATTCAATTTGTAACCCAAGTCTGCAAAAGAGAGAATGATGCAATCCACTCGCACAAGATGCGGGATCAATTCATCATCCGTCAAATAAATATTATCGACGTATGAGAACACATTAGGGTCAATGTCGTGTAATATAGACACAACACGTGCAGCAAAAGCACCGGGACTGTTCTTGTATCCCATGGGCAAACGCCTAAAGCGCTTCTGATTGCCGACCGCGGTAAATGTGGTCAAATCATTGCTACCAGGAGCTAAATTGTGACTATAAAAACCATTGGATATATCCAGCGTTGTTTTGTATTTGTGTGTTCTGTACCGCAAATGTACGAACATGGCTATTCAAATGTCTGTAATCCAAAATTATATGATATGAACCGTTCGGCTTCAATATCGGAAAAAGAGGAATATTCACGGATGAAACACAGGGTTCAATGACACCCTGATATTCCAACTGCGTCACTTCTGATCGGATATTGCGCTTGCGACTGGGGCATAGAACGTAAAGGAATTTAATGTGCCGGTGAATCTTTTTTACAGCCCACCTGATTACGATACACAGCCGGTGCTACGGCCAAAGCCCATTCCACAGCGTTAGCTTGTTTAGCCTCTTCAGAGACGTAACAAGAAAAACTAGGGAGTAGCACATCTTCCCCTCGGGAAGAAGACAAAACAAATGGAGGAGGCCAATCTGTCTCTGCCAACAAAATGTCATAGGAGGAGGTAACATTGTCCCAAAAAATTCCCATAATTGTACGTTTAATATCACCCTCAATTTGGAGTTCTATCTCTAAAGCCTATCAGCTAGTGCAACTTGTGTGTCTGCTGTTTTCACTGTGATGAAAGTATCAGTTGCTCTCGCCTCCAGGCAAGGATGGAGTGTCTGCCCACTATGGTAACTTCAGCCGCGCAGTTTTACATCAAACTGGCGTGGCGGATCACGTCTTTGCTGAGTGGTCTCGCCATGTCTGCGATCCTGGCGCTCTCCACCACTGAACTGTGAATCTGACGAGTCCTGTAATGAACGAGGAGAGCGAGGATCAGGAACATGAAACCTCTCTGGTTACTTAATTTTTGAGCGGTCACTCAAATCATATCTACGCTCAACAGCACACGAACCTTGCTTCTGCTGTTGCTACCGCTGATTCCTATTCCAAGTCTTTTTAGGAAAGACTGGACGCCCATCCTTCTCAGGTTGGGTCTTTTGTTGTGTTTGTGTAAAAGGTTTAATACCCAGGTTATTGCGTCCTAAGGATTTATATAATTTCGCAATAATCTTTGGCAATTCATGTTGCTTATCCACGTCAGAAATCGCCTCTAGGTGCTGACTCACCTGTAAGCTAACTGCTTCCCCCTTGAAGTTAGCAAGGATCATATCGGAAACAATGGGGAACACCCCCACCAATCTCATCCCCAACTCCAGGGCAGCCTCAGCCCCGTGTTCATCTTCAACCTTTTTAAGTACGGACGGAAGAACGGTCATGGAGGGGGTGCCAAAGCACAGCGAATATAAAATCATGCATATTGGGAATGAGTCCTTTAGGTAAGCTTATAGTAAGGCTTAGTATGTGGAAAAACAGCTTCAAGTTGCTCGAATTGTTCTGCAAGCCAGTAAGGAAAATCATCCCTATTCTGAGAACGTTTACCCATCACTGAATTAATCATGATGGGACTAATAACAAGACCACCACTATGTCCCGGTGGGTGTGCAGCTGCTCCAGGCGGAGTCACCTGAACATTACATGACATAAACTGTATCACAGCCCTAAGTATATGTATCAACGATGTATGCAATTGTCTTAGCTCTATGATAGGAACATGAAGGTAATTTGGATATGGAGTAAACCCAGCCAAAATGGGCCACGCAGCCCCATCGACTGATAAGGGACCTAAATGGACCACAGAAACAGGGTTTGGAAGGGTACCATTAAACCATATGGTTGCTGCCAAGCTGCCAATGGAACTTCAGGTAATTGATAAGGGCGATAATCCTGCACGACTGCGGAGGCAGTATATTCGTGAAACAAATTGTCATTCCCATCCACTGCAGGAAAAGAGATCCACGAATAGAAAACCTCGAAGTGGTATGCTGCATCTGCCTCAGCCACAAAAATAAAATCAGCCCCTCCATTAGGGACTCAATGTTGAGACTAATAAGCTGTGACCGCAGCGCCGGTCGGCACCGCAATAGCGACCGCCATAAGAAGAGCGATAGAAGGAACTAATGAATGGTTGCGCAAAGGGGAGCCAATATAGAAAGAAATATAGAACCTTTTAAAATCCAGGCTTGAAAAACCTATAAATATCAAATATAAGAGGCTAAGCCCTCACACCACGGACGTCTCCGGTAACTGGTGAGAGGGTATTGTGGACAAGCACAAGCACTACTCAGGGGTCTTGCGAATAAATACCAGACCAAACGTTGGTGGCGCCATGTTGCAGGGATTCTACACATACACAGAACTATGCGCAGGAATATGGGACCTCGGTGTATAGGGGCTAAGCCTTCCCACCACCTTAGTGCCCACGAACTCAGGGCCGACTAGCTATAGTGTCTCACTCGCTCTCCTACACACTCATGAAGAAGCAAATGATTAGACACCCCAGAACACAACACTCCCAGATCTCTCAGGAATCGTGGTAACAAGACACACCTTGTCGCATACTCTCTCGTACATGTCCACAATAAGAATTGACTGAAACACGAATATAGTTTAAAATGTTTATTTTAACTATCGTGCTCTAAAATGCAGTATACGAACCACAACCATCAGTAAAATGCACAAACCTAACACAGTTTGCATTGCAGCAAGGTCATATATCATAAAGGGAGAGGTCAGAAGAAGCTTTATTAGATAATAGAAGATCTCTGAGCTTTGTCAGCAGACCCCATACCTTAGTGCCTAGATGGTATATCTACATCATAAGAACTGCATGGCTCTTCTACTTGGAAAGCTCCCTCTCCAAATGTGTCTTTCCTAAACATGCATCCCCCTAATATCAAAGCACGAATTTCCAGCAGCAGCTGTATTTGCATGTTTTGTCTAGGTGCTAGGGACTGACATAACAGAACAGCAAGGGGCATTGGTAATCGACCTTGCTCACAGTGTTCAGACTAAAGGAACAGGCAGAGAACGAACCAAGCAGACAGTTCTCCTGTGAAAGGCACAAACGTGGGGGCATATTATCAAGCCAGGCGATAAAATTATCGCCGCTTTAGCGACAGAAAACTGCCGCTAAAACAGCAATAATGGGCTTGATAATATGCTCTGTGCGATTCCAATTGAAGCCCATGTTAGACGTCCTTCACATTTAACATGGGCTTCAATTGGAATTGCATAGAGCATATTATCAAGCCCTTTATCGCCGTTTTAGCTGCAGTTTTCTGCCGCTAAAGCGGCGATAATTTTATTGCCAATCTTGATAATATGCCCCAGAGTCTTGTTAAAACAAAACCATGTAGCAACATGCGCAAAAGCAGCATCACAGCTGCTTGGCTCATGCTAACTTAGCGATGTCGACAATGTCCCTATCGGCCACGTGACACCGTTGGGTAGGGTTCAAGTAGACCTTTGCGCACCAGTATGTCCAATTGACTAGTGTAATGCTATTACTCAGGATCTTGTGTACCATAAGCTTATATGCTCACCATGTTATTGCAGTTTTCCCTTTTTCCATGGGGTTTGGTGAAATAAATCCAAATCTCAGCAACTCTTGGGAGGAAATTAATTTTTGCCCTTACAGCGAATGTAAGACTCTCAGTAGACTACATCTATTCAAGATTTCATGATGTCCCCAGGACTGGTAGGTTGGCGTGAATTACACTATTACGGGTTGATTGCTGTCCATGGGTCTAGGCGCCTCTTTGATCCCTGGTGCACTGGCTGAAGATCTACTATAGCCGTCCTGCCCCTGCCCTAATTTTGTAATCCTGATCTATCATTCGATGGTCTGGAGCATAATTCACTTGCACTTGCAAGGTCTGTAGGTCAGGCCCAGCTCATAAACTTGTCTAGTATCAGCTCAGCATACCATGTATGTTACTCACAATAAGTGGAACGTTCGGCCTCGATGTTACCTGGTGACATATTATCAGCTCCAGGATGGGTGGATCTAAGCATAATAGCATGTGGTGCACATACATTAAGTATGGGCTTGATGATCATTGGCACATTAACGGCGGTGGTCCTAGGCCGGTGCTCTTGGCAAGGACATGCTTCTGACTTAGGACTTTCAGTGACTGAAAAAACAGTATTCCAGTGGCATAAACTCTTGTCGTGAATATTTCCCATAGATCCTATATGGGGAGTGGCTTCATTCTGAAGTGCTTCAGTAGCAGCGAGCTCTGGACCCTGACAAAGTGGATTTTTAGTATAAAGAAGGGCGTCCAACAAAGGTGTTTAAATAGCAGCACGCCCTAGTCCCCTGCAAAGTGGGTCATTGTCTAAAGTTGTGGCCATAGGTCATGCACTGGGGGGAGGTGACAAAGACCCAAACAGCTGGTTTGGTTTGATTCCGCTACTTGTTGATTAAAGCAATACTTCTTAGACCAACGGTTACGTTACTGTTTGGCTCCTGTAAACACATGGGTCTGTTCAACTGTTTCAAGTACCATCCTAATGCCAGTTGGAAATCTTTGTACATGGGTATGGTCCAGACAAGAAACATCACATTTCAAGTTTTGAATTCCTTTTAATAATATTTAAATTTTTGTCTCTCTTAATTTAAGTTCATTGTCGTTTTGCACGTTTGATCCAGCAGATTCTTACGGTCTCATGCAGAGGAGGTGCCTCCATTAGGGCTTTGGGGCATTGACCCCCTTATATTTTGGCCCCCTTGGACCCCAATGAAATGTAATAGCTAAACTTTGATTTTGGATTGCTCTAACGCGGCCGGGCTGGTTAAAGTATTAAGGGCTGTGGCGGGCCTGGAGAAGCTAGTGCAGTCGGCAGGCTTGAGGTGAGGGATCACAGGCTGACTGACACCTCAGAGTTAGTCAGCTGCGGTGCACCTAGGGCCCAAGGGCGCATGTCTGGTTGGGCGGCTGCAGCTCTCTGGCCAACCCGACATGTGCACTAGAGGCTTCTCAGAGTCTCTCCACCAGCTGATACTGGAGCCGGGGGTGACTCAAAGCCGCAACCCCCGGGATCAGTAAGGAGCGATGAAGTTGTCTGGTCCAGCCAATCCAGGTGCTGCTGTATCAACAGAAGCAGCATCTGGATTGGCTGGAGAATTGGTACGTTAGTTGCAGGAGCCTCTGGTAGTGTGTGTACGTAACATCACACAGCGCAGAAGAGGCTGTGTTTGTCTTTCGAATCTCTCCTCAGTGCGGCACGAAGAGACAGGCTGCACACAGCATTACTTGCTTTGAAAAGAGGTGCCTCCTTCAATCGTCATCGTACTTCTTAAAGTACGCATCCTCACATAGTGAGTTGTTTGGAAGTTTAGGATTTCTTCTTAGTCATGAAGGACAGGGCCCTCTAAGTGGCACGGCAGTGGTCGAAGTGGGGGGAAAAAAGTAGGGGAACTATGTGCGGAGAATCAGAGGGCGGGAATAACCCGTGGATTGGGTTAGTGGGGAAGGCAGAGGTGTAGCAGAAAGAGCAATATATCCCAATTTGTAGTATTTGTTTCCCATTTCACTAACCGGTTACAGATTATCATGTTATTTAATTTAACCAATGGAAACACATGTTTATTTAAGGTTTAATATGAGTTATTGACATTAAAATACATTCACAAAGTGGGATACGTTTCCAATCACAGAATGTCCCAAATATTGTTAAAAGTGGAATCGCAAGCCATTTGTCACCCAGCCATGGAATTTCTGTCATCAGCACTTCTCCTCCCTTTTTCCACAAGAGCAGTTCAAACGTGAATTGGAAAATATCCTAGTTTGCAAATGTTTGCCACATAATTATGGCTCTGCCATATTTGCCACATAATACATCAGCTGCTGTATAATCTGACGATTTTAACTAATACATTGTTTATAGCTCAAACGATCAAAAGTTACTAAAAAATGTGACTTGTGCTGCTGTGAAGTGAAGGGCCCTTTGCAAAGGTTGACTGGTCACCTTTCTCACCACTGCAGTTGTATGTTCCACTGGTACTAATAAGGAAAAAAATTTCTGAGACTGTTAGCATGTGTAAAAATGTCAAAATAATAAAGTATCAGAAAATGTACAGCACCACTAATACCAGTGTAGGGTGTCAGAGCACTTTACATCACATATTACACAGAGACAATGAATCATACATGTGTAAATCACTGTAAAGGAAATGTTACATAAGACAAAGGACTACAAGGTGTAGGAGTCACATGACAACCATACTAGTAGGCAGAATAGTTTAATAGGGATTGGTCTGGAGAAGCATAAACTCAGAATTTAAAACGTAATACCATGGTTGGGGGTTCTCTTTAATAATCAGAATTGATCCCTACCCAAATGAACCCTTTTTTGCAACATTAGGATAATCAAAAACTGGGGGGAAAAGCATAATGCTCTCATTTATACCTTTCAGTTTGCATGCAGCTCTTACATGACAGTTAATAGCTCAGTATTCTATGTTAGGATTTTAACTTATCAACTGCAAGTAACAATAGGGTCTCTATGACAAAAGCAGTAACCCACTGACCTATTTACATTATGTGTACTATGTGATCTGCATGGTACATGTTCTTAGCAGCAAGCACATCAACCCTCTGAACTTCCTTTCCATGAGTCTAAACTTCCACTAGACTAAACACCATCTCTCTCTACTAAGAACATGAATCACTGGAGTTATCATGACATTTTTATTGTTGCCAAAAATTGTTGGAGGCCAGGAAGGAAGCAGCAAATGCTTTTAAAACCATAATATACTTACAAACACGACGCCCCCACCTGAAGTCAGAGCCTGGTCCAGTCGCACTGCCCTAGAGCCCTCTGCTCAAGGGTCCTGTGACCTCAGTGGCAGAGTCACTGTCACTCTATGGTATGCTACTTCATAGGCCTGCCTGCAAGACTTGAGGTGAACTTCAGAATGAATTGTGGCGGATAGACCTTCAAGGTTAACCCACAGTTGCCACTTCTAGTGTCCACCTGCTGGTGCTAAGACCCCAAGGCTTTTAAGATCTTGCGGGGACTTCTAAGGTCTAGCATGGGAATGTGCTCCCCAGGGGGAGTGGTATGGTGGACTTGTCATGAAGGCTGAACCTGGTTCCGCAGTTTCAAATTCAGCATCTTTGACCATAGTGCCACATCCTCTCCCCCACTGAACACTATACTGCCCCACTGAGAGAAACTTGCACTGCACTGACCTGCTATAAACACCTGGATGTGACTCAATTCAAATTACGTACTAGACAATATGCTGCATAAATTTTTTTTACAATATCCTCTCGTAGGCGCAGGACTTTGCTACAGATTGCGGATGGGCTTGAACTCTCTTTGAAAACGGACCCTGGTGAGCACTGCACGCATCTATTTTTAAAGACACGGGCCTTTTCACTTTGAAAATCTTATTTACGGGACTGCAAGGACCAGGGTGCATCCTTCATTCTCATCCAGGGGATACTCATCAATAGTCATAATCTATGAATAATCCCCGCCCATGTGCGGGATCCCGGAGCATATAGAAAATACATATATATACATATATATATACATATGTGAAAACATATAAATGCAGCCTAATAATGTTCAAAACATGGCAATGCTGTAAATTACATATTTTTGCATAGTAGTGCCCCCGTAACCCGTAAGGAAAAAAGGAAGCATCAGGCAAATTATAACACAGCACTGCTTTATTGCCATAAAGCAACATGTAATTGTAGGCATTCGCCAGTAGGCTGCAGTAGAGTATCAAGAAACCAAGAAAACTGACACCCTGCCTTTAAGGCATTAGAGTAGGGGGACCGTGCCTTTAAGGCCTGCCTGTGACCCCCTGCTCCCATGATGCACTACAGGTGGCAGTTGGGCCAGTTCTTTTTTCCGGCTCCTTCTGTGAGGATCCTGGAGCTTGAGCTCTTCAGTTTTTTGACTAAAATTTTGAATTACAGCTTTTTCAAGCTTTTTTCGACGTTTTCTGGCTTTTAAGGGCTAATTCTGCTGGTTTCCAGTGAATTTTCCAATTTTTTCCAGTCAGAATGTCTCCTTTATTTAGGAAATGCCCTTCTTGTGGCAATAAAATGGCACTGGCGGATCCACACTCGGTGTGTATTGTGTGTTTACCATCAAAACACGATCCTGACCAGTGTCCCCACTGCCAGAAGTTCTCAAAGCGCACTCTGAGGGACAGAGAGCGCATTAAACTGCATGCAAGACTGGAGAAGGAACGAAGCCGTCGTGAAGGCGAGCATTCCTCATCAAGACCACCTTCTTCAGCTACGCAAGTACAGAAACGGCGACATACCAGCTCCCCGGGCTCCAAAAAGACCAGGAGTCCAAGAGGTTCGCCGTCGACGTCGAGGATGCCGGCGAAAAGGCAGAGAACTTCGGCGTCGAGGGATTCATCCCACCATCAAGAGTCTCCGCCGCGCAAAAGTAAGTCGGCGTCGAGAGGCGGTCCTTCGGGCTCGAAGGCTGCTAGTCCGGTGACATCTGGACTGTCTCCGTCGACGTCGAGGCTTCCGTCGACGTCGAGACACTCTCCGCCACCCTCGAGGGGGTCGACGTCGAGAGAGGCGGCGACGTACATTCCGCCGCGAGTGGGCCGGTCGCCGTCGATGGTTACCCCCACTCGGCGACATAGAAGGTCGACGTCGAGAGGAAGATCGACGTCAAGATCACCACGTCGACGTCGAGAGAGGTCGACGTCGAAGTCGCCCAGTCGACGTCGAGAGAGGTCGACGGCGAAGTCGCCCAGTCGACGTCTAGAGAGGTCGAAGTCGCCCAGTCGGTGTTGAGAGAGGTCGACGCCGAAGTCGCTCGGTCGACGGCAGGAGAGGTCGACGTCAAAGTCGCCCAGTCGACGTCGAGAGAGGTCGACGTCAAAGACACGGCCGACGTCGTGGTCATCTAGCCGACGTCAGGTGCCAGACAAGAGGAGATCGACGTCGAGGTCTCCGCGATCGGCGTCGAGACCGCCGTCGAGACCAGAACGGCATACCTCACACTTGCCGATGGTGACGCAGACGTCGTCGACGTCAAGGGATTCGACGTCGAGGGCGAAAACTGGAGCGCCCGCGGAGAGGTCCCCAGGAGAACAGACATCATCTCCGGGACTGCACATCGTGCAAATATCTCCGGAAGGATCACCCGAGGCTCCAGAGCGGTTCGGACTGTCACCGCGCTGGTTACGAGATGTGGGCGCAGGCACATGTCGGAGTCCGGGATCGGACTACTCCCGCAGGTATTCCCCACCGCGCAGGAGTAAATCACCTCCGAGGGATCCAAGGCCAATTTCACCACGCCGGTCTCGTTCCAGGGACCGTCGCACCGCGCCAAAACGTCCAAGATCTCCGTCCAAGCGCAGATCAGGGTCAAAGGCTCACCATAGTGAACGCTCCCACAAGAGGCGACACAACAGGTCGTCCACTGGGACTTGATCCACAAGATCCTCAGTCCGGGACTACTCTCCTACTTTTTCATCCACGCCTCCATCGCGAGTGTCACCGGTGGATGACATTATAACTTTCTCGGACGTCCTGGGTAGAGGGGCGCAGAAGTTGAACATCGCACTGCACGTCCCTCAGGCACCCACTTCTGTGATCTTTGACACTTTACACCATCGGTCAGCTCCCAGACCTCTGCTCCCATTGGTGCCAGGATTGTTAGAACCAGCGATGGCCACGTTCCTTACACCGGCTACAGCGGGCTCGGTTCCTTCGAGAATAGCAAAGAAGTACAAGGCTCCGACCGAGGACCCTTTATTCTTGAGGGCGGACCCGCCAGCGGATTCGGTGATCGTGGCGGCGGCCATGAAGTCTCACTCAGCCTCAGTATCTGCATCTGTCCCCCCTGAGAAGGACAGCAAACTGATGGACTCCTACGGCAGGAGAATGTGCAACACCTCTGCCTCGCACATGACGGTCGCTAGCGCTTCAGCCCTGCTGGGGAGGTATGATCGCTCTCTATGGGATTCCCTGGCCAGGTTCGTGGAGAAATTGCCTAGGGAGGACAGGCAGGACTTCACGGAGATCCTCCAAGAAGGCGGACTGGTGGCCAACCAAGTAATAAGCGCAGCGGCGGATGCATCAGACCTAGCCGCGCATGGCTACTCCCATGGCATCTGCTCCCGCCGTTCGGCCTGGCTCAGATTAACGGGCCTCAAACCAGATGCGCAGAAAAGAATTCTTAACCTGCCGTTTAATGGGTCATCGCTATTTGGAGCTCATGCGGACGACCAAATGAGCAAGATGAAAACGGAATTGGACACCGTAAAGGCTGTGGGACTGGAAAAGCGCAAAGAGTTCCGCAAGCGCTTTCGCCAGGGTGACAAACGTGCCTTTCACCAGCGCGTTCAAACGCCCCAATGGTCCTCTCAAAACCAACAGAGGTCCCAGTTTCAGCAAAGGGGCCGGGGCAGAGGAAGAGGAAATGCTAAACAGCAGCAGTCCTCTAACAAGCAACCTCCCAAACAGTGAAAACTTACTTCCTCCGCGCTCGTTCGCCACTCCGGTAGGAGGAAGTATCACCGTTCACCTGGCAGAGTGGAATGCAATTACAAACGACAGATGGGTGCTGAGTATTGTAGAGCGTGGCTACTTGCTGAGGTTCAAATCTCCCCCTCCGCAGGTACCCCCACGGAAACAGCCACTCCCTCCCAGCCAAAACAAGCTTTTAAAGGACGAAGTTGCCACTCTCCTCTCCAAAAACGCCATAGAGGAAGTTCCAAACAGGCAGAGAAATCAGGGAGTGTATTCCCGGTACTTTCTTGTTCAGAAAAGAGGAGCGATCGGGGACTACAGACCCATCCTCGATCTCCGCTTACTCAACAGATTTCTCAGAAGAGAAAAATTCAGGATGCTAGCACTGCACCAGATCTTCCCACATCTACACCAGGGGGACTGGATGTGTGCCATCGACTTACAGGATGCATACTTCCACATTCCTGTCTCAGCGAAACATCGGAAGTTTCTCAGATTTCACATCTTTCGCCAACATTATCAATACAAGGTCCTGCCATTCGGCCTCAAGTCCGCACCACGAACGTTCTCAAAGTGCATGGCGGTGGTGGCTGCATTTCTCCGCAAACGGAAGATATTCGTCTACCCCTATCTAGACGATGGGCTCTTAAAAAGTTCCACTCCGGCTCGACTCCAGAGTCATCTCTCGTTCTGCCTAAACCTTCTACACTCGTTGGGCCTTCAGGTCAACTACAGGAAGTCGATCCTCAATCCAACTCAGCGGATCCACTACCTGGGCGCCTCTCTAGACTCCTCAAGCGCAAGCGTGTGTCCTTCGGAGGAGAGGTTATCCTCCATGCTGCAAAAAAGCCGCACGCTTCTCAGCACGGAATATCCCACAGCCAGACAAGTGTCATCTCTCCTGGGATCCATGGCCTCGTGCATCTACATCGTGCCCAACGCAGGTCTGCACATGCGTCCTCTGCAACAAGACCTAGAGGATCAGTGGTCGCAGAGGTCCGGCTGCTGGGAGGATCACATTACCCTTCATCAAGCCGCCAAAGATTCTATCCGGTGGTGGATGAAGCGCTCCCATCTGCTTCACGGCGTCCCTTTCCATCAGGCGCCTCCGACACAGACAGTGGTCACAGACGCCTCCATGCAGGGCTGGGGGGCTCATATGGGCCGGCTTCAAGTACAAGGTCTCTGGTCCGCTACCGAACAGAGCTATCACATCAACTTCTTGGAGCTACGAGCAGTCCATCTCGCTCTCAAGTCCCTGTACCCATCCCTGCAGACCGACTATGTTCAGGTTCAGACGGACAACACCACAACTATGTTCTATCTGAACAAGCAAGGAGGGACCAGATCACGGGTCCTGTCTCTGGAGGCCCAGTCAATCTGGAAATGGCTTCTGGCGAGAAACCTGACGATCGTCGCTGTTCACCTGCCAGGGACCCTGAACGTGCAGGCGGACGGCCTCAGCAGAGACTTCGTCGAAGCGCACGACTGGGTGCTCAACGAAGACGTCGCTCAAGACATCTTCCGCTTGTGGGGCATACCGGACATCGATCTGTTCGCAGACGCGGACAACAAAAAATGCCCCGTCTTCGCCTCCAGGTTCCCTCAACGGGGGTCGCAGGGGAACGCGCTTTTGATCAGCTGGTCGAGGACATTGCTTTACGCTTTTCCTCCTCTCCCTCTCATCCCGGCTGTGATTCAAAAGTTCTACAGGGCCAGAACTCGGATGATCCTAATAGCACCGGAGTGGCCCCGGCAGTGGTGGTACCCAGATCTACTCCAGCTGTCGGAGGTACCACAGAGGAGGTTGCCATGCCTGCCGAACTTGCTGACCAAGGACAAGGGGAGAGTGTTCCACCCCAATCTCCCCTCCCTCCGCTTGACGGCATGGCTCCTGAATTCATCCAGTACGGACATCTAGATCTTCCACCGGACTGTATGAGCATTCTTCGGGAGGCAAAGAGGCCCTCCACGAGGAAGTCGTATGACTTTAAATGGAAAAGATTCTGCTTCTGGTGTAGAGATAACACCCTTGATCCGATCCGGGGTCAAGAACAGGTTATTCTCCCCTACTTACTGTACTTGGCGAAGTCTGGGTTAAAGTACTCTTCCATCAGAGTACACTTAGCTGCTATTACAGCCTATAGGAAGTCTCCTACCCAGACCTCATTCTTTCAGATGCCAGTGGTAAAGGATTTCTTAGAAGGGCTTAAGAAAGTTTACCCACCTGTGAGGTCTCCTTCCCCTTCCTGGGAACTGAACATCGTTCTCTCTAAACTGATGGGAGCCCCTTTTGAACCGATTCATAAGGCCTCCTTGCAACATCTGACCTGGAAGGCTGCCTTCTTAGTAGCCATCACTTCGGCCCGTAGGGTTAGTGAAATTCAGGCCCTCTGCTGCAAGGAACCTTACACTGTGTTTCATGCTAATAGGGTGGTGCTCCGTACCCATCCGAGCTTCCTACCCAAGGTGGTCTCGGACTTCCACATTAACCAGGGGATCACGTTGCCCACCTTCTTTCCTCAACCGACTACTCCCCCGGAGAGAGCCCTACTGTGGGAAGTTGGCCTGATGTATGATGTCACTAGTTCTAGTGTACACCTTATATCAGTCCAAATACCCTTATGGTGATTGGTTGTAAAGTCAACCTTATAGACCAGCTATCCTAGTGGTAGCATGGACAAGAGCAGTCTTAGGCTAAACTCTGAATGGCATGTGAAGCCAGCTGTGATACCATATATAATCCCTTGAATACCAAATGAAAGGACACCACAACAGATATATATATAAAATAAAGTGTATTTATTCTAGTCAAACCCTCAGCACTCTTTATGAGATTAGAGGTAAGTACAACACAGTCTTATTTAAGCATACATTAAGTCACACAGGTAAGTAATACAGTTAGGCCCTAGGGGCCACGCAAACCATATACTAAGTAAGTGGTATAAGGACCACTGTCACGGAAATAGAATAGGCCTAGGCCTAGGGAATCGCTGGGGCTACACTACACTAGCGTTAGTTAGGAAGTGGGAGGCCCACGGGATTCGTGTGCAGAGTGGAAACACTCACGCGTAATGCGTAAAAGTCAATAGCAATAGTACAGTTTAGAAAACGGTAGATTTAGGACACTTCCGGAGTAGCTAGAAAGTTGAGACTTGAAAACTAGACACTAGGATAGTCACTATCCTGATGAGCACCGGAGTACCCAAGTTACCTAGCCCACAGGCTGCGGGTGCATAGGGGTGAAGATGCGTCGGTTTTCGTCGTCGACTCCTATGGATGCCTGAAGAAAGATGCTGACAGGCAGTCAGTGAAGAGTGTCCGGTGGATCCCAAGGCTGGGATCAAGAAGAGAGGAAACCTGCAAGCAGAAGGGACAGAGTCAAGGTCACTAGCCAGTGACCACGTGGAACCAGGAAGGAACCAGGCGATGTCGTGAAGTTTGCAGGTGAAGGTGAAGCTTGTCGCTGCAGCCAGGAGGACCAGGAAGCGTCGAGGACGACCAGGACCAGGAGGCGAGCTGTCCCACGAAGGCTCTTGCTGTCGGCGGCGTCGAAGTTGGACTAGGACTCACCAAGCCTTGGCAAGCGGAACCCACGAAGAACGGAGGACTTGCTTCTGGTGCAGACCAGGAAGGTCTGGGGTGCTTCTTCTTTGCAGAGAAGCGGGAGCCAGTCTGGAGGAGCCAAACCAGCGCAGAAGATTTCAGGGTGCGTCGTCACAAAGGCCACTAGCCAGCGGGCAAGCAACCGGACAGACGCGGCAAGCAGGAAAATGCAGAAGGGCCCCACGCAGGACTCGTGGAGTGTGGGGGGCTGATCTTCGGTGCAGATGGTGCTTGGGGTTGGGGCTTCTCAATCCCCGGTGCACAACTTCGAGGGTGCCTCAGAAGCTGCGCTTTAAGTTACTAGCCACTTTTCCCAGGTAGCCGGTCCCACGTCGCTCGTCGCCTCCACGGATCTCAGCTTTGCTGTGGATGTGGATCAGGGTCGGAGAAGTCTGGAAGTCAAGGCTCTGGTCGGGCTCTGCAGTCGGTTCCTCGTAGTGTGGTAAATAAAATAAATATTACCTGACTGAATTTCGTACGGAGTCTTAAAATAAAGTAAAATAGCTCAAAATAACAAGAGGCAGAATCCGTGGTATAAGAGGTTCTCTAATGGGCTTTATTCCATTTTTGATGGCCGACTCGAGTGGCGGCCTTCAGGTTCCGTCACCACGAGGGTTCAGGAAGTGAAGTACAATAATTTATTGATAGACATGTATTTTTATAATAAGTACATTACAATGAAACGAATGTAGAAGGCGTAACATTTGATAAGAAAAAGGACGTGACAGTGACATAATCGAAACTAGGCGTAATAAGGAATAAAAGAAACATGATTGGTTAGGATTATCAGACATAGGTGGATCTATAAGATAATACTTGGCATAGATGCGCGCGCAGCAGCATGACGTGTAATTGACGTGTAACTAGGGGGTGAAGGGGACTTGACATTTAGCTCTACATGTGGAGACGAGAAGTCTGGGGTTATGTCAACCTAATCCCAAATCATATCTAACATCCTATGTTTAAAGAACTATGTTATCCACAAGGAAGAGACTCTCGGACAGAATCTATTCTATACTGACTATGTGCGTGTACAAGCGTCTAAGTGTCTATATGAGATGCGAGGGGCAGAAAACTTTCCATAGCAACAGGGCTATGAATCACTTGCAGGAGGACAGAGAAACCGGGCCTTTTGCTTGGTAACTGGAGGAATGTTTACTTAAGCTACTAGGCAGGAATGCATCGGCTGAGGGGGAAGCAGATAATTCGAAGGTGAAATACAGCTCTTGGCAGAGAATAGGCTGATGTCAGGCTTCGTGGGCCGCGCAGAGAATGAGACAGAGTTCATGGTCACAGATGCGAGCTCAAGCTGAAGCTGTCAGAGGCAGAGAGCAGGGAAAGGCTTTGAGGACAGAATCGGGCCTACTCGCCTGAACTGTGAAAATGGAGTAACTTAGCCATGTAAAGTCGGTGGCCTTTCATACCTAGGAATCGAATATCCAGCCCATAGATGGCGGATCTGACAGAGAACATGTTGACGGTAGACACACATATGTTTGCGTCTTAGAAACTGGAACTGGAGGGAACATACATGTACTTGTAACATGCATATAGAACCGTTGGGGTCCAAGATAGGGGACATAACTGACCAGGAAAATCCACATTTCCACATTCCCTCCTTGTCCCCTTCTTGCCCTTCAAGAGATATCAATCTTCATCATTCCATTGATTTGCTCATGGAGCATCATTTCTTCTTCTTTCTTCTTCCGGGATCTTGAGCCAAAACCTTGATGTGGAATACACGATGTGGCACACAGACCACAAATCGCTGGTCCACATTGCAGGCATAGACAACAACTGAAGAGCATAAGAAGGCCAATACCTAGGAAAGATAGAACTCTCCATCCCCAGGCTGATATCACATTCCAAAACCACCCGGACCACGTCCAAGTGCCTGGATTTTCGTGTATCTGGCTTACAATCTTATGAAGGCGTGTTATAGCTTTATATACAGATGGCGAATTTTCTGGTATGAATATGCAGCAGCTGGATCCGATGACCCTGCAAGCTCCGCCCCTATCGGCCAGGATGACGTCAAGGACAAGACGATTCTGGAGAACAACAATTCTCATCACTGATTGTTCCTCTGTCAGATTGCCTAGGGCGGCTATAGTCTCGTTTACTACAGCTTCAAGAGTCTTGGTGAGTCTGCGTATCAGCTTACTATTTGATATTGTACCTATATAGGGAAAGATACCTTTATTGAAATCTACATACTTGTCCCATGCCGTCTCAGTATAATCGACAACTGGGAGATCTCTTCGCTCTCTATTGTGTACTAAATGAACATTTCGATAATAATCAGGGGGAGCTAGGAAAACAGGTGGCAGAAGGAATGCTATATAACAGGTACCATCCCAATCTAGAGGCAGACGCATATATGCCGTCTGACCACATATAAAGTAAGAATGGCGAGAAGCTCTAAATGAAGATTTGCCTTGATCACTATATTCTACTGTAGTAACGCATTGGCTATGGCCCATATGTATGGAACCAACTTTTCTCACACATAATTCACCCTTAACTGGAAATACTGACATAGTGGGCAGAATTAGTTCAACTTCGGATTTGACATTCAAAATCATAAGATTAGGCGTAAAATTACCTAATTTATACACCTCATTTTCTAAATCAGTTCCTGTTCTACTGGGGTGACCCTCCTTATTAGGGTGACAGACTTTGAATAAAACTAGATTCAGATTTCCCCATATCCAATGTTGTTGATAAACTGCTGTGTCTGGGTCTATGGAATTTAATAAACTAAACCATGCTCCACAGGAGCCATTGCGTGTAAATGGATGTGGAAAGAAAGGCAGAACTCCTTTGTTATTCTGATAGGGAGGGAGTCGGCCACACACCCAACAATTGGTGGCATTACTAGTCTGATGGGAATGATGTAACATACTAATGAATGTGTTATTGCGCAGCGCAAGTCTATAGGACAACTCATGTGGCGGTAGGTCACTAAAAGAATGTTCATCAGTTATATTGAGAACACGTTTAGAAACAGGATAATACATATGCAACAATATACTTGCAATAACTATTAAAAAACTCAAGGAAAACAAAATTAATAAAGTCACAATGCAGTGGTTACGCAGTAATTTACAATAAGCATGTCGTTTCATTATGATTCTGGACTCTACATCATTCAGACCTAAGGGATACATGTCGGGACAGATTCAACCGCTTCACCTTGGAGAGGACTTAAACAATCAAATCGTCCGACAGTTTAGATCTGGACCTGAGTTTCTGTTTATAGAGTTCGGTGCTACTGGCCTCAGCCAAAGGTAGCTTTGAGTCAATGGGGGAAGACACACGGGAAGTACTGTTTGTGTCAGGAGGAAGTCCATGAAATTTTTTTATATGGGTGGAATGCACCCATCCTTTCCGTCCTTCGATCTTCACAGCTGTTCTGGTCGTCAGCAGGACCTGCTTAGGCAACTTCCACCTAGGATCCAATTGGCTTTTCCTATCAAAATTCCGAACCAGGACAAAGTCCCCGGGGACCACGTCATGGGGTTTCACCTCAGTGTTGTCAGGAAAAGCTGCGACCACCTGTGAACGAGAAGATTGTAGTGCAGACATCAAGGAAGCCAGGTAATCTGTCAGCATATTACAGTCAACATCAGTTATTTTACGGGGTATAGGCGTCCCCCACATATTCGGTGGTCTACCAAAGATCACCTCATACGGGGATAGCCCTGTTCGAGAGTGTGCTACCATTCTCATGTAGAATAGCGCAACTGGTAAGGCTACTATCCAGTCCACACCTTTTTCCTGACATATTTTAGACAATCTGATTTTTAAAAGTTGATTATGTCGTTCCACGAGACCTGCTGCCTCGGGGTGTCGGACACAGTGGAATTTCCACTGATATCCCAACAAAAGTGAGACATGTTTCATTAATTCGGATGAGAAAGGCTGGCCGTTGTCTGAATATACAACACGTGGTAAACCGTACCGTGGGAAGAATTCTCGAACTAGCTGCTTGGCAGTAGTCGGGGCAGTGTAATCTGATACGGGATACGCCTCTGTCCAACGGGAGAGAGCGCAGACAACTACGAGGACATATTTGAATCCTCGACAACGTTCCATCTGAATATAATCCATCTGGAGGACTTCAAAAGGATGGTCAGGAGGCTGAAATCCACCCTGCTCTACGGGAACACTCTTTCCTGGATTAAACTGACAACATATCATACAGGTACGAACTTTTTGTTTAGCTGCTGCTCGTAAATGTTTGTTGAACCAAATGTGCTGAATGCTGTCTAGCATAGCCTTCTCTCCTAAATGTGCTGGACTGTGAACTGTAGCTATAATGGCTTGAACCATGGAATCAGGGAGAAACCATACAGATTTCTCCTTCGTCATCCATCCTTGATCTGTCTGGATCCCTCCTAGTTCAGTCCACTTCTTTATTTCTTCTGCTGTGGCATGTGTCTGTATGTCAATTACGTCAAGTGCGGGATCCTTAATTGTCATACACTGTGTTGGTGTCTGAACTATTGGCTTTGTCATGTCTAATGTGCGATTCTGAGCAGTCTGTTTAGCTGTTCTGTCAGCTAAGTCATTGCCTTGAGAAATGGTATCAGTAACCTTCGTGTGTGCTTTACATTTCATAATTGATATAGCAGTGGGTAGATGTATTGCGTCTAACAAGGCATGAATGAGGGGTCCGTGCTGAATGTGGGCACCATGGGAAGTTAAATAACCTCTCTCTCGCCATAGTACGCCGAAGTCGTGTACAACTCCGAATGCATAACGTGAGTCAGTGTATACATTAACTTTCTTATTTGTGGCTTGAATACAGGCTTGTGTTAGAGCAATAAGTTCTGCTGCTTGGGCTGACAAAGTATCTATACAATTTGTCTCAATAACTTCAGTGTCTGTTGTGACTGCATACGCGGCCACTAAATCTCCTGTATTTGTTCTCATGCACGATCCGTCTACATACAACGTCAGGTCTGGATCTAACAATGGAACGTCTGTCAAGTCTTGTCTAGGTTTCGTCTTTATTTCAATGATTTCAACACAATCATGAGCTAGTGGGTCTGTTCCAATTACAGGTAATAGTGTAGCAGGATTCAATGTATTACACCGTCGGATCTCTATGTGTGGTTGAAACAATGTCAGTTCATAACCAGTAAGTCTTGCTATGGTCAAGTGTTGTGTTTGTGTTCGGTTCACAAGAACCTCTACTGCATGTGGTACTTGTACTGTCAATGGGTGTCCTAAAACTATGGCATCGCTTTGTCTGATTGCTAAAGCTGTCGCTGCCACTGATTTCAGGCATGCAGGCAAAGCCTGAGCTACGGGATCTAGTGTACTGGAAAAATAAGCACATGGCTTGCGTGATCCTGCTTGATCCTGAGTGAGTACTGATAAGGCAGTACCTTCGCGTTCTGTAACAAAGAGTGTAAAATGTTTGCTATAACATGGTGTTGCTAAAACAGGTGCTTGACATAAAGCTTCCTTTAGGCTTTCAAAAGCTTGTGTATGTTCCTGAGTCCAAGGGAGAACAGTCGATGTGGCTGCCTCCTGTGTGGTTAACTGAATGAGTGGTTTTGCTAGAAATGCGTACTGAGGGATCCACTGCCTACAATATGAAGTGAGGCCTATAAAAGCCCGCACCTCCTTCTGTGTCTGGGGTATTGACATATTAGCAATTAACTGGATGCGATCTGGTGTAAGCTGCCTTCCCTCCTTGGACAGCGAGTGACCAAGATAAATAACTCGCTGAACACAGAATTGCAGCTTAGAAGGGGACACCTTGTGCCCCTTGTCGGCTAGGAAATGTAAAACTGTCAGAGAAGCTTTTTCACATTCTGGCTCGCTTCTCGCGGTGATCAGCAGATCATCGACATATTGAAGCAGTGCTGTATTGACTGGCATGTGGATACTGTCAAGTTCTCGTTTCAGTGCTTGGCTGTAGATGCTGGGGCTTTCTGTGAATCCTTGGGGAGCGCGTGAGAATTTAAAGCTGCGCCCATTTAAACTGAATCCGAACAAGTATTGGCTTTCCGGATCTATTGGGACGCTGAAAAAGGCATTCTTGAGATCAATTACAGTAAAAAATGTTGCTTCGGAATCAATTGCTGTCAACAACGATGATATATCAGGGACCACAGGGAATTGTGGTACAATACACTTGTTTAGTTCACGTAAATCAATAACCAATCGGTACACTGGTGGAGCAGTAGGATCAGTTCGTTTAAGAATCGGAATTATCGGTGAATTACATACATTGGAGTCTGTTTCTACAACTACTCTTTGGGCAATTAGCTCATCAATGATTTTCAGCAAAGCCACTACAGCATCATGCGGTAACTTGTATTGTCGCATTCGTGGTAGTACCACTCCTGCTTTCAGTGTGACTCGATAGGGTGTAATGTTCATGCAGCCAACATCCGTAGGGCCTTGTGCCCATAGATGTACTGGTAAAGTCTGTAGTCGGGGATCCATGTCTCTAGACACATAGTGACCTTTAAAATCACGTAAAAACAACCTTACTCCTTCCGGAGAACAACATATTATGGCTCCTAGTGCTTTCAGAGTTTTAATTCCTAGCAAATTTTCTGGGCATGATTTAGTAAGCAACAAATCTGTAGTTCGTGTCAAAGGTCCTATTGTAAGTGGTAGAGGCTTTGATACTTCATTAACAATAGGTTTTCCTGAAAAACCAAGGGAAACATTTTGAGAGCCTGAGAGGGGTGCCCCTGGAACTTCACTACGTTTTATGGTTGTTCGACTTGCCCCTGTATCGAGTAAGAATTTTCTATCTTGACCTAATAATTCACTATGTACATAAGGTCCTTCTTGATCTACAGGAATCTCGATAAGTGGTAAGTCAACTTCCCTCTCTAGGCTGGTTCATGCGTAACGCTGGTATTCAGGGTATTCATACTGTGCAGTCTGATACAGTTGTCGTGTTGCGGTTTGTGTGGCAGTAGCAGGCAACGGTGGTGCAGCTGGCACAAACTGTATGGGTTGCTGTGAGGCTGGCATGGACTGTCCATGCTGCATAGCTCCTTGTTCATTCTGATCTTGTCTAACTAATCGTGGTCTCTCCTTTGTAATGCCTGTAGCTATATTACGTTTCAGGACTGGACAATCGTGTACATGATGGCCCAGTTGTTTACAGTAATTGCAGGTTCCTTTTACAGGAACTGCAGAATCACCAGAATGTGTCACACCCTTTTTGTGACCATCTGCTGGTACTGTCTGAGAAACTAGCATTTTCATTTTTGTATCCTTCATGCGTCTATGCTCGTGTTCTTGTTCATCCCTAATTCTATTGTGATGATACTGTAACATTTGTAGCATTTGCGACGGAGTGTTACTTTGCCAGGTACTCTCGAATTTCAATATTCTATTCTTTACTGGAGGTAATGCATTTTCCACTAATTTTGTCACAAATAAATGTGGATATGAGTCACTACTTGCTTTTATACCACTATTTATACCAAAACATTTTTCAAATCGAGCATAATAATCGCTTGTGTCTTCATCTTGCTTTTGTTTGCAGGCTGTGATTGCACCCCAATCTTCCTTTTTTGTAGTTAATAAACGTGGCAGTACCTGTACTAGTAAACCTGGTAACAGTTTAACTTTATCCCCGAGCCCCGAACCTGCAGTTCGGCCCCTTTCTTCCTCTGCTAATGCTGTCCAGTCTATCTTTTGGTCTCCCACTTCCCACTCTTTTTCTTTCAGTTTTTCATAAATGCCAGCAGGCAAAAGCACCTTTAATATCGTCATAATATCAGGAAAGGTGTACTCTCCCATCAGTAACATGTCTTTAATTTCTCGGTGGAAACCCGCTGGGTCTTTATCGTGGCTAGGTACTACTTTCTTCATTTCTAATAATTCCATTTTTGATATGGGTGTGTAAACAAATACACGGTGAAACTCATTGTCTTCGCCTTTTATTGGGTGCACTTCCCGTAAAGGATTTTGTCTATCCATATAGTACGGCGTTCTTTCTCTATGGGGCAGCGAGAGAGAATCCGGACTTAAAAAAAGGACATACTGTTTACGTGACACTAATATCTCTTTAATTAACTTGTTACTAGAACCTCTCCATCTGTTCGTGAGTAGTTCCGTTAATATATCAGGTAAAGGACCAGGATCAGCATGTTGGCTCTTATATAATATGAGGAGTTGCTGAATCATATAGATTCCAGCTAAACGTTGTTCATCTGTACTGAGATTGAGAAACGTTTGTGCTACGGTCTCATCACCATATTTTTCAGGACTAACGATCCAGTGAACGGCTGATCTGGCTAATTCTTGCTCATCCATGGAATCGAGGAGGTGGTAACCCCTTCGTTCTCGTAGTATTTTATCTGCGGCTTGAAACGAATGTTCAGGAGACTTCAGATTTATTACAGGCGTTGGATACGTTCTGCTATTATTTGGACATACAGAATGTATGGGATCAGAAAAACATCTAGTATTTTCACAGGATCTTCCTCTGCCTACATAGGCTATGGTTTCTGACTGTCTTGCGGAATTCTCTGATTCGGACACTTCATCTTGCTCAAACTCGTCTGTTCCCAATCTCTCTTCATGAATACGTTCTATTTCTTTACGGATTTTTCGGCACATGGCTATTATACAATTTTGCTTATCGTGTCTCCCTTCTGATATATTCTGACTCCATCTTGTAAGAGTAAGCATTGCATTCGGGTCTACCCCCGGACGATCTTGATTTCTGATCACACAGTTTATGAGAAAACGCAACAGTTCCCCCTGTATCTCTACTTTCTGGAATTCCATAGCTCTGTTAATACATCCTGGATCTCGTCCTGTTTGAACAAAATGATATATGTTATCCAGATGCGTAATCATCCCTGGTAACCTTGCTAAATACTCTGCGGCTCGCCTGATACGTAATGATGCCAGAACCATTTCATCCTCTTTACCAACCACCGGGTCATATCTACAATTTACAAGGAGTTCCTTAAGCGCACGTTCACTTACGAACTTAGGTGTACGTGAATGTGCTGACTCTTGAAAGACAAGTTTATTTATTCTAGGTGGTGTAAAAGTACTGCTAGCACCTCCCGTGGCCCCATCTGGGGCGTCGGGTGTGAATGGGTTCGTTGAACGTGACACAGCAACTATGGGTGTTGTTACCCCTGTAGAGTCGACTGCGGAGACAGATGCGGAAACAGATGTGCTTGCCGAAGCTTGCGTCGGGACTTGCTGTTGCACGGGGACAGATTCCTGATCCTGACGTTGAACCCCTCCGCCAGACGGTCTATGTGGTGTGGCGTTAGCATACTCGGGGGCTGCATCATCTAGATATGAGGAAAGGAAAACGTCTTCTGCGGTTCTGGGATGCCCTTTTGGATGTACCTTAATTGGAAATAATGGGGGTGGCAAGTCTTTTGGCATCTCTGGAGCAGCCTTAGGTAGTCCTTCGGCTAGAAGGGGATACATACCATTCATAAGAGCATTACTTTGTCTATTTACTTGTTCTGATTTCACTCGGATCCCTTCCTCAATTAATAGATTTTCTTGAACTTTATTTGAACTTTCTTTACTCCTCTCTTCTTGTCTACGTGCTTTTTCTGTTCGTCTATGAGATTCTTTACGCCATAACTCGATAGCGTCTTTCTGTGACTGTCTGACCTTTCTTTTCCATAACTCTTCCTCCACTTTCATGATGCACTCTGCATCCCAGGTTCCCGTTGCGGGCCACCTTTGACTTTCCGGTAATCCCTTGGTATAATCTACCCATAGATCAAGAAACAATATGGCATCTAAGCCATGTTTATGGTACATGAAATGTCCTGGAGTGTCTCTAGGAGGAATAGGAACTGCTTCTTCAAGCACCCCTTTTCTGGTGGTAATCTGTCTTAACTTCGAGAAGAGCGGCATATTAACAACTGATCTGATACTTACTCTTGAACTTACTTAATACGAGAAACACAATAATGAACAGTGAACAATGAACAGTCATTCATACCACAATATGCAAGACATTTTCTGAATACTTTAAACATTAAACATTAAACATTTAATAATGGTCGACAATGATGACAGTCTGCTTAACTAATCACCACGCTGAATTCTTGACAATAACTGAATACTTCGGAATACTTGATATACTGCTAAACAGTACATATACACTGCTAAACAGTGCAGACCGGATTTGTGTACCCAAATCCGTCTTGACCGGCACAACCTATGTGCACGTCAACACGCCTCCCCGGCGATGGTACTCACCGAGTAGCTCCTTGAAACGGAAGGCCTCAGAGAATGGACAGGACTCGACGACTGTGGACATCGGACCCTCTGCACATCGGGATTTCGGAAAACCTGGTGGGCCTCTGTATACCTCGGATCTTGCTCTCTCAGCTAGGCTCTGGTCGGGATACTTCGCACTTCTCACCGCCTCGTCTGGGTTGATCGCAGCCTCAGTCGCCCCCGCTTGACCGGAGGGAGCTTACAGGAAATCCTGCTGGTACGCGTTTATGGTCCGTCCAGCTGTGGCAGGAGACCGGGCCTGCAACGCACCGCCGGCGCGTGAGATGAGAAAGTGTCCCTATTCGGGCGCCATTATGTGGTAAATAAAATAAATATTACCTGACTGAATTTCGTACGGAGTCTTAAAATAAAGTAAAATAGCTCAAAATAACAAGAGGCAGAATCCGTGGTATAAGAGGTTCTCTAATGGGCTTTATTCCATTTTTGATGGCCGACTCGAGTGGCGGCCTTCAGGTTCCGTCACCACGAGGGTTCAGGAAGTGAAGTACAATAATTTATTGATAGACATGTATTTTTATAATAAGTACATTACAATGAAACGAATGTAGAAGGCGTAACATTTGATAAGAAAAAGGACGTGACAGTGACATAATCGAAACTAGGCGTAATAAGGAATAAAAGAAACATGATTGGTTAGGATTATCAGACATAGGTGGATCTATAAGATAATACTTGGCATAGATGCGCGCGCAGCAGCATGACGTGTAATTGACGTGTAACTAGGGGGTGAAGGGGACTTGACATTTAGCTCTACATGTGGAGACGAGAAGTCTGGGGTTATGTCAACCTAATCCCAAATCATATCTAACATCCTATGTTTAAAGAACTATGTTATCCACAAGGAAGAGACTCTCGGACAGAATCTATTCTATACTGACTATGTGCGTGTACAAGCGTCTAAGTGTCTATATGAGATGCGAGGGGCAGAAAACTTTCCATAGCAACAGGGCTATGAATCACTTGCAGGAGGACAGAGAAACCGGGCCTTTTGCTTGGTAACTGGAGGAATGTTTACTTAAGCTACTAGGCAGGAATGCATCGGCTGAGGGGGAAGCAGATAATTCGAAGGTGAAATACAGCTCTTGGCAGAGAATAGGCTGATGTCAGGCTTCGTGGGCCGCGCAGAGAATGAGACAGAGTTCATGGTCACAGATGCGAGCTCAAGCTGAAGCTGTCAGAGGCAGAGAGCAGGGAAAGGCTTTGAGGACAGAATCGGGCCTACTCGCCTGAACTGTGAAAATGGAGTAACTTAGCCATGTAAAGTCGGTGGCCTTTCATACCTAGGAATCGAATATCCAGCCCATAGATGGCGGATCTGACAGAGAACATGTTGACGGTAGACACACATATGTTTGCGTCTTAGAAACTGGAACTGGAGGGAACATACATGTACTTGTAACATGCATATAGAACCGTTGGGGTCCAAGATAGGGGACATAACTGACCAGGAAAATCCACATTTCCACAGTAGAACGTGGGCAAAGCAAAGGGTAGTCTCTTGATGGTGCCTGTTTGCACAGGGTAGCCACTCCTTGGCTACAAGGGAGATTCTTCAGTCTTCTTCTTTCGTCGAATGTCGAAGGTCCAGAGTTTCTGTTCAAGTTTGCAGGTTCAGGATAATCTAAAGTCTTGAGGCCCAACTCCCACTCTTATACTAATCTGGGGGGCTGGGATACCTGCTAGGTCACGCCTTATGGGTGGGACCTGGGAGGGGGTGGTTACACCCACTTCCCTTTGTCCAGTTTCGCGCCAGAGCTGGGGCTGGAGTGCCCCAGCGCCGGTTTGAACTGGACTATGCAAGGTACACCTTGTGTGCCCCAGGCATGTCTCATTCCTTTCAGCCCACCCTGCCCCAATACACTAAAGGCTGTCTGGGGAGGTGCTAGCACCTCCCCAAGCAGGAAACCTATTGTCCAGGCCTCCCTGGCTGGGATCACTCCCAGCAGCAGGAGGTCAGACTTGTGTCTGTGGCAGCAGCATCCATTTTGTGATGCTGAGGCTTTGGTTAGAGTTAAACAGCAAAGTAGGATTTTAACATGTCTCTCCCTCTAGAAGGGAGGAATAATATCCTCATCACCAGAAATGGTATGGGGGTATTATTCCAAAGTGTTAGACACCTTACACGACATGTTTTGATAAAGCAAAACCATAGTTACCATAACCGTTTAAGATTATAAGGCACTTTAAGAGTATATGGTAGGCTATATCATAGAACAGCTATAAGGACATGGTTCCGAAAGCTGCAGACAGGCTCAGCTCATGCTAGAGCACCATCTCACATGTTACCAAGCACTCTGCCTCCAGGATTGTTAAGGCCTGCCATAGGAGTGACTGATAGGTATACATGTGTCTATATATAAGGGTAGATATAGGCATACTATATCTAAGCAAGGGGTGATTACACGACCTTGCCCCAGCTGAGTGATCAGCCAGTTGTGTCTGATTGGAAGGCCAGACCAGGGGTGGCATAATACATGCTGCAGCCCCTGGGAGGCCTAGGGTACACCTATGCCCTGGGTACCTAGGGTACACTGTACAGGGTCCAATAAGGTGATCCTTACCAATTGGTTATGTACCTAGGGTACATGGAGTCCATTTTAAAGAGAGAGCAGACAGCCTGAGACCCTGAATGGCAGGACCTCAGGCCAACTAAGTCGAAAAACCAGCTAGACACTAGGCAAAAAGTTGGGGGTAACCATAGTCCGATATCCACCTTCCTACACAACCCCCCTCCCCAAACGAAAGGAGATAAGGCTGGCCTTGACAAGGTAAGCCTCTATTGCCTAAGTGGCCATATAAGGAAGAACCAGCACTGGCATGGTTACCCCCTGTCTCATGGTCCACTAAGCAATCCCTCATCCTAAAGGTATCATAGGGTCTCCACCATAGGGAATCTCTACCTTGGGTGTGTCTTTGCAAAGTAAAAGGCTGGTGTTGAGATGGAGTACTGAAGTGAGTGTCCTCAAAGTGAGGCCTCAGCTTCCTCCAATCATCCTCCACCATGGATGCCTTTCTTTCTTTCACTGAGTTGCACTGTGCTCTCAGGGTCAGCCTCTGGCTACCTAAAGCTGGAGGCTGGGTCCCTTTTGTGGGCTTACTGGAGGGACAGGTCAGGTTTGGGGCCCTAAGGTCCCAGGTTTGCCTGTGCCCAACATAATCCCTCTGGGGGAGGTCCCTAACTACCTGTAAAGGGGATCCCTCAGGAATGTTTTTACCCATCACCTGGCTAGGGCTACTAGCCAGGCAATCCTCATTCTTTTGATTGGGGGGTTCTTGTGGACAGGGGCCCTCTTGGGGTCCACTGGCCTCCCTGACCTCTGCAGCCCTGGGCTGACTGAGGCAGGGTAGAGAGAGGCAGGCTACCTGCACCAGACTGGGTCCCACCTTGGAAGGGGCCACTGACATCAGAGGCTCTGCCAGGCCAGGCCTGGCTACCTCTGGGGCAGTTCCTTCACAAGGGGTGAGGTCAGATCCCTGAGGAGGCTGACCTTTTCCTAATGTCTGGGGAGAGGGAGACTTTTCTTCCTCCCCACTACTCTCTGTTTGTGTGGAGTGATCCATAGTTTCAGGCTTCACTACACCTATGTCAGTCTGAGTATGGGCTGAGACCATTACAGCCTTGCCAACCTTTTCAGGGAGGCACTCAGTTTGGGTTTGAGCTGTGACTGTCACAGCTCTGCCAGTCTCTACAGGGAAGTCTGTCTTTGCCTGGGCTGTGGCTACCACTGCCCTTCCAACCTTTTCAGGGAGGAAATCTACTTGGACAGGGGTTGTGGCTGGCACAACCCCACTACCCTTTTGTGAAAGGCCTACCATTTTAGAATGGGTGTCTTGTTCAACTTCAGCCCAAGCTGAGAGTTCTAAGTCATTCCCCAGTAAGCAGTCCACAGGCAAGGTTGGAGACACTGCCACCCTTTTAGGGCCAGTGACCCCTCCCCAGCTGAGACATACCTCTGCCATGGGATGACTGTTCTGTTTGCCATCAATGTTAGTTACCTGGTATGAGAAACCAGGCAAAAGCTGCTCAGAGGGAACTAGCCTATGGGCCACCATAGTGATGCTAGCTCCAGTGTCTCTGTAGGCCTCAGCTTTTCTACCATTGATGTAGGGTTCCTGTCTGTACCTACCCAAAGTGTTGGGACAGGCAGTGAAGTTGGCAAACCCCATGCCACCATCACAGACAAGAGTAGCTGCTGTAGGGGAATTGGCTAAGCCAGGATCCCCCTGTGTTCCCCAAGAAAACCAAACCAAATTTTGGGGGGCACTCCCACCACCTGGGGGATTACTGCTGACAGTAATAGGTGGTGTGACAGGAGTAGTTGGAGGAACAGTTTTGTTTTTAGCCCTTGGGCAACTGCTGTCAGTTTTCCAATGCCCAGGAGTTTTACACTCATGGCAGTAAGGCTTTTTAACTGTGGTAGAGGAGGGAGCTTGGGACCCACCACCCTGTGTGGAGTTTTGGGGCCCTGAGGAAGATTTCTCTTTTGTTTTATCCCCACCCTTCTCTTGAGGCTTGGTGGTATCTTTATTTTGGTCACCACCCTGATTTTTAGGCCTAATCCTGGTCCTGACCCATTTATCTGCCCTCTTTCCCAATTCTTGGGGAGAGGTCAAATCCGAGTCTACCAGGTGTTGATGGAGAAGCTGGTTCTGACAATTACTAAGGATCTGCTCCCTCATAATCAAGTTGTACAATCCTGTATAGTCCTGCACCTTGCTGCCAGTTAACCAACCTTCCAAAGCCTTAGTGGCACAATCCACAAAATCAGACCAGTCCTGTGTCTGTGTCTTCTGGGTGTCTCTGAACAACAACCTATATTGCTCAGTGGTTAAGCCAAACCCATCTATCAGAGCACTCTTCAGGACTTTGTAATTGTTAGCATCCTCCTCACTGACTGTGAGGAGCTTGTCTCTACCTTTGTCAGAAAAGGAGAGCCACAAGATAGCTGCCCACTGACTCTGGGGTCCTTGCTGTACTTTGCAGGCCCTCTCCAAAGCAGTCATCCACTTGTGGATGTCATCCCCATTCTGATATGGGGGGACTATCTTGCTTAGGTTTCTATGGTCATAAGACCTATCCCTATCTCTAGGAATGTTGCTGCCACCAGTGGGTTCTGACCCACACAATTTTTGCTCTCTAGCCAGAGCAAGCTTCTCCTTGGCAAGGGCAAGTTCTTCCCTCTGAATCCTCAGATTAGCTTCCCTCATTCTGGCTTCATGCTCCTTTCTCTCAGGGGAAGTCATTCCCCTGTGAGAGGAAGCATTAGAGATGTTAGAGACATGGGAGTGGATGGATTCCCTTGAAGGGGATCTGTCCCTCCTGCTTCTCTGTGTAAGCCTACTTGGGGGTCTGTATGGGGGGACCCCATGCAAACTCCCATGTAAGCTTAGGTTAGCCTGGCTAAGTCTTCCTACTTGGCCCTGGCTGTCTACCTCTTCATCTGAAGTCCCATCTGACTCCTCTGTGGTGGGTAGATCCTCCTCTGTACCTAGGGTACCTGCCTGAGATGCCCTAAGAGTGTCATACTCCTCTAGGAGTTGTCTTAACTGAAGGAGGGTAGGGTTTGCACCCTGTTTTATTCCTCTGGAGGTACACAAGTGTCTCATCTCCTGGAATGTTAAGGTATCATATCTAGAGGGGGTCTTTTGCAGACCTGATCCTCCTGAGAGAGCATCTACTTGATCTCCTCTCAGAGACATGATCTAGTGAGGGTGTGGTGTGTGCACCTACCTACACTAGTTGTTTCTACTAAACCTCTCTAGTAGTTGTAGTCAGGGTGTGTTACTCCCTTCAACCTACAACCACTAAGTCCAGTAGGACTTAAGTATTATAATCTATGTTATATGTACCTAGACAATATCTGTGTGATCTTTCAATTTAGTATCTCAAGATTACAATGGTATTACAACAGCAAGCTCAGATCCCAACCGCTGCTCACCAATGTGGGAAGTTGGCCTGATGTATGATGTCACTAGTTCTAGTGTACACCTTATATCAGTCCAAATACCCTTATGGTGATTGGTTGTAAAGTCAACCTTATAGACCAGCTATCCTAGTGGTGGCATGGACAGGAGCAGTCTTAGGCTAAACTCTGAATGGCATGTGAAGCCAGCTGTGATACCATATATAATCCCTTGAATACCAAATGAAAGGACACCACAACAGATATATATATAAAATAAAGTGTATTTATTCTAGTCAAACCCTCAGCACTCTTTATGAGATTAGAGGTAAGTACAACACAGTCTTATTTAAGCATACATTAAGTCACACAGGTAAGTAATACAGTTAGGCCCTAGGGGCCACGCAAACCATATACTAAGTAAGTGGTATAAGGACCACTGTCACGGAAATAGAATAGGCCTAGGCCTAGGGAATCGCTGGGGCTACACTACACTAGCGTTAGTTAGGAAGTGGGAGGCCCACGGGATTCGTGTGCAGAGTGGAAACACTCACGCGTAATGCGTAAAAGTCAATAGCAATAGTACAGTTTAGAAAACGGTAGATTTAGGACACTTCCGGAGTAGCTAGGAAGTTGAGACTTGAAAACTAGACACTAGGATAGTCACTATCCTGATGAGCACCGGAGTACCCAAGTTACCTAGCCCACAGGCTGCGGGTGCATAGGGGTGAAGATGCGTCGGTTTTCGTCGTCGACTCCTATGGATGTCTGAAGAAAGATGCTGACAGGCAGTCAGTGAAGAGTGTCCGGTGGATCCCAAGGCTGGGATCAAGAAGAGAGGAAACCTGCAAGCAGAAGGGACAGAGTCAAGGTCACTAGCCAGTGACCACGTGGAACCAGGAAGGAACCAGGCGATGTCGTGAAGTTTGCAGGTGAAGGTGAAGCTTGTCGCTGCAGCCAGGAGGACCAGGAAGCGTCGAGGACGACCAGGACCAGGAGGCGAGCTGTCCCACGAAGGCTCTTGCTGTCGGCGGCGTCGAAGTTGGACTAGGACTCACCAAGCCTTGGCAAGCGGAACCCACGAAGAACGGAGGACTTGCTTCTGGTGCAGACCAGGAAGGTCTGGGGTGCTTCTTCTTTGCAGAGAAGCGGGAGCCAGTCTGGAGGAGCCAAACCAGCGCAGAAGATTTTAGGGTGCGTCGTCACAAAGGCCACTAGCCAGCGGGCAAGCAACCGGACAGACGCGGCAAGCAGGAAAATGCAGAAGGGCCCCACGCAGGACTCGTGGAGTGTGGGGGGCTGATCTTCGGTGCAGATGGTGCTTGGGGTTGGGGCTTCTCAATCCCCGGTGCACAACTTCGAGGGTGCCTCAGAAGCTGCGCTTTAAGTTACTAGCCACTTTTCCCAGGTAGCCGGTCCCACGTTGCTCGTCGCCTCCACGGATCTCAGCTTTGCTGTGGATGTGGATCAGGGTCGGAGAAGTCTGGAAGTCAAGGCTCTGGTCGGGCTCTGCAGTCGGTTCCTCGTAGAACGTGGGCAAAGCAAAGGGTAGTCTCTTGATGGTGCCTGTTTGCACAGGGTAGCCACTCCTTGGCTACAAGGGAGATTCTTCAGTCTTCTTCTTTCGTCGAATGTCGAAGGTCCAGAGTTTCTGTTCAAGTTTGCAGGTTCAGGATAATCTAAAGTCTTGAGGCCCAACTCCCACTCTTATACTAATCTGGGGGGCTGGGATACCTGCTAGGTCACGCCTTATGGGTGGGACCTGGGAGGGGGTGGTTACACCCACTTCCCTTTGTCCAGTTTCGCGCCAGAGCTGGGGCTGGAGTGCCCCAGCGCCGGTTTGAACTGGACTATGCAAGGAACACCTTGTGTGCCCCAGGCATGTCTCATTCCTTTCAGCCCACCCTGCCCCAATACACTAAAGGCTGTCTGGGGAGGTGCTAGCACCTCCCCAAGCAGGAAACCTATTGTCCAGGCCTCCCTGGCTGGGATCACTCCCAGCAGCAGGAGGTCAGACTTGTGTCTGTGGCAGCAGCATCCATTTTGTGATGCTGAGGCTTTGGTTAGAGTTAAACAGCAAAGTAGGATTTTAACATGTCTCTCCCTCTAGAAGGGAGGAATAATATCGTCATCCCCAGAAATGGTATGGGGGTATTATTCCAAAGTGTTAGACACCTTACACGACATGTTTTGATAAAGCCAAACCATAGTTACCATAACCGTTTAAGATTATAAGGCACTTTAAGAGTATATGGTAGGCTATATCATAGAACAGCTATAAGGACATGGTTCCGAAAGCTGCAGACAGGCTCAGCTCATGCTAGAGCACCATCTCACATGTTACCAAGCACTCTGCCTCCAGGATTGTTAAGGCCTGCCATAGGAGTGACTGATAGGTATACATGTGTCTATATATAAGGGTAGATATAGGCATACTATATCTAAGCAAGGGGTGATTACACGACCTTGCCCCAGCTGAGTGATCAGCCAGTTGTGTCTGATTGGAAGGCCAGACCAGGGGTGGCATAATACATGCTGCAGCCCCTGGGAGGCCTAGGGTACACCTATGCCCTGGGTACCTAGGGTACACTGTACAGGGTCCAATAAGGTGATCCTTACCAATTGGTTATGTACCTAGGGTACATGGAGTCCATTTTAAAGAGAGAGCAGACAGCCTGAGACCCTGAATGGCAGGACCTCAGGCCAACTAAGTCGAAAAACCAGCTAGACACTAGGCAAAAAGTTGGGGGTAACCATAGTCAGATATCCACCTTCCTACACAACCCCCCTCCCCAAACGAAAGGAGATAAGGCTGGCCTTGACAAGGTAAGCCTCTATTGCCTAAGTGGCCATATAAGGAAGAACCAGCACTGGCATGGTTACCCCCTGTCTCATGGTCCACTAAGCAATCCCTCATCCTAAAGGTATCATAGGGTCTCCACCATAGGGAATCTCTACCTTGGGTGTGTCTTTGCAAAGTAAAAGGCTGGTGTTGAGATGGAGTACTGAAGTGAGTGTCCTCAAAGTGAGGCCTCAGCTTCCTCCAATCATCCTCCACCATGGATGCCTTTCTTTCTTTCACTGAGTTGCACTGTGCTCTCAGGGTCAGCCTCTGGCTACCTAAAGCTGGAGGCTGGGTCCCTTTTGTGGGCTTACTGGAGGGACAGGTCAGGTTTGGGGCCCTAAGGTCCCAGGTTTGCCTGTGCCCAACATAATCCCTCTGGGGGAGGTCCCTAACTACCTGTAAAGGGGATCCCTCAGGAATGTTTTTACCCATCACCTGGCTAGGGCTACTAGCCAGGCAATCCTCATTCTTTTGATTGGGGGGTTCTTGTGGACAGGGGCCCTCTTGGGGTCCACTGGCCTCCCTGACCTCTGCAGCCCTGGGCTGACTGAGGCAGGGTAGAGAGAGGCAGGCTACCTGCACCAGACTGGGTCCCACCTTGGAAGGGGCCACTGACATCAGAGGCTCTGCCAGGCCAGGCCTGGCTACCTCTGGGGCAGTTCCTTCACAAGGGGTGAGGTCAGATCCCTGAGGAGGCTGACCTTTTCCTAATGTCTGGGGAGAGGGAGACTTTTCTTCCTCCCCACTACTCTCTGTTTGTGTGGAGTGATCCATAGTTTCAGGCTTCACTACACCTATGTCAGTCTGAGTATGGGCTGAGACCATTACAGCCTTGCCAACCTTTTCAGGGAGGCACTCAGTTTGGGTTTGAGCTGTGACTGTCACAGCTCTGCCAGTCTCTACAGGGAAGTCTGTCTTTGCCTGGGCTGTGGCTACCACTGCCCTTCCAACCTTTTCAGGGAGGAAATCTACTTGGACAGGGGTTGTGGCTGGCACAACCCCACTACCCTTTTGTGAAAGGCCTACCATTTTAGAATGGGTGTCTTGTTCAACTTCAGCCCAAGCTGAGAGTTCTAAGTCATTCCCCAGTAAGCAGTCCACAGGCAAGGTTGGAGACACTGCCACCCTTTTAGGGCCAGTGACCCCTCCCCAGCTGAGACATACCTCTGCCATGGGATGACTGTTCTGTTTGTCATCAATGTTAGTTACCTGGTATGAGAAACCAGGCAAAAGCTGCTCAGAGGGAACTAGCCTATGGGCCACCATAGTGATGCTAGCTCCAGTGTCTCTGTAGGCCTCAGCTTTTCTACCATTGATGTAGGGTTCCTGTCTGTACCTACCCAAAGTGTTGGGACAGGCAGTGAAGTTGGCAAACCCCATGCCACCATCACAGACAAGAGTAGCTGCTGTAGGGGAATTGGCTAAGCCAGGATCCCCCTGTGTTCCCCAAGAAAACCAAACCAAATTTTGGGGGGCACTCCCACCACCTGGGGGATTACTGCTGACAGTAATAGGTGGTGTGACAGGAGTAGTTGGAGGAACAGTTTTGTTTTTAGCCCTTGGGCAACTGCTGTCAGTTTTCCAATGCCCAGGAGTTTTACACTCATGGCAGTAAGGCTTTTTAACTGTGGTAGAGGAGGGAGCTTGGGACCCACCACCCTGTGTGGAGTTTTGGGGCCCTGAGGAAGATTTCTCTTTTGTTTTATCCCCACCCTTCTCTTGAGGCTTGGTGGTATCTTTCTTTTGGTCACCACCCTGATTTTTAGGCCTAATCCTGGTCCTGACCCATTTATCTGCCCTCTTTCCCAATTCTTGGGGAGAGGTCAAATCCGAGTCTACCAGGTGTTGATGGAGAAGCTGGTTCTGACAATTACTAAGGATCTGCTCCCTCATAATCAAGTTGTACAATCCTGTATAGTCCTGCACCTTGCTGCCAGTTAACCAACCTTCCAAAGCCTTAGTGGCACAATCCACAAAATCAGACCAGTCCTGTGTCTGTGTCTTCTGGGTGTCTCTGAACAACAACCTATATTGCTCAGTGGTTAAGCCAAACCCATCTATCAGAGCACTCTTCAGGACTTTGTAATTGTTAGCATCCTCCTCACTGACTGTGAGGAGCTTGTCTCTACCTTTGTCAGAAAAGGAGAGCCACAAGATAGCTGCCCACTGACTCTGGGGTCCTTGCTGTACTTTGCAGGCCCTCTCCAAAGCAGTCATCCACTTGTGGATGTCATCCCCATTCTGATATGGGGGGACTATCTTGCTTAGGTTTCTATGGTCATAAGACCTATCCCTATCTCTAGGAATGTTGCTGCCACCAGTGGGTTCTGACCCACACAATTTTTGCTCTCTAGCCAGAGCAAGCTTCTCCTTGGCAAGGGCAAGTTCTTCCCTCTGAATCCTCAGATTAGCTTCCCTCATTCTGGCTTCATGCTCCTTTCTCTCAGGGGAAGTCATTCCCCTGTGAGAGGAAGCATTAGAGATGTTAGAGACATGGGAGTGGATGGATTCCCTTGAAGGGGATCTGTCCCTCCTGCTTCTCTGTGTAAGCCTACTTGGGGGTCTGTATGGGGGGACCCCATGCAAACTCCCATGTAAGCTTAGGTTAGCCTGGCTAAGTCTTCCTACTTGGCCCTGGCTGTCTACCTCTTCATCTGAAGTCCCATCTGACTCCTCTGTGGTGGGTAGATCCTCCTCTGTACCTAGGGTACCTGCCTGAGATGCCCTAAGAGTGTCATACTCCTCTAGGAGTTGTCTTAACTGAAGGAGGGTAGGGTTTGCACCCTGTTTTATTCCTCTGGAGGTACACAAGTGTCTCATCTCCTGGAATGTTAAGGTATCATATCTAGAGGGGGTCTTTTGCAGACCTGATCCTCCTGAGAGAGCATCTACTTGATCTCCTCTCAGAGACATGATCTAGTGAGGGTGTGGTGTGTGCACCTACCTACACTAGTTGTTTCTACTAAACCTCTCTAGTAGTTGTAGTCAGGGTGTGTTACTCCCTTCAACCTACAACCACTAAGTCCAGTAGGACTTAAGTATTATAATCTATGTTATATGTACCTAGACAATATCTGTGTGATCTTTCAATTTAGTATCTCAAGATTACAATGGTATTACAACAGCAAGCTCAGATCCCAACCGCTGCTCACCAATGTGGGAAGTTGGCCTGATGTATGATGTCACTAGTTCTAGTGTACACCTTATATCAGTCCAAATACCCTTATGGTGATTGGTTGTAAAGTCAACCTTATAGACCAGCTATCCTAGTGGTGGCATGGACAGGAGCAGTCTTAGGCTAAACTCTGAATGGCATGTGAAGCCAGCTGTGATACCATATATAATCCCTTGAATACCAAATGAAAGGACACCACAACAGATATATATATAAAATAAAGTGTATTTATTCTAGTCAAACCCTCAGCACTCTTTATGAGATTAGAGGTAAGTACAACACAGTCTTATTTAAGCATACATTAAGTCACACAGGTAAGTAATACAGTTAGGCCCTAGGGGCCACGCAAACCATATACTAAGTAAGTGGTATAAGGACCACTGTCACGGAAATAGAATAGGCCTAGGCCTAGGGAATCGCTGGGGCTACACTACACTAGCGTTAGTTAGGAAGTGGGAGGCCCACGGGATTCGTGTGCAGAGTGGAAACACTCACGCGTAATGCGTAAAAGTCAATAGCAATAGTACAGTTTAGAAAACGGTAGATTTAGGACACTTCCGGAGTAGCTAGGAAGTTGAGACTTGAAAACTAGACACTAGGATAGTCACTATCCTGATGAGCACCGGAGTACCCAAGTTACCTAGCCCACAGGCTGCGGGTGCATAGGGGTGAAGATGCGTCGGTTTTCGTCGTCGACTCCTATGGATGTCTGAAGAAAGATGCTGACAGGCAGTCAGTGAAGAGTGTCCGGTGGATCCCAAGGCTGGGATCAAGAAGAGAGGAAACCTGCAAGCAGAAGGGACAGAGTCAAGGTCACTAGCCAGTGACCACGTGGAACCAGGAAGGAACCAGGCGATGTCGTGAAGTTTGCAGGTGAAGGTGAAGCTTGTCGCTGCAGCCAGGAGGACCAGGAAGCGTCGAGGACGACCAGGACCAGGAGGCGAGCTGTCCCACGAAGGCTCTTGCTGTCGGCGGCGTCGAAGTTGGACTAGGACTCACCAAGCCTTGGCAAGCGGAACCCACGAAGAACGGAGGACTTGCTTCTGGTGCAGACCAGGAAGGTCTGGGGTGCTTCTTCTTTGCAGAGAAGCGGGAGCCAGTCTGGAGGAGCCAAACCAACGCAGAAGATTTTAGGGTGCGTCGTCACAAAGGCCACTAGCCAGCGGGCAAGCAACCGGACAGACGCGGCAAGCAGGAAAATGCAGAAGGGCCCCACGCAGGACTCGTGGAGTGTGGGGGGCTGATCTTCGGTGCAGATGGTGCTTGGGGTTGGGGCTTCTCAATCCCCGGTGCACAACTTCGAATGTGCCTCAGAAGCTGCGCTTTAAGTTACTAGCCACTTTTCCCAGGTAGCCGGTCCCACGTTGCTCGTCGCCTCCACGGATCTCAGCTTTGCTGTGGATGTGGATCAGGGTCGGAGAAGTCTGGAAGTCAAGGCTCTGGTCGGGCTCTGCAGTCGGTTCCTCGTAGAACGTGGGCAAAGCAACGGGTAGTCTCTTGATGGTGCCTGTTTGCACAGGGTAGCCACTCCTTGGCTACAAGGGAGATTCTTCAGTCTTCTTCTTTCGTCGAATGTCGAAGGTCCAGAGTTTCTGTTCAAGTTTGCAGGTTCAGGATAATCTAAAGTCTTGAGGCCCAACTCCCACTCTTATACTAATCTGGGGGGCTGGGATACCTGCTAGGTCACGCCTTATGGGTGGGACCTGGGAGGGGGTGGTTACACCCACTTCCCTTTGTCCAGTTTCGCGCCAGAGCTGGGGCTGGAGTGCCCCAGCGCCGGTTTGAACTGGACTATGCAAGGAACACCTTGTGTGCCCCAGGCATGTCTCATTCCTTTCAGCCCACCCTGCCCCAATACACTAAAGGCTGTCTGGGGAGGTGCTAGCACCTCCCCAAGCAGGAAACCTATTGTCCAGGCCTCCCTGGCTGGGATCACTCCCAGCAGCAGGAGGTCAGACTTGTGTCTGTGGCAGCAGCATCCATTTTGTGATGCTGAGGCTTTGGTTAGAGTTAAACAGCAAAGTAGGATTTTAACATGTCTCTCCCTCTAGAAGGGAGGAATAATATCCTCATCCCCAGAAATGGTATGGGGGTATTATTCCAAAGTGTTAGACACCTTACACGACATGTTTTGATAAAGCCAAACCATAGTTACCATAACCGTTTAAGATTATAAGGCACTTTAAGAGTATATGGTAGGCTATATCATAGAACAGCTATAAGGACATGGTTCCGAAAGCTGCAGACAGGCTCAGCTCATGCTAGAGCACCATCTCACATGTTACCAAGCACTCTGCATAGGCATACTATATCTAAGCAAGGGGTGATTACACGACCTTGCCCCAGCTGAGTGATCAGCCAGTTGTGTCTGATTGGAAGGCCAGACCAGGGGTGGCATAATACATGCTGCAGCCCCTGGGAGGCCTAGGGTACACCTATGCCCTGGGTACCTAGGGTACACTGTACAGGGTCCAATAAGGTGATCCTTACCAATTGGTTATGTACCTAGGGTACATGGAGTCCATTTTAAAGAGAGAGCAGACAGCCTGAGACCCTGAATGGCAGGATCTCAGGCCAACTAAGTCGAAAAACCAGCTAGACACTAGGCAAAAAGTTGGGGGTAACCATAGTCAGATATCCACCTTCCTACACATACACTCTCTTGACCTCCGGAGGGTTTTGAAATTCTATCTGGCTAAGACCCTTACTCTTAGAAAGTCAGACAGGCTCTTTGTGAACTATGGGCTTACCAACTATCCCACAAAGTTCTGCAGGGTAAACCTAGAGCACACTCTACTCGAGGGAAGACTTCTACGGTAGCACTCCTTCGCAACGTTCCCATGTCTGAGATCTCTAATGCCTTAAAGGCAGGGTGTCAGTTTTCTTGGTTTCTTGATACTCTACTGCAGCCTACTGGCGAATGCCTACAATTACATGTTGCTTTATGGCAATAAAGCAGTGCTGTGTTATAATTTGCTTGATGCTTCCTTTTTTCCTTACGGGTTACGGGGGCACTACTATGCAAAAATATGTAATTTACAGCATTGCCATGTTTTGAACATTATTAGGCTGCATTTATATGTTTTCACATATGTATATATATATATGTATATATATGTATTTTCTATATGCTCCGGGATCCCGCACATGGGCGGGGATTATTCATAGATTATGACTTTGATGAGTATACCCCTGGATGAGAACTAGGATTACAGGTAAGTAACTAATCCTTCCTGATCACCTGCACCTGGTTCCTCTTCCCGCTCCTCCCCCGGCCAGTACTACACGCCTCGCGGCCCCCGCTTCGCGGGAGCCGCTCGTAGGCGCAGGACTTTGCTACAGATTGCGGATGGGCTTGAACTCTCTTTGAAAACGGACCCTGGTGAGCACTGCACGCATCTATTTTTAAAGGCACGGGGCTTTTCACTTTGAAAATCTTATTTACGGGACTGCGAGGACCAGGGTGCATCCTTCATTCCTGATCACCTGCACCTGGTTCCTCTTCCCGCTCCTCCCCCGGCCAGTACTTCACGCCTCGCGGCCCCCGCTTCGCGGGAGCCGCTCGTAGGCGCAGGACTTTTCTACAGATTGCGGATGGGCTTGAACTCTCTTTGAAAACGGACCCTGGTGAGCACTGCACGCATCTATTTTTAAAGGCACGGGGCTTTTCACTTTGAAAATCTTATTTACGGCACTGCGAGGACCAGGGTGCATCCTTCATTCCTGATCACCTGCACCTGGTTCCTCTTCCCGCTCCTCCCCCGGCCAGTACTTCACGCCTCGCGGCCCCCGCTTCGCGGGAGCCGCTCGTAGGCACAGGACTTTGCTACAGATTGCGGATGGGCTTGAACTCTCTTTGAAAACGGACCCTGGTGAGCACTGCACGCATCTATTTTTAAAGGCACGGGGCTTTTCACTTTGAAAATCTTATTTACGGGACTGCGAGGACCAGGGTGCATCCTTCATCCCTGATCACCTGCACCTGGTTCCTCTTCCCGCTCCTCCCCCGGCCTATATAACTCTCACCTGTTCTCGCACTAGTGGGACGCGTGTGGGGCGCAGCCCGGGGCGAAGCCCGGGCCAAGGGCGGGCTCGTTGTAGCCCGTTTGAGACCGAGAGAGACCGGACCGGGCCAACCCCCTTACACCTGTGGATTAAACTGTATGTGTAGTCTTGTTCGCTATCTCACTGCATCATATATGCTGGCTGGGCACAGTGATATACAGGTTGTTCGCTGCAATTGTGGGTGCGCAAATACTACATCTATTCAATTTTCGTCTTGACTGCAATGGCTACTAAAGAGGGTAGGAATCATGCTCACAATGCTAATCTCACGGGTACTCTAGATAATTTTATAGTAAGAGCGAACTCTGTGATTGACCAGGGCATTGTCCTTATGGAACGTAGAGTTTCGCAGGACCTTGCCCTGGCTAGGCGTTCATCGCTGGGCCCTTTTGCAACCGCTCGTACCCCTAAAGCTCTAGAGGGCACACTTAATTGCATAGGATCCAAAACAACTACGCTGCCCCTTACCCAATTCATAGACGATACATCCCAAAGCGATCTCCTGAGCTGTGATGATTTGCCAACTACTCCGAGAGTCACATCGCCCCCAGTGACGAGCCACGGACCGACCTTACGGAATAAAAAGGGTAAAACATTAGGGACGATCCCCAAAAATAAGCCCAAAGCACTCAGTGCAACTAGCACCAAATCCGGGGGGGCTAAACTAGTAAAACGTCGGAAAAATTTGGCTCCTGAGGCCCCCACCATGGCCGTTGAAGGCACCGGTACTTGTACCCTGCACCCAGAGACCATTCATTCAAAGTCCCCTGTGGTACCTCTGGACCAGGTATACGCTCCACTTGCCACTTTGCCACATGCTGATGGGGCTACGCTAACTTCAAAACTAGATACAATGTTGCGTACTCTTTTAGGCCCCTTGGAAAAAAGGCTAGATAGCATAGTGACCCACCTCACAAAGCTCGAACTGCAAATCAAGGGCATCTCTGGTAACGCTATATATAAAGTACAACCACATTGCTTCTGCAATTGTACCCTTAATAGTAGGATGGAGGGGGTAAGGTTAGATGCTCCCTCCACCTGCTTAAACACCCAGTCATCTATCAACCCACATGTTGTACCACAGGTAGTCGCTGCTAACACACTTAATCCCCCCCTACCACAACATGAAGCCAGCACCCAGTTCCCAATACTCCAGGAATGGCCTTTCCGGCAAAAGATAGTGACAATGGAAGGCTGGAACGAAGGGGAGGGAAGGGTGAGGCAACTAGGTTTACCCCGAGACTTGATTTACCCCCGGAATCAAGCCCTTATGTAGCTGTTCTCACAGGGGTACCTGAGATTAGTGAAGCTAGTAGCGAGGATTTCATTTCCCTTAAGAATAAGACAATTCAATGGTTAAGTATCCATAGGCCCTTGCCCCCACACGTCAGAAGTGAGATCATTATGGTCAGAAGGGTGGGCTGGGTAGGACGCACTCCTAAAACGTTTAATGGTGACTGCGTCATAGTCAACTTCAGGGATCCTAGGACAGTAGATTATATCTGTAAGTGGGGATTCCCCCGCTCAGATACAAAAATAGAAGTATGTCCACTTATCTCTTTCTACCCTAGTGAATCTCTGACGCCACAGGAAAATGGCTGGACCCATGTACCTTACTCTCGATGGGGAGGAGGCGGGAAGACAAGGCGAGATGCCCATACCTTGACACGGCCCTATATCCCCTGTTCAAATAGGTTTAGTTACCTTGATCAGGTCGATTGACTGACCAGGGCCACCAATGAAACCCAGGAGAATTCTGTAAGTGTGATTACTGCTCACGAGCCAAGAGAGGCAATAAGTGATAGTAATATGTTCGCCCGTAAGCGGGAGACTCCCTCCTACCCTGTAGGGATTAGTATTGGTTCCCCATTAGAGAGAACTAGCTGTACCACTAGTGAGCAGCACCCCCCAGCAAACCCAGCTAGCATTAGTATTGCCCCATCCCACTCTACTGAATTACAAAAACAGGGTTGCCCATCCTACCCATCTGATTCTCTACCCCCCACCCCGAGCAATGCTGAGCATTTGACTATTACATCATGGAATGTGGCGGGTTTGAATAGTAAGTTAGAGTGCCCAGAATGGGGCACTTTTGTTGATACTTCCGATGTGATTTTGTTCCAGGAAACCTGGGCAAGGGAGGAAGCACATAGAGTGGGGTTTGTGGCCTTTAATATCATGGCACGTTGGGGAGGCATTGGCCGCCCTTCCGGTGGCCTGACAACGTGGGTTGGTATACATTTGGGCTGTAAGGTGGAATCAATCCAGACCTACTCGGACGATATTCTGTGTGTCCTTATGACATGGCCTTCTTCTTTTAAATTAGCCGTAATTAATGTTTATTCCCGTCCTACTGTGCTGGCAAAGGAATCCAGTACCATCGGGGAATTATCAGTTTTTCTCGACTCTTTAAATCGGGATATCCAGTATGTGATCGCAAGCGATTTTAATTGTCATTATGAGCCCCTGCAAGGGCTAAATGAGGGGGCATTGATGGAAGAGGATGAGTTTTGGGGAATCCCTCCTTGTAACTCTGCTCCCGCAAAGGCATGGTCACCATTGGCCATGCAGATTATGACCTTAACTCTTCATAACTCGATCAGAGCGGTTAACGGTAGGAAGCCCTCCGATATCCCCCCTAAGTGTACTTATAATAAAAAAACGTACGAATCCCACTTAGATTATGTTATGGTCGAGACTAGGTTATGGCCAAAGATAGTGGATCTGGAAGTACTGCCTAGAACGGACAGTGACCATAACGCCCTGATGTTAAAGATGGAATCCCCCCTTATTTTAAAAAGTCATACTGAAGTGTGTGATGACCCTGGTCTTGTCATTTCCAACAACAGGAGGCGGGTCAAATGGGGGAACTTGCGAGAGAGGAGGGACGCACTTTCTAATTTATATACACTTATTCTTCCCCTCCTCACCATGGCATGTGACATTTGGGCCCAAGGAATGCACATAGGTGCATCTGTGAATCTGCTTACTCTACACCAGGATCTGGTGGACACTCTAGCTGGTATTTTCAATCCAATTGCCCCATCTAATAAGACTAGGGCGTTCCGCCCCTCTTCCTGGTACATCGGTGCTTGTAGGAGGTCAAAAACTGACCTGATAACTGCCATTAAAGATGGCACCGACAGGTCAACTATTCCTGCTCTTAGGTACTCCTACAAAGAAGTAATGAAACAGGCAAAAATAGCCTGGGATTGGGAGAGATGGCAGGACTTAGCCTCTGCACTTGCTAACAAGGAATCGCGGAGATTTTGGGCCATCTCGAACACAGGGTGTGCCGAACCGCGCAATGCTATTGAAGTAAATCTAGATGCGGGGGTCTGGGAATCCCATTTCAAATCCCTCTACTCAGTAACCTCTGAACTGGATCTTTTGCGCCTGCACACACCTATATCTGGGGATGTCGAGGTTTTGGAATTTTCTATTGAGGATGTTAACATTGCCCTGGGAAAATTGATGAGTGGTAAAGCGCCAGGCATTGACAAACTCCCTGGAGATATGTTTAAAGAACAACCAAAGATCTGGGCGCCGTATCTGTGTGCTCTATTTAACACCATACTGCGTGGTGCAGAAATTCCGGGCACGTGGCTGGGAGCAGAGATCGTACCAATTTTCAAAAAGGGCTCCCCCCTGCTACCAGCAAACTACCGGCCCATCAGCCTCATTGATGTCCCCCAAAAAATATTTGCACGACTCATTTTAGATCGATTGCAGGAGTGGATCAATGAGAATGATATTCTTTCCCCCTATCAAGCCGGTTTCAGGAGCAAAACATCCACCATGGATCAGATCTTTCGTTTAGTTATGCTGTATTGGAAGACTGTGATAATAGAGGGTGGCAGCCTCTACATGGTGTTTGTAGACCTCCGCTCAGCTTTTGATACTGTGCCTAGGGGGAAACTTTGGGCTGTTCTACGGGATTTGGGAGTCCCTAGCACACTTCTGGGGATATTAGTGAGGTTGCACACACAGAATTTTGCACAGGTTAGGTGTGCGAGAGGAGGAGTATTGTCTGCTAAGTTCCCGGTAAACAAGGGTGTTAGGCAAGGGTGCGTCCTTGCCCCTACCCTTTTCTGTTTATATGTAAATGGGATGATATCTTACTTGGACGCAGTGCCAAACAATGACGCACCTAGGCTGGCAGGCAAGAAAGTCGCGGCTATAATGTTTGCCGACGACACTCTTTTACTATCCAAGTCACCCATGGGGATACAGCGCATATTGAACGGCTTTAACAACTTTTGCTGTGAACACGGTTTACAGATCAACGTAGACAAAACTAAATTTATGATATTTAATCCCTCATCGCACACCAGACCACCTCCTATCCTGGATTCAGTTTCATTAGAGAGAGTCCAAACATTTCAATACCTAGGTGTGACACTAAATGAAAATCTCTCCTGGGGTCCTCACCTTGCTAAATCCCAACTAAAACTGACTCAAGTAGCGGGGGGAATATTAAAAATGACCAATGCCTCAACATTTAGGCCCATAAGTCCAGGGCTTGAAATATATAAATCTAGGGCAAGAGCAGCGGCTCTGTATGGTGGGGAATTATGGGGGCACGCTGCCAGACCCGATATAACCAAAGTAGAGAATAGATTTCTGAGACAGCTGTTGCTGCTTCCCCAAAGCACACCCCTTTTACCACTAAGGCTCGATTTGGGCTTATTCCCCATCCAGGAGGAATTGTCTATTAAACCCCTTAGGTTTTGGAGGAGGTTATGATCAACCCCTGAACTTTTACAGTACAGAATCGAACTACAGGAAATATTGAGCCTAAGTAAGGCAGTGCATATCCCCTGGCTTACATATGTCAAACAAGAACTATTGACAATGGGCCTTGTAGATATGTGGCAAAAACCGGCAATTGCCTGTAGAGAGATTTCAGGGAAATTGTTTACTGAGTGCTATAGAACACGATGCTGCAGTGTATGGCTGCACGACTCACAGAATGGCAATCTGGTAAAATCATTCCTTGAGATAAAATCTGCATACTTTTTTGAAGACTATATGAATGTGATCTATCCTGTACTGGCCAGGAAGCTTTATATCCAATGGAGGTTCGGCTCCCTCCCACTAGCGAGCCTCACAAGTAAATGGTCTAGGTCTGGGGTTTCCCACTGTCCAGGCTGTGGTGCTGACAAAGAGAATGACTGTCATATTTTATTCTTCTGCCCTTTGTACAGCAGAGCCCGGAAGTACTGGATAGTACCAATTTGTAGAAATCTGGGCTTCCGGAATTCCGCAGATGCACTTAGAATTTTTAAATCTGACACTGCAGGTCATATTGTGTTTGCCCTCTCTAGGTATCTTCATACTTTTTGGATCAAAAGGAGCTTCATAATCTCAAATAGTGCTTAGAAACACTGGTTTTTATTATTCTTTGAAACCGCAGTTACTGTTTTAACGTTGTAATGTTTTTATGTAATGATGGATTTATATGCAGCTTTTATGGCTGAAATACTGCCGAAATAAAGTACTATTGATTGATTGATTGATATCCTAGAAAAAGCAAACACTCATAGGGCATGCAAGTTTAAGTAAAGCATGTGACATGTAAGCAGGAACAACATGGTTACCTTTTTCCTTTTACACTCCTTATTCAGAAATTAGTGAGTGCTTTTGCCTGAAAATTAAAGCCATGACTACAGGGCCCAGAAGGGACCTATTTCAATGCCCATTGCTTATATTGTTACAAAACGTAAGCAGTATGGTTTAAAAAGACCACATTTGTGAACAGACAGCCGCTGTACTTAATTTGTTTTCCAATTCACCCATCAAGCAGGTATTTCAGTACCTCCAGGAATAGTGCACTTTCCCACTCAAGGAAAATAATGTTGTTGAAAAGGAGACGAGAAAGCAAAAGTAGCGCTACACTGGCAAACACTGTGTGGCGCTAATGTGTTTAGGTGTGAATAAATCAATCTGGCCACCTTGCAACCACACTGTACTGCTTTAGTTAGTTAGTTATTTATTTTTCATATTTTTGAATGTTTCATTTCTCTCCACCCCGAGGCTGCGCTTAGAAATTGAAAAATGTTGTTTCCAGCACAAGTGTTTTTCTTTTTGAATCCATTTCATAGGGGAGCAAATAAACGAAAGGAGGAAAGAGAAGGTAATACCTGTTTCTTAAAGTCCCGGTTTTCACTAAATGAGGAGGAGCGAGACAGAAAGACAGGGAAGAGGGGGGACAGCTGCCAGTGGCAGGAGAACTGGACACTGTCCTTGCCTTCTCTGGGCACGAAGGAAAAGACAGAGTCCTTTTCCTTCTCTGCCCGTTCCGCCCGTCCCCAAAAGCTAAGCCTTAACTATCGGCCATGGCGATTTCTGCCGTCCGGGACGCATGTTTAAAATAAGAAAGTAGGGGAACGGAATCTATGAAATTAAAGAAGGAGGGGCACGCCGTGCCCTGCCGATTCCGCCTACTTAGACCACTGGGCACGGGCAGCTTTTAGTGGCTGATTTCAGATTTCCTTGCAAGCATTACAGTGGATAGTATGGGCTGTGTGCACAGAGAAACGGAATTTCAACAGAGGTAAGGACACAATGCGGTGCTTTTTACACAGGGACGGACTGGGAATTAAAACCGGCCCTGCACTTCAAAAACTCTAGGCGTTTAGTCTTCAAAGCGTGACCGACGTGAATCATTCAAGCAGTCAGCTGTGGACAGTATTGTATGTCCTTTGCGTTGGGACATATATTCTCCCAAACAACCAACCGGGCAGAAGATGCTGTTGTGTGGTTTGCGATTTCTCATCCAGGGGATACTCATCAAAGTCATAATCTATGAATAATCCCCGCCCATGTGCGGGATCCCGGAGCATATAGAAAATACATATATATATATATATATATATATATATATACATATGTGAAAACATATACATGCAGCCTAAAAATGTTCAAAACATGGCAATGCTGTAAATTACTTATGTTTGCATAGTAGTGCCCCCTAACCCGTAAGGAAAAAAGGAAGCATCAGGCAAATTATAACACAGCACTGCTTTATTGTCATAAAGCAACTTGTAATTGTAAGCATTTGCCAGTAGGCTGCAGCAGAGTATCAAGAAACAAAGAAAACTGACCCTTGCCTTTAAGGCATTAGAGTAGGGGGGCCGTGCCTTTAAGACCTGCATGAGACCCCCTGCTCCCATGATGCATTACAAGTGGCAGTTGGGCCAGTTCTTTTTTCCGGCTCCTTCTGTGAGGATCCTGGAGCTTGAGCTCTTCAGTTTTTGACTGAAATTTTGGAAATTACAGCTTTTAAAGCATTTTTCGACGTTTTCTGGCTTCTGGGGGCTGATTCTGCTGGTTTCCAGTAAAATTTTGAATTTTTTCCAGTCAGAATGCCTCCTTTATTTCGAAAATGCCCTTCTTGTGGCAACAAGATGGCACTGGCAGATCCACACTCGGTGTGTATTGCGTGTTTACCATCTAAACACGATCCTGACCGGTGTCCTCACTGCCAGAAGTTCTCCAAGCGCACTCTGAGGGATAGAGAGCGCATTAGACTACAGGCACAGCTGGAGAAGGGCAGAAGCCGTCGTGAAGGCGATCCTTCTTCATCAAGACCACCTTCTTCAGCTACACAATCGCAAAAACGGCGACACACCAGCTCTCCTGGCTCCAGAAAGACCAAGAGTCCTAGGGATTCGTCGACGACGTCGAAGAGGCCGCCGAAAAGGCAGAAGACAACTTCGGCGTCAAGGGATTCATCCCCCCGTCGAGATTCTCCGCCGCGCAAAAGTAAGTCGGCGTCGAGGCGCAGCCCTTCGGGCTCGAAGGCTGCTAGTCTGGGGAGGTCTGGACTGTCTCCGTCGACGTTGAGGCTTCCGTCGACGTCGAGACACTCTCCGCCACCCTCGAGGGGGTCGGCGTCGAGAGATGCGGCGACGTACGTTCCGCTGCGAGTGGGCAGGTCGCCGTCGAGGGATACCCCCACTCGGCGACATAGAAGGTCGACGTCGAGATCACATGGAAGGTCGACGTCGAGATCCACAATTCGACGCCGTGAGAGGTCGAAGTCGCCCACTCGACGTCGTGAGAGGTCGACGTCGAAATCGCCCAGTCGACGGCGTGAGAGGTCGACGTCGAGAGAGGTCGCCGTCGAAGTCACCCAGTCGACGGCGTGCAAGGCCGACGTCAAGGTCATCCAGTTGACGTCAGGTGCCGGAGAAGAGGATATCGACGTCGAGGTCTCCGCGATCGGCGTCGAGACCGCCGTCGAGGCCAGAACGCCATACCCCACGCTTGCCGATGGTGACGCAGACGTCGTAGACGTCGAGGAATTCGACGTCGAAGGGTACAGCTGGAGCTCCCGCGGAGAGGTCTCGATCTCCAGGAGAGCAGTCATCATCTCCGGGACTGCACATCGTGCAAATATCTCCAGAATGCTCACCCAAGTCTCCAGAGAGGTTCGGACTGTCACCTCGCTGGTTGCGGGATGTGGGCGCTGGCACATGTCGAAGTCCTGGATCGGACTACTCCCGCAGGTATTCTCCACCGCGCAGGAGTAAGTCTCCTCCAAGGGATCCAAGGCCACCTACTCCCCGCCGGTCTCGTTCCAGGGACCGCCGCTCCGCGCACAGACGTACAAGATCTCTGTCAAAGCGCAGCTCAAGGTCTAGGGCTCACCATAGCGAACGCTCTCACAAGAGGAGACACACCAGGTCGCCCACTGGGACTTCATCCACAAGGTCCTCAGTCTGGGACTACTCTCCTACTTTTTCCTCTACACCTCCATCGCGAGTGTCCCCGGTGGATGACATTGCTACCTTCTCAGACGTCCTGGGTAGAGGAGCGCAGAAATTGAACATCGCGTTGCACATCCCTCAGGCACCCACTTCAGTGATCTTTGACACTTTGCATCATCGGTCGGCTCCCAGACCTCTGCTCCCTTTGGTGCCAGGATTGTTGGACCCAGCTATGGCCACGTTCCTCACTCCGGCTACGACGGGCTCGGTTCCGTCAAGAATAGCGAAGAAGTATAAGGCTCCAGCTGAGGATCCTTTGTTCTTGAGGGCGGACCCGCCAGCGGACTCAGTGATCGTGGCAGCAGCTATGAAGTCCCACTCGACCTCAGTGTCTTCTTCTGTCCCCCCTCGAAGGACAGCAAGCTGATGGATTCCTACGGCAGGAAAATGTGCAACACTTCTGCCTCGCACATGAAGGTGGCTAGCGCTTCAGCTCTGCTGGGGCAGTATGATCGTTCCCTGTGGGATTCCCTCGCCAGATTCACGGAGAAGCTGCCTAGAGAAGACAGGCGGGACTTCACAGAGATCCTACAAGAAGGCGGACTGGTGGCCAATCAAATCATCAGCGCAGCGGCTGATGCCTCGGACCTTGCCGCACATGGCTACTCACAGGGCATCTGCTCTCGGCGTTCGGCCTGGCTGAGACTAACGGGCCTCAAGCCTGACGCACAAAAGAGAATTCTCAATCTGCCCTTTAACGGATCATCATTATTTGGAGCTCATGCGGATGACCAAATGAGCAAGATGAAGGCAGAGTTGGACACCGTGAAGGCTGTGGGGCTGGAAAAACGCAAAGAATTCCAAAAGCGTTTTCGCCAGGGCGACAAACGTGCCTTTCACCAGCGCGTTCAAACGCCCCAATGGTCCTCCCAGAATCAACAGAGGTCCCAGTTTCAGCAAAGGGGTCGGGGCAGAGGAGGAGGAAATGCGAAGCAAAAACAGTCCTCTACCAAACAGCCCGCGAAACAGTGAAATCCTTCTTCCTCCGCTCTCGTTCGCCACTCCGGTGGGAGGAAGTATCACCGTTCACCTGACAGAGTGGAAAGCCATTACAAACGATAGATGGGTGCTGAATATTGTAGAGCATAGCTACTTGCTGAGGTTCAAATCTCCCCCTCCGCAGGTACCTCCACGGAGGCAGCCACTCCCTCCCATCCAAAACCAACTTTTAAAGGACGAAGTTGCCACTCTCCTCTCCAAGAACACCATAGAGGAGGTTCCAACCAGGCAAAGAAATCTAGGAGTGTACTCCCGGTATTTTCTTGTTCAGAAACGAGGAGCGGTCAGAGAGTACAGACCCATCCTCGATCTCCGCCTACTCAACGGATTTGTCAAAAGAGAGAAATTCAGAATGCTGGCACTGCACCAGATCTTCCCACATTTCCACCAGGGGGACTGGATGTGTGCCATCGACTTACAGGATGCATACTTCCACATTCCTGTCTCAGCGAAACATCGAAAGTTTCTCAGATTTCAGATCTCTCGCCGGCATTATCAATACAGGGTTCTGCCATTCGGCCTCAAATCCGCACCACGAACTTTCTCAAAGTGCATGGCGGTGGTAGCTGCCTTTCTCCGAAAGCGGTAGATATTCGTCTACCCCTATCTCGACGACTGGCTCTTGAAGAGTTCCACTCCTGCTCGACTCCAGAGTCATCTTTCGTTTTGCCTCAACCTTCTGCACTCGCTGAGCCTCCAGGTCAACTACAAGAAGTCGGTCCTCAATCCCACTCAGCAGATCCACTACCTGGACGCCTCTCTAGACTCCGCAAGCGCAAGCGTGTGTCCTTCGGAGGAGAGGTTATCCTCCATGCTTCAGAAAGGCCGCATGCTTCTCAGCACGGCATTTCCCACAGCCAGACAAGTGTCATCTCTCCTGGGGTCGATGGCTTCGTGCATTTACATTGTGCCCAATGCACGTCTGCACATGCGTCCTCTGCAACAAGACCTAGAGGATCAGTGGTCTCAGAGGTCCGGCCGCTGGGAAGATCCCATCACCCTTCATCAAGCCGCCAAAGACTCCATCCGGTGGTGGATGAAGCGCTCCCATCTGCTTCACGGCGTCCTTTTCCATCAGGCGCCTCCGACACAGACAGTGGTCACAGATGCCTCAATGCAGGGCTGGGGTGCTCATATGGGCCAGCTGCAAGTAAAAGGTCTCTGGTCCGCTATCGAACAGACTTATTGTGAGAAGTTGGCCTGATGTATGATGTCACTAGTTCTAGTGTACACCTTATATCCGTCCAAATACCCTTATGGTGATTGGTTGTAAAGTCAACCTTATAGACCAGCTATCCTAGTGGTAGCATGGACAAGAGCAGTCTTAGGCTAAACTCTGAATGGCATGTGAAGCCAGCTGTGATACCATATATAATCCCTTGAATACCAAATGAAAGGACACCACAACAGATATATATATAAAATAAAGTGTATTTATTCTAGTCAAACCCTCAGCACTCTTTATGAGATTAGAGGTAAGTACAACACAGTCTTATTTAAGCATACATTAAGTCACACAGGTAAGTAATACAGTTAGGCCCTAGGGGCCACGCAAACCATATACTAAGTAAGTGGTATAAGGGCCACTGTCACGGAAATAGGATAGGCCTAGGCCTAGGCTGGGGCTACACTACACTAGCAATAGTTAGGAAGTGGGAGGCCCACGGGATTCAGGTGCAGAGTGGAAACACTCACGCGTAATGCGTAAAAGTCGATAGAAATAGTAGTTGTTAGAAATTAACAGTTTAAGGACACTTCTGAAGCAGCTAGAGAGTCGAGACTCGGAAACTAGACCCTAGGATAGTCACTACCCTTGTGAGCACCGAAGTACCCAAGTTACCTAGCCCACAGGCTGCGGGTGCATAGGTGTGAACTTGCGTCGGGTTTCGTCGTGGACTTCTATGGATGCCTGAAGGAAAGTTGCTGACAGGCAGTCAGTGAAGAGTGTTCGGTGGATCCCAAGACTGGGATCAAGAAGAGAGGAGACCTGCAAGCAGAAGGGACAGAGTCAAGGTCACTAGCCAGTGACCACGTGGAACCAGGAAGGAACCAGGCGATGTCGTGAAGATTGCAGGTGAAGCTTGTCGCTGCAGCCACGAGGACCAGGGAACGTCGAGGACGACAAGGACCAGGAGGCGAGCTGTCCCACGAAGGCTCTTGCTGTCGGCGGCGTCGAAGTTGGACTAGGACTCACCAAGCCTTGGCAAGCGGAACCCACGAAGAACGGAGGACTTGCTTCTGGTGCAGACCAGGAAGGTCTGGGGTGCTTCTTCTTTGCAGAGAAGCGGGAGCCAGTCTGGAGGAGCCAAACCAGCCAGAAGATTTCAGGGTGCGTCGTCTCAAAGGCCACTAGCCAGCAGGCAAGCAACCGGACAGACGCGGCAAGCAGGAAAATGCAGAAGGGCCCCACGCAGGACTCGTGGAGTGTGGGGGGCTGATCTTCGGTGCAGATGGTGCTTGGGTTTGGGGCTTCTCATTCCCAGTGCACAAATTCGAGGGTGCCTCAGAAGCTGCGCTTGAAGATACTAGCCACTTTTCCCAGGTAGCCGGTCCCACGTCTCTCGTCGCCTCCACGGATCTCAGCTCGGCTGTGGATGTGGATCAGGGTCGGAGAAGTCTGGAAGTCAAGGCTCTGGTCGGGCTCTGCAGTCGGTCCCTCGTAGAACTTTAGCAAAGCAAAGGGTAGTCTCTTGATGGTGCCTGTTTGCACAGGGTAGCCACTCCTTGGCCACAAGGGAGATTCTTCAGTCTTCTTCTTTCGTCGAATGTCGAAGGTCCAGAGTTTCTGTTCAAGTTGCAGGTTCAGGATAATCTAGAGTCTTGAGGCCCAACTCCCACTCTTATACTAATCTGGGGGGCTGGGATACCTGCTAGGTCACGCCTTATGGGTGGGACCTGGGAGGGGGTGGTTACACCCACTTCCCTTTGTCCAGTTTCGCGCCAGAGCTGGGGCTGGAGTGCCCCAGCGCCGGTTTGAACTGGACTATGCAAGGAACACCTTGTGTGCCCCAGGCATGTCTCATTCCTTTCAGCCCACCCTGCCCCAATACACTAAAGGCTGTCAGGGGAGGTGCTAGCACCTCCCCAAGCAGGAAACCTATTGTCCAGGCCTCCCTGGCTGGGATCACTCCCAGCAGCAGGAGGTCAGACTTGTGTCGTGGCAGCAGCATCCATTTTGTGATGCTGAGGCTTTGGTCAGAGGCTAACAGTAAAGTATGATTTTAACATGTCTTTCCCTCTAGAAGGGGGGAATAATATCCTCATGTCCAGAAATGGTATGGGGGTATTATTCCACAGTGTTAGACACCTTACACGACATGTTTCGATAAAGCCAAACCATAGTTACCATAACCGTTTAAGATTATAAGGCCCTTTAAGAGTATATGGTAGGCTATATCATAGAACAGCTATAAGGACATGGTTCCGAAAGCTGCAGACAGGCTCAGCTCATGCTAGAGCACCATCTCACATGTTACCAAGCACTCTGCCTCCAGGATTGTTAAGGCCTGCCATAGGAGTGGCTGATAGGTACACATGTGTCTATATGTAAGTTAGGTATAGGAATACTACACCTAAGCAAGGGGTGATTACACGACCTTGCCCCAGCTGAGTGATCAGCCAGTTGTGTCAAAATGGAAGGCCAGGCCAGGGGTGGCATAATACATGCTGCAGCCCCTGGTAGGCCTAGGGTACACCTATGCCCTGGGTACCTAGGGTACACTGTACAGGGGCCAATAAGGTGATCCTATCCAAATGGGTTATGCACCTAAAGTACATAGTATCAATTTAGAGAGAGAACATCAGGGCTGTGGGTCTGATTAGCAGGCCCACAGCCCCATCTAAGTCGAAAACCAGTAAAGCAAAAGCAAAAAGTGGGGGTGAACATAGAAAGCAGACCCTACTCTCCTACACAACCCCCCCCCCCAAACTTAGGGACATTAAACTAACCTTGACCAGTTGAGTCTTCATGTTCTAAGTGGAAATATCAGGATAGTCCATCTGCATTGGCATGGTCAGTCCCAGGTCTATGTTCCACTGTGAAGTCCATCCCCTGTAGGGAAATGGACCACCTAAGAAGTTTGGGATTTTCACCCTTCATCTGATTTAGCCACAAGAGGGGCTTATGGTCTGTCTGAATCTTGAAGTGGGTGCCAAACAAGTATGGCCTCAGCTTCTTCAGGGCCCAAACCACAGCAAAGGCCTCCCTCTCAATAGCTGACCAACGTTTCTCTCTAGGGGTCAGCCTTCTACTTATAAAAGCAATGGGCTGGTCTTGACCATCTACATTCAGTTGTGAAAGAACAGCTCCCACACCTAACTCAGAAGCATCTGTCTGGACAATGAACTCTTTGGAGTAGTCTGGACTTTTCAGAATAGGTGCACTGCACATGGCCTGCTTCAGGTCATCAAATGCTTTTTGACAGCTTACTGTCCACTGAACTTTCTTTGGCATCTTCTTGGAGGTCAAGTCATTAAGTGGTGTCACAATGGACCCATAGTTCTTAACAAACTTTCTGTAGTACCCAGTCAGGCCCAAGAAAGCTCTGACCTGAGTCTGGGTAGTTGGAGGAGTCCAGTCCTTTATGGTCTGGATCTTGCTCTCCAGTGGTTGAACCTGACCCCCACCAACTAGGTGGCCCAGGTATACAACCTTGCTCTGCCCTATCTGGCACTTAGTGGCCTTGATAGTGAGGCCTGCCTTTTGCAGGGCCTCTAAAACATTCCTCAGGTGGACCAGGTGATCCTCCCAGGTGGAGCTAAAGACAGCAATATCATCAAGATAAGCTGCACAATAATCATCCAACCCAGTAAGGACTTGATTCACCAACCTTTGGAAAGTGGCAGGTGCATTCTTCAAACCAAAGGGCATTACCACAAATTGATAATGTCCTCCTGGGGTCGAGAAAGCAGTTTTGGCCTTTGCACTCTCAGCTAGTCTGATTTGCCAGTAGCCTGCTGTCAGGTCAAATGTGCTCAAAAACTTAGCAGCTGCCAGTCTGTCAATGAGCTCATCTGCCCTAGGTATTGGGTGGGCATCTGTCCTAGTGACAGCATTGAGACCTCTGTAATCCACGCAAAACCTTATCTCTCTCTTACCATCTTGGGTGTGAGGTTTTGGCACAAGGACTACAGGACTAGCCCAAGGGCTCTCTGAAGGTTCAATGACTCCCAGCTCCAACATCTTTTGTACCTCAACTTTTATGCAGTCCCTGACATGGTCAGGTTGCCTGTAGATTTTACTCTTCACAGGCAGACTGTCACCAGTGTCCACCTCATGGGTGCACCAGTTTGTCTGACTTGGGGTCAGAGAGAACATATGTCTGTAGGACTGCAGAACTTGCCTGCAGTCCTGTTGCTGATGGACAGTGAGGCTGTCAGAAAAGACCACACCATCAACTGAGCCATCATCAGGGTTCTGAGTCAACAGGTCTGGGAGAGGGTAACTCTCTTCCTCCTGCCCCTCATCTGTAGCCATGAGTAGCCCCATGTCTGCCCTGTCAACATATGCCTTCAATCGGTTGACATGAAGCACCCTGTGGGGGCTTCTGGGAGTCCCAAGGTCCACCAAATAGGTGACTTCTCCCTTTTTCTCAACAATAGTGTGGGGTCCAGACCATTTGTCTTGGAGTGCTGCTGGGGCCACTGGCTCCAACACCCACACTTTCTGTCCTGGCTGGTAAACAGTCAGTACAGCCTTTTGGTCATGCCAAGCTTTTTGGAGTTCTTGGCTTGCCTCAAGGTTTTTAGAAGCCTTCTTCATATACTCTGCCATCCTGGAGCGGAGACCAAGTACATAATCCACTATGTCCAGTTTGGGTTGTCTGAGAGGTCTCTCCCATCCTTCCCTTACCAAACACAGGGGTCCTCTTACAGGATGCCCAAACAAAAGCTCAAAAGGGCTGTAGCCAACCCCCTTTTGTGGGACCTCTCTGTAAGCAAACAGAAGGCAGGGAGAAGGATGTCCCATCTTCGCCTAAGCTTGTCTGGTAAACCTTTTATCATTCCCTTTAGGGTCTTGTTGAATCTCTCAACAAGCCCATTGCACTGTGGGTGATAGGGTGTGGTGAACTTGTAGTTCACACCACACTCCTTCCACATTGCAGTCAAGTATCCTGACATGAAGTTGGCACCTCTGTCAGAAATGACCTCCATTGGAAAGCCCACTCTGGAGAATACTCCAAGCAGGGCCCTTGCCACAACAGGAGCTGTTGTGGTCCTCAGGGGAATTGCTTCTGGATACCTGGTGGCATGGTCCACTATCACCAGTATGAATCTGTGCCCAGATGCTGTTTGTGGGTCCATTGGTCCTACAATATCTATGCCCACTCTTTCAAAGGGGACCCCCACCACAGGTAGTGGTATGAGGGGGGCCTTTGTGGTGCCACCTGATTTGCCACTGGCTTGGCAGGTGACGCAGGAGCGACAAAACTCCTTAGTATCTTCTGACATATGGGGCCAGTGAAAGTGAGGGACAAGCCTGTCCCAAGTCTTGTTCTGGCCTAAATGTCCTGCAAGGGGAATATCATGGGCCAAGGTAAGAAGGAAGCCTCTGAACTTCAGTGGTATGACCAACCTCCTGGATGCACCAGGCTTGGGGTCTCTAGCCTCTGAATACAGTAGCCCTTCATCCCAATACACTCTATGGGTACCTTGAGCATTCCCTGCAGCCTCAGCAGCAGCCAGCTGTCTGAGGGGTTCAAGAGAGGGGCAGTCTAATTGAGCCTGCCTCAGATCTGCCCTTGAAGGTCCCCCTGTCCCAAGAAACTCAACCTGATCAGGTTCAAGTTCTTCTAGGACAGTTCCTTCAGGGCTCTCAGAATCATCCTCCTGGGAGGGCTGATCCACCACCTGAGGCAGGGGGGAAGGCACAGCCTTAACCCTACTGCTCTTTCTCTTGGGTTGTGACTGGTCCATAGATTCAGGATCCAGCACTTGTTCAGTGGTGCACTTTTTGGCCTGTGACCTGGTCACAGCAAGGACATGTGCATCTATCCCCAGCATTTCTGCATGGGTCCTATACTCCACTTCAGACCAAACTGAAGTTTCAAGATCATTGCCCAGTAAACACTCTACAGGAAGGTCTGAACTAACAACAACTTTCTTGAGGCCAGTTACCCCTCCCCAGGAGAAGTTAACAATATCTACACTATGGGAGGTAGTGGCATTGCTAGCGTTGGTCACTAGGTAATTCTCACCTAGTATGATCTGTCCAGGGTCCACAAAAGCAGGTGTCACCATTGTGACACTAGCCCCAGTGTCCCTGTAGGCCTGAGCCATTCTTTGGTTGATAAAAGGAGTCTGTCTGTACTTGCCCAGGTTACTGGGGCCTACAGTAGAGGACAAAGCTAAGTCCCCATCACAGATCAGAACAGCCTGAGTAGGTAGTCTGACTAGGCCAGAATCCTCCTCAGTTCCCAGGGTTAACCCTACTACACCCTTTTGCTGGGAACCACAACTTACAGCTGAACTAGGGGGTACAGTTGCCTTAGGGGCAATGGTGGCTGGGGGCTTATCCTTTTTGGTGCACTCACTAAACCAATGTGAGTTGGACTTACAATAGTTGCACCATGGTTTCTTTTGGCCTTCTTTCTTTTTATCCTTTTTGGGACTACCCTCCCCCTGAGCCTTTTGGGGGCCTGGTGAAGACTTCTGGTCTTTTTGTTTCTGATCATTACCCTTCTGGTCTGCCTTTTTCTGATCACCGCCCTGGTTCTGGTTTTTCTGCTTAACTCTAGTCCTGACCCATCTATCTGCCTTCTTTCCCAATTCTTGGGGAGAAGTCAGATCAGAATCAATCAGGTGTTGATGCAATAGCTGGTTTTGACAGTTTTTAAGGATTTGTTCTCTCATGATCAAATTATACAATCCTGTATAGTCCTTAACCTTACTTCCCATTAGCCAGCCTTCCAGAGCCTTAGTGGCACAATCTACAAAGTCAGTCCAGTCCTGAGTCTGTGTCTTCTGGGTATCCCTGAACAACAACCTGTATTGTTCAGTGGTTAGGCCAAACCCATCAATCAGAGCACTCTTCAGGACAGTGTAATTATCTGCATCCTCATCACTAACTGTGAGGAGCTTGTCTCTACCTTTCTCAGAGAAGGAGAGCCACAAGATAGCTGCCCACTGACTTTGGGGTACCTGCTGTACTTTGCAAGCTCTCTCCAAAGCAGTTATCCATTTGTGGATGTCATCCCCACACTTGTAGGGAGGGACAATCTTGCTCAGGTTTCTATTATCATAGTGCCTGTCTCTATCCTTAGGGATATTGCTGCCACCAGTGGGTTCTGACCCACTTAACTTTTGCTCTCTAGCCAGAGCAAGCTTCTCCTTGGCAAGGGCAAGTTCTTCCCTCTGAATCCTCAGATTAGCTTCCCTCATTCTGGCTTCATGTTCCTTTCTCTCAGGGGAAGTCATTCCCTGTGAGAGGAAACACTAGAGATGCTAGAGACATGGGAGTGGATGGATTCCCTTGAAGGGGATCTGTCCCTCCTGCTTCTCTGTGTAAGCCCACTTGGTGGTCTGTATGGGGGGACCCCATGCAAACTCCCATGTAAGCTTAGGTTAGCCTGGCTAAGTCTTCCTACTTGGCCCTGGCTGTCTACCTCTTCATCTGAAGTCCCATCTGACTCATCTGTGGTGGGTAGACCCACCTTTGTACCTAGGGTACCTGTCTGTGAGGCTTTAAGAGCATCGTACCCCTCTAGGAGTTGTCTTAACTGAAGGAGGGTAGGGTTTGCACCCTGTTTTATTCCTCTGGAGGTACACAATTGTCTCATCTCCTGGAAAGTTAGGGTATCATATCTAGAGGGGGTCGGTCTTCTGCAGACCTGCCCCTCCTGAGAGAGCATCTACTTGATCTCCTCCCAGAGACATGATCTAGTGAGGGTGTGGTGTGTGCACCTACCTACACTAGTTGTTTCTACTAAACCTCTCTAGTAGTTGTAGTCAGGGTGTGTTACTCCCTTCAACCTACAACCACTAAGTCCAGTAGGACTTAAGTATTATAATCTATGTTATATGTACCTAAACAATATCTGTGTGATCTTTCAATTTAGTATCTCAATATTACAATGGTATTACAACAGCAAGCTCAGATCCCACCCGCTGCTCACCAATGTGAGAAGTTGGCCTGATGTATGATGTCACTAGTTCTAGTGTACACCTTATATCAGTCCAAATACCCTTATGGTGATTGGTTGTAAAGTCAACCTTATAGACCAGCTATCCTAGTGGTAGCATGGACAAGAGCAGTCTTAGGCTAAACTCTGAATGGCATGTGAAGCCAGCTGTGATACCATATATAATCCCTTGAATACCAAATGAAAGGACACCACAACAGATATATATATATAAAATAAAGTGTATTTATTCTAGTCAAACCCTCAGCACTCTTTATGAGATTAGAGGTAAGTACAACACAGTCTTATTTAAGCATACATTAAGTCACACAGGTAAGTAATACAGTTAGGCCCTAGGGGCCACGCAAACCATATACTAAGTAAGTGGTATAAGGGCCACTGTCACAGAAATAGGATATGCCTAGGCCTAGGGAATCGCTGGGGCTACACTACACTAGCAATAGTTAGGAAGTGGGAGGCCCAGGGGATTCAGGTGCAGAGTGGAAACACTCACGCGTAATACGTAAAAGTCGATAGAAATAGTAGTTGTTAGAAATTAACAGTTTAAGGACACTTCTGAAGCAGCTAGAGAGTCGAGACTCGGAAACTAGACCCTAGGATAGTCACTACCCTTGTGAGCACCGAAGTACCCAAGTTACCTAGCCCACAGGCTGCGGGTGCATAGGTGTGAACTTGCGTCGGGTTTCGTCGTGGACTTCTATGGATGCCTGAAGGAAAGTTGCTGACAGGCAGTCAGTGAAGAGTGTCCGGTGGATCCCAAGACTGGGATCAAGAAGAGAGGAGACCTGCAAGCAGAAGGGACAGAGTCAAGGTCACTAGCCAGTGACCACGTGGAACCAGGAAGGAACCAGGCGATGTCGTGAAGATTGCAGGTGAAGGTGAAGCTTGTCGCTGCAGCCACGAGGACCAGGGAACGTCGAGGACAACCAGGACCAGGAGGCGAGCTGTCCCACGAAGGCTCTTGCTGTCGGCGGCGTCGAAGTTGGACTAGGACTCACCAAGCCTTGGCAAGCGGAACCCACGAAGAACGGAGGACTTGCTTCTGGTGCAGACCAGGAAGGTCTGGGGTGCTTCTTCTTTGCAGAGAAGCGGGAGCCAGTCTGGAGGAGCCAAACCAGCGCTGAAGATTTCAGGGTGCGTCGTCTCAAAGGCCACTAGCCAGCGGGCAAGCACCGGACAGACGCGGCAAGCAGGAAAATGCAGAAGGGCCCCACGCAGGACTCATGGAGTGTGGGGGGCTGATCTTCGGTGCAGATGGTGCTTGGGGTTGGGGCTTCTCAATCCCCGGCGCACAACTTCGAGGGTGCCTCAGAAGCTGCGCTTGAAGATACTAGCCACTTTTCCCAGGTAGCCGGTCCCGCGTCTCTCGTCGCCTCCACGGATCTCAGCTCGGCTGTGGATGTGGATCAGGGTCGGAGAAGTCTGGAAGTCAAGGCTCTGGTCGGGCTCTGCAGTCGGTCCCTCGTAGAACTTTAGCAAAGCAAAGGGTAGTCTCTTGATGGTGCCTGTTTGCACAGGGTAGCCACTCCTTGGCCACAAGGGAGATTCTTCAGTCTTCTTCTTTCGTCGAATGTCGAAGGTCCAGAGTTTCTGTTCAAGTTGCAGGTTCAGGATAATCTAGAGTCTTGAGGCCCAACTCCCACTCTTATACTAATCTGGGGGGCTGGGATACCTGCTAGGTCACGCCTTATGGGTGGGACCTGGGAGGGGGTGGTTACACCCACTTCCCTTTGTCCAGTTTCGCGCCAGAGCTGGGGCTGGAGTGCCCCAGCGCCGGTTTGAACTGGACTATGCAAGGAACACCTTGTGTGCCCCAGGCATGTCTCATTCCTTTCAGCCCACCCTGCCCCAATACACTAAAGGCTGTCTGGGGAGGTGCTAGCACCTCCCCAAGCAGGAAACCTATTGTCCAGGCCTCCCTGGCTGGGATCACTCCCAGCAGCAGGAGGTCAGACTTGTGTCGTGGCAGCAGCATCCATTTTGTGATGCTGAGGCTTTGGTCAGAGGCTAACAGTAAAGTATGATTTTAACATGTCTTTCCCTCTAGAAGGGGGGAATAATATCCTCATGTCCAGAAATGGTATGGGGGTATTATTCCACAGTGTTAGACACCTTACACGACATGTTTCGATAAAGCCAAACCATAGTTACCATAACCGTTTAAGATGATAAGGCACTTTAAGAGTATATGGTAGGCTATATCATAGAACAGCTATAAGGACATGGTTCCGAAAGCTGCAGACAGGCTCAGCTCATGCTAGAGCACCATCTCACATGTTACCAAGCACTCTGCCTCCAGGATTGTTAAGGCCTGCCATAGGAGTGGCTGATAGGTACACATGTGTCTATATGTAAGTTAGGTATAGGAATACTACACCTAAGCAAGGGGTGATTACACGACCTTGCCCCAGCTGAGTGATCAGCCAGTTGTGTCAAAATGGAAGGCCAGGCCAGGGGTGGCATAATACATGCTGCAGCCCCTGGTAGGCCTAGGGTACACCTATGCCCTGGGTACCTAGGGTACACTGTACAGGGGCCAATAAGGTGATCCTATCCAAATGGGTTATGCACCTAAAGTACATAGTATCAATTTAGAGAGAGAACAGCAGGGCTGTGGGTCTGATTAGCAGGCCCACAGCCACATCTAAGTCGAAAACCAGTAAAGCAAAAGCAAAAAGTGGGGGTGAACATAGAAAGCAGACCCTACTCTCCTACACTTATCACATCAACTTCTTGGAGCTACGAGCAGTCCACCTAGCTCTCAAGTCCCTGTATCCATCCCTGCAGACCAACTATGTTCAGGTTCAGACAGACAACACCACAACTATGTTCTATCTGAACAAACAAGGAGGCACCAGATCGCGGGTCCTGTCTCTGGAAGCCCAATCCATCTGGAGATGGCTTCTGGCGAGAAACCTGGCGATCGTCGCCGTTTACCTGCCAGGGACCCTGAACGTGCAGGCAGACGGCCTCAGCAGAGACTTCGTCGAAGCGCACGACTGGGTGCTCAACGAAGACATCGCTCAAGAGATCTTCCGGTTGTGGGTCGTACCGGACATCGATCTTTTCGCAGACGCGGCAAACAAAAAATGCCCCGTCTTCGCCTCCAGGTTCCCTCAACGGGGGTCGGAGGGGAACGCACTTTTGATCAGCTGGTCGAGGACATTGCTTTACGCTTTTCGTCCTCTCCCTCTCATCCCGGCTGTGATACAGAAACTCTACAGGGCCAGGACTCGGATGATCCTAATAGCCCCGGAGTAGCCCCGTCAGTGGTGGTACCCGGATCTTCTCCAGCTGTCGGAAGTACCACACAGGAGGTTGCCTTGCCTTCCGCACTTGCTGACCAAGGACATGGGGAGGGTGTTTATTCCAATCTTCCCTCCCTCAGATTGACGGCATGGCTCCTGAATTCATCCAATACGGACATTTAGATCTTCCTCCGGACTGTATGAACATTCTCCGGGAGGCAAAGAGGCCCTCCACTAGGAAGTCTTACGCCTTTAAGTGGAAAAGATTCTGCTTTTGGTCTAGAGGTAACACCCTTGATCCGATGCGGGGTCAAGAACAGGTTATTCTCCCCTACTTACTGTACTTGGCGAAGTCTGGGTTAAAGTACTCTTCCATCAGAGTACACTTAGCTGCTATTACAGCCTATAGGAAGTCTCCTACCCAGACCTCATTCTTCCAGGTGTCAGTGGTAAAGGATTTCTTAGAAGGGCTTAAGAAAGTTTACCCTCCAGTGAGGTCTCCTTCCCCTTCCTGGGAACTTAACATCGTTCTCTCTAAGCTAATGGGGGCCCCTTTTGAACCAATTCATAAGGCGTCTTTGCAGCATCTGACCTGGAAGGCTGCCTTCTTAGTAGCCATCACTTCGGCCCGTAGGGTCAGTGAAATTCAGGCCCTCTGCTGCAAGGAACCTTACACGGTGTTTCATGCTAATAGGGTGGTGCTACATACTCATCCGAGCTTCCTGCCCAAGGTGGTCTCGGACTTCCACATTAATCAGGTGATCACTTTGCCCACCTTTTTTCCTCAGCCATTCACTCCCCCGGAGAGAGCCTTACATTCTCTTGACCTCCGGAGGGTTTTGAAATTCTATCTGGCTAAGACCCTTCCACTTAGAAAGTCAGATAGGCTCTTTGTTAACTATGGGCCCACGAATACCGGGCTGGCTGCCTCCAAGAGGTCCATCTCTAGATGTATTGTCTCATGTATAGCCTTGTCTTACCAACTGTCCCACAAGGTTCTGCAGGGTAAACCTAGAGCACACTCTACTCGAGGGAAGGCTTCTACTGTTGCACTCCTTCGCAACGTTCCCATGTCTGAAATCTGCAAAGCGGCTACATGGCGCTCAGTTCATACCTTTACGCGCCATTATTGCCTAGATTCAGACGCGCAGGCCGACGCCCAGGTGGGGCAGGCTTCTCTGAGGAACCTGTTGGCATAACTGTGATGCTAAATGTGTTTTTACTGTATGTTTTAAATGCTGTCGTGCTCGTCCGCGAGACTTTGGGTATGGGCTTGCTACTCTATTCATAGATTATGACTATTGATGAGTATCCCCTGGATGAGAAGGATTAGTTACTTACCTGTAATCCTAGTTCTCATCCAGGGGTATACTCATCAAAGTCATAAGCGACCCACCCACCTCCCTGGACGAGCAATGTTTTCTCTTTAAATAAGTGATGTATGGAAGGCAGATCTACTCAGGTGCGGAGGCACCGCCAAAAAGAACTGGCCCAACTGCCACCTGTAGTGCATCATGGGAGCAGGGGGTCTCATGCAGGTCTTAAAGGCACGGTCCCCCTACTCTAATGCCTTAAAGCAGAGCTTTCCAAAGTATGTGTCGCGACACGTTACTGTGTCGCCTGACCTTCGTGGGTGTGTCGCGCAACAGGAGCCTTGGCCCTCGCAGTGAGGGCTTGAAGGCAGGGGCGCAACGGAATTGAGCTCAAAGAGCTGTCTGTGTGCGCGCGCGCCCAGGCTGAGACAGCTTCCCACACACACAGACAGCTTTGAGATTATCGCAGCCGCACCCGGGTACTTCACAGGTCTTTACAAGACCATTAACGAGGCTTTGTTTTTTTTTTCACCCCTCCATCTCCACATGGCGAAAGGGACAAATCCTTTGTTTGTCACCGGTAACCTTTGCCGACTGTCCTGCTGCGTGGATATTTCCTTTTCTATGCAGTGCAGGAGAAAAGAAGTTTGTTTATTCCTGTCACCTTTCCCGACCCCTGCAGCAGTTTATCACACCAGGCTGTGACACAGTTTGACTAATAAAGTAGGTAGGAGAATTTGTCACTATTTGTTTTTCGATTTAAAATGTGCACAGGACCAGCAGGACACATACTTTGTGCGTGCTTCATTTAAACAATTTTTTTATCATTATCATGACCGATGCAGGATAAAATAAGACAACACAACATGCCCAGATAACGCTGGTGATTAATGATCCTGCTGGAGGGCAATCGTTTGTCTGTCCGTAGTTTTTAAATGCAGATCAACAGTATTTTATGTGGAAGCTCAGTGGGTTACTGCCTTTGTCACAGAGATCCTTGTGCTACTTGCAGTTCAGAAGTTACAATCCTAACATAGGACAGTGGCCAATGAACTGTCACCAAAGAGCTGCATACAAACATGAATGGTGTAGTTAGAACTTCGCTTATTTTTGTTTTGTGATATAGTTAGAACTTCCTCAGTCTTTCATTATTCTAATGTTGCTGAAATGAGTATGTTTGGGCAGATATACATTTTTATCAGTAAAGCTGACCCCCATGTAATACTCTTTAAATCCTAAAGTTGTTTCCCCACACCAAACCCTCTTAAAATATATTGCCCACCAGTATGTATGACGTGATTCATACACCTTGTAATCCTCATTGGCTTATGTGACATTCCCTGTAGACTGATTTACATACTTGTATGACTCATTGTCTCTGTATAATGTGTGCGTGGTGTAAAGTACTGACACACACTACACTGACATGAGTAGCGCTGTACAACAAATGAAATGCATATGAGAGAGGGGCTACGTAAAGATGAGGGGCACTGTTGGAGGGTGGCAGCGAGGGAATCTGAGGAGGAGGTGGTGGTGGGAGGGGCTATGGAGCAATGAGGGGCACTGTTGGAGGGCGGCAGTGAGGGAATCCGAGGAAGAGGTCATGGGGTGGAGGGGGGGAGCAAGGGAGAGACGAGGAGCACTGGTGGAGGGTGGTAGAGAGGGAGTCTGAGGAGGAGGTCATGAGGGGGAGGGGCTACAGAGAGATGAGGGGCACTGGTGGAGGGTGACAGTGAGGGAATCCGAGGAGGAGGTCACGAGGGGGAGGGGCTATGGGGAGATCAGGGGCACTTGTGGAGTGTGGCAGTGAGGGAATCCGAGGAAGAGGTCAATAGGGGGGCCATGGAGGGATGAGGGGCACTGTTGGAAGGTGGTAGTAAAGGTATTTACGGAGAAAGAGGTTATTAGTGTGGCGCCAAAAAAGACTTTCGCATCAGCGCTAAACCCGGCCCTGTCATGGCCTTTCTGTTTTTGTTTAATTAGCAGTCTGGTCATACAGGCTACTGTGGAACATACTTTAAAGTGCGTGCTAATTATATTTACTGCTTTATTCAATGTTTTAAGTTTGAAGGTGATTTTACTATTGTTTTTACCGGGAAAAATGAAAGTGGAGCCCGATGGTGCCTGATATGGGGCTAGGGCCCAAGGTCAGCTGTGAGATAAGGTGCACTGGAGAGGAGTAGTGGATAATCAAGCCTGTAAGGGAGAGCGTTGCCGAGTCCGGGGTCAAGTGGAGGTAGCAATGAAGAGGGATTCTCCCTGAAGGCTCGCTCAGAGGGAGCCCGAGTAGTGTCAGTTGCCTGATACTACCACCTCAGGAACCTCCTTTTCCCATCAAAGGAACATTTCATAGAAAAAACACTTTTTGAGAGTGATAATATTTAGAAAGAGATTTGGAAAAGAGTGCGTTTTACTGGGCCTTGTAAGACTAAGAAGAGATAAAGGAGGGCACTGAAGCAGGCCTGCCTAGACATATATGCGACAAATCGATCCCGCAGTGGCCCCCCCAAATGCACCCTTGGCCCACCCAAATAAAAATTCCTGGAGCCGGGCCTGATCAGGATAATTAAATAAGAGGTCGCAGGCCATGGGGCCATTTTTACCAGCCCTTTTCTACCTTATTCCATGTCCCTCTCTCACTTACACACACCCAACACCCCAACCCTTTTGGTTAAGACATGTCATTAAACAATCCCTAACGCATGGCTAATGCAACATGTTCACTGCTCTTTAGCAGTTACTGCTTCAAGCTGTTTCAGGCAATACTCTCACCCCTGCACACTGCTGTTTACAAAAAGCTGAACTAAACAACAGGCTTTTCCCACTGAACGATGAGTTGAACAACTGTATTACTTTTACCAGGTAATAACCCGACAAAGCAAAATGACAACTATCAATTATTTAACAAATCCTCTCAATTATCTCACAGCTTTAATGACTGCCGCTGAAAACAAAAACTAAAAATCAATATTAGTCACTGCCAGTAGCACAAGAAACCAAGCATGAAAGTTATATGTTTGTTTAGCAGGTCTATCGTAAGTACATTTGAGCTCATTACAATATTTAACAAATTAGATTTTGCTTCGGGGTTGTGCAAAAAAATTATGCAACCCCGATGCAAAATCAGGGCCTTAACATGTATTTATTTTTTTAAATCCTGCCACAAAGAAACTGGCAACAAGGAGAAATGCGGCAGTAAATCTGTTCTACTCAACTGGTTGCAAAGTCTGTATTTTAAAATATCATGGGGTTAAGGCACCTGTGGCAGAGATCTTTGTGTGCTCAGTAAAGCTCAGGGAATAATAATAATGGTAAAATAACTATTTGCTGGAGAGGTTTGTGTTTTGTCTAGTCCCAGTTTTGGATCAAAGTAGCATTGAGGGTTAATAGGTCTCCTGGAAAGCACATTATGTAACGCGCAGATGACAGATTTTTATTGTATGTAAATGGGCAAGTGAGTTAGCGCTTTGAACACAGAGATCCTTTTGTTACTTGCAGTTCATACATTGTAATTCTTCTAATATAGCACAGTGAGCCAAGAAGGACATGTGACTCCTACACCTTGTAACTCTCCCCATCTTATGTAACATTCCCTTGATTTACACACATCATTTATTGTCAATGTATAATGTGTATGTATAAAGCACTCTGACACTACAGTGGGATTAGTAGCACTATAGCGCTGTAAAAGAAACAAAACAAAATAGTGGCATTTAAATTGTTTGTGTAAATACTGGGACAGACTAACAAATCTGACATTCCTACACACATGCATATCTCTTATATAAAAGGACTGAACAAAGTCAAAAGCATGTCTGCCTCTTGTGTGATGTGATGTGATAAGCTATGTGCCTTTGTTTCTCCTCCATTTCATTTAGATGTGAGGCTCCTGATAGCTCCCAGCCTGGATACTCCAAGAAAAGGAGACCTGATGGCCCCTTAACTTCGACCTTTGTTATAGGCCCAGCTGGAATCTGATAAGCCCCTTCCCCGTCTGTACATTGCTGCTTGGAACAAAAGCAAACAATGTGCAGGCACTGTTGAATGTGTCCCGGTGTCTAAAAATTGCACCAAGACAAGTTTACCATATTTCTGTGGGGCCCAATCTCATAGCAGGGTAGACTGCGATCACCCTGTGAAAAGAGTGGATAGACTCAGTCTACCCTCAACTTGTGGCCGGTCTACTACATAGTGCCAAGAGATGCATGTGCATCTCTTGACGCTATGTAGCAGCTATTGCTCATTTTAGTAATGATGAAGTTCACCTGTGTGCCCTAATACTGAAAAGCGAGGGCAAGAGATCTTTGCAGTGTAAGTTAGTAGATAGGTACATAGTACATTTCCTTTACAACGAACCATGAAGCGGTGTTTAGGAAATTATTAATATGCTAGTTAAAACAGGTGCATTTAGAAAACTGAGGCCCAAGCTCCTAACTAGCAGGAAGGCCATTTATTTTCTTGATCTGCGCGTAAGTGGATGAGCTCAAAGGGGTAAGTACACATCACTTACCATTTTGCTGGCTCGGTGAGTGAGGTGAATAATAAAGCCGATCTACAAAGAAAACGAATCAACAGGGTTGGGGCGGGCGGGAGGAGATGGAGTGAGTGAAAACACCAGCACTCGTGTGGAGTGCTCAAAGACAAAGAAAATAGTAGCTCCTATAACGGGAGTAGTGGAAGGACGCAAGCACTTGGTCCATGTTCAGGGGGAGGGTCAAACACAGGAAGAAGCATGACGCTTTTATGCTATGGACTAACGGGAACGACGGATATGAGAGCACGATGGAGCAAACAAGTGGTAAGGCAATGGGCGGGCTGAAGCCCACAGATTGAAAACATGCTGTTCGAGACAGCATATGCGCAGCCTAGACGGGACCTAAAAAAAAAAGGACAGAATATGACAAACAAGGCCAACATGCTTAAAGTTGATTATTATATAATAGCTCACCAGCAACTTAATATTTGGCCCAATACAGGAAATAGGTTTTCTTTTGATAACGTGGCGAAACAAAAACTCCACAACCCAACCGACAGTTGATCTAATGTACTGCCTTGTTTTTTTTAACTGGGAATTATTCTAATTTGATTCACATGTTTCTTTTTAGTATTTAAGAAGGAAGAAACGTTTGCCAAAACCAACACTCCATATGCTGTGGGGGTGCCCTTTTTGTGCTGTAAATCACTGGGGCATGTGTCGATGTGTGCATGATTATATTCTTGTTTCAGGCACAAACCTAACCTTACTCCCTGTTTTGCCAGTCACTGTCTTTGTTAAAAACAGATTCACAATTGCTTTATTAAACCTTCTTGCTTTCTCCAATTGGATTGAAAATGCACCATTTGCCCACTATTTTTTAAACCCCCCCGAACACCTCTGTGGTGATTCCGGCTCACTCGCTACGCTCGCTCGCATTACCGTGTCACTAAAGCAGGAATGTCAAAAAAGTGTGTCACCAGCATGAAAAGTTTGGAAACCTGTGCCTTAAAGGCAAGGTGTCAGTTTTCTTTGTTTCTTGATACTCTGCTGCAGCCTACTGGCGAATGCTTACAATTACAAGTTGCTTTATGACAATAAAGCAGTGCTGTGTTATAATTTGCCTGATGCTTCCTTTTTTCCTTACGGGTTAGGGGGCACTACTATGCGAATATAAGTAATTTACAGCATTGCCATGTTTTGAACATTTTTAGGCTGCATGTATATGTTTTCACATATGTATATATATATGTATATATATGTATTTTCTATATGCTCCGGGATCCCGCACATGGGCGGGGATTATTCATAGATTATGACTTTGATGAGTATACCCCTGGATGAGAACTAGGATTACAGGTAAGTAACTAATCCTTACTGTACTGTATGTTACTGTTGTGTTCTGTGAGATGTTCTGTGTGTTACTGTTGTGTTCTGTGTGATGTCATGTGTGTTGCGAAACTTATTCTCCCAATATCTGACCTGGCAAATTATGCTTGCATCCTTGTGTAATGTATCTGGTGCTTATGTAAAGCGCTCCAATACATGTTCATTAAAGAACACCTTCTAGAAAATGGCGATTGAGGTAACGCAGTGGGTGACAGAAGCCGCATAGTCCCTTGGCTTGTGTTTTTTAGGGCTGAAGGTTCCAAGCCAAAGCATATCAGGCTGGAGCATTCGGTGGCTCGCCCACCTCTTGTAGTTTTGCTGTAATTTAGGATAGACTACATGTACCAGATTGCAAAGAATACTGGCTAAGTGGCTCTCACAAGACATAGAAACTTCATAGACTGCCTTTATAGGTGTGCATGAATACCCGAATCTCATTCTCCAGTGCCTGGTGCATGTAATTCATCAATTAATGGTCTTTGGAAACATGCTTGTATTTGTAGTTATTGATTCAACTTTATTTTTTATCCAAATTCAATATGAGTTGCTGTGTGTACCTGATGTCATTTCTGGCAGAGTTTCGATGTGATTCTGAGGTTCCTAGCGGTGTGGCATGCTTCATTGCTGTGTAGTTACAATTACTGTGGAATTTCAGGCACATTGCTGTTTTGATTGGAACAGCACTGTGCACCATTGTTAGGGATATGTCGTCGATTGTGTGCTTGAGTGTTTGCGTGTGTGTCTGAGCATTTGAGTTTGTGTGGATATGTGTATGCATTTCTATGTGTATAATTCTGCATTTATGTGTGTGTTATGTGCTTGTGTGCGCACGCTTCTGTGTATGGTTCTTTCTGTAGGTGCGTGTTGTCAGTTTTTTGCCCATCATCATAGCTGAGAGAATATGTGGACTTATTTGACATTATAAAAGAACTGCTTTATTAACCTTCTTGCTTTCTCAGTTTTGCTTGTAAATGCACCATTTGCCCACTCGTTTTTCAGAATTTTACCAGGGGGAGAACAGCCCCCTCCCCCCCCCCCCAGCCCCTCTTATGGCGGTTGGGCTCACTCGCTACTCTCGCTTACCACAGGGCACTCATCCTGAACTTTTACGCCCCACTACTTTCAAATCTCACCAGCCACCACTGAGGTCTTGATGTCATTTCCTCCTCACATAATGGATCCGCTATACTTGAGGTTCTGGGAGCTGTAAAACTGATTTTTCTATGAGTTTTTTGTGATTTTTTGAAGTTCTTATGCAATTGTTGCATATGAGGTTGTCTCGTTTTCTGATATTCCATGGGACAGCTTGTGGTTTTGTTTGTAGAACAGTATTCTGGAGTGTCCTTGACTAGTAGATCTATACTGCCTTCAGAGGCTACCATTATCGTCTGGACTTATTTTGATGCTGATACTTGTTCCAACAATTGCGTAGCTGAGCTCATGTTGTCAGAATTCAATTTTACTGCAGTATATACTCCTGTACCTATTGCTTTTTTGTACTCATCTAGGATTGTGCTAATATGTCATTGGAGAACGTATTTTTCAGCAATTTGTTTCCCCGCAATCTACATTGCAAGCACATGTGAATCAATAGTTGCGATATTTGATGACATTTCACAAAGGATTTTTGTTTGCTCATGCAATTTTAGACTGTGTGCTGCTAGGTTGCTCGCCATAAGATCCAGTGTACTACCGAGGGAGCTTCTGCCTGACTTGAGACGCTGTACAAAAGGGGCTTGGCAGTTCGGGCTGGACTGTTCCCATGAGGCACAGGGTCAGACTGATTTGCATATGGCCATGTCTGAACTGGGGTGGCAGAGTGGGCTAAAGAACGGTGATGGATCAAACCCAGATCTGTTGACTGGGTGTGAGTGTTTGATTGGTTCTGATGCTCCGTCCATCACCACCCCCTTTTGTACCGCTTTGTTCGCCATAAGTTGGCAGGGTATGCTCAGACGTGAGTCCCTTGCTCACTTTGCCACTGGATTCAAGCAAGCCTGGCTGAAGACGGCTGAAATGCCAGAAACCGGTCCTAGGAAGCTTGTTTTCGGTCCAGGGAAGGCATGGCTTGGCAGTTCGGGCTGGACTGTTCCCATGAGGCACAGGGTCAGACTGATATGCATATGGCCATGTCTGAACTGGGGTGGCAGAGTGGGCTAAAGAACGGTGATGGATCAAACCCAGATCTGTTGACTGGGTGTGAGTGTTTGATTGGTTCTGATGCTCCGTCCATCACCACCCCTTTTTGTACCGCTTTGTTCGCCATAAGTTGGCAGGGTATGCTCAGACGTGAGTCCCTAGCTCACTTTGCCACTGGATTCAAGCAAGCCTGGCTGAAGACGGCTGAAATGCCAGAAACCGGTCCTAGCAAGCTTGTTTTCGGTCCAGGGAAGGCATGGCTTGGCAGTTCGGGCTGGACTGTTCCCATGAGGCACAGGGTCAGACTGATTTGCATATGGCCATGTCTGAACTGGGGTGGCAGAGTGGGCTAAAGAACGGTGATGGATCAAACCCAGATCTGTTGACTGGGTGTGAGTGTTTGATTGGTTCTGATGCTCCGTCCATCACCACCCCCTTTTGTACCGCTTTGTTCGCCATAAGTTGGCAGGGTATGCTCAGACGTGAGTCCCTAGCTCACTTTGCCACTGGATTCAAGCAAGCCTGGCTGAAGACGGCTGAAATGCCAGAAACCGGTCCTAGCAAGCTTGTTTTCGGTCCAGGGAAGGCATGGCTTGGCAGTTCGGGCTGGACTGTTCCCATGAGGCACAGGGTCAGACTGATTTGCATATGGCCATGTCTGAACTGGGGTGGCAGAGTGGGCTAAAGAACGGTGATGGATCAAACCCAGATCTGTTGACTGGGTGTGAGTGTTTGATTGGTTCTGATGCTCCGTCCATCACCACCCCCTTTTGTACCGCTTTGTTCGCCATAAGTTGGCAGGGTATACTCAGACGTGAGTCCCTTACTCACTTTGCCACTGGATTCAAGCAAGCCTGGCTGAAGACGGCTGAAATGCCAGAAACCGGTCCTAGGAAGCTTGTTTTCGGTCCAGGGAAGGCATGGCTTGGCAGTTCGGGCTGGACTGTTCCCATGAGGCACAGGGTCAGACTGATTTGCATATGGCCATGTCTGAACTGGGGTGGCAGAGTGGGCTAAAGAACGGTGATGGATCAAACCCAGATCTGTTAACTGGGTGTGAGTGTTTGATTGGTTCTCATCCAGGGGATACCCATCAATAGTCATAATCTATGAATGATCCATGTGCGGGATCCCGGAGCATATAGAAAATACATATATATACATATATATACATATATAGCAAGGGACTCACGTCTGAGCATACCCTGCCAACTTATGGCGAACAAAGCGGTACAAAAGGGGGTGGTGATGGACGGAGCCCGAACTGCCAAGCCATGCCTTCCCTGGACCGAAAACAAGCTTCCTAGGACCAGTTTCTGGCATTTCAGCCGTCTTCAGCCAGGCTTGCTTGAATCCAGTGGCAAAGTGAGCAAGGGACTCACGTCTGAGCATACCCTGCCAACTTATGGCGAACAAAGCGGTACAAAAGGGGGTGGTGATGGACGGAGCATCAGAAGGATTAGTTACTTACCTGTAATCCTAGTTCTCATCCAGGGGTATACTCATCAAAGTCATAAACTATGAATGATCCCCGCCCATGTGCGGGATCCCGGAGCATATAGAAAATACATATATATACATATATATATACATATGTGAAAACATATAAATGCAGCCTAATAATGTTCAAAACATGGCAATGCTGTAAATTACATATTTTTGCATAGTAGTGCCCCCGCAACCCGTAAGGAAAAAAGGAAGCATCAGGCAAATCATAACACAGCACTGCTTTATTGCCATAAAGCAACATGTAATTGTAGGCATTCGCCAGTAGGCTGCAGTAGAGTATCAAGAAACCAAGAAAACTGACACCCTGCCTTTAAGGCATTAGAGTAGGGGGACCGTGCCTTTAAGGCCTGCCTGTGACCCCCTGCTCCCATGATGCACTACAGGTGGCAGTTGGGCCAGTTCTTTTTTCCGGCTCCTTCTGTGAGGATCCTGGAGCTTGAGCTCTTCAGTTTTTTGACTGAAATTTTGAATTACAGCTTTTTCAAGCTTTTTTCGACGTTTTCTGACTTTTAAGGGCTAATTCTGCTGGTTTCCAGTGAATTTTCCAATTTTTTCCAGTCAGAATGTCTCCTTTATTTAGGAAATGCCCTTCTTGTGGCAATAAAATGGCACTGGCGGATCCACACTCGGTGTGTATTGTGTGTTTACCATCAAAACACGATCCTGACCAGTGTCCCCACTGCCAGAAGTTCTCAAAGCGCACTCTGAGGGACAGAGAGCGCATTAAACTGCATGCAAGACTGGAGAAGGAACGAAGCCGTCGTGAAGGCGAGCATTCCTCATCAAGACCACCTTCTTCAGCTACGCAAGTACAGAAACGGCGACATACCAGCTCCCCGGGCTCCAAAAAGACCAGGAGTCCAAGAGGTTCGCCGTCGACGTCGAGGATGCCGGCGAAAAGGCAGAGAACTTCGGCGTCGAGGGATTCATCCCACCATCAAGGGTCTCCGCCGCGCAAAAGTAAGTCGGCGTCGAGAGGCGGTCCTTCGGGCTCGAAGGCTGCTAGTCCGGTGACATCTGGACTGTCTCCGTCGACGTCGAGGCTTCCGTCGACGTCGAGACACTCTCCGCCACCCTCGAGGCGGTCGACGTCGAGAGATGCGGCGACGTACATTCCGCCACGAGTGGGCCGGTCGTCGTCGATGGTTACCCCCACTCGGCGACATAGAAGGTCGACGTCGAGAGGAAGATCGACGTCAAGATCGCCACGTCGAGAGAGGTCGACGTCGAAGTCGCCCAGTCGACGTCGAGAGAGGTCGACGGCGAAGTCGCCCAGTCGACGTCGAGAGAGGTCGAAGTCGCCCAGTCGGCGTCGAGAGAGGTCGACGCCGAAGTCGCTCGGTCGACGGCAGGAGAGGTCGACGTCAAAGTCGCCCAGTCGACGTCGAGAGAGGTCGACGTAGAAGACAGGGCCGACGTCGTGGTCATCTAGCCGGCGCCAGGTGCCAGAGAAGAGGAGATCGACGTCGAGGTCTCCGCGATCGGCGTCGAGACCGCCGTCGAGACCAGAACGGCATACCTCACACTTGCCGATGGTGACGCAGACGTCGTCGACGTCAAGGGATTCGACGTCGAGGGCGAAAACTGGAGCGCCCGCGGAGAGGTCCCCAGGAGAACAGACATCATCTCCGGGACTGCACATCGTGCAAATATCTCCGGAAGGATCACCCGAGGCTCCAGAGCGGTTCGGACTGTCACCGCGCTGGTTACGAGATGTGGGCGCAGGCACATGTCGGGAGTCCGGGATCGGACTACTCCCGCAGGTATTCCCCACCGCGCAGGAGTAAATCACCTCCAAGGGATCCAAGGCCAATTTCACCACGCCGGTCTCGTTCCAGGGACCGTCGCACCGCGCCAAAACGTCCAAGATCTCCGTCCAAGCGCAGATCAGGGTCAAAGGCTCACCATAGTGAACGCTCCCACAAGAGGCGACGCACCAGGTCGTCCACTGGGACTTCATCCACAAGATCCTCAGTCCGGGACTACTCTCCTACTTTTTCATCCACGCCTCCATCGCGAGTGTCTCCGGTGGATGACATTATAACTTTCTCGGACGTCCTGGGTAGAGGGGCGCAGAAGTTGAACATCGCACTGCACGTCCCTCAGGCACCCACTTCTGTGATCTTTGACACTTTACACCATCGGTCAGCTCCCAGACCTCTGCTCCCGTTGGTTCCAGGATTGTTAGAACCAGCTATGGCCACGTTCCTTACACCGGCTACAGCGGGCTCGGTTCCTTCGAGAATAGCAAAGAAGTACAAGGCTCCGACCGAGGACCCTTTATTCTTGAGGGCGGACCCGCCAGCGGATTCCGTGATCGTGGCGGCGGCCATGAAGTCTCACTCAGCCTCAGTATCTGCTTCTGTCCCCCCTGAGAAGGACAGCAAACTGATGGACTCCTACGGCAGGAGAATGTGCAACACCTCTGCCTCGCACATGAAGGTCGCTAGCGCTTCAGCCCTGCTGGGGAGGTATGATCGCTCCCTATGGGATTCCCTGGCCAGGTTCGTGGAGAAATTGCCTAGGGAGGACAGGCAGGACTTCACGGAGATCCTCCAAGAAGGCGGACTGGTGGCCAACCAAGTAATAAGCGCAGCGGCGGATGCATCAGACCTAGCCGCGCATGGCTACTCCCATGGCATCTGCTCCCGCCGTTCGGCCTGGCTCAGATTAACGGGCCTCAAACCAGATGCGCAGAAAAGAATTCTTAACCTGCCGTTTAATGGGTCATCGCTATTTGGAGCTCATGCGGACGACCAAATGAGCAAGATGAAAACGGAATTGGACACCGTAAAGGCTGTGGGACTGGAAAAGCGCAAAGAGTTCCGCAAGCGCTTTCGCCAGGGCGACAAACGTGCCTTCCACCAGCGCGTTCAAACGCCCCAATGGTCCTCTCAAAACCAACAGAGGTCCCAGTTTCAGCAAAGGGGCCGGGGCAGAGGAAGAGGAAATGCTAAACAGCAGCAGTCCTCTAACAAGCAACCTCCCAAACAGTGAAAACTTACTTCCTCCGCGCTCGTTCGCCACTCCGGTAGGAGGAAGTATCACCGTTCACCTGGCAGAGTGGAATGCAATTACAAACGACAGATGGGTGCTGAGTATTGTAGAGCGTGGTTACTTGCTGAGGTTCAAATCTCCCCCTCCGCAGGTACCCCCACGGAAACAGCCACTCCCTCCCAGCCAAAACAAGCTTTTAAAGGACGAAGTTGCCACTCTCCTCTCCAAAAACGCCATAGAGGAAGTTCCAAACAGGCAGAGAAATCAGGGAGTGTATTCCCGGTACTTTCTTGTTCAGAAAAGAGGAGCGATCGGAGACTACAGACCCATCCTCGATCTCCGCTTACTCAACAGATTTCTCAGAAGAGAAAAATTCAGGATGCTAGCACTGCACCAGATCTTCCCACATCTACACCAGGGGGACTGGATGTGTGCCATCGACTTACAGGATGCATACTTCCACATTCCTGTCTCAGCGAAACATCGGAAGTTTCTCAGATTTCACATCTTTCGCCAACATTATCAATACAAGGTCCTGCCATTCGGCCTCAAGTCCGCGCCACGAACGTTCTCAAAGTGCATGGCGGTGGTGGCTGCATTTCTCCACAAACGGAAGATATTCGTCTACCCCTATCTAGACGACTGGCTCTTAAAAAGTTCCACTCCGGCTCGACTCCAGAGTCATCTCTCGTTCTGCCTAAACCTTCTACACTCGTTGGGCCTTCAGGTCAACTACAGGAAGTCGATCCTCAATCCAACTCAGCGGATCCACTACCTGGGCGCCTCTCTAGACTCCTCAAGCGCAAGCGTGTGTCCTTCGGAGGAGAGGTTATCCTCCATGCTGCAAAAAAGCCGCACGCTTCTCAGCACGGAATATCCCACAGCCAGACAAGTGTCATCTCTCCTGGGATCCATGGCCTCGTACATCTACATCGTGCCCAACGCACGTCTGCACATGCGTCCTCTGCAACAAGACCTAGAGGATCAGTGGTCGCAGAGGTCCGGCCGCTGGGAGGATCACATTACCCTTCATCAAGCCGCCAAAGATTCTATCCGGTGGTGGATGAAGCGCTCCCATCTGCTTCACGGCGTCCCTTTCCATCAGGCGCCTCCGACACAGACAGTGGTCACAGACGCCTCCATGCAGGGCTGGGGGGCTCATATGGGCCGGCTTCAAGTACAAGGTCTCTGGTCCGCTACCGAACAGAGCTATCACATCAACTTCTTGGAGCTACGAGCAGTCCATCTCGCTCTCAAGTCCCTGTACCCATCCCTGCAGACCGACTATGTTCAGGTTCAGACGGACAACACCACAACTATGTTCATCTGAACAAGCAAGGAGGGACCAGATCACGGGTCCTGTCTCTGGAGGCCCAGTCAATCTGGAAATGGCTTCTGGCGAGAAACCTGACGATCGTCGCTGTTCACCTGCCAGGGACCCTGAACGTGCAGGCGGACGGCCTCAGCAGAGACTTCGTCGAAGCGCACGACTGGGTGCTCAACGAAGACGTCGCTCAAGACATCTTCCGCTTGTGGGGCATACCGGACATCGATCTGTTCGCAGACGCGGACAACAAAAAATGCCCCGTCTTCGCCTCCAGGTTCCCTCAACGGGGGTCGCAGGGGAACGCGCTTTTTATCAGCTGGTCGAGGACATTGCTTTACGTTTTTCCTCCTCTCCCTCTCATCCTGGCTGTGATTCAGAAGTTCCACAGGGCCAGAACTCGGATGATCCTAATAGCACCGGAGTGGCCCCGGCAGTGGTGGTACCCAGATCTACTCCAGCTGTCGGAGGTACCACAGAGGAGGTTGCCATGCCTGCCGAACTTGCTGACCAAGGACAAGGGGAGAGTGTTCCACCCCAATCTCCCCTCCCTCCGCTTGACGGCATGGCTCCTGAATTCATCCAGTACGGACATCTAGATCTTCTACCGGTCTGTATGAGCATTCTTCGGGAGGCAAAGAGGCCCTCCACGAGGAAGTCGTATGGCTTTAAATGGAAAAGATTCTGCTTCTGGTGTAGAGATAACACCCTTGATCCAATCCGGGGTCAAGAACAGGTTATTCTCCCCTACTTACTGTACTTGGCGAAGTCTGGGTTAAAGTACTCTTCCATCAGAGTACACTTAGCTGCTATTACAGCCTATAGGAAGTCTCCTACCCAGACCTCATTCTTTCAGATGCCAGTGGTAAAGGATTTCTTAGAAGGGCTTAAGAAAGTTTACCCACCTGTGAGGTCTCCTTCCCCTTCCTGGGAACTGAACATCGTTCTCTCTAAACTGATGGGAGCCCCTTTTGAACCGATTCATAAGGCCTCCTTGCAACATCTGACCTGGAAGGCTGCCTTCTTAGTAGCCATCACTTCGGCCCGTAGGGTTAGTGAAATTCAGGCCCTCTGCTGCAAGGAACCTTACACTGTGTTTCATGCTAATAGGGTGGTGCTCCGTACCCATCCGAGCTTCCTACCCAAGGTGGTCTCGGACTTCCACATTAACCAGGTGATCACGTTGCCCACCTTCTTTCCTCAACCGACTACTCCCCCGGAGAGAGCCCTACACTCTCTTGACCTCCGGGGGGTTTTGAAATTCTATCTGGCTAAGACCCTTACTCTTAGAAAGTCAGACAGGCTCTTTGTGAATTATGGGCCCACGAATACCGGGCTGGCTGCATCCAAGACATCTATTTCAAGATGGATTGTCTCTTGTATAGCTTTGGCTTACCAACTATCCCACAAAGTTCTGCAGGGTAAACCTAGAGCACACTCTACTCGAGGGAAGACTTCTACTGTAGCACTCCTTCGCAACGTTCCCATGTCTGAGATCTGTAAAGCAGCTACATGGCGCTCAGTCCATACTTTTACGCGCCATTACTGCCTAGATTCAGACGCGCAGGCCGACGCCCAGGTGGGGCAGGCTTCTCTGAGGAACCTGTTTGCATAACTGTAAATGCAAAATGTGTTTTGCTGTTTGTTTTTTAACTGTTTTTTGCTCGTCCGCGAGACTTTGGGTATGGGCTTGCTACTCTATTCATAGATTATGACTATTGATGAGTATCCCCTGGATGAGAAGGATTAGTTACTTACCTGTAATCCTAGTTCTCATCCAGGGGTATACTCATCAAAGTCATAAGCGACCCACCCACCTCCCTGGACGAGCAATGTTTTCTCTTTAAATAAGTGATGTATGGAAGGCAGATCTACTCAGGTGCGGAGGCACCGCCAAAAAGAACTGGCCCAACTGCCACCTGTAGTGCATCATGGGAGCAGGGGGTCACAGGCAGGCCTTAAAGGCACGGTCCCCCTACTCTAATGCCTTAAAGGCATGGTGTCAGTTTTCTTGGTTTCTTGATACTCTACTGCAGCCTACTGGCGAATGCCTACAATTACATGTTGCTTTATGGCAATAAAGCAGTGCTGTGTTATAATTTGCCTGATGCTTCCTTTTTTCCTTACGGGTTGCGGGGGCACTACTATGCAAAAATATGTCATTTACAGCATTGCCATGTTTTGAACATTATTAGGCTGCATTTATATGTTTTCACATATGTATATATATATGTATATATATGTATTTTCTATATGCTCCGGGATCCCGCACATGGGCGGGGATCATTCATAGATTATGACTTTGATGAGTATACCCCTGGATGAGAACTAGGATTACAGGTAAGTAACTAATCCTTCTGATGCTCCGTCCATCACCACCCCCTTTTGTACCGCTTTGTTCGCCATAAGTTGGCAGGGTATGCTCAGACGTGAGTCCCTTGCTCACTTTGCCACTGGATTCAAGCAAGCCTGGCTGAAGACGGCTGAAATGCCAGAAACCGGTCCTAGGAAACTTGTTTTCGGTCCAGGGAAGGCATGGCTTGGCAGTTCGGGCTGGACTGTTCCCATGAGGCACAGGGTCAGACTGATTTGCATATGGCCATGTCTGAACTGGGGTGGCAGAGTGGGCTAAAGAACGGTGATGGATCAAACCCAGATCTGTTGACTGGGTGTGAGTGTTTGATTGGTTCTGATGCTCCGTCCATCACCACCCCCTTTTGTACCGCTTTGTTCGCCATAAGTTGGCAGGGTATGCTCAGACGTGAGTCCCTTGCTCACTTTGCCACTGGATTCAAGCAAGCCTGGCTGAAGACGGCTGAAATGCCAGAAACCGGTCCTAGGAAGCTTGTTTTCGGTCCAGGGAAGGCATGGCTTGGCAGTTCGGGCTGGACTGTTCCCATGAGGCACAGGGTCAGACTGATTTGCATATGGCCATGTCTGAACTGGGGTGGCAGAGTGGGCTAAAGAACGGTGATGGATCAAACCCAGATCTGTTGACTGGGTGTGAGTGTTTGATTGGTTCTGATGCTCCGTCCATCACCACCCCCTTTTGTACCGCTTTGACTTGAGACGCTGTCACTATGCTGGGTTGGCTGATATTCAAGGGTCCCAATTTTCAAGGTGCCATTTGGGCAAACACTGCTGGGCCCAAACTCCCCATGGTAGGTAACCTCTAAGCCAAGGACTTCTTCATCCAGTTAGAATGAGATGTCAGACTCCCAAATAGAGGCATCAGTGGCTGCTGTGTGTGTTCCAAGAAGGCCAGTAGATGGACGCTGGCTGCCCTTCTCATTCTTATTAGATGGACTGTAGGAGAGTAGGGTCTGCTTTCTATGTTCACCCCCACTTTTTGCTTTTGCTTTACTGGTTTTCGACTTAGATGTGGCTGTGGGCCTGCTAATCAGACCCACAGCCCTGCTGTTCTCTCTCTAAATTAATACTATGTACTTTAGGTGCATAACCCATTTGGATAGGATCACCTTATTGGCCCCTGTACAGTGTACCCTAGGTACCCAGGGCATAGGTGTACCCTAGGCCTACCAGGGGCTGCAGCATGTATTATGCCACCCCTGGCCTGGCCTTCCATTTTGACACAACTGGCTGATCACTCAGCTGGGGCAAGGTCGTGTAATCACCCCTTGCTTAGGTGTAGTATTCCTATACCTAACTTACATATAGACACATGTGTACCTATCAGTCACTCCTATGGCAGGCCTTAACAATCCTGGAGGCAGAGTGCTTGGTAACATGTGAGATGGGGCTCTAGCATGAGCTGAGCCTGTCTGCAGCTTTCGGAACCATGTCCTTATAGCTGTTCTATGATATAGCCTACCATATACTCTTAAAGTGCCTTATAATCTTAGACGGTTATGGTAACTATGGTTTGGCTTTATCGAAACATGTCGTGTAAGGTGTCTAACACTGTGGAATAATACCCCCATGCCATTTCTGGACATGAGAATATTATTCCCCCCTTCTAGAGGGAAAGACATGTTAAAATCATACTTCAACTGTTAGCCTCTGACCAAAGCCTCAGCATCACAAAATGGATGCTGCTGCCACGACACAAGTCTGACCTCCTGCAGCTGGGAGTGATCCCAGCCAGGGAGGCCTGGACAATAGGTTTCCTGCTTGGGGAGGTGCTAGCACCTCCCCAGACAGCCTGTAGTGTATTGGGGCAGGGTGGGCTGAAAGGAATGAGACATGCCTGGGGCACACAAGGTGTTCCTTGCATAGTCCAGTTCAAACCGGCGCTGGGGCACTCCAGCCCCAGCTCTGGCGCGAAACTGGACAAAGGGAAGTGGGTGTAACCACCCCCTCCCAGGTCCCACCCATAAGGCGTGACCTAGCAGGTATCCCAGCCCCCCAGATTAGTATAAGAGTGGGAGTTGGGCCTCAAGACTTTAGATTATCCTGAACCTGCAAAACTGAACAGAAACTCTGGACCTTCGACATTCGACGAAAGAAGAAGACTGAAGAATCTCCCTTGTAGCCAAGGAGTGGCTACCCTGTGCAAACAGGCACCATCAAGAGACTACCCTTTGCTTTGCGACCGTTCTACGAGGAACCGACTGCAGAGCCCGACCAGAGCCTTGACTTCCAGACTTCTCCGACCCTCATCCACATCTGCAGCAGAGCTGAGATCCGTGGAGGCGACGAGCGACGTGGGACCGGCTACCTGGAAAAAGTGGCTAGTAACTTACAGCGCAGCTTCTGAGGAACCCTCGAAGTTGTGCACCGGGGATTGAGAAGCCCCAACCCCAAGCACCATCTGCACCGAAGATCAGCCCCCCACACTCCACGAGTCCTGCGTGGGGCCCTTCAGCATTTTCCTGCTTGCCGCGTCTGTCCGGTTGCTTGCCCGCTGGCTAGTGGCCTCTGTGACGACGCACCCTGAAATCTTCTGCGCTGGTTTGGCTCCTCCAGACTGGCTCCCGCTTCTCTGCAAAGAAGAAGCACCCCAGACCTTCCTGGTCTGCACCAGAAGCAAGTCCTTCGTTCTTCGTGGGTTCCGCTTGCCAAGGCTTGGTGAGTCCTAGTCCAACTTTGACGCCGCCGACAGCAAGAGCCTTCGTGGGACAGCTCGCCTCCTGGTCCTGGTCGTCCTCGACGCTTCCTGGTCCTCCTGGCTGCAGCGACAAGCTTCACCTTCACCTGCAATCTTCACGACATCGCCTGGTTCCTTCCTGGTTCCACGTGGTCACTGGCTAGTGACCTTGACTCTGTCCCTTCTGCTTGCAGGTTTCCTTTCTTCTTGATCCCAGCCTTGGGATCCACCGGACACTCTTCACTGACTGCCTGTCAGCATCTTTCTTCAGGCATCCATAGGAGTCGACGACGAAAACGACGCATCTTCACCCCTATGCACCCGCAGCCTGTGGGCTAGGTAACTTGGGTACTCCGGTGCTCATCAGGATAGTGACTATCCTAGTGTCTAGTTTTCAAGTCTCAACTTCCTAGCTACTCCGGAAGTGTCCTAAATCTACCGTTTTCTAAACTGTACTATTGCTATTGACTTTTACGCATTACGCGTGAGTGTTTCCACTGCACACGAATCCCGTGGGCCTCCCACTTCCTAACTAACGCTAGTGTAGTGTAGCCCCAGCGATTCCCTAGGCCTAGGCCTATTCTATTTCCGTGGCAGTGGTTCTTATACCACTTACTTAGTATATGGTTTGCGTGGCCCCTAGGGCCTAACTGTATTACTTACCTGTGTGACTTAATGTATGCTTAAATAAGACTGTGTTGTACTTACCTCTAATCTCATAAAGAGTGCTGAGGGTTTGCTTAGAATAAATACACTTTATTTTATATATATATCTGTTGTGGTGTCCTTTCATTTGGTATTCAAGGGATTATATATGGTATATGGCTTCACATGCCATTCAGAGTTTAGCCTAAGACTGCTCTTGTCCATGCTACCACTAGGATAGCTGGTCTATAAGGTTGACTTTACAACCAATCACCATAAGGGTATTTGGACTGATATAAGGTGTACACTATAACTAGTAACATCATACATCAGGCCAACTTCTCACATTGGTGAGCAGCGGTTGGGATCTGAGCTTGCTGTTGTAATACCATTGTAATCTTAAGATACTAAATTGAAAGATCACACAGATATTGTCTAGGTACATATAACATAGTTTATAATACTTAAGTCCTACTGGACTTTGTAGTTGTAGGTTGAAGGGAGTAACACACCCTGACTACAACTACTAGAGAGGTTTAGTAGATACAACTAGTGTAGGTAGGTGCACACACCACACCCTCACTAGATCATGTCTCTGAGAGGAGATCAAGTGGACGCTCTCTCAGGAGGATCAGGTCTGCAAAAGACCCCCTCTAGATATGATACCTTAACATTCCAGGAGATGAGACACTTGTGTACCTCCAGAGGAATAAAACAGGGTGCAAACCCTACCCTCCTTCAGTTAAGACAACTCCTAGAGGAGTATGACATTCTTAAGGCATCTCAGGCAGGTGCCCTAGGCACAGAGGAGGGTCTACCCACCACAGAGGAGTCAGAGGAGACTTCAGATGAAGAGGTAGACAGCCAGGGCCAAGTAGGAAGACTTAGCCAGGCTAACCTAAGTTTACATGGGAGTTTGCATGGGGTCCCCCCATACAGACCCACAAGTAGGCTTACACAGAGAAGCAGGAGGGACAGATCCCCTTCAAGGGAATCCATCCACTCCCATGTCTCTAACATCTCTAATGCTTCCTCTCACAGGGGAATGACTTCACCTGAGAGAAAGGAGCATGCAGCCAGAATGAGGGAGGCTAATCTGAGGATTCAGAGGGAAGAACTTGCCCTTGCCAAAGAGAAGCTTGCTCTGGCTAGAGAACAAAAGTTAAGTGGGTTACAACCCACTGGTGGCAGCAACATTCCTAGAGATAGAGACAGGCACTATGATAATAGAAACCTGAGCAAGATTGTCCCTCCCTACAAGTGTGGGGATGACATCCACAAATGGATAACTGCTTTGGAGAGAGCTTGCAAAGTACAGCAGGTACCCCAAAGTCAGTGGGCAGCTATCTTGTGGCTCTCCTTCTCTGAGAAAGGAAGAGACAAGCTCCTCACAGTTAGTGATGAGGATGCAGATAATTACACTGTCCTGAAGAGTGCTCTGATTGATGGGTTTGGCCTAACCACTGAACAATACAGGTTGTTGTTCAGGGATACCCAGAAGACACAGACTCAGGACTGGACTGACTTTGTAGATTGTGCCACTAAGGCTCTGGAAGGCTGGCTAATGGGAAGTAAGGTTAAGGACTATACAGGATTGTATAATTTGATCATGAGAGAGCAAATACTTAACAACTGTCAAAACCAGCTATTGCATCAACACCTGATTGATTCTGATCTGACTTCTCCCCAAGAATTGGGAAAGAAGGCAGATAGATGGGTCAGGACTAGAGTTAAGCAGAAAAACCAGAACCAGGGCGGTGATCAGAAAAAGGCAGACCAGAAGGGTAATGAGCAGAAACAAAAAGACCAGAAGTCTTCACCAGGCCCCCAAAAGGCTCAGGGGGAGGGTGGTTCCAAGAAGGATAAAAAGAAAGATGGCCAAAAGAAACCATGGTGCAACTATTGTAAGTCCAACTCACATTGGTTTAGTGAGTGCACCAAAAAGGATAAGCCCCCAGCCACCATTGCCCCTAAGGCAACTGTACCCCCTAGTTCAGCTGTAAGTGGTGGTTCCCAGCAAAAGGGTGTAGTAGGGTTAACCCTGGGAACTGAGGAGGATTCTGGCCTAGTCAGAGTACCTACTCAGGCTGTTCTGATCTGTGATGGGGACTTAGCTTTGTCCTCTACTGTAGGCCCCAGTAACCTGGGCAAGTACAGACAGACACCTTTTATCAACCAAAGAATGGCTCAGGCCTACAGGGACACTGGAGCTAGTGTCACAATGGTGACACCTGCTTTTGTGGACCCTGGACAGATCATACTAGGTGAGAATTACCTAGTGACCAACGCTAGCAATGCCACTACCTCCCATAGTGTGGCTATTGTTAACTTCTCCTGGGGAGGGGTAACTGGCCTCAAGAAAGTTGTTGTTAGTTCAGACCTTCCTGTAGAGTGTTTACTGGGCAATGATCTTGAAACTTCAGTTTGGTCTGAAGTGGAGTATAGGACCCATGCAGAAATGCTGGGGATAGATGCACATGTCCTTGCTGTGACCAGGTCACAGGCCAAAAAGTGCAACACTGAACAAGTGCTGGATCCTGAAACTATGGACCAGTCACAACCCAAGAGAAAGAGCAGTAGGGTTAAGGCTGTGCCTTCCCCCCTGCCTCAGGTGGTGGATCAGCCCTCCCAGGAGGATGATTCTGAGAGCCCTGAAGGAACTGTCCTAGAAGAACTTGAACCTGATCAGGTTGAGTTTCTTGGGACAGGGGGACCTTCAAGGGCAGATCTGAGGCAGGCTCAATTAGACTGCCCCTCTCTTGAACCCCTCAGACAGCTGGCTGCTGCTGAGGCTGCAGGGAATGCTCAAGGTACCCATAGAGTGTATTGGGATGAAGGGCTACTGTATTCAGAGGCTAGAGACCCCAAGCCTGGTGCATCCAGGAGGTTGGTCATACCACTGAAGTTCAGAGGCTTCCTTCTAACCTTGGCCCATGATATTCCCCTTGCAGGACATTTAGGCCAGAACAAGACTTGGGACAGGCTTGTCCCTCACTTTCACTGGCCCCATATGTCAGAAGATACTAAGGAGTTTTGTCGCTCCTGTGTCACCTGCCAAGCCAGTGGCAAATCAGGTGGCACCACAAAGGCCCCCCTCATACCACTACCAGTGGTGGGGGTCCCCTTTGAAAGAGTGGGCATAGATATTGTAGGACCAATGGACCCACAAACAGCATCTGGGCACAGATTCATACTGGTGATAGTGGACCATGCCACCAGGTACCCAGAAGCAATTCCCCTGAGGACCACAACAGCTCCTGTTGTGGCAAGGGCCCTGCTTGGAGTATTCTCCAGAGTGGGCTTTCCAAAGGAGGTCATTTCTGACAGAGGTACCAACTTTATGTCAGGATACTTGACTGCAATGTGGAAGGAGTGTGGTGTCAACTATAAGTTCACCACACCCTATCACCCACAGTGCAATGGGCTTGTTGAGAGATTCAACAAGACCCTAAAGGGAATGATAAAAGGATTACCAGACAAGCTTAGGCGAAGATGGGACATCCTTTTACCCTGCCTTCTGTTTGCTTACAGAGAGGTCCCACAAAAGGGGGTTGGCTACAGCCCTTTTGAGCTTTTGTTTGGGCATCCTGTAAGAGGACCCCTGTGTTTGGTGAAGGAAGGATGGGAGAGACCTCTCAGACAACCCAAACTAGACATAGTGGATTATGTACTTGGTCTCCGCTCCAGGATGGCAGAGTATATGAAGAAGGCTTCTAAAAACCTTGAGGCAAGCCAAGAACTCCAAAAAGCTTGGCATGACCAAAAGGCTGTACTGACTGTTTACCAGTCAGGACAGAAAGTGTGGGTGTTGGAGCCAGTGGCCCCAGCAGCACTCCAAGACAAATGGTCTGGACCCCACACTATTGTTGAGAAAAAGGGAGAAGTCACCTACTTGGTGGACCTTGGGACTCCCAGAAGCCCCCACAGGGTGCTTCATGTCAACAGATTGAAGGCATATGTTGACAGGGCAGACATGGGGCTACTCATGGCTACAGATGAGGGGCAGGAGGAAGAGAGTGACCCTCTCCCAGACCTGTTGACTCAGAACCCTGATGATGGCTCAGTTGATGGTGTGGTCTTTTCTGACAGCCTCACTGTCCATCAGCAACAGGACTGCAGACAAGTTCTGCAATCCTACAGACATATGTTCTCTCTGACCCCAAGTCAGACAAACTGGTGCACCCATGAGGTGGACACTGGTGACAGTCTGCCTGTGAAGAGTAAAATCTACAGGCAACCTGACCATGTCAGGGACTGCATAAAAGTTGAGGTACAAAAGATGTTGGAGCTGGGAGTCATTGAACCTTCAGAGAGCCCTTGGGCTAGTCCTGTAGTCCTTGTGCCAAAACCTCACACCCAAGATGGTAAGAGAGAGATGAGGTTTTGCGTGGATTACAGAGGTCTCAATGCTGTCACTAGGACAGATGCCCACCCAATACCTAGGGCAGATGAGCTCATTGACAGACTGGCAGCTGCTAAGTTTTTGAGCACATTTGACCTAACAGCAGGCTACTGGCAAATCAGACTAGCTGAGAGTGCAAAGGCCAAAACTGCTTTCTCGACCCCAGGAGGACATTATCAATTTGTGGTAATGCCCTTTGGTTTGAAGAATGCACCTGCCACTTTCCAAAGGTTGGTGAATCAAGTCCTTACTGGGTTGGATGATTATTGTGCAGCTTATCTTGATGATATTGCTGTCTTTAGCTCCACCTGGGAGGATCACCTGGTCCACCTGAGGAATGTTTTAGAGGCCCTGCAAAAGGCAGGCCTCACTATCAAGGCCACTAAGTGCCAGATAGGGCAGAGCAAGGTTGTATACCTGGGCCACCTAGTTGGTGGGGGTCAGGTTCAACCACTGGAGAGCAAGATCCAGACCATAAAGGACTGGGCTCCTCCAACTACCCAGACTCAGGTCAGAGCTTTCTTGAGCCTGACTGGGTACTACAGAAAGTTTGTTAAGAACTATGGGTCCATAGTGACACCACTTAATGACTTGACCTCCAAGAAGATGCCAAAGAAAGTTCAGTGGACAGTAAGCTGTCAAAAAGCATTTGATGACCTGAAGCAGGCCATGTGCAGTGCACCTATTCTGAAAAGTCCAGACTACTCCAAAGAGTTCATTGTCCAGACAGATGCTTCTGAGTTAGGTGTGGGAGCTGTTCTTTCACAACTGAATGTAGATGGTCAAGACCAGCCCATTGCTTTTATAAGTAGAAGGCTGACCCCTAGAGAGAAACGTTGGTCAGCTATTGAGAGGGAGGCCTTTGCTGTGGTTTGGGCCCTGAAGAAGCTGAGGCCATACTTGTTTGGCACTCACTTCAAGATTCAGACAGACCATAAGCCCCTCTTGTGGCTAAATCAGATGAAGGGTGAAAATCCCAAACTTCTTAGGTGGTCCATTTCCCTACAGGGGATGGACTTCACAGTGGAACATAGACCTGGGACTGACCATGCCAATGCAGATGGACTCTCCAGATATTTCCACTTAGAACATGAAGACTCAACTGGTCAAGGTTAGTTTAATGTCCCTAAGTTTGGGGGGGGGGGGTTGTGTAGGAGAGTAGGGTCTGCTTTCTATGTTCACCCCCACTTTTTGCTTTTGCTTTACTGGTTTTCGACTTAGATGTGGCTGTGGGCCTGCTAATCAGACCCACAGCCCTGCTGTTCTCTCTCTAAATTAATACTATGTACTTTAGGTGCATAACCCATTTGGATAGGATCACCTTATTGGCCCCTGTACAGTGTACCCTAGGTACCCAGGGCATAGGTGTACCCTAGGCCTACCAGGGGCTGCAGCATGTATTATGCCACCCCTGGCCTGGCCTTCCATTTTGACACAACTGGCTGATCACTCAGCTGGGGCAAGGTCGTGTAATCACCCCTTGCTTAGGTGTAGTATTCCTATACCTAACTTACATATAGACACATGTGTACCTATCAGTCACTCCTATGGCAGGCCTTAACAATCCTGGAGGCAGAGTGCTTGGTAACATGTGAGATGGGGCTCTAGCATGAGCTGAGCCTGTCTGCAGCTTTCGGAACCATGTCCTTATAGCTGTTCCATGATATAGCCTACCATATACTCTTAAAGTGCCTTATAATCTTAGACGGTTATGGTAACTATGGTTTGGCTTTATCGAAACATGTCGTGTAAGGTGTCTAACACTGTGGAATAATACCCCCATGCCATTTCTGGACATGAGAATATTATTCCCCCCTTCTAGAGGGAAAGACATGTTAAAATCATACTTCAACTGTTAGCCTCTGACCAAAGCCTCAGCATCACAAAATGGATGCTGCTGCCACGACACAAGTCTGACCTCCTGCAGCTGGGAGTGATCCCAGCCAGGGAGGCCTGGACAATAGGTTTCCTGCTTGGGGAGGTGCTAGCACCTCCCCAGACAGCCTGTAGTGTATTGGGGCAGGGTGGGCTGAAAGGAATGAGACATGCCTGGGGCACACAAGGTGTTCCTTGCATAGTCCAGTTCAAACCGGCGCTGGGGCACTCCAGCCCCAGCTCTGGCGCGAAACTGGACAAAGGGAAGTGGGTGTAACCACCCCCTCCCAGGTCCCACCCATAAGGCGTGACCTAGCAGGTATCCCAGCCCCCCAGATTAGTATAAGAGTGGGAGTTGGGCCTCAAGACTTTAGATTATCCTGAACCTGCAAAACTGAACAGAAACTCTGGACCTTCGACATTCGACGAAAGAAGAAGACTGAAGAATCTCCCTTGTAGCCAAGGAGTGGCTACCCTGTGCAAACAGGCACCATCAAGAGACTACCCTTTGCTTTGCGACCGTTCTACGAGGAACCGACTGCAGAGCCCGACCAGAGCCTTGACTTCCAGACTTCTCCGACCCTCATCCACATCTGCAGCAGAGCTGAGATCCGTGGAGGCGACGAGCGACGTGGGACCGGCTACCTGGAAAAAGTGGCTAGTAACTTACAGCGCAGCTTCTGAGGAACCCTCGAAGTTGTGCACCGGGGATTGAGAAGCCCCAACCCCAAGCACCATCTGCACCGAAGATCAGCCCCCCACACTCCACGAGTCCTGCGTGGGGCCCTTCAGCATTTTCCTGCTTGCCGCGTCTGTCCGGTTGCTTGCCCGCTGGCTAGTGGCCTCTGTGACGACGCACCCTGAAATCTTCTGCGCTGGTTTGGCTCCTCCAGACTGGCTCCCGCTTCTCTGCAAAGAAGAAGCACCCCAGACCTTCCTGGTCTGCACCAGAAGCAAGTCCTTCGTTCTTCGTGGGTTCCGCTTGCCAAGGCTTGGTGAGTCCTAGTCCAACTTCGACGCCGCCGACAGCAAGAGCCTTCGTGGGACAGCTCGCCTCCTGGTCCTGGTCGTCCTCGACGCTTCCTGGTCCTCCTGGCTGCAGCGACAAGCTTCACCTTCACCTGCAATCTTCACGACATTGCCTGGTTCCTTCCTGGTTCCACGTGGTCACTGGCTAGTGACCTTGACTCTGTCCCTTCTGCTTGCAGGTTTCCTTTCTTCTTGATCCCAGCCTTGGGATCCACTGGACACTCTTCACTGACTGCCTGTCAGCATCTTTCTTCAGGCATCCATAGGAGTCGACGACGAAAACGACGCATCTTCACCCCTATGCACCCGCAGCCTGTGGGCTAGGTAACTTGGGTACTCCGGTGCTCATCAGGATAGTGACTATCCTAGTGTCTAGTTTTCAAGTCTCAACTTCCTAGCTACTCCGGAAGTGTCCTAAATCTACAGTTTTCTAAACTGTACTATTGCTATTGACTTTTACGCATTACGCGTGAGTGTTTCTACTCTGCACACGAATCCCGTGGGCCTCCCACTTCCTAACTAACGCTAGTGTAGTGTAGCCCCAGCGATTCCCTAGGCCTAGGCCTATTCTATTTCCGTGGCAGTGGTTCTTATACCACTTACTTAGTATATGGTTTGCCTGGCCCCTAGGGCCTAACTGTATTACTTACCTGTGTGACTTAATGTATGCTTAAATAAGACTGTGTTGTACTTACCTCTAATCTCATAAAGAGTGCTGAGGGTTTGCTTAGAATAAATACACTTTATTTTATATATATATATCTGTTGTGGTGTCCTTTCATTTGGTATTCAAGGGATTATATATGGTATCACAGCTGGCTTCACATGCCATTCAGAGTTTAGCCTAAGACTGCTCTTGTCCATGCTACCACTAGGATAGCTGGTCTATAAGGTTGACTTTACAACCAATCACCATAAGGGTATTTGGACTGATATAAGGTGTACACTATAACTAGTAACATCATACATCAGGCCAACTTCTCACATGGACTTTTTAATGCCGTTGGCTCAAGGCTGCTATTACCCCCTGCGTAATAATCCTTGTGGCCAGCTATTACAGTTGTAATTTGATACTTTGTCGGTGCACAGTTGTTCTTGATTAAAGTGAAGTTTCCGTTGCTACTGCAAGGGTGTGTAGAAGATTTTAACTCCTACTTAAAGATGTTTGACTCCTGCGCATGCTTTAACTCCTGTTGGAGAGTGGAACAATAATTGTACCAGTGACATCTTTGAATGTTTCACCTGTCCCTACTGTCACCTCCTGTGTAAACCCGCCTCTCCGGCAATCAGTTTCTGGACTCTTGGAGAAGACGCACTGCGCTCGCTCGATAGCTCTTTCTTTGAGGACTCATTGTTGATCTGCAGTGCGAAGGACCATCACTGCTTTCTCTGTCCAGCAGCTGATCAATAGTAGCTGTATTTACAAAATAATTAGCAATTTTATTGCGTGACAGCTGCAATGGTAGACCATGTGCTAATGTTTGCTCATGTGCTCTTGATATGTATCTCAAATTGCCCCAACTTGCCACCTTTTGGCACTGGTACTTCCCCTTCTTTCGCCTTACCCCGTTTTGATCTGGCTTTCCGAACGACGCAGACTCTGCTATTATGCAAGCAGCAAAGTATGTGAGAGAGGTTGGAGAGGCATGCATAGGCCTATTTGCCTTATGTAATGTTCGAAGGAGGACTTTTCCAACATCAAAGACCGACAGGGATATTTCTGCCACATGAACATATGTGGCATATGTCAAAGCCTTTTCTGTAAAGCTTATAGGAAGTTTGAGTGTGAACCTTCGGCTATCGCAGAGCCCGTTCTGTCCTTCAAATATCCTTGTGAGTGTGATTATAGATCAGGTGAGTGTTGTTTCAAGTCCTGCAATTTCATATTTTGCCTCATACTTTTGGCTGCCCTTTTCATTGTTCCTGGAGGTTTTGCCAACTATATCAGGGATGTGTGGAGCCACCTTAACTGGTGTGTGACCCTTCGGCCCTACTGGGTCTTACCACCCAGGGGCACGATCGCCTATGAGCTCGTGGGGCACTATAAGGACCATTTCCTACCACAGAACACCAAGTTCACAAATATTCACAAATATTCCAACTGCTTTAGCTGTTCCAGCACATCACAATTTCCACTTAATTAGAATTAGTAAAAAATTGGTCAAACGTTGGCCACCATGCAACAGAAGCTGTAATAGCAATAATAGATGGATCTGCATTAGTAGCCTCGAGCACAGCTTTATGACTACAGCGTATCTACAGCAGTATTGATGCTCCTATCAATTCTTCTCGGGTTGAGTGGAATAGAGAATAGGACACCCACTGGATTCTATGCTGAGATAACTCGTGATGTTGCTGATATCTCAGCTGTTTGCAGGCTGACCACAAGCCGCACTCGGGGCCCAGCCGTTTGAGCCCTGACAAACCAACTCCTCTTCCAAGCCCCCATGCCAGCCAACTCCCACTGCATGCTGCCCGCTCTCCTTCCCACCGCACCACAACAGCTCACACTTATTGGACACCTCTGCAGAAAGGCAGAGTTACGGCCAGCTTTTATGAAAAGGAGCACATTTGTGCAGCTAGATCTGAATGGGGTGGAGAATGGCAGACCTCCTATGGAAATTAGGCAATGGTTTAGAAGTAGAGATCAGGGCCCACCACGGCTAATCGCAGCACACACACTTGAGGTGGTTCTGTTAGTTCAGGTGCTTCCCTACTTCCTTGTGCTGTCCATGGCTGACACCATCTGTGACTGGGACTGTGGACGCCCAACACTGAGCTCCTTCTTGAACCCTTGCGCGGCTTTACTCATTTCTCTCGCTTCAATAAATGCAGACAGCCGTCAAAGTCTGATAAAGAATGACTCAGATCTCAGTGTGCTTCTTGGCTGTGAAGGCAAAAGTTGCTCGTTGGGGTAGGCTTGAATCCCTCTGGGATGTAAAATACCCACCAGTGGAGTCAAGAGTTTGGTAAAAACCCTTGGTGCTGAGGGGAGGCCAAACACACCTGAAACTGATTATGATTCCCTCCCACTGCAAAGCAGAGGTATTTCTGGTGAGCTTCGTGAAAGTGAAGGTAGGCATCCAGCATGTCTTGGGATGCTAGAAAGTCTTCTTGATTGACCAACCCTTTGACATCTAACACAGGTTGAACGTCTCCAGATGTTTCCAGCACCAGATAGAGGATGGACTATAATGCCAGATGTCTCTCATTGGTTGGAACAGGACAGATTACTGATTTCTCCAGGAGTTGGACTCCCTGTAGGAGGGTTTGGGGCGACATACCGGATCTCCTGTCAGAGATGTTTGACAAAAAAGTTGTCCGGGAGACTGGAAATTTCTAAGGCATCTGTCACTGAAAGCTGCCTCTCATGGTAGAAAAAAAGATGACTTCCCATTGGAAGGCTGACATACTTATACTTTCGGAGTGTCAGGAGTTGAAGATGATTTGAGCTGACACCATGACTTGTTGTTAGCTGATTCCCACCCGACCTGGACCCCACACGAAAGGGCTGATTATTGCCTGATTTGAGCCAGGCCCAAAGGCCCTCAGAAAGTCAAATCCTCTGCACATCGAGATTGGGAGAGAAGGGGACATCAGTTTTTTTATTTTCAACCGACTTTTATTTATCGCTTTTGAAGCTGCTGCCGAGGCTCATAAATTGTCAAAGGAAACATTCAGTAAAAATCGGATTTCGTCATAGCCAACAAAGCAGAGTTAAACAATTCCTCTAGTATTCGATCCGCCAGCACCTGAAAATCCTTTAGAAGAGATTTAATTGTGTGTGTTGAATATGCATTTGCCCTCACAGAAAGGTGTGCAGCAGAATAGGCTCTTTTTTTTACTGTCCCCTCAAATTTTTTATCTGCTTGATCAGATGTCAAGGCTTTCTAATGACTAGGCAAGACTTCCTGCCTGACTACTGTACGCTGGGAGGATAAACCCGCCATGAGATTGTCCACCTTCACCAAGGCAGAAATTCCTCCGACAATCCTTCCACAGGATATTGTTTACATAGGAACCTGGGAAAGGCAGTCTTGTCAATGTCCTTCCACATATGCATACATGTCAATGAACCTGATTCAGGCTGGAGACTCCCGTTTTTTGAAGCCATAAATTGGCTTTATTTTGGCTATCTCCCACCTGAAACTATAAACGTCAATGGGGGAAATATATTCTCCCGATTATTTATTTTTCAGTCTCCCACTTTCCTCTTCTAAAATGTTGGCATGTATGCATTAGTGAGTACCCTGTGTACTGCACTGTGCAATGGCAATGATTCTGGGTCGGGGTGAAGACTCCTCTTCCTCACTTCCTGAAACTGGGAGACGAGACCCCAAATTGTCTGCAGGTTTAGCCACTTGCTTAAAATGACCCCTTTTGTCTTCCTCATCAGGCTCATCTAATGGAACTTCCCCAAGCTGGAGCCTTGGGATCTTTGCTGGTTAAGGTACAGCACCCTTGCAAACCCTAAAGGAAGCTTCCACTGTATCTTCAAACATCAGCTGCTGGGCTGCGACAGAAGGGACCTGAGTGAAAGGTCTAGGCTGCTCTTCCATGGTTGTAAAATACTGTTTGGGTGTATTGAGGCTATCTGGCGCTACCAACAGTGTCACACAATATCAGAATTGAGAAACCTATATCAACAGCGGTGCCCTCAATAATGGGAACAACACCCAAGATCCCAAATAGGCTCAATCAAAGATTGATGGAAACAATTAAATAAACCTGATAATACTTGATTGTAATCAAACGTTTGGTTACAATCAAGTATTATCAGGTTTTGCAGATCTCCAAAAAATTGAGCCCTGAGGAAGTCGTATGAGTTAATCCCTTCCAAATGACGAAACGCGTTTGAAAATAAAGAAAGAAGAATTGGAGTTTGTGCTGGATATGCTTTATGTGCTATATTTCTTGAAGCGTGTGCATCAATATTATTTAATTGCTCTTCCATGGTTCATTGCCACCAACATGCCAGAAATCAAGTAAACTCTGAGGCCAGAACACCACTACATCCTGCTTCTCCCTTTTAAAGGGGGTGAGTGATTGAAAAGTATTAGTACTCCATCCATTATCTTATTCTGTTTGCTATGTTCGCCCTAAGTGGCCAAGGGTATGCACAGACTTGGGTCCCTTGCTCGCTGTGCCACTGGATTCAAGCTAGCCTGGATGATGAGGGGTTATGCCCCGAAACTGGTCCCAGGATGCTTGTTTCCGGTCCAGGGAGGACCTGGCCTGGCAGTTCAGGCTGGACTGTTCCCATGACGAACAGGGTCAAGACTGATTTGCGTATGGCTGGGTCCAAACTGGAGTGGCACAGTGAGCAAAAGAACAATGGATTAAACCCAGATCTCTTGACTGGGGGTGAGTGGTTGAAAAGTTTCAGCACTCCGTCCATCATCTTGTTGTGTTTGCTATGTTTGCGCTAAGTGGCCAAGGGTATGCCCAGATGTTGTCCCTTGCTCGCTGTGCCACTGGATTTAAGCTAGCCTGGCTGATGAGGGGGTGATGCCCCGAAACCGGTACCAGGATGCTTGTTTACGGTCCAAGGAGGATCTGGCCTGGCAGTTCGTGCTGGACTGTTCCCAAGTCGAACAGGGTCAATACTGATTTGCATATGGCTGGGGCCAAACTGGGGTGGCATAGTGAGCAAAAGAACAATGGATTAAACCCAGATCTCTTGACTGGGGATGAGTCGTTGAAAGGTTTCAGCACTCCGTCCATCATCTTGTGTTTGCTATGTTCGCCCAAAGTGGCCATGGGTATGCCCAGACGTGGGTCCCTTGCACAATGTGCCACTGGATTCAAGCTTGCCTGGCTGATGAGGGGGTGATGCCCCGAAACCGGTCCCGGGGGGACCATACCTGTCAGTTTGTGCTGAACTGTTCCCATGAGCAACAGGGTCAAAACTGATTTGCATATGGCTGGGGCCAAACTGGGGTGGCATACTGAGCAAAAGAACGATGGATCAAACCCAGATCTCTGGACTGGGGGTGAGTGGTTGAAAGGTTTCAGCACTCCGTCCATCATCTGGTTGTGTTTGTAAGGGAACTAAGCCACATGGCCCTTGAACTCTCATGAGAGCCACCATCTTGAAGTCTTGCGGTGTCCCGACTAGTCAAGATTTGCCATGTCAAATGAAGGGGTAATAAACAACAAAAAAGCACTTTAAAAGAAGCTTGAAAACAGAACGCAATAAACATTGTAAAATGTGCACTAAATATTAAATTTAAATCGTTCTTCCCAGTCTTTGCCTGCTCAAAAGGGCGGTGCTACCGAATCCACAGATACAGAGTGCTAAAGCAAGTCTCTTTTAAGCAACAAACCCACATTAAAGTTAAAACATTAATAAAGAAAGCTACCTGTCTTGGGTAGGTAATGTTCTCTACTATTCGCAAGCATGGCTTTTTCTCATGTAATACCTTCACAGTTTCCAGTTTATCTTATTCCATACGGGTATGTCCTACCTTGTCTTATCTGCATAGTGCCACTCGGCCACTACAATACATTGTATTGATCCCCCACCCTGAGACTAAAAGCCGGATTGGCTGCTGGAGGCTACTCCTCACAGGTCAGTCCAGTAACCTGTAATTATTTCTGCCGCTGCCTACTTTGGGGTCTGCACGAGGCAGACGAGGATGGTGGTGGCCTGTGCATGCTGCAATGGCTTCCTGGCCCATATGCTTCATGTGGCTGGAAGCACCGCTACCAGTCTAGCGCCCTCTGCCCAGCAGTCAGCCAGTCGCGTAGCACACCTTCTCGGCCCTGCTGACTGCACCTGCTGAGTGAGGGAAAGTGAGCGGATACTTGCCTACTTGTCTTTGGCCTATCTGACTGTGCCACAAACCCCGTGCTGAGGTAGCCTCTCCCATCTCGGGCTGTGGTCTGCAAGAGGCGCGGTGAGGTACCAGGAGCTACGGCTGTCCCTAGGGTTGCACGTGATCTGCGGAAAGGAGGCTTGACGTCACGCAGAAGCATGTGATCACACCATCTACAGGGGGGCAGGTGCACCACACTCCTTTTCTCTCTACTGCATCCTACTTCCAGGGCGTGACTGGTGCGAAGGAAGGTGGGAGAACTGCTGACAAAAGGCCGTGAAAAAAAGTGCAGGTTGAGGAGTATAAATGAGACGTGAATGGCAGGTGGCCACCTAGAGTCATCATCCAGACTGTAGGCTAACAAATCCAGGAGTGCCTTTGTCTCTCTGGCAGCTAGGGGGCACACTGGTGATTGGTGACAGTGCTCAGCATACCGCCTAGGGGAGGCTAGACCTGGATTTTCCTTCACAGGAGTGTGAGACGTTTTCAAGGAGCACACCTCCATTTTGCCCAGAACTGCACCCACATGCACTGGCCTACACGCCTCAAGGCGAGAGTGACCCACTGGTCAAGAAGAAAATGTGATGTATGAGCAGCGGCAAAACCTGGCCCCCGCTCACTGCGCACACTCATCAGTTATGACGCTACCGCCTTTCAGTGAGCTGGTGGACCCATCCATGGCGGCTCCACTTTGCCCTCTGGGTTTGGATGCCTGTAACACTACTTTCACGCCACACGCGGAACAAATGGAGCAGTAAAGAGGTCACTGCTGCTTCACTTCGGGTGACAGAACTGTATGACCTGTTTGAGAACCTTCCCAACACAGATGGGACACTGACTTTGAATCCGCGGTGGCAGCCCTGAACTGGCATTTTGACAGCCAGCTCAACACCGACTACGAGCAGTTTAAGCTGCTGCAGGCCCGACAGTTTGAAGATGAGTTAGTGAATGTCTTTTATGGGTGACTCAGGAAGCTGGTTCACATGTGCGTTGACATCAGTCAGCCAGATAAGATCAAGGCCCAGCTGATACAGGGCTACAGGTCAGCTGTCCTGCGGAGGCTCATACTGCGCCAGCCAGGTATTGCCTTGGATGCCATATTGGTTCTCACACGGTCACACGAACTGGCGAAAAGCTGAGACGATGACATGGAGGTGGCACTATCGAGAGGAGTGGCCCCGGCTGGGGCAACCTGCGCTGTGAAAGTGAAGAAAGAGCAGGTGGATGCCGTGCAGATTTGGCCTGCTCGCCCTCAATGCGCCAGAGCTGCCAGAAGAACGCTTCAGCAACTGCAACCTAGCACACCGAACGTCTGCTGTGCTTTAAGGCAGTCACGCTCCCAATGTGGACGAATTGATTACTTAGCCAAAGTGTACCGGAGCGTAGGTCACGGAGCAGGTGCAGGGTACAGGGGCAAAGGGAAAGCTGCCCTGCAACAGCTGTGGATCGAGGGGGGTGAGACCAGAGACCCATCAGCAGGGGTGGCTCCGAGAGCCTACCCCAACAACGACGTCGACGACAACAAAGTATTCAGCAATTCTTTTGGGGGCAAAGAGGGCCACCAGAAATGACCACCGCCAATGTGCACTGTGGAGGTCGGGGGCATATTTGTGAAAGCACTAAGCAACACTGGCGCCTCTGTCAATATGATGGAATCAACCCAGTTCAGTAAGATCACACCACTCCCCAAGCTGGCCTCAACGAAGGGGAGGATATACACCTATGGTGGCACTGAGCCATTGCCCTTGACATGGGGTGTCGAGGTTGTAGTGGTGAGCATGGGAAGGTCGACGTGAGCTCGATTCCACGTTACAAAGTGGCAAACTGGCACCCTTCTGGGATGCGATACAGCGGAGGACCTGGGGCTCGTATTTTTTGCAAGGCCGATCCATGAGTTCCATGCGGCTACCATCATGCAAGAATTTCAACAACTGTTCGAGGGGTTTGGATGGTTGAAAGGCACTAAGGTGCGGCTGCACATCGATGAAACAGTGAGGCCCACGGTGCTCCATCCCGAAAGGTTTCCTTTCCACCTTAGGCCGCTGAAAGAGATAGAGCTGTGGAACCTGGAGGAACAAGGGGTAATCAAGGAGGTCACTGGCTCCACACCCTTGGTCTCGCCTTTAGTGACTGCGCTCAAGCCCAAAAAACCAGGAGCCATCCGTCTGTGTGTGGATATGTGGCTCCCAAACAAAGCCATTTGAAAGGAGCGACACATCACCCCCACAGTGGATGACATTGTGGCAGACCTACACGGCACTCAGTGATTCTGAAACTGGACCTTAATGCCCGCTACCACCAACTGGAGCTAGAACCAGCCAGCCACTACATAACAATATTTCCGACCCACCTAGGCCTCCAGAGGTACCGGAGATTAAACTTTGGCATATCATCAACAGCAGAGGTGTTTCCTCTCTCTTGCCTGGAGCGTAAACTGAACATCAGTGATGACATTTTGATCTTTTCTGACATCCTTGAGGAGCGCCGTGTCCGGCTCTGGGCACAACCGTGGGTTGACACTGCAGAAACAGAAGTACTCGTTCTATGAGAATTCAATAGAGTTTTATGGGTATGTGTTCTCAAAAGAAGGATTGCAGCTAGACCCAAAGAAAGTGGAAGCGATAAGGAAACCGTTGATCCCCCTAAGTGCCACAGAGGTGAGGCACTATCTTAGAATGGCAACATACAGCTGCTGTTTCATCCCAAACCTGGCCACCCTGTCTGAGCTGCTGAGTGCCCTAACAAACAATGATATCTCATGGGAATGGGATGCGCATACTGACCTGCCGTTTTTCAAAGTAAAGGAGGCACTGCTGGCAGACACCACCATGGCCTATTTCAACCGGAGGTGCCAGACAGAACTGGTGGTTGATGTGAGTCCTGTCAGGCTTGGGGCAGTCCTTTTGCAAGAGAAGAGTGAAGGATTTTGAGTCCCAATTGCTTATGCAACCAGAGCGTTGTCAGACTCTGAAATGAGATATGCCCAAATTGAGGGTGAGGCACTGGCAATCACATGGGTCTGTGGCCATTTTCATCTCTACCTCTGTGGGCAGCATTTCTGGGTCATAACGGATCACAAGCCACTGGTCCCGCTGTTTGCAGGGATATCTCAAAATGCTCCTCTCCGCATCGAGAGGTGGGCCATGCAGCTACAACCATACTGGGTGAGGGCTGCTGCTCGGGAAAAGGCAGATCATGGTACCCCAGAGTCTCTGGGCACGGGTTGTCGACTTAGCCCACCAAGGTGTGGTAAAGTCTAAGACAAGACTGAGGACAAAGTGTGGTTCCCTGGCATGGTCAATTGGGTAGATGAATAGGTTTGAGGCTGCCATTCATGCATGATCACAAGTGGGAGACGCCATCAGCCCATGTAATCACGGAGGAACCATACTTGACACTGTGGTCCCAGATCAGCATGGACTTCAGGAGTTTCCCATATGGCAGGCTCATGGCAGTGACTGTAGACAGCCACACAAAGTACCCCATAGTGGACGTAATTCAATCCACTGCATTCTCAAAGTTAAAACCTGCCCTGGAGAAGGTTTTTGCTTTTCTATGGCTCTTGGAGGAGGTGAAGACTGACAATCGACTCCCGTTCCAGGGGCAAGAGTTCCAAGACTATCTGAGGTCACTCAATATCCGACATCGGAAAGTGACTCCACAATGGCCACAAGCCAATGGGGAGGTGGAGCGCTTTATGCGCACGCTGAACAGGGCCATTCGCATAATAGTTGAGCAGGGTGAGTATGCGGAATGCTGCCTCCACGGGTTCCTGTGGACATACAGGCAAACACCACACAGCACTACGAATTTTGCTCCGATGGATCTGCTGCTGAGAAGACACACCAGAGATACCCTTCTGGGCCTAACTGTAAACCTGCTACTCTAAACGTACAAGTTGTGCAAGAAAAGAGAAAGAACATAAACAACCAGGTGAGCCAAGTCTGGCGAGTTGTTACCCCTGATCTGTAAGTGGGCGATAAAGTGATCATGTGGGTTCGACACCCAAGATGGAAGTTTTGCACATCGTTCGAGAAAGAGGTGTGGAATGTGTGAACGTTCAAGGAAGTACGATCACTGTCCAGTGTTGTCACTCCACGGTGGCCAGGAATGTCTCCTCGTTCAAGCGAGTAGCTGCTCCACCTGGAGAGCAGGATGTCAGTCCAGAGGGGTTGGATGACGTAGGCAAGACTGTGACATTCAGCACCCAAGGCGGGAGGGTGCACAGGCAGGCACCATGAGAATTCTGGAGCCGTTATGGGGGTTGGTGGACCCGTGAGTGCAACTGCCCCTCCACGCATGGACACCTGCACCAGGGTAGGCATCCCCATAACTGGGGAGAGAGAAGATGGCAGCCGGAGCCAGAAGTATGGACTTCGACCCGATCCCACGCCAAGTCAGAGTTTGAGAGATTATGCATGCAGCGAATAAAAAGGAGTTGAGTTTTTCTTTTGTAATTAAAGTTGGAATGGATGTAGTGCCATCCGTCTTCTATGATACATTGTATTGATGTCCAGTCCCAAGGGTCGGGCGCAGTCCTAGGGGATAAATAAAGGGCGTAGTGGTCTCTTGAGGTCACTCCGCACAGGTCAGTCCAGTAACCTGGTGGGCGTGTAATATCTCTGCAGCGGTTTACCTTTGGGTCTGCACGGGCCAGACCACAGGCGTAGCTAGGGTGGGATGGTGGGGGCGGTCCGCCCCAGGCGGCACTGTTTTGAGGGCGGCGGCCGCGCGGCACTGGCCCGTTGCGGCGGCCTTTATAATTTATTTGGGTACACTGACAGACTGACAGTCAGTGTACCCAAATACATTTTAAAGGCCGCCGCAACGGGCCAGTGCCGCGCGGCTGCCGTTTGACGTACAAGCATTGCTCACGTGACGTGACCTGCTTGGAAAAAAAGCAACAAATTGCTGCCTGCAGCGCACGCACCACGTTACCAGATTGGACTATTTGGGCGCACGGTGGAACAATCTCCAGCGCTTGCACCTCGTGATGTCTGAGCAGCCCACTACTTCCGCTGCAGCCCGGGAGAGGGCGAGCAGGGGTTGGGATGGATTCCTGCACCCCTACCACCATTCCACGATGACGGTGGTCGGTGGATGAATCAGCTATGGTGCCTGACACCCCTGGATAGGACCCGTTCACGATAATAAAGTGTACTTTAAAGGTAGGAGAGCAGAGTGGGTCTGAAGAGGCAGTGTTTAAAACCAGAGTGTAGTGCAGGCCCGGTTCTAGGGGGTGGGCCGGGTGGGCCAGGCGCACCCAAACTTGAGCCTTGGTGCAACAATAATAAAAAATGTTCAGATTACTGGTGATTTATGATCTTGCTGGAGAGCAATCATTTGTCTGTTGCTAGTTTTTAAATGCAGATAAACTGTATTTTATCTGGGTAGCTCGGTGGGTTACTGCCTTTGTCACAGAAATCCTTGTGTTACTTGCCGTTCAGAAGTTACAATCCTAAATTAGGACAGTGACCTCAGAACTGTCATCAAAGAGCTCCATACAAACTTTACCTTTGTTTGTGTTGTGATATAGTTAAAACTTCTCCAGTCTTTCATTATTCTGATGTTGTTAAAAAGAGTTTGTTTGGGAAGTCATACATTTTTATCAGTAAAGCCAACCTCCAACCACTGGAGTACTCTTTAAATCCTGAGTTTGTGCTTCTCCAGACCAAAGCCTTGTCAAATATATTGCCCACCAGTATGGATGACATGTGACTCCTACACTTGTAATCTTCATTGGCCTATGTGACATTCCCCGTGGACTGATTTATTGTCTCTGTGTAATGTGTGCGTTATGTAAAGTACTGTGACACCCTACACTGATATGAGTAGCGCAATACAACAAATGGAATGCATATGAGAGAGGGGCAACGGAGAGATGAGGGGCGCTGGTTACGGGTGGCAGTGAGGGAATCCGAGGAGGTGGTCATGGGGTGGGGGAAGTACGGAGAGATGAGGGGTGCTAGTCGAGGGTGGCATTGAGGGAAGCCGAGGAGGAGGTCATAGGGTGGGGGTGGGAGTGGAGCTAACGAGAGATGAGGGGCACTAGTGGAGGGTGGCAGTGAGGGAAGCTGAGGAGGAGGTCCTGGAGTGGGGGTGGAGCTACAGAGAGATGAGTGGCACTAGTAGAGGGTGACAGTGAGGGAAACCGAGGAGGAGGTCATGGGGTGGGGGTGAACTACAGAGAGATGAGGGGCACTAGTGTAGGATGGCAGTGAGGTAAGCCGAGGAGGAGGTCATGGCGTAGGGGGGGCTTGGAGCGATGAGGGGCACTGGTGGAGGGTGACAGTGATGGAGTCTGAGGCGGAGGTCTTGAGGGGGAGAGGCTACGGAGAGATGAAGGGCACTGTTGGAGGGTGGTAGTAAAGGTATCTACAGAGAAAGAGGTAATTGTTGGGACCCCAAAAAAGACTTTTGCACCAGCACTAAAGCCAACCCTGTCATGGCCTTTCTGTTTTCGTATATTTAATGAACAGTCGGGTGATTAGGAAAACTGTGAAGCATACTTTAAAGTGCATGCTAATTACATTTACTACTATATTCAATGCTTCAAGTTTGAAGGTTATTTTACTAATGTTTTTTACCAGGAATAATGAAAATGCAACTGGATGGTGGCTCATATGGGACTGGGGCCAAAAGTCAGCTGTGAGATAAGATGCACTGAAGAGGGGTGGTTAAAAAGTGGATAATCAAGCCTGTAAGGGAGCACGCTGCAGAGTCAGGGGTCAGGTGGAGGTAGTAATGAAGAGGGATTCTCCCTGAAGGCTCGCACGGAGGGAGCCTGAGTAGTGTCACATGCCTGATACTCCCACCTTAGAAATCTCCTCTTCCCATCAAAGGGACATTACATGGAAAAAAAAACACTTTTTGAGAGTGATAATATTGAGAAAGAGACTTGGAAAAGAGTGCGTTTTACTGGGCCTTGGTAGACTAAAAAGAGATAAAGGAGGGCTGGAAGCAGGCCTGGCTAGACATATAAGTGACAAATCGGGCCTGTAGTGGCCCACCCGAATGCACCCTTGGCCCACCCAAATAAAAGTTCCTGGAGCCGGGCCTGGTGTAGTGTGTGAGTTTTGGTGCTATAATGTGAGAGTAGAAGGAGTAATTTAAAGGTTGGATAGTTTAAATATAGGATGGGTTAATATAAGGCAGAAGTAGTAGGAGTATGGAGTAGTTTAGGTTTTGAAGGGGTAATTGTATTTGTATGCATTTACTGATCTAGCACGTTCTAAATTCAGTACACTTGTGAGCAGATTTACCAAGATTCACACTATGCAACTATGTGCAATAGTCTCCCTTGCACAACCAAAATTAGCATTGCATTGTATTTACTGCGCATTGTGCCACAATGTTGGCATCAGCCACACACATGCAAATAACACTGTTATTTGTGACAAATATGATTTTTAATTTATGCAAAGACAGAGAAACAATACTTTGTATGAGTTTTGTGTTTTGAGTAAACCCTTGAATGCAATTCTTTCATGCAGACAGCCTCCTCAGGGTAAATTGGGCACCCTGTGTAATTTTAGCAAATATCACACCTAATATGCTTTGAAATATTTTGGCATTTCCCATTGTCTGTTGTTTGTACTGGGCTACGCTAGTTTGTATGGCTTTAGGTTAGTTGCTATGGCTTTGCTTGGACTTCTAGGCCTGTTGGTGTGGTTCCTACCCTATTACACCCACTTTGCAAGAATTCTAAGGGGGTTTGTGCTACGCGACTAGAATTAGATTACTCAACATTATGTTGTTACATATATAATATAATTTATGGAATAATAAAATGTAAGAGGAGAGAGGGTGGATTTCAATATCAGTAAATATGACCAGTTCTAGAAATCCTTGGTATAGTGAAAGGGAAGGGGCATGGGGTATTGAGGCTGACATTGTGACATCGAAGATTTGCTCAAGTAAAATGGGTCATGCTGAGTGTGCAGGGTAAGTTGATACTGGGAGACTGAGTATAGGAGTAGTAGGTAGGAAGTGGGGACAGTTTGAAAGTTGGAAGTATTTAGAGGTCAGGAGGGATGTGACAAAGTATAGGGTAGCTTCAGTGCTGGGGAGGAAGTTGGAAGGGAATAGTTTACAACTGGAGGCAGTTTCAGCATTTAAGGGGTAGTTTGAAGGTGGAGTTCGCATGAAGGTTCATTCTGCAGATTCGGTGGGTTGTCCCCTCCTAATATACCCTTTTTCCCCCACAAAAATATGGAAATATTTCGATAGATTTTTACATCTTTTTTGCGGGCATGGGGCTGTCTGTAGTGACAGGTGCAGGGTCAAGGCTGTCTCTACGATGGGCCACGGGTCAGATCCCCCTTCTGGCCTGGTAAAAACTGAATTTTTCACATTCTACTGCATTCTCTGGCCTGACACTCCAGCTTATTGAAATGCTTTCGGAGCACTGACAGTCTTTAAAAACTCACACTACTATACTGTAGTGACCGTAGGCGACACTGAGTTGGTGTTGAATGCTCTCTGTTTGGTGGGAGGGAGGAGGAGAATGGTTACACTGCTCTCTCCTGGGATGGGTGGGGTCAGGGTATGTAGTTCTTCTGCGGCTGGGGCAGTCGATGGCTCCAGTGCTCTCTCCTGGGAGGGGCACGTGGGATGGTTTCTACTGAGTATTACTCTTTTAGTTGGTGGAAGCAGGACGTTGTGACTAGCAGGCTCGCCGATTTTTAAAGGTTGGGAGTAAAAGTAAAAACACCCCCAAGAAAACCTACAGTGTGGCTGACAGCGCTTAAAGAAAAGAAGACAGCGTTGTCAAGATTCAGGCTGCCACAAGATATTGCAGGCTCTAACTGGTATCAGGACACCACTTGAAAAGGTGCAGGGAAGGACAGCCTGAACTTAAACATTAGGCGAAAAACCTATTGGCACAGCTAAACAATTGAATACAGGCGGTGCATATCGAAAGACGTACCTGCTTTAAGACACCATTGAACATGTGTCAACGTGACTTTTTAAAAAATTCTATGACTCCACTGACTATGATGCAAGTGGTCTAAAATCACAAAAGTTGAGAGGTGATAAAGTCGTCCTGAACACCCACAGAAGGACTTCAACCCCTACACTTAAAAAAGAAGAACAAAACTTTGGTTTTAAATTCTCGTCCGTCCTGAGGAAGGTGCTACTATTGTAACCTATGCACCGAAACGCGTCGACAGTGGGACTTTTTAAAGCATATGAAATGTATTTGTGTAGTATTTAATTTGCAATTTTGAAAGTACATGATTTGAAGTGTGTGTGACTCTGAGATAGATACCGTAATACGGAATTGTTAAATAGCATATATAAGACTGTACCAGAGCACCCAATCAGAGTATATATTGAATGCAATTTTAAAATATGATTTTATTGAACATAAGTGTTTTCCTATGAAAAATAAATTTTGAGAGTAACAAAAAGTATATTCTAGTCTGGAGTAATAATATTTGTCCAGTGTCACAGTCAAAAATCAAAGGTTATTGATCTAAATGTGTAGGCCTCATGGTCACCAACTAAAAGAGTAATACACAGAAAGGAATCTTTTTTTGATAAATATCTGACACCCAGTCCTTTCTGGTCCCTGGGAAACTCTCTTTTTTGAGATGGTTTCTACTGAGCTCTCATGGGGGGCTTGGGTGGAGTGAGAAGGCTTCCACTGCAGGGCTGGTACTGCCCCAACTGCAGAACTCAAGTTAGTCTAGTGATCAGGTGCGTTGGACTCACCTGTAGTATCCTGAAGGTGCTGCCAGGGGAATTGTGGTCAAACCCAGTTTGGTGGACCGGTCTGCAGACATTGAGGTCACGGACGGGGTAGATAGGGGACAGGGGACAAGGGTCCTGCACAAGCTGTGATGTTATGAGTGAGATGTCACAAACAGAGTAGGTAGAACTGATGTAAGTTTTGGGTTTCCTTCTGCTTTTCCTTCAGCAGCGTAGCTAGGTGGGGGCCGTCCGCCCCAGGCGGCAATGTTTTGGGGACGGGGGCTGTCTAGCCCTGGACCGTGTCATGTATGTGCATGTAACTTGCATGATCGAGCTAACTATTAGCGGCGATACTATGTGTCTCTCGAACCTCTTTCTGGTGCTCGCCGTCCTTTTTCCCCAGTACCCCCCTCCCCCCCCCCCCCCCCCCAGGGGGGCGGCAATCCGAAGGGTAGCCCCGGGCGCCACAAGCTCTAGCTACGCCTCTGGGCCAGACCATTACATTACCTACTTAGCTTCTCAACTTCATCTCATATTACATCTGCATGAAAGTATACTATCCAGGTATCGTACAGTAAAATGTTTCGTCCACATGTTGCACAACCGAAATTATTTTCCTGCATATTCGAAGCTCACTGATACCCTATTTAGAGTTGAGAATGCGCTATCAAAATCAAATAGATTAAAAAACAGTTAAAAATGCGATTGAGTGAAGGATGAGGTCCCACTGCCTCCTCTTTAACGCCACCACGCTTTGCTATTGCATTACCAACTTGTTTTTCTCAACTCTGCTGCATACACTCTGAATGATTCGCTACATTTTCGCGTTTTTCCTTTGACGATCTTTGCTTTTAAATCTTTGGCTTGAGGCATGTCTGGTTTCCTGCTGCCATCTAGTGTTTAGCTACAGTTGTTTAAGAGTTCAATTGAGATTCAGTTGAGTTTATTAATGCAAGAGCTTTCATTCTTATTACCTCCTGCAACAACGTTTTTGCTTTTTCCATATTAAGTGTTACTTGTGCCAGTGGATTTCACTCTACACTAATTGCAAGTATGTGGTACTCTAGAGCGTGAAAGGCAGCTAGGCGCTATGAGCATACAATAAATCAACGAGTCCAGGAGAGATAGGCGATGGGTGGACTGTTAATGCACCTAAATTGGAACAGCATTGGGATAGTCCTGATGGATAGGAGGATGTTGTTTTTAATTCTGGGTGCATCGATGGAAAAGGCCTGCTGCCTTTCTTTTTTACACTTCTTGTAAGTCTGATGCTGCCTTGGCTGCAGGTGCACCGAAAACTAGCAGAGACTAAGAGCTTGTCTGCAAGATAAGTGCCCGTGCTGGTCGTGATGGCTTTATGAATGTTGCTGCTGGTTATGAAGATGGTGTGAGGGAGTTCTGTGAGGACGGGGGTGGTGTGATCATGTTTCTTCAGGCACCTGCATTAGTCATGCTACGGCATGTAGGATGCCCTTTAGGGTACCAGTGTGAGGTCTGGGAGGCGAATTCTACAAAACCTATTATTATTTTATTATTTGCTAATCTTTACTGTATTCTTTTGCACTCTCTTCACTCGTGACATTATTTTTGTAGAGCAGGTATTTTTCCCTTTTTTGGTAGTTTCTACACTTTTAAAAGATGTACAGTTATACGGCAAATATCTATATATTTTCTGACCCTACACCAATATTGTTCTTTCTATTAAAGATAAGCTCATTAACACCCTCCTATTATTATTCCTATAGCAAAAAATGAAGAGTTTGGCGGTGAGAGGAACATAAGTTTTCTTTGGAGATTGTATGTTAACCAGTTGAGTAGGACAGAGCAACATAGGAGCTCTTACTGCAAAATGCGATCTTTTACACATTTCAAAACCTCTAACTCCTGGGAATAATGAATAACAAGATACATTCTGAAACCAGGCATTGCTAGCAATAGCTTTTAAAAAGTCGGCTAGATAAAGGATGGTGCCAGACGTTGAATAAATCCGCTCTGCAATCATTACCAAACAGCACATTAAAAGGACATTTGAGTTCTGTCCTTTGCGACAGCTTCAGCTATCTCACCAGACAAATGTTTAAAAAACAACAACACATTTTTGTATATAATACACATGCATGCAGAGGCTTTTGATCAATATTTGGTGGAGTGCCATACATATTTCTCCCGCCCACACAGCATGCAGCATAGAGTACTGGTTCATCCCACTTCTGGCTTTTACTGCAACAAATAACATTGGGGCATATTATCAAGCCAGGCGATAAAATTATCGCAGCTTTATCGGCAGAAAACTGCCGTTAAAACGGCGATAATGGGCTTGATAATATGCTCTATGGAATTCCAATTGAAGCCCAGGTTAGATGTGAAGGACATCTAACCTGGGCTTCAATTGGAATTCCATAGAGCATATTATCAAGCCCATTATCGCCGTTTTAGCGGCAGTTTTCTGCCGCTAAAGCGGCGATAATTGTATCGCCTGGCTTGATAATATGCCCCATAGTGATGGAAAGAATGCTTGAATTAAGCTCAACAATTGGCAGTCCCTCATGCTCTGGCTACAGTCCATCGATTTTTGCACACTGTGCCACTTTAGACAGAGACTGGCTATATACAAATCTGTCTTTGTTCTGTTCCAATAGGACCAGTACAGCCCGAACTAGCACGTCACGTCCCCTCCCTGTGGGAACATAAGGAACCCCAGACTAGAGGCCACAGTTCAGTCCTGTGGCACAAGTAGAGTGGAACACACTTCTGGGCATATCCATTGCATCTAGGGTATGTGCTGTGAGGAAATATGAATTTTTATGGTCAATTGTGTCCCCTATCTAGACCCCAACGGCTCCATGTACATGCTACAAGTACATGTATGTTCCCTCCACTTCAAGCTATGAAGACGCAAATACAATTGTGTCCAACGTTAATATGTACTCTTTCATATCTGCCATGAATGGGCCAGATATTCCGTTCCTAAGTATGCCTTGCCACCGTCTTTATATGGTATACTTTTCACGTTTTCCAGCTCTGGCAAGGTAGGCCCTGAATTCTGCCATCGAGCCTTTTCTTGCTTCTGCCTCTGAATGCTCCAGCCTGGACCTGCATCTGTATCCATGAACTTTGTCTTACTTCCTGCGCGGCTAACGGTGCCTAAGCCCGGCCTGTTGCCTGCCAAAAACTAAATTCGGCCTTCAAGTTATCTGTTCCGCTCCTCAAGAAATGCATTCCTGTCTAAGTAGCTTAGGTAAACATCCCTCTAGCTGCAGAGCAAAGGGCCCGGCCTTACTATCTCTGTGCAAGTAATTCATGACTCTCGTTACCATGGTAGGCCCATGCCCCCTCGCATCTCATGTAGACAGTTAGACGCTTGTACACGCACTAGCAGTCAGTATAGAATAGGATCTGTCTGAGAAGACCTTTCCTTCCAGATAAAATAGTTCCTTAAACACAAGATATTAGATATGATTTAGGACTAGGTTGTCCTGACACCTCAGACTTCTGTCTCCACATGTAGGGCTAAATGTCAAGTTCCCTTCACCCTTTAGTTACACGTCAATCACACGTCATGCGGCTGCACGCGCATCTCTGCCATGTATTTTCGCTGACTTTGCAGGATTCTCTTATGGATCCACCCATTTGTGTCACCATCATAATGACGTTTTTAGTATACGCCTCTATGCACGCCTATTATTACGACTTTTTATTACGTATGTATATTCTTATCTGTATTATCAAGCTGTTACGCCTCCTGCATCTATCTTAATGTAATGCCTTTCTTATATATACTGATACTTGTCAATAATCTATTGCTGATCCCTTCCTGAACCTTCGTGGTAAAGGAACCCGATTGCCTGGTTCGAACCATCATTCCTTTGTAAGGAATAAATACCCTATTATACCCTCGAATACCACGGATTCTGCCTCTTATTTTTACTGAGTTATTCATATTGTATTTTACCGCATAAAAATAGTACAGGTAATTTAAATATTTACCACATAATTGGCGCCCGAACAGGGACATGCAACTATTGTAAACAGCCAGGTCATTATATAAACGATTGTGCAGTTCTGAAACATAATATCTCCACGGGTAAAACCAAGGAGAGACCACGTCCGCCTAGACAGGATCAGATCCAACAACAAGTACCTCAGAATATACAGCCTATGCAAGCTGCACAACAGACCGTACCGCAACAACAGCCACAGCCTATTGCTGCAACACAGAACACGACACAACAGATGTACCAGTATGCACAAAATGACTATCCAGAGTATCAACGCTACACATGAAATAGCCTAGAGAGGGAAGTTGGCTTACCCCTTATTGAGGTTCCTGTAGATCAAGAGGGTCCTTATGTACAGAGTCAAGTATTAGGGAAAGACAGAAAGTTTCTACTCGATACAGGGGCAAGCGGAACAACTATAAGTCATGATGAAGTTCCAGGGGCACCACTCTCAGGCTCACAAAATATTTCCCTTGGTTTTTCAGGAAAGCCCACTATTAACGAAGTATCACAACCGCTTGCATTTACAGTCGGTCCATTAACACGGACTACAGATCTATTGCTTACGAAATCATGCCCCGAAAATTTGTTAGGTATTAAAACATTGAAAGATCTAGGAGCTATAATATGCTGTTCTCCGGACGGAGTACGACTATTTTTGCGTGACTTTAAAGGTCACTACGTGTCTAGAGACATGGATCACCGGTTACAGAATCTACCTGCACATTTATGGGCACAAGGCCCCACTGATGTAGGTTGTATGCACATTACACCGTATCGAGTCACACTCAAAGCAGGAGTGGTATTACCACGAATGCGACAATACAAGTTACCTCCAGATGCTGTAGTGGCTTTACTGCAAATCATTGACGAGCTCATCTCACAGGGAGTGGTTGTAGAAACCGACTCCAATATATGTAATTCTCCGATTATTCCGATTCTTAAACGAACCGACCCAAAAGCACCCCCAGTATATCGATTAGTTATTGATCTACGCGAATTAAATAAATGCATTGTACCACAATATCCCGTGGTCCCGGATATTTCTTCATTACTGACAGCTATTGATTCAGAAGCAACGTTCTTTACTGTAATTGACCTCAAGAACGCCTTCTTCAGCGTCCCAATCGATCCGGAAAGCCAATATTTGTTCGGATTCAGTTTAAATGGACGAAGTTTTAAATTCGCACGGGCACCTCAAGGATTTACAGAAAGTCCTAGCATCTACAGCCAAGCACTGAAAAGACAACTTGACAGTATCCACATGCCTGTTAACACTGCATTGCTTCAGTATGTCGATGATCTGCTGATCACCGCCCGAAGCGAATCCGAATGTGAAAAAGCATCACTGACGGTTTTACATTTCTTAGCCGACAAGGGGCACAAGGTGTCCCCTTCAAAGCTGCAATTTTGTGCCCAGCAAGTTGTGTACCTAGGGCACTTGCTGTCCAAATGGGGGAGACAGCTCACACCTGATCGCATCCAGTTAATTGTAAACATGCCACCACCCAAGACACAAAAGGAGGTACGGGCCTTCATAGGCCTCACTTCGTACTGCAGGCAGTGGATCCCCCAATATGCATTTTTAGCTAAACCACTCATTTAGTTGACAACACAGGAGGCAGCGACATCGACTGTCCTCCCTTGGACTCCAGAACATACACAAGCTTTTGAAGACTTAAAGAAAGCTTTATGCCAAGCACCTGTCTTAGCGACACCATGTTACAGTAAGCCTTTTACACTCTTTGTTACAGAACGTGAAGGTACTGCTTTGTCAGTACTCACGCAGGAACAAGCAGGATCACACAAGCCATGTGCTTACTTTTCTAGCACATTAGATCCCGTAGCTCAAGCTCTTCCTGCGTGTCTGAAATCAGTTGCAGCGACAGCTCTAGCAATTAGACAAAGTGATTCCATAGTATTAGGACATCAATTGACAGTACAAGTACCACACGCAGTAGAGGTTCTCTTGAACCAGACACAGACACAACACTTGACTATAGCACGACTGACTGGTTACGAACTTACATTGTTTCAGCCACACATAGAAATCAGACGATGTAGTACATTAAATCCTGCCACACTTTTGCCATTAAGTGGAACAGACCCACTGACACATGATTGTATTGAAGTCATTACTATTACGACCAAACCCAGACAAGATTTGACAGATGTCCCATTACCAGATCCAGACCTGACACTTTATGTAGATGGTTCATGTATGAGAACAAGTACAGGAAAGTTAGTGGCCGCCTATGCAGTCACGACAGACACCGAAGTCATTGAAACAAATTGTATCGACACATTATCAGCTCAAGCAGCAGAGCTTATCGCTCTGACACAAGCCTGTATTCAAGCCAAAAATAAGAAAGTCAACATATACACAGATTCACGTTATGCATTCGGAGTCGTACATGACTTCGGAGTCCTTTGGCGAGAGAGAGGTTATTTGACTTCTCACGGTGCCAACATTCAACACGGTCCCCTCATTCAAGCTCTATTAGATGCAATACATCTACCTACTTCAATATCTATCATGAAGTGCAAAGCCCATACGAAAGTGACTGACATTATTTCTCAGGGTAACGACCTAGCAGACCGAACAGCTAAGCAAACAGCACAGAATCAGACTCATGCAACTGACTTGACAAAGACAATAGTTCCGACGCCGACACACTGCATGACAGTTAAGGATCCTGCTCTTGATGTAATTGACATACAGACACATGCTACACCAGAGGAAATAAAGAAATGGACCGAATTAGGAGGGATCCAGACAGATCAGGGATGGATGACGAAAGGAAAATCTATATGGTTTCTCCCCGACTCAATGGTTCAAGTTATCATTAACACAATACATAGTCCAGCACATCTAGGAGAAAAAGCCATGTTAGACAGTATTCAACACATTTGGTTCAACAAACACTTACGAGCGGCAGCCAAACAGAAAGTCCGAACCTGTATGATTTGTTGTCAGTTCAATCCAGGTAAAGGAGTACCTGTAGAGCAGGGTGGATTCCAACCTCCCGATCACCCTTTTGAAGTCCTCCAGATGGATTATATCCAGATGGAACGATGTCGAGGATTCAAATATGTCCTCGTAGTCGTATGCGCTCTTTCCCGTTGGACAGAGGCGTATCCCGTCTCAGATTACACTGCCCCGACTACTGCCCAACAGTTAGTTCGAGAATTCTTCCCACGGTATGGTTTGCCTCGTATCGTGTACTCAGATAATGGCCAGCCGTTCTCATCCGAGCTAATGAAACATATTTCACTCTTGTTAGGCTATCAATGGAAATTCCACTGTGTCCGACATCCCGAGGCAGCAGGTCTCGTGGAACGCCATAATCAAACTCTGAAAATTAGACTGTCCAAAATCTGTAGAGAAAAAGGTGTCGACTGGATAGTAGCCTTACCAGTTGCGCTCTTTTACATGAGAATGGTAGCACATTCTCGAACAGGGCTATCCCCGTATGAGGTGGTCTTCGGTAGGCCACCAAATATGTGGGGGACGCCTATACCTCGTAAGATCACTGATGTTGATTGTAATATGCTGACAGATTACCTGGCTTCCTTGATGTCTGCACTACAATCTTGTCGTTCACAGGTAGCTGCAGCTTTTCCCGATAACACTGAGGTAAAGCCTCATGAAGTGGTTCCAGGTGACCTGGTACTTGTGAGGAACTTCGACAGGAGGAGTCCGTTGGAGCCTCGCTGGCAACAACCGAAACTCGTTTTACTGACCACGAGGACAGCCGTGAAGATAGAGGGCCGCAAAGGGTGGTTACACTCGAGTCATATCAAGAAATTTCATGGACTACCATCGGATTTAAACGTTCAGCCCTGCATTCCCTCACAGACTGACTCAAAACTCCCCCTGGTTGAAAAGACAGAAAAAGAGAACTATAAACTGAAACTAAGGTCTAGCAAGTCAGACAATTCGATTGTTTAAGTCCTCTCCAAGGTGAATCGGTTGAATTAAGTCTTTGACATGTATCCTCTAGACCGAATGAGAGAGAAAAATAGACAGAAGCAGCTCAAGAAACATGCATACTGTAAATCACTTCATAGTCACTGTATAGTGACATTGGTGATTATGTTTTTTCTAAGTCTTATTATTATTGCTGCAAGTGTGCTGTTACATATGTACTATCCTATTTTCAAGCGTGCTTACAATGTTACTGCCGAACATTCTTTTAGTGAACTACCTCCACATGAGTTGTCCTATAGATTTGCGCTGCTCAACAACACATTCATTAATATGTTACACCATTCCCATCAGACCAGCAATGCTACAAATTGTTGGATATATGGCCGACTCCCTCCCTATCAGAAATACAAAGGAGTTCTGCCTCTCTTTCCATATCCGTTCACACACAATGGTTCCTGTGGAGCATGGTTTAGTTTGATTAACTCTTTAGATTCAAACACTGTAGTATACCAGAGCAACTGGGTATGGGGAAACCTGAACTTAGTTTTGCTTAAAGCCTGTTATCCTAACAAGGAGGGACTTCCCAAAAGAACAGGAACTGATCTAGAAAATGAAGTATATGGATTAGGTAATTTTACACTTAACCTCATGATTCTAAATGTTGAATCTGACGCTACACTAGTCTTGCCTGCTATGTCAGTATTACCAGTCAAAGGTGAATTCTGTGTAAGAAAGAATGGTTCAGTACACCTGGGTCATAGTAAATGTACTACTGTGATCGAATTCAGTGAGAAAGGCAAGTCTACATTTAGAGCTTCCCGTCATTCCTACTTCATATGTGGGCATACCGCATATATACGTCTACCTCCAGACTGGGATGGTACCTGTTACATTGCATTCCTTTTGCCACCTGTTTTTCTAGCCCCTCCTGATTATCATAGAAATACCAATCTAGTACACCATAGACCCCAGAGAGATACCCCGATTGTTGACTACACCGAAACAGCATGGGAACAATACACCGACTTCAATAAAGGTCTCTTTCCTTACATAGGTGTTGTCTCAAACAGTAAACTGATACGCAGATTAACTAGAACCCTTGAAGCAGTAGTGAATGAAACTACCTCTGCCCTAGGCAACTTAACAGAGGAGCAGTCTGCGATGCGGATTGTTGTTCTTCAAAATCGTCTTGTCCTTGACGTCATCCTAGCAGATAGGGGCGGAGCTTGTAGGGTCATCGGATCAAGTTGCTGTGTTTTCATCCCAGAAAACGCGCCATCCGTATATAAAGCCATAACTCGTCTTCACAAGATTGCAAATCAGATACATCAGAATGCAGGCACCTGGACATGGTCCGGTTGGTTCTGGAGCGTGTTGTCAGCCTGGGGATGGAAAGTCCTATCCTTCCTAGGTATTGGCCTTCTCATAGTATTTAGTTGTTGCCTATGTCTACAATGTGGACCAGCGATTTGCGGCCTGTGTGCCACATCGTGTATTCCACGTTCAAGTTTTTATTCAAGATCCCGGAAGAAGAAAGAAGAGCAAATGATGTTACATGAACAGATTGATGGATTCCTGAAGATCGATATTTCATAAGGGTCCGTAGGGGACAAGGAGGGAATGAGGAAATATTAATTTTTATGGTCAATTGTGTCCCCTATCTAGACCCCAACGGCTCCATGTACATGCTACAAGTACATGTATGTTCCCTCCACTTCAAGCTATGAAGACGCAAATACAATTGTGTCCAACGTTAATATGTACTCTTTCATATCTGCCATGAATGGGCCAGATATTCCGTTCCTAAGTATGCCTTGCCACCGTCTTTATATGGTATACTTTTCACGTTTTCCAGCTCTGGCAAGGTAGGCCCTGAATTCTGCCATCGAGCCTTTTCTTGCTTCTGCCTCTGAATGCTCCAGCCTGGACCTGCATCTGTATCCATGAACTTTGTCTTACTTCCTGCGCGGCTAACGGTGCCTAAGCCCGGCCTGTTGCCTGCCAAAAACTAAATTCGGCCTTCAAGTTATCTGTTCCGCTCCTCAAGAAATGCATTCCTGTCTAAGTAGCTTAGGTAAACATCCCTCTAGCTGCAGAGCAAAGGGCCCGGACTTACTATCTCTGTGCAAGTAATTCATGACTCTCGTTACCATGGTAGGCCCATGCCCCCTCGCATCTCATGTAGACAGTTAGACGCTTGTACACGCACTAGCAGTCAGTATAGAATAGGATCTGTCCGAGAAGACCTTTCCTTCCAGATAAAATAGTTCCTTAAACACAAGATATTAGATATGATTTAGGACTAGGTTGTCCTGACACCTCAGACTTCTGTCTCCACATGTAGGGCTAAATGTCATGTTCCCTTCACCCTTTAGTTACACGTCAATCACACGTCATGCGGCTGCACGCGCATCTCTGCCATGTATTTTCGCTGACTTTGCAGGATTCTCTTATGGATCCACCCATTTGTGTCACCATCATAATGACGTTTTTAGTATACGCCTCTATGCACGCCTATTATTACGACTTTTTATTACGTATGTATATTCTTATCTGTATTATCAAGCTGTTACGCCTCCTGCATCTATCTTAATGTAATGCCTTTCTTATATATACTGATACTTGTCAATAATCTATTGCTGATCCCTTCCTGAACCTTCGTGGTAAAGGAACCCGATTGCCTGGTTCGAACCATCATTCCTTTGTAAGGAATAAATACCCTATTATACCCTCGAATACCACGGATTCTGCCTCTTATTTTTACTGAGTTATTCATATTGTATTTTACCGCATAAAAATAGTACATGTAATTTAAATATTTACCACAGCTGCAACAAACCACAAAGTAATGGAATGGATACCTAAATTAATCTAACCAGTTCCATGGAAAAAGATCTCAGTAAAAATGACTGCTGGGGATTTGACCTCCGCAAGATGATCCTTAGAGATAAGATTGAGCGCCTACACTTTACTTGTAAACTGAAAAAATACTTTTTACGATAAGACCTGTTTTAATTAAATCATGGAGAATGGAACAAAATGTATTTTACATATTTAATCAAATTTTACTTTCAAATCCATTTAATTAGGAAAGTTTCAAGTCTAAAATGAAATAGTTTTCAAGAACCAGGATGTAGTACTTGTGGAAACTTTTAAACAAGTTGAAACAGTCATGACTGAATGTAACTGTGTTGTGACGAAATACGGTAAGGAAAGCAGAGCACACACAAGAAGTACATTTTTTCAACAAATGCGCAATATAAGGTGTGTGTGTGTCTATGTGTACTATGTATATAGCCTGCTTGCTGTTTGTTTGCCCTCTGGTGGGGGTCAAGTCCATTGAATACCGGAGATTGTTTGTGGGAGCGGGAGAGTGCCGGACTACACTCCCCAGACTCCCTTGCCACCAACGTCACTGTAGCGCAAGGAGGCGCCCACAAAATCCTCCAGTGATTCCCGCAGCGCGGGACGCGCGCGGACGAAGCCCGGGCCAAGGGCGGGCCCGTCCTTGCCCGTCATTGGCAGGAAGAGGCAGGGCTGGGACACCCCCCTTGAATTTGCTGTGGACAGTGTCAACTAAGGTACTGTACATCCCGGCCTCCCCCACATGAGGTTAATTGTTAATATTTGACCATTCAGTAATAGTTGGACATTGACTCTGATAGTGTCTGATCCCCTTATGCTGTAGGGGGTTAGATAGCATTTCTGTTTTCTTTTTGCTTTTTTGTTCTGTATTTCTGTTTCTTTTATTACATTTTGGGCCTCACATAATTATTTACTGTTTGACTTGATAGCATGGTGGGCATCCACTAGCATCATTATTAGTGTTATCTGGTCACTTACGATGGGGAAGCGAAACATCATGGAAGGAACTGGGGGAAGTGGGGTAGGCAGGTCAACTAAAGGGAAAAGGGCTAGAAAGTCCCTCAAACATCCAGGTAGTATTTGTGTACTCGATAGGATAGACACCCTTATAAACGAGTGTGAGGAAATCTTGGTGTGTAACCAACCGATACTCCCAATTCATGAAGGCTCGGATGAGAGGTCACCCCCAAGTTCAAGTTCAAAAACAGCCTGTCCCTCTGCTATCCCTATGATGTTCCTAAGACTACCTTCTACAAAGTCATCCACTAAAACAAACAAGTTAGTCCTTCCTGCTCAAGGTACAGTTCGATCTTCCATTGCTTCCCCTGCGGGTATTAGCACTAACCTATCTCAAGAAGCCCTTGTACAAGAACCTACCATTCCTTCCTCAAATAGATTTCTACCTCTCCAGGCAACTGGGGACGAACATAGCGACAACTCCCCCCAGCAGCTCCCGTATGGCACGGCTGACGCTATCAGGATGTGCAGAATAGCAAACTAAACCGAGCCTACGGATAAAGCACTTGATATTAATACACTAAGAGCAGAGATTGGAACACTGAAAAGTATGTTAGAGGATCTTACAACCATAGTTACAGCTATAGCAAGGAAGGTCGAGCCTCACAAAGAAAATGTCATCACTGCACAATATCACTGCCCACAGCTCACCAATAGTGTCCCTAAACAATTCGCCCCATCAATCTCTAGCATAAAAAGCTCCATCTACGATCCCAACGCTCATCAACTAGCCACCCCTGTCCCTCTGACCCGTAAACACGCTTCTAATAAACTCCAGAACCAGGGCATGAATAGGCCTAATAATTCTATACAAGATAGGCTTAAGAGGTTGGCAGTTCCACAGACCCCACAGGCCTCCATAACGAAACATACTGCCCAGAAACGACAGGCCCAATCATCTACTCAACATTCTACTCACGATACCCGGGACTTCCAGATCCTTCCAACTGCTACAACTGACAGTAATGGGCCACAATTCAGTAAACTCTATATGGCTAATGTTCCAAGATTAAAAACTGCCTCTAAAAACATCTATGAGTCAAGAATCCTTAATCAATAAAGTAATCCATTGGATTCACCACACTAGGGGTTGTAAATCGGTGATCAGAGATGATATACTCAGAGCACGGCGATGTCCCGCATCTTCTACCCACCTGGATGACATTGAGATCACCTTAAAGGAATCTGAGACTGGGGGAATCTCCTGGTTCTGGAGTTTCGCACCTGCCCTCCAGATGGTTCGTCCATCCAGTTCAGACAACAGCCTTCGTACAAGCAGGGCAGATCACAACACACGCATGCAATAATACATCTAGCAGGTACTTCCTCTCTGGAGTCCAACGACTGACTGCAAGATTCACCGCTTCTGAGTCTCCCTAACTGTCTAAACTACTCCATGTAAAGTCACCAAGGCTCAGTGGGCACAAGCAGGGCTAAAATCTATTCAGATGACAAATTAGCCACAGATTTACATTTATCTATAGATTTACCAGTTTCAGCCCCTTGTCGAGAAAACATCCTTTCCCCTCCGCAATGCTTAGCCCCCTTATTAAACCAGCAGTTGAAGATCGTATCTTGGAATGTGGCGGGACTGAATAGCAAACTTCCTCTTCCTCATTGGAACAACTTTGTAGGGAATTTTGACATTTGTATTTTCCAGGAGACATGGAGCTTGGTCCCCATATATAAAACTGTTTACACTTGTCATTATATCCCTGCAACATCTGTCGGGAGAGGTCGCCCCTCAGGGGGCTTGACTGTTTGGACGAGTATTGCTCTCAACTGCCGAATTATCTTCCAGCCAAGCACTAGCCCAGATATTTTGTGGCTGAGTATTAGGGGCCCTGGGGGGAGGGGGTAGTCAAATTGAGCTCTTCCATGTTTATGCTAGGGGGACAACATGTGGCAGGACCTCGAATATAATTTCTGCACTAGAGGATTGCCTAGATAAATGCCCACCAAATGCAAGAACAATAGTCGGAGTTGATTTTAACTCTACCTATGAACCCCTGGCTATAGAGGAATTGACGGAAATTGAACCCCAAGATGTTAGGGGGGCAGTACCTCAACTTGATCTTCCCCCGATCAAAAGATGGACTCAACAGGTTCTTCAGTTGAATTCCATTACTATGGAATACGGCCTAAGAGCAACTAATGGCAGGTCACCTTCTGACAAGCAAGGGGCAAATACCTACAACAGAGCGAGCTGCCCATCCCAGATCGATTACATCCTCCTCGATATTAGATTATGGGGGCACTTGGTTGATATGCTAGTGGGCTCAACCACAGAAAGTGACCATAATCCTTTGTGCCTAACTCTGAAACCGCTCAGGGAAGTAACATGTCATCAGCTGAACACTCAACCTTAGGCAGTTACTAGGGAGGTAGTGCAGTCAAATTGCAAAAGGACCTTGAAGTGGAAAAAGGTAGCACTAAACGAGGGGAAGATTGATGGTATTAGACAAGAGCTAGCATCTGGCACGGCCGAGCTTCAAGCTGCGGTACACAGTGCAACAAGATCATTGGATGTATCTAGGGCCCATGAGCGCATATTTACTCAAATCACTGCATACTTTTTGACCTCACCTCAAAAAGAAAAATCCCGTGATTCTACTAAGGACCCATATTCCTGGTTCAATAAAGATTGCAGGGAAAATAGGTCAGCTCTAATCAAGGCAATCAAGGGGAAAGATAAAATGCAAATAAAAACTGCAAGAAACTCCTACAAAGTGGCCCAATGCGAGACTAAGGCATCCTGGGACTGTTCAAGATGGGAGCAATTGAAAGATGCATGCTCATTCAAAGATAATAACCTCTTTTGGAAATTGGTCACCTGGGGTAGTAGGTCAGGTCCACGCCCACCCCCGAGTTATATCACTAGTCAAGCTTGGTTTAACCATTTTGAAGGGCTTTATTCTGTTGAAGGGGACAGCCAAAATGGGAAACCAATACAGTATTTTGGGTACCTGAAAGAAGAGGAGTACTTTACAATCTTGGAGGTAGAAGCTGCAATCAACAAAATAATACCCGCAAAAGCTGCAGGCCCGGACGGCCTGCCCGGGGATCTATTTTTGGCCCTCAATGGGCACGATACATTTTACTATTATCAAATGCCATAGCCAAAGGAGCACCAGTCCCAATTTCTTGGAAATCTACCGAAATAGTCCCTATACATAAAAAGGGAGCAAGAGATGCCTATACATAAAAAGGTAGCAAGAGATGACCCTACCAATTACAGACCAATAAGTCTGATCGATGTTATGCAGAAGGTCTTTGGCCGGATCCTTCTGCACAGGATCCAGACATGGTCTGAGGACGGGGATATCCTCTCACAGTTCCAGGTAGGCTTCAGAACTAAGACAGGGACTATGGACCAAGTATTCAGATTCCTTCAAATTTACTGGAAGGTTGTGGTGCTAGGCAGAGGCAGTCTTTATTTAGCATTTATTGATCTGAAGACTGCCTTTGACCTAGTTCCCAGGTCCAGGCCATGGGGGATACGCTTGACGAGATGGGCGTACCCCAATTTGTTCTTAATTTGCTAGTCCGGCTGCATGAGGGGAACTTTGCCCAGGTGAGATGAGGTGAGCAGGGTCAACTTACAGAGCGCATCCCTGTCAAGAGAGGAGTAAGGCAGGGATGCATTCTGGCTCCAACCCTCTTTTCCCTATATGTGAACGGATTAGTGGACTTCCTTCTGGAGGAGCCGTTCTGGGGGGAAAAGGATACCAACCTTGTTGTTCGCAGACAACACGCTGTTGATATCCAAGATCCCAGCTGGGCTACAACATCTTACTGACAGATTCCATCTTTTCTGTGAGAACCGGGGTTTGATTATAAATGCCAGCCAAACCAAATTTATGGCCTTCAATCCCCATAGGACATGCAGGAATGGCCCTCTCCTAGGTGGAACTCCCCTTGAAAAGGTCGTCACTTTTGACTACCTAGGTGTAAGATTCTCTGAAAAAAAGGTAATGGAAACCCCACCTAGGTAAGATGTTGATGGCCCACAAACGTACGGCAGATGCAATAGCAAAAGAACATCGCCTTACCCATACCAGGCCCGTAGCTCCAACCCTCCATATTAATGACACCAAGGATGTTAGCGCTTCCCTCTATGGACAGAAGTCTGGGGATTCAAGAATCTTGACGAGCTCCAGAGATCAGAATCTAAATTCCTAAGAGATCTAACAACAGCACCAAAATACACCCCCTCACGCCACTACTAATGGATATGGGCAGGCGATCAATAAGTGATGTAGCCAGGTTGCGTCCCCTGCTCTTTTAGGCCCGTATTAGGAGGACCACCGAGCTTTCTCCTTACGCAGAGGCCCTCACTGAGGTTATTAGCCTCAACACTGGGGGTAAAATAGGCTGGATACGTGACATCAAGAAAATGTTAACTACAATCGGGCTTTGTGGCTGTTGGGCTAGTCAAGAGCCCCCAAGGGGAGAAGTTCTTAAATGCCTATACTGGGAATGGGTGGACCATCGAGAGATCAGTAGACCCAATGCGGGCAAGTTGACAACTGAGTTCTATTCCCATAAATTAAGTAGATACTACAAGCCTTACCTCGACTTAATTAAAGTACCTAGAGACCGAATGCTCTACATGCATATCAGGTATAGCTCCCTTCCAGTGGGTGAAGTGATAGCAAAGTGGTCCACAAATAATGGAAAACACTGCCCTAGTTGCAAAGGCCTTTGGAAAGTATTGCCCACTTACTGTTCGTCTGCCCGGCGTACAAAACATTACAGAAACAAGCATTGGCATAGCCAATAGGTTTTGCCTTTGGGATCTTATAAGTGTTTTGCCAGAGCTATTGGCTTTGACAATGTGTTTAAGCTCTGTTGTACAGCAGTGTACAACAGGCCCGCCGAGGACCAGATATCCCAGTTCAGTGACAGTCTACAGGGCTCCCTCGGAGGTAAAACAGACGACCCTTCAGCAATTGTGGCCGGGCTGCTCTCTGTGTCTTTGTCCCTCCTGGATGAGTGGGATAATTAAATAGAGACCAAGGCAGGGTGTTGCTGTGTCGTATAGCATGAGTTTGGGCGGGGGTATAGTAGGTCACATCTAGCAAACGCTTTGGGGTGGGGGGGCATGCATCTTGTAAATATCGATTATATCAAGTCTGAGATGGTTAAAGTAATTTAAAAGTGGGCGGCATCTCCAAGAGCAAAGTGAGAGGTGTGCAGCTAGTGGGTCTAACGAGGGGGGAAGAATTGGTGCACTGGTTCCGCACAGCATGCCTTCCTTTAGGGAAAGAGACGTTAACGCGAAGGGGAGGGGTCGCCCCCGGCTGCGACATGATGCGCTTCAACTGAAATTGGTACGGAAAAGCAATCTACAATGGTATTCTTTGGAATTACTGACGTGGAGAAACTAGTTACCACATGACAGGTTGGAGAGTTGGTAGTGATGGTACAGTTGGAGTAGACGTGCGGCGGCGACTCTTGAGTTGGAGTGTTGGCAGCGTGTGAAAATGAAAGCGCGCTGCAAATGCAAACCCAAAAAAGTGATAAGTGGATAACCCAGAAAACCGTAGAACTCCTCAAAATTATTTTTGTGTTCTTTGCGTACATACTATATTCAAACTAGAATTTCTCCGGGATGAATGAATAGCACTGGCGACCCGTGATCAACATTGAGGCAAGGCTGCCTACAGGGACCTTCACCAGTGTTTGTGTTATTAGGGCCCAACACTTGTACATTGCCATTCAAAGAACTGGCTAACAGTGCTGACAGAGCTTGGGGTCCTTCACACAGAAAGCCGATGAGCCTGGCCCAGACGAGAGTCTGTTTTATGACTGTGGTTCATGGACGGTAAAGTGGGTGTGGTCAAAAATACCCTGCAATGAAGTACAGAGACTGCCATGTGACACCTATGATAATCCAATGTTGGTGACCCTAGAATAAAGAGTTGTGTCACAACCCTCCCTGAATTATTTATTTAATGCAGTTTTATATTGCGCGGACTTTACCCAAAGGTGTCAGAGCGCTTTACATTAGAACCAAGACCGTTACATGAGGAAATTTACATACTTACAAGTTACAAATTAGTTTCTGATGTACTTTATTCACTTGCATCACCAATAGATTGGTGATGCAAGTGAATAAACTGTTTATTTACTGTACAAGCTGAGTGCATCGGTAGCTCACGAGAGCCACGGGAAGGCTCTTCACGCGTTCAACAGGCAGCAGTTTCGAACATGTAACACAACTGCACACTTCACAGGAAGCAGATACCTTGTTGTTTGATCTCACTAACCCATATGCACATTTTATAGCTGTAATTTTTATGCACAACTACAAAATGTGTAATCAAATAGGCCATTTGAGATAATGAATGGCTTCTCAGAACCGTTGTGCAATGCTGTGATGTGGAAGCCATGTGAGCAGCAGAAAGCTTACAAGGGGCTGCTTAATTCCAAGCCATAAATCTGAAAATGAAGTTAGAGTGGGGTAATGTCTCGCTTTATTAATCGGGCAGCGCACAGAATTCTGTGGAAAGCGGGATCATACTTGCAAACAAGCCACAAGAACAGGCGCGGACCAGGACGTAGGGCCTCACGCACATTATTTATTATTCACTTCTGTGCCCTGGGGAAGTGGCGGTCCCCGGGGCAGCGGAGGAGCCGCGAGGCCCCCTCTAATAATTATGTGACTGCCCCGGGGAGTTGGCGGTCCCCGGGCGTTCAATAGCCCAATGACAGGGGCCCTGTGCACCCCGCTCCTCCTATAATTTACACATGCCACCGGGATCTGGCTCACCCAGGGGACATTTTCAAACAAAGCGCAGGTGCCCGCATTTAAAAAATGTTTTTTTTACAAGCACTGGATCCGTGTCTTCCGCCAAAAATTAAACACAAAAATGCTTTTTGGGTTCTGGGTGTTTCTACCCTGCCCCCTTTTCTTTTTTTTGTTACTTTTTTTCTTGTGACTCAGTTCAACCGAGTTAGATGACTGCCAGCACTTCCTGGTTTGAAATGTTGGCAGCCAATCAGATACCAGCATGAGGTTGGGAGGGATCGCGGATCCACCGCGTCCCTATTTATACAACTGGAAATTTCTTAAAATTTCTCAGCAACTACTGAACGAATTTACACCATTTAACAGAAAGAGTGCTTTCTGGACCAAGAGCTACCTTTCTGCCAAATATAGTGTTATTCTGGTCAGCAGTTCGGGCTGTAGCCGCGTCTATAGTTTCCTATGGAAATCAACATTGAGGAAAAAGCGTTTTGGGACCCCCCCCTTTTTTCTCTGCCCCAGCTTGATGGACCACCACAAAAGTTTCAAGATAGCAGCTGAAGTGAGTGGCGAATTAGTTTTGAAAATTGCGCTAGAATACGCCAAACGACGTCAAAGTTATTAGCAAATGAAAAAATGCCTATGGAAGCTACATCCTACTTACTGGCGACCATAATACGCTGTGGTCGAAACGCGTCTTCTTTCTGCTTAATAAAACAACTGACCTTTAAGTAGTTATAGTTAGGATGTAGTTTCCATAGGAAGAACGTGTTTTCATTTGCTAATAACTTTGACGTTGTTTGACGAATCCTCGGGAAATGTTCAAAACTATATTATTGGTGAAGAGTAAGCAATATGCAAGTGTGGAAGATATAGAGAACATATTGTTTTTGGATGATGCATCCACGTTATGCTGACACAAACTACCCTTTTGGGGTGAGATCTTCAGGCCCCCATTACACTAATTCACAGCTGAAGATTCCATCAAATCGTTTCTCCTGATCAGCTGCCTTTTGTCCCTTTTGGTATGAAGTACATAAACCACAAACTACTTATCTCTAGTCTACATGATTTCTTTTTCTGTTTGGTCTTTTTTCCTCAGTCCTTTTTACTAAATTTCTGCAATCTTTTTCACTCTTGATTGCTCAGTGGCACATTCCGGTCCATCGTTGTCGTCCATTACGCACCTCTAGCTAAAGACCAGTGACTTTCACAATTGGTCTCCTCTTCATGTGAGTGACAACATTTTGCCTTTGCACAATGATTCATTTTTTTTGGGTTTTTTTTGTTTAATTTACAATGTGCAGCAGCTTTCCGCACATTGCTGCCAGGCTGCTTTCTTCTCCTCATTTGCGTTGCATCCCTCACATTTTAATTGATGTTTAACAATTCCCATAGGTGCACAGGCCATCCTGGAATGGAAAAATAAGATAATAAATATTTTTTAAAAATTCAAAGATGGACGCCCGTGGACTTTCATATTTGATTGCCTTTGAACTACTGAACTGTTTACCATGAATGGTTAATAATAGCTCAATCATTGGCAAGCCAATAGCAGCACAAAAGGCCAGACTTGTTTTATTTGTCAGATCTTGTTTAAAAAATGTAGCGTAGCACAATTGAACAGAGTAGGTACTAGTATTGCAGTATGCTTCATCTCTCATTTGTTCGTTTCTTTTTGGCTTATTTAGCTATTACAAGTTGCTCATCAGCGAGGTTCATTCATCAGTCAGAGTTTGTTCCAGTTACGAGGTGGATGCCTCTCTGCTTCCTTTGCTTCATCTACCGACTAAGGACTCGCAGGATTACTACTCGCTGGGTGATATTGTCGCAAATGGACAAAGCCTCGATGGAAAAATCATTAATGTGCTTGCGGCCATCAGAGCGGTGAGTTACTGATAGTCTTCCACTGCTGGCCAATGCACTTCGTCTTAAAAGACGTTACCTTAAATTATTCATCAGAAAATAAGCCTTATCTCTATTCAAAACAGTTACTTTGTGCTGGGTTTTTAATTGGATTAGAATTTTAAGGGCTCTAATATAGTCTTTCAGTTGTGTGGCTCAATGTGCTGGCAAACGACACAACTCAATTGAATTGAATGCATTTTTGGCTGAAGGCGTAACTCAATTAATTACATTTGTGATTTTGTGACAGATAATTACCATTTTACGGTGAACCCACAGGGTTGTATTTTTGATATCTTCCTCTTGTTACTGAATTTACAGATATTTAATGATTTAATAGCACATGATTAATGTTTAATCAAATCAAATAACACGTGTTTGTCTGTGTGTGTGTATATAAGTGTAGTCAACCGAAGAGCAACACTGTATGCCATACTGAATTTATACAATGGTCTACATTTTATTTTTATAGTTTTTAATTTACATTCTGTTACATCGGGATTCATACAGCCCTTCCGAAATCTAGTGATATACACTTTTTTATTCCAAGTTGGGAAATGGCACTTTTCATTTCGGCAAATGATAGTTCTTGTACATGTATAATAAAACAAAAAACATTTATAGTTTCTTGCACATCCAGCTCACTACAGCAGTGCCCATGAACCATCGTCTGGACTTGGCAATAGGAGAGTAAAGCAGGAGCATCGTTAAATAAACATGACCAAATCCCAAGTCCTTCTGCCTCGTTTAGAGACATTAGGACCTTAAGTTTTTCATTGATAGAGCCCCCATTGGTTCTGTCGATGCAAATTCCTCCTTGACAGAGTAGGAGCCTTCACAGTTTGGTGAGCAGTTGTCAAAACCAACGGCAGACGCTGGCCAAACGTTTTGAACATAGAAAGGACCTGTTGTTCCTTTTAATTTTAGAAATAACCGCTAGGCCAAGGTAATGTCTAAATTTGGAAGATGGAAGTCCTTCACTATGGTTGAGGTAATGTCCTCCCCGCCTTAAAAAGACAGAGTACCTTTCATCAAACCCTAAATCAAGCCCTTTGTTTTCATTGAACATTAAGGAGCTGCACACTTGTCTGCTGAATAATCTTGTCTATTTCTTCAGCTTAGAAACTACAATTGCATAAAGAAGTCTTTAGACCCCAGATGTATATCATTCAGATTGCTTAACTAGTATTGACTGTGAAAACAATTGGATAAAGCCAAAACAAAATGCTGCTGTTTCACTAGTTAATATCATGTTTTGTTTTTTAGTTACTGATAGATACTTCTACCCGCAGATCCCTCACATCGGGCCTGATTCACAGAACTAACTTAAGACAAAATCCTAAACTTACTACCATTTTGGTATTCACAGAAGGCACTTACTCATTTTGATATTCACAGAAGGCACTTACTCATCAATCAGTAAGTGCCTTCTGTGAATACCAAAATGAGTAAGTGCCTTCTGTGAATACCAAAATGAGTAAGTGCCTTCTGTAAATAGCAAAATGGTAATAAGTTTAGGATTTTGTCTTAAGTTAGTTCTGTGAATCGGGCCCCTCGTGAATATCCTCAAGGGTTGGACTGGTTCCGGAGGTTCTTCAGCATTGCTCCCATATGCCAGGAGGTGGCGTCATGTGGGTCCATGTCTTACAGCGATTGCTTCCAGATACCGAAGAAAGGTGTTTAAGATCCACTGCAAGTCAAAGTTGAGGGTGCGGACCCACTCTCACTTTTGAGGCTGTGCCAGGGAGAGATCCTCCTTGCATTCAAAATCCTCAGGTACTGCAAAATCCAAGAAAAAACACAAGAAGCCGAAAAAGGGTTCTTCTCCTTCCCACCACTTTCACTCAGAGCAGTTGCAATGATGTCAGGGTGCCTCTCAAGTCTTGGTCCCGATCTACTTCCCTCGAACCGACCACACAACTATCTCTGATGCAACCAGGGGTTCTGGTGCGTCTGCAAAACTGCAGCAGATAGAGACTTTCAAAGAAGCCATGTTGCAGACCTTTGCTACCCTTTTGACTCCCTCTGGCAAGCCTTCTGGCCCCATGGATCTGAGGAGCCCTCCAGTCGTGTCCCTCCTTGATGCCTTCTGTGCCTCTTGACCCTTCTGTGGGGTCCGTCTCAATTTGGGGACGGAGACTGAAATCCATTCTGACTAATTGAACCTGGTGCCACAAAACACACCACCTCAACGCCGCTACAGTGCCACTGACCCCGAAGGAAGACCTCATTTTTTGGGGGACTCAGAGACAGATTTGCCACACCCTCAACTGAAGGTGTATGCTATACATATTGTGACACTGACAGTCCAATATAACTGTCCTTAAGTACCCCAAATCTTTTTGTCTCCGATTTGGAACATACTCAATATAATCTGGGTGTTTACAATGGAAATGACAGGGATGACACATCCCATTACAACAACGACAACACCCATCTTATGAACCTACAAGAGGCATGTGTTACCCCCTGGCCTGTCAACAGAAGAATCAACCTCTTTTGCTATAGTCATCCGCTGTGCGGCCGAAGTTTTTGACTTGCAGATCCCATCTATTGCGTTAAAAACTAACGTGCTCACTGAGGTTCTGCAACCTGGTACAACTCCGTTTCAACCAGGATCTGACTGACATGCTGATGGACACTTGGGACAAATTGTGCTTGCCTGTTGGTAAATAGGCAAGTAGCTAGACGCCATAGACCTGCCACTGGTGGCCTTGCCTTCCCCACATGGCATCCCACTCTTGAGGGCCTAGTAGTGCAGGCCTCTACCAGTCAGTTGAACCCTATGACTCCTTCTGATATGGAGTTGAAATATATAGCGGCATTTTCTCCTAAGCCAGTCTGAGCCATCATTTAGTCAATGCCAGCTGTCTCTTTGAGCGATACTCACGCTCTGATCTGTGGGACATGGTCACTAAGATCTTGCTGGAGTCGCTGATCAATTTCAGTCTAGCCAGTCTCAGATCATTCTGGATGTCCAAGACGCAGCAAAATATGTCATCCGCTCTTGGCTGGATACTACTGACTTCTTGGGCAGGGCAGATGGTACCAGAGTGATGCTTCAGTGCCACACATGGAGGAGATCCACAGATTGTTCATGCAATGTCCAAGCATCATTATTATCTATGCCATTAGATATGACAAAGCAGACTCTGCACTGGAGTGCTCAAAGAAAACTGCAGAGCACTTCTTCAGCCTTTTTGTGCTTGTGCAGCAGCATCCCCAGCATTTTCAACCCTTTCCAGGCTTCGCAAGGGGCTTGGCACAACAACAAAGTCAATGACCTCCACTCAAGCAACAGACCCCCATTCTTTTTGAGGTTGCGGTTCAAACCAACAACATCCAGGATTTTAGTGGCAGCATACTCCCCAGTCCTGTACTGCATAACTTCCAAGCTACTTTGGCTTGCTCTTTGTACCACTTGGCCACCCTGTTGGAGGCTGGAAAAATAATGGCTACCACTAGTGATGGAGCATTACATCCGGCAAAAGGGAGCTCTAAATAGTTCAGCAAGGATATGTGCTGCCATTCTCATCTGAAGCGCTGCATATCCCACCCACATCAGTGTGGCTTTTGGATGACCATTTGTCTATTCTGCAGCAAAACGTCAGTGCTCTTTTGAACAACAGGAGCCATAGAGATAGTTCCAGCACAGGAAGTAGGGACAGGATGTTACTCCCTTCTGTTTCTTGGGGCCAATGAAGCAAAGGACTATATCAGATCTTCGCCCCCTCCACTTCTTCCTGAACAAGGACAAATTCAAGATGCACATGTTGGCCCAGGTTCAGACAGGATGGTAGCACTGGACCTGCAGGACTCATATTTTCACATTCCTGTCCTGCAGACCCGCCCACATTTTCTGTTGTTCAAGGTGGGCCAAGAATATTTCCAGTTCCTGAGCTTCCCCTGGTCTCTCAAGGGACCTTCAGAAGTTCATGAAAGTGATGCTGATTGCTACACACCTTTGATGGTTGGGTGTACCAGTAATCCACTATCTCAATGACTAGCTGTTGAAGGCACAATTAACACAGTCAGCTGTGAACCACCTCCAGGTGTTGGTGAACCTCTTTAGGGTTCTATATCAATGTGCCAAAGGTATGCCTGGCTCTTCCAAAGAGATTCCAGTTCATTGAAGCTGTCCTGGATACTGTGCAGTTTCAAGCGTTCCCACTGGTTCAGCGCGTTCAGGACATTTGGTCTAGGATCCCTATGAATCAGCCTCGGTTCTTGGTCTCAGTGAGACTGGCTCTGAGACTTCTTGGCAACCTGTGAACTGATGGTGGACTAGGCCTAATGCCACATGCGTGCTCTGCAGTGGGATCTGCAGTTTCAGGGGGCTCAGCAGCTAGGAACCTGTCAGATTCCATCAGGATTTTGGAGTAGACTGTCAAAGACCTGCATGGTGGCTGCTCAATCTCAGTTGGACCGGTGGCAGATCCCTCTGCCTACCCCACCCAGTGCTCATGGTGATGAGGGATACATCACCGCTGGGTTTGGGGGCCACCTAGGAGAGGTGATCAGAGGACTAGACAGCATCCTTCTGACGTTGCAGGCTATTCACTTGTCCTTGAAGGCCTTCCTGCCAACATCTAAGGAGGCTGGTGTGGGGTTGCATGGACAACAGCACCACATTGTGCAACTGCAACATGAAGGGCAGGTGGGGGTGTTTGGTATTGGGCCTTGAGGCTCTGCGTCTCTGGAACTGGCAGAACCGTCAAAGCATTTCCCTGGTCATGAAACGCCTTGCAGCATCTTTGAACGCCAGAGTGGAAGAACTCAGCTGGTGGTGCCTAGCAAATCACGAATGGCTCAGACCGTCTTTTTGCAGTGGGGAGAGGCAAGGCTTGATCTAATTACCAGTGCTGAAAATATGCAATGTGTACACTTGCGTGCTGAAGTTCCCAAGATAGGCCTATTTCTGAGAAGCTTTTCGCCTAGTATGGATCTTAAGACCTGTACACCTTCTCACCTCTGCCTTGAGTTCTGAAGAAGATCAGGAATGACTGGGACCTAGTCATCCTAGTGGCTTTGAATTGGGCCAGGTGAGTTTGCTACCCAGAAGTTCTGAGCAAGAAGAACTGTCCTCCATTGTGGCTGCCGATTCCGGAGAATCTTCTGTCAAAACAGCAGGGCATGAACAACTTACACCTTCATGCGTGGAAATTGAGCAGTGACAGTTGATTACTCTTGACCTCTCCCTGGAAGCCATGGATGTCATTCTAGCAATCAAGCGTCCATCTATAAATCTGCTTACTCAGGCACTGGGAAACGTTTTTAGCTTGGCGTAGTTCCCACTATACAAACTCATTACAATCAAGGTTGTCGGATGTTCTGCTTTTTGTGTTTCTTTAGCCCAGGAAGGACTTGCCTTGGGCACTACTAAAGGTTCTCTTCCAGGGGATCCTCATCAATAGTCATAAGCACTAGAATATTCCCACCATGCGGGGGACCCCAGAAACACAATCATATATGTGACAAACATATATGTATCTCCATATATATATATATATATATACATATATATATAATAAAAAAGCAAATGCAGCCTTTCATAACTAGACCTGAATAATGCTGTAAGGACTCCGCAGTATATCACAAACAATACATTAAAAACCAGGGAAAAACAACAGCAAAGCATGTTTGAAAACTGTTTTAATGCTTAGCACTTAGCACAATCTCTCAGATAGGACTGAAAGTATTGACAGCTCACAGGCTGCATTGCAGAAAAACATAGCCTAGAAAGGCTGAAAAGCTAACTCATAGCAACAAGAAATAAACTGGCACCGTGCCTTTAAGGCAGCCATGACCCCTAGCTTCCCATCATGCCTCAGGGGTGACAGTTAGGTCAGTTGTTCTTTCCGGCTCCTTCAGGCAGGACCCTGGTTACACAGCTCCACTTCTTTCTGATTTTAGTCAGAAATAATCCTCAGTTTTCTGGAAAAATTTGTCTTACTTCGACGTTTTTCAACTTGTCAAGTAAGATGCTGTCTTTTTCTGACAGATTTTGGCATTTTTTCCACTCCAAAATGCCATCTCTTTTTAACCCCTGCCCTTCTTGTGGAAAAAAGAAGGCCAGGTCAGACTCATGCAGTCTGTATTCTTTGTCTACCTAAGGACCATGTCCCCAAGACTTGCCCTCATTGCCAGTCCTTATCTAACAGAACTCTAAAAGACAGAGAACCTATCCGTCTTTATGGACTGGCAGAAAAGGATAAATCATCTTCCAGAGGCCGGTCACCGGTGAGAAAGGGCTCTAAGAGGGCCAGATCTTCTTCTAGAAGCAAGATTCCTTGCTCTTCCTCTTCAGCGTTGGGCTCGGCGCTGAGAAAACTACCACCGGTGGGACATACGTCCAAGAAAAGAACCTCGACGACGGACTCGCCGTCGAGAGAACGCCGACATACAGGTACGTCACTTCATTCGCCGTCGACGTCGAAGAGTCGTGAGCCTCCGCCGTCGTCAACCTGGCGACGACCGGCGTAGAGGAGCAGAAGTCCACCGCCGGCGTAAACTCGTCGACGATCAGAGTCGAAGAGCAGAAGTCCTCCGCCTTCGTCAACCCGGCAACGATCGGCGTCGAGGATCGGAAGCCCTCCGCCGTCGTCATCTCGACGTTTGGCGTCGAAGGCAGGGAGCCCTCCGCCGTCGTCAATCCAACGACGATCGGCGTCGAGGGGCGAGAGTCCTTCGCCGTCGTCAACCCGGCGACGATCGGTGTCGAGGATCAGAAGCCCTCCGCCGTCATCAGGAGACAATCGGCGTCGAGGCGCAGAAGTACTCCGACGTCGTCCGCGAGGCATTCGATGTCGAAGAACAAAGAGTCGACACCGAAATCGGTTCCAACACCTGGCCGAAAATTGACGTCGAGATGGAGGTCAAGGTTTACATCGAGAAGGGCTCCGTCAGAGCAGGTCATACGCTCGACGTCGAGACCCACATCAGTGAGGTCTGGAGAAGGTTCGGTAGTTTTAGTGACAGAATCAGCGTCACAGCACTCATCCTCTCATTCCTCGAGACGCCCTTCAACGCATTCACCATCTGCTTCCCCAGAGCTACATTCAAGGAGGTCGCGACAGAGATCTCTGTCACATCACAGGAGGGCTTCCCCTTCTGTTCACTTATCTCCAAGATGGCTATTTCCCATCCATCACTGGAGTAAGGTTCCGGCAGGAGCATCACCACGAGAGGAGGAATACACCAGTCTGATCCACAGATCGCCTTTGCAAAGATTGGTGCAAGAGGTGGATAGATCACCTTCAGCTAGACGTCAAGACCGTACTGACAGATCGCGAGAGCGCAGACCTTCTGCTTCCCATCACAAAAGGAGAAGGTCTCCTACATGGTCTTCCTCCTCCACCCGCTCCTCTAAAAGGGACTATTCACCCACCCTATCGGATAGCCCTCAATCAACAAGAGTGTCTCCGATAGATGATATAAATACGTACCATGAGGTGCTTCAGAGAGGGGCTCAGAAGCTGAACATTGAGATGTCGACTCCTCAGGTTGCAACAACGGTGATTTTTGAGACACTACATCAGAGATCTGCGTCTCGACCGTTGCTGTTCCTGGGCTTCTGGAACCGGTGATGGACATTTTCCTAGCTCCCTCTACAATTAAAGCCGCACAGGCTAGAATTCAGAAGAAATACAAGCCAGCTGAAACAGACCCTGTATTCTTGAAATCAGATCCGCTTGCGGACTCTGTTATGGTCGCGGCGGCAAGAAAAACGCATGCAGTGACTGCAACTACGTTGGTCCCCCCAGACAAAGAAAGTAGGTCCCAGAACTCTTGGGGATGGAAGGTTTGTGGGTCTGCAGTATCATCGCTAAAAGTATCTAGCGCAGCAGCCTTATTAGGCCGCTACGACAGAGCCTTATGGGACTCCTTGGACCGTTTCAAGGAAAACTGCCAAAAGAAGATCAAAGGGATTTTGAGGAGGTTATTAAGGAAGGATCCCTTGTAGCCAACCGAGTGATTAGCACGGCAGCGGATGGTGCTACGCTGTCGGCGCATTCTTATGCGCATGGGATTTGCGCTAGGAGGGCTGCCTGGTTAAGACTAACAGCTCTTAAGCCAGATGCACAACTGAGGATTCTTAACCTCCCTTTCCTCCCTTTTTCTGGCTCCTCCCTGTTTGGCACCCATACTGATGAGGAGATGGCTAGGATTAAAGCCGAGTTAGACACTCTCAAGGCGGTGGAATTAGACAAGAAAAAAGAGTTCAAGCGGAGATACAGACCCAACCAGCGCAAGGGCTACCAACAGAGGGTTCAAACCCCTCAGTGGTCCCAAAACAAAAATCAAGGAAAGTCGCAGTTCCAAAGCCGTAAGTCAAACAGAGGTAGAGGAGGTCATCAGCAGCAGTCCTCTACCACGGCTAGATCAGCAGGGAAGCAATGAGCAAGAGCTTCCTCTGTCGCCGTTGCCCACTCCAGTGGGAGGAAGTGTTTCACATCATGTGAGAGAGTGGTGCAGCATAACAAAAGATCGTTGGGTGCTCAGTTTACTACACAATGGATACGCACTACGTTTTCGTGTGTCTCCAAAGGACATTCCTCCGAAAAGATCTCCTCCTCACCAGTCAAAGTTACTTCGACAGGAAGTGGTAACACTTCTGCGAAAAAAGGCCATAGAAGAGGTTCCTCCTGCTCAGCGAGGGAAGGGAAGGGAGTTTATTCCAGGTACTTTCTTGTGCCAAAAAGAGATCAAGAGCACAAATTCAGACCTATCCTGGACCTTCGATCGCTGAACAAAGTCATCTTGAAGGAGAAGTTCCGCCTGTTGGCGCTTCATCAAATATGTCCACATCTGCAAACAGGAGATTGGATGTGTTCGATGGACCTCCAAGATGCGTACTTCCACATACCTATCGTTCCACATCATCGCAAATACCTACGATTTGTGGTCGGCAGCAAACACTACCAGTTCAAGGTTTTGCCCTTCGGGCTGAAATCTGCCCCACAAGTCTTTACCAAGTGCATGGCGGTGGTGGCGGTGGCTCTACACAGAAAGGGTCTGTTCGTTTACCCTTACTTGGCCGATTGGCTCCTGAAAGGGACATCCCCTCAGCAAGTAAGGAGCGATTTTCAAGTCTGTCTGAGCGATTTTCAAGTCTGTCTGAATCTACTCCGCAGGCTGGGTCTTCATGTGAACATGGAAAAATCGGTTCACCGGCCTACCCAGACGATCCATTATTTGGGCTCCACTCTGGATACAAACATAGGAAGAGAATTTCCTTCGGAGGAGAGACTTTCTTCAATGCAGCAGAAATGCGAGGCTCTTCTCCAGGCAGCTCGTCCAACGGTCCGGCAAGTGGCATCTCTACTAGGATCGATGGCTTCTTGCATATTCCTCATTCCCAACGCCAGGCTGAGAATGAGACCTTTGCAACAGGGCCTAGAGGACAAGTGGGACCAAGCATCAGGTCACTGGGAAGACCGAATTGTGCTGTCACAAGCAGCAAAGTCGTCCATTCTATGGTGGACTCGACCAAAGAACCTCCTGGTGGGAGTCCCCTTCCATCAACCAGTTCCGACACAGTCCTTGGTAAGGAATGCATCTCTACAAGGGTGGGGGGCACACATAGATGGCCTACAGATGCAGGGACGTTGGTCCTTCAAAGAGCAGTCCTACCATATAAATATGTTGGAGCTGCGAGCAGTCCATCTAGCTCTGAAAGCTTTTCAGCCCTCAATCACGTCCAACTCGATCCTGATCCAAACAGACAACACAACCACCATGTATTACCTCAACAAACAGGGTGGTACACGCTCTCGCCCGCTCTCCCTGGAAGCTCAAACAATATGTCACTGGTTTTTAGCCCGAGGCCTCTCCATCACAGCGGTGCACCTTCCAGGGGAGCGAAACGTGCGGGCATACGCACTCAGTCGGCACTTCGAAGATCAGCCAGACTGGGTGCTAAACGACGAGGTAGTGGCAGATATTTTCCATCAGTGGGTGCAACCTTCCATTGATTTGTTTGCGGACGACCTAAACAACCTACGACCTATGCATCCAGGTTCCACCATCCAGGGACGAGGGGGAATGCGCTTTTGATGGATTGGTCCGGAATATTTGCATACGCCTTTCTTCCCCTGTTTCTTATCCCAAAGGTGGTGTCCAAACTCATCCGATCCAGCATGACGATGATCTTGATAGCTCCAGACTGGCCTCATCAGTGGTGGTACACAGACCTGTTACAGTTGGCGGTGCGCCCCCACAAGAGACTACCTTACAGATCGGACCTGCTGACCAAGATGGACGGGAAGATTCTCCATCCCAACCTTCCCTCACTGAACTTGGCAGCATGGCTCCTGAGGTCCTGCAATATGGACACTTGAATCTACCGCAGGACTGTATGCACATCCTAAAAGAGGCAAAGAGACCTTCCACGAGGGCGTCATACTCTTTTAACCCCTTCAGTGCCCATGACGAGCTGGACTCGTCATGGGCCGCGGTGGCGCTGTGCCCATGACGAGTCCAGCTCGTCATAGACCCCGCCCGCTAATGCAACGGCCGGCACTGGGCGGGGAAAGGGGCGGGCACTGAAGGGGTTAAGTGGAAGAGATTCTACTTGTGATACACACGCAATCATTTTAATCCTACTACAGGGCAGGAGGAGGTAATTCTGCCTTACCTCCTTTACTTAGCCAAAGCAGGTTTAAAGTATTCCTCGATCAGGGTACACTTGGCGGCTATTACCGCCTACAGAAAGTCTCCCAAACAGCCTTCCTTTTTGCAACTACAGGTGGTTAAGGATTTCCTACAGGGGTTGAAGAAGGTGTATCCCCCTGTTCGGCCTCCTTCTCCTCCTTGGGAGTTGAATCTAGTCCTCTCTAGATTGATGGGTCCTCCTTTTGAGCCCAAAGACCGCTTTCCTAGTGGCGATAACATCAGCGCAAGTGAAATCCAAGCGCAGTGTGCCAAAGAGCCATATACTATTTTTCACCACAACAGGGTAGTGTTAAGGACTCACTCTGCTTTTTTGCCAAAAGTTGTATCTGAATTTCATGTTAACCAGTCAATCTTCCTACCATCTTTTTTTCCCAATCCTGCTACTCCTGCGGAGAGGTCACTCCACTCCTTAGACCTTAAGAGAGTGCTCAAGTTCTATTTGGAGGGAACGAAGGACATAAGGAAATCAGATCAATTGTTTTTAAATTATGGTTCCATGAGGACAGGCTTTCCAGCTTCCAAAAGGTCCATTTCGAGATGGATAGTGTCCTGTATAAAATTGGCCTACCAGTTGGCAAATAAACCCCTATTGTTGTCGCCTAAAGCACACTCCACTAGGGGGAAAGCGGCTACAATAGCTTTCTTGCATGATTTTCCAATGGCAGAGATTTGCAAGGCAGCAACCTGGAGATCGGTACACACATTCACAAGGCATTATTGTCTTGAATCCAATTCCAGAGCGGATACTCAAGTAGGCCAAGCCTCCTTGAGGAATCTATTCAGATAATAAGATATTGGGGTTTTCAAGTTTGGTTATCTGAGCTTGATTATTAATAAATATTTCCTTTGCCCGCAGGTGGAAGAGGTTAGGCTCGCTATTCTATTCTAGTGTTTATGACTATTGATGAGGATCCCCTGGAAGAGAAGGATTAGTTACTTACCTGTAATCCTAGTTCTCTTCCAGGGGTATCCCCATCAAAGTCATAAGCAAACCTCCCGCCTCCCCGGGCAAAGGAACCTTGTTTTAAAGAAATTGTCAACTCTTTGTGTCATGGCTTTTAAGTCACCGCAAAGAACAACTGACCTAACTGTCACCCCTGAGGCATGATGGGAAGCTAGGGGTCATGGCTGCCTTAAAGGCACGGTGCCAGTTTATTTCTATGTTGCTATGAGTCAGCTTTTCAGCCTTTCTAGTCTATGTTTTTCTGCAATTCAGCCTGTGAGCTGTCAATGCTTTCAGTCCTATCTGAGAGATTGTGCTAAGTGCTAAGCATTAAAACAGTTTTCAAACATGCTTTGCTGTTGTTTTTCCCTGGTTTTTAATGTATTGTTTGTGATATACAGGGTAATCCTTACAGCATTATTCAGCTCTAGTTATGAAAGGCTGCATTTGCTTTTTTATTATATATATATGTATATATATATGGTGATACATATATGTTTGTCACATATATGATTGTGTTTCTGGGGTCCTGCGCATGGGCGGGAATATTCTAGTGCTTATGACTTTGATGAGGATACCCCTGGAAGAGAACTAGGATTACAGGTAAGTAACTAATCCTTATTTGTTTTCTCTTTTCGCCTTTTCGCGTTTGCTGCACCAACTTGTTATGATGCTTTTCTTAAAGGTCTAGTTTATGTGTTTTCACCAAGACCTTTTGTGATGCCGCAGTGGGACAATTCATTTGGTTCTCACATTCCTTATGTGTTCCTCATTTGGACATATGCACAACTGTCTTTTGCGTCTGATGACTCTCAAAACAGTCTTTCTCATTGCAATAAGTTCAGCCTGTTACATGAGTGAATGTCTGTTAACCTGCATACACCCACTTTTCAGGCGCAGCTGATACAGGTCAGAACGGTAAGGAAGTGGGGAAGGGTGGGGGACTTGGCGATGCGGCGAGTGTAAGGCAGGGTTATTTTTTATTTTTTTTTACCTATCCCATCGTCTGTCGACCTCCCTGCCTCAACGCTCTTACCTGGGTCGGCCGTGCCTGTCACCTTTTACAGGAGAAAATCTTGTTGAGGACCAGTTCAACATTTCTGTCATTAGTTCTGATTTCTTTTCATGTTTTACAATCCATCACACTTTAGCCGTTATTTGTTCCGCCTCACCCCGCCAAAGAGGAATAGAGACTCTATTGTTGTTACCCAGAAGGAGCTTTAACCCCTTCGCTGCTAGGCCTTTTCCACCCCTGTGCTAAGCGTTTTTTGGCTAATTGGCATAGTTTGCGCTTAGACCCTGTAACATTTTGTCCACATAAGGCATCCACGCCAAATTTGCCTCCTTTTCTTCCAACATCCTGGGGATTGTTAAGGTACCAGAGTAGGGCCAGACTGGCTGTTGCAGGAACCGGGCGTTTCCCCGGTGGGCCGCCATGGTGGGGGCCGATTTTGGGGACGGGGGGACTGCAATATCGGCCCTTGTAACAAAATCAGCCAAAACCGGCCCTGGGGGGCCGGCCGAGCAGTTTGCCAGGGCTGGTTTTGGTTCCCAGCCCGGCACTGACTCAGAGTTTGTGGATTCCCATGAGAAATTGGCCAAAATACAGCAACATTTTGTTTTTTGGGTTGAAAAAATGGGAAAATAATGCTACAGAAGATAGCGTCTGTTTTTTTCCCTGCAAATGGTATCAACAAAGGGTTTGCGGTGCTAAAATCTTCCTTTTCAGGAGCAGCACAAGTTTTTCAGAAAACCAACATTTTCTGCTCAGTTTTGGCATTTTTCCCTATTTTTTATGCTTTCAACCTCCTTCCAGTTAGTGGTAGAAATGTGTATGAAACCAATAATGGATCCCGGAAAGCTATACAAGTAGACAAAAATTTTAATTCAGCAAGAGGTCATTTGTGTAGATCCCTCGATGTTTTCCTATAAAAAGTAACAGTTGGAATAAAATAATATTGAATTTGAGTTGGAAAAAACTGCGATTTGTGCCTATTTTTTCACCTGTAACTTCTGCTAAGTATGGCAGATTTTTTAAAGCAATATACTGTTACGTCCGCTGGACCCCTCTGGTTGCAGGGCTATATAGGACTTGCAGGTTCACCAAGAACCCGAGGTACACAGAGGCAAAAACTGAGCTGCTCCTTGCAGTGGTTTTTCATTGTGTACCGGCTATACAACAATTCATTTACTAACATTTAAAAAGAGTAAAAAATAGGTATCAAGGAAACCTATGTGTTTCTGAAAGGGAACAACATATGGAGTTTAGAAGCAGTGGTTATTTGAACTTCTTGGATTTTTTTTAATTAGAAACCATTTTTCAAAATGGATCTTTTTTACACACTGTCTTACATATGGAAGGCAGAAATATATTGAAAGTAAATTGGTAATAACATTTGTTCTACTATTCTGTGTTCCCCTAAATCTCCTGATGAAAATGGTACCACACTTCTTTGGGTAGGCCTAGTGCCCACGACAGAAAACAGTCCAAAAAGCAATGTGGACACCACGTTTTTCCAATGAAAACTGACCCTTTTTTTGCAATTTACCTAGCTGTGGATTTTGAATGCTAGCTCAGCAGACACCTAGGGAAGCTTAGCCAACATGTAAATGTTTGTAAACTAGACGCCCAGGGGAATCCAGGATGGGGTGACTTGTGGGACTCTCACCAGGTTCTGTTACCCAGAATAGCTTGCAAACCTCAAACTTTGTAAAAAAAATACATTTTCCTCATATTTCTGTATTAGAAAGTTCCTGAAATCTGTGGGAAGCCACAAACCTCCCCCACCCAGCATTACCCCAAGTCTCCTGATAAAAATAGTACCACACTTGTGTAGGTAGGCCTTGTGCCCCCGACAGGAAGCGGCCCAAAAAGCAATGTGGACACATTACATTTTTCCAGTGAAAACTGACTCTTTTTTTTTTGCAATGTGCCTAGGTGTGGATTTTGGACCCTAGCCCAGCTGGCACCTTGGAAAACCTAGCAAACCTGTACATTTTTTAAAACTGGCCCCCCAGAGAAATCCAGTGTGGGGAGACTTGTGTGGCTCTCTCAAACTTGTAAAAATAAAAATACATTTTCCTCACATTTCTGTGATGGAGGGTCCTGGAACCTGCGGGGAGCCACAAACCTTCACCCACCCAGCATTCCTCCAAGTCCCCCAATAAATATGGTACCTTACTTGTGTAGGTAGGCCTAGTGCCTGCGACAGGAAATGACCCAAAACGTACTGGGGAGACCAGAACAGTACTGTGAAATCCAGGCAGTTCTGAAAACTAGACACCCGGGGAAGTCCAGGAAGGTGTGGCTTGTGTGGATCCCCCAACATTTTCCTACCCAGAATGCCCTGCAAACCTCAAATTTCACTAAATAAATTCACATTTCCCTAATTTTCTGTGTGGGAAAGTTGTTGGATCACCGGGCCGACACAGATTTCCTAACACCCTACCGTTCCACCAGGTCTCTCGATAAAAATGCTACCTCACCTACGCGGTGGGTGGGCCAAGTACTCGTGACAGGGAAGGGCCCAAAACGTATTGTGGAGACATCAAAATGATTGTTTTGCAAGGGGGTCACCTGCCTTTTTGGTCCTGGCCTCAGTGGCCATCTAGGGAAACCTAGGAAACCCAATCATTTCCGAAAAGTAGACACCCGGGGAGGGCAGATAGACTGAATATACCCATTGAAATACCGGGGGAGGAAAGGCCCTTGCCCAAGAGGCCGCTCCCCCCTCCCTGGTGTCTAGTGGTGGATCCCTGATTGGGTATCGCCCTCCTTTGGTGATCCCCAAGCGGGGATCCACTAGGGAAGGACTCTTCCCTTTCCAATGATACCTCCCCTGTGTGTTTCGGTGCTCAGGGCCTAAGTTAGCCCCGCGAGCACCAAAGCAGTGAAAGTGAAACAAGCAATTTGGCTCATTTCACTTTCACTTTCAATGTAATGATGACAGTGTACCATGCGCGTAATCGTCCTTACTTTGAAAAAACAAATGCCTCAGGAGGTTGGGGAAGTTCTTTCCCAGCTCCGAGGCTGAAAAACAAAAAAAGGAAAACCCTCAGCTGTTTACAGCAGAGGGAATTGGTGGTCATGCGTAGAGTATGGAACCGTTCCGTCCTCGGCACACGGCACTGTGGCGGAGGATGGAAACATTCCGTCCTCTGCACCAAATGGGTTATGCTTTTACATCAGTCATACCAAGGACCACTTGATGGATAATCAGCACTTCTCAGGGCTATTCTCTGAGGCCAAGAAAGGTAACACAGTGCGGAAAAGTATCCTATCGAGGTGTATAGTGCTCTGTATTAAAATCTGCTATGAATTTGCCAAGAAGCAGCTCCTGGAAGTACAAGGGCTCATTTGACCAGAGCCTACGCTGCTACGCTGAACATACCGCCACACTTAACATGCGCCCTTCGGGTGCACCATGGTATGGCCCGGAGCTTAAACGATTAAAAGTCGAATGCAGAAGGTACGAGCGTCTCTGGAGAGTGGACTATAGTAGGGTCAGCAAAGACGCCTACAATGGTGTCTTGAATAAATACAAACAGGCCATTCTGACAACTAAGAGAACATACTTCACTCTGAAAATCCAGGATGCGGGGAACTATGCTAAAGATCTTTTTAAATCCGTGTCTTTTTTGGCCAAACCCCAGCAGGGTAGCCTGTTCAGCCCCGATCAGGACTTCTGTAATCAGTTGACAGTCTTTTTTCATAATAAGGTGCAGACAATATACGACGACCTGGCCAACTCATCAACTCTAAAACATCTATCAGGCACACAGCAGCTCCCCTGGGATGAGGAGAATTCGTTGTGTAGCCTAACTAGTTTTGGTTCCCTATCTGAAGAGGTGGTAATAGATATTTTAAAATCTATTAAATCGGGATCAGCTTCTGACCCTTGCCCCCCGCCTATCATGCATATGGTGGCGGAAAGGATTAGTTACACTCTCACGTCCCTGATTAATCAAGTCCTGGCATCTGGGATTTACCCTACTGCCTGGAAAACTGCCAGTGTTCGGCCGATTCTTAAGAAAGCCACGTTGGAGCCCACCGAATTCAAAAACTATCGGCCAATCTCGGGCCTGCCATTAGTAGCCAAGGTCATTGAAAGAGCAATTAACACAACACTAACTGAGTACTTGGACAGTAATAGCTTGCTTGATCCGTCTCAACATGGCTTTCACCTAAAACATTCCACTGAGTCTGCCCTAATCGCTGCAGCAGAGGGAATTCGGGCTGCAGTTGATGGGGGAGAAAGGGCAATCCTTGTCCTCCTTGATTTGTCGGCCGCGTTCGACACCGCCAACCATACGGTGTTGGTGCGGCGACTAAAGGAGGTAGGGATTAACGAGCGGGCTTTGGCCCGCCTCTCCTCGTTTCTGGATGACAGAAAACAGAATCTGAACTGGGAGGGTCTACAATCGGGCAATTTCAATTTGCCCCGCGGTGTCCCACAAGGCTCAGCTTTGTCCCCTACTCTGTTTAATGTTTATGTCAGGCCGCTGGCCAGAGTAGCGAGGAAACATGGTTTCACCTTCGTGTCTTATGCAGATGATTCGCAATTGGTGATATCGGTATCCGATAGACCGGAGCTAACAGCGGCAAGATTCCATGCCTGTCTGAAGGACGTTATGGAGTGGATGAGCCTGAGTTTCCTAAAGATAAACACAGAGAAAACAGAAGTCATTGAATTTGGCAATGGACCTCCAATATGGAGCGCTCTGTGGTGGCCACCAGAGGCGGGGGAATGTCCTCTACCTGTCAGAAAGGTGAGGAGTCTTAGGGTGATTTTCGACGATAAACTGAACATGTTAGCTCAGGTGAACAGTCTAACTTCAGCATGCTTTTTCCTGCTTAAGACTCTGCGCAAAATCTTCCCCTTCATTCCCCGGGCACTTCAGAAGACGGTAATGGCCGCCCTCTTCATGTCCAGACTGGATTACTGTAATGCGATGTTCCTGGGCATTGATAAGCATCAGATCAGTAAAATTCAGTCACTGCAGAACGCTGCCGTCCGTGTCATTTTAAATCTACCCAAGGGTCCCCCTACCTCCAATGGAAGAAGGTCACTACATTGGCTCCCTGTTCAGCAGAGAATCGAGTTCAAGGCGCTCTGCTTGGTGCACAAGGCATGTTACGGCGGGGGCTCGGTGGACTGTCAGGATAGGTTCAGGCTCTACACACCCCCACGGGCTCTACAATCGGCCAATCTTGGCCTTATCTGTACTTCCAGACATAGACGGGCCAGATGGGGTGGCCGCTCATTTTCTAGCTGTGCAATCCAATTATGGAATAAACTACCAGTGGCCTTGCGACTTCAGCAGAATCTTTCCTCTTTCAGGAAAGCCCTGAAATTCCGGCTGTTTAACCTTCAGTAGCTATCAGCCCTCCATTCTGCCGTGCTTACATACTCCAGCGCCAAGACCCTTTGGCATTCGAGCGCTTAATAAGCTTCTTTATACTTATACTTATACGTCTTAGTTTACATGCTGAGTACCTGCTATGAAGATTTTTCAGGCCGTAACATTGGTATCAATCCACACATTTACAAAGCACTGCTCCCTAGGTAGCAAGGTCTGATGGTAAGGGCACTTTGCCCGTTCGGTCGTGTAGGAGCGTTTGGTTTGAGCCATCTCACAACACATGGGAAGATATTGTTCTGGTATCAATCCACAAGCTGAGGACCATGCAGTTAGAAGTATCCATGAGAAAAACAAGTTACCTACTGTGAGAAAGAGGTCCACCTCAAGTAATAAGGTCACTATTCTTGTTAGGTTTAGTAAAGGTTTCAGTAATTTTAACCTCATCCTCTGGTAGATATAGCATAGAACAGTGAGCCTTAACTAGAGAAAATGTGTAAAGCATTTAGAAGTACCAAAACCGTTAAAAAGTCAAAACCACAAATAATATATAATTCATTGCATAAAATGACAAAGAACACAACAAAAATCTAGTAAGGGAAACTGGAAATATTAATTTTTAAAGTTTTAAATAAAAATAGTTCCAAAAAGTATTAAGTGTCAACTGCGTTCATCTGATTGAGCTTGACCTTGACCTATACATGATGTAACGCATACTGCAATGTGGCACAGGTGAGATACAGAAATCAGTAGAAACTTTTATCTTCATACTTAATATCTGAAATAGTAGTCAAAAATCTTCAGCGCGTCAAGGCAGCAAGTTGTTGCCCAAAAGGGTTTCACAAGGCCAGATAGCTGTAGGACAAGGTCCAAATGAAGCTGTCGACTTGTTGCAGGAAAGTTCAGAGCGGCAGAAATTCACAATTCAAACCCATGGAAGGTCCCTTGCCAGCTGTATACATTTGGTGCGTTTGCCTGGTGAAAATTTCTACGTTCAGATTTAGTCACTTTATTTTTGTTTCCGATTCCTCCAGTGGGGCAAGACTACAAGTTGCAGCCAACCAGGGCTAAACGAGGCCGAATACCTTCTCTGCAATTTCCCACTGAAACAGATTTGTTGCTCTGGAAAAGCTCTAAGCGGGAGCAACCTGAATCTATGGCCAGCAACGCAGCTTTGTTGGATCGACTTGGCAGGGTTGTCCTGGTCCTCTGGAGATTTTTGAAGACAAAAAGGTTCTAAATACCAGGGTGCTTATTTATGAAAACTGTTGTATCGCTGCGTGAAAACAGCGATGCAACAGTTTTCACTGCACCCTTCTTGCGACATGATGGATGCGCCGTATTGACTGTACTGCGCTCCATGTCGCAAGGAGTGCCAGATGCATCAGGAATCCAGACGTATCTGTAGGCTCAAATGTTATGCATTGCTGGAGTTGTGCAATGCATGAGGCAGGCCTATACACAAAGCACTGCGTCACCCTTATGCCTGCTATGAGACAGGCGTAAGGTTTTGACGCAGTGGCGTCCTAGAAGTGGTGCAGTAAAATCTGATAGATTTCACTGCGCCACTCCTATGAGGCTTTGTTGCGTGAAAACACCCACCCTGCGCCACATTATACCTGTCGCTGGTATAATGTGGCGCAGGGCTTTACAAGGTGACACATCTGCCTAGATGGGTCACTTTGTAAATTTGGCACAATGTGGCGCATTGTTTACGCCACCACTGCGGCACGAAAAGTAACGCAACGGTGGCGCAATAGTGTCACAAGGGGCTCATAAATAAGCCCCCAGGTTTTTCAGGATATCAGGAGGAGTACATTTTGGCATAGTCAAGGGTCCCAAGACCTCTGGAACAGCTCTTGGTAGTCAAGACCCACTCCAGCGGAATACACCAGCAGGGTCCGGGGCTGGTTGCGTTTGAACTGATCATCTGGGCTCTACAGGGAAAGGTTTTTTTTGTGCTGGTTTTGTAGCCCAGTAATTTAAGTGGAGCCAACTAACTGACCTTGGAGTCTACTTCTTTGTCCTGGATACAAGTGAGAGCAGTCCAGTACTTCAGGTCTCCTTACAGATCTCAACCGCAGATGCAGTCCTTCTTCTGTCTTCTACAGGCCCAGAAGGGTTCCGAAGAATAGACCCCGGGCTCCTCCTTAAACAGTAGGGAAAAAGTTCTTGGGAGTAACCCTACCCCTCTTCTGCCAGAGTTCCTGGTTGCCTTACAGTAAGCAATCCCACTATACCCCTCTGTACATACATCCAACATGATAGAACCCTTCTTTCCCTGCTCTGAGCTTGTGTACCCACCAAGAGATATGGTCATGATAATGAGCAGCCTTACCTCTATCGTCACTCTAACCGGTTCTGGGGCGGTTCCTCTCTCACTGGGATTGGTGCCTGCCAGGAAAGGTGAACAAAAGAAGGAGCTGGCCCAGGTGTTAGTAACAGTGACAGGGGAGGGCTTTTTGACGGTAATCAATTTCCTTAGCCCAGCCCACAAGCCATTGTGTGATGGGAACAACATTACCTCCCTTTAGGTAGACAAAAGGTAACTATCTAAAGGAACATTTTTCTTAATGGTTATCACAAATGCGATTTTTCCATTAAAGTGGGTTTAAAAAAATTATAAAAAAGACTTTGTGAGTTATATTGCTAGCTGTTTCCTAACTGAAATTAGCATTATTAATTATCCTAATGTAATCCAATGCTATGGAACAGTCAGTCTTGCTACAATGTAAATAGCATTTGGGGCTTTTTTCACTGTAAGGACATATGTAACACTGAATTTCTACATGTTTTACTTTTAAATGCCATGCACCCTGATTTAGGGCTTATAAGGTCTACATAGGAATGGCTTATTAATGTTTAAAAGGAAGGGTGTGACCTGTCAAAAAGGTTTATTTTGACAAGTAAAATTACAGTTTTAAAACTGCCACAGCCAAGCTACAGTGGTAGGCCTGGAGCCATGTTTCATATTCTTAATGTGGTGGTGACACAATAGGTACTGCAGCCCACAAGTGACATCTAACCTACAGATCCCGGGTACACTTTGTACCATAAACTAGGCAATTAGAGATAAGTTAAGTGTGCCAATTGGGAGTATAACCAAATTCAACATGTTTCAGAGGTCAGAGCACATGCACTGGGGGCTTGGTTAGTAAAGTGCCAGTGCACAGAATCAAAAAAGTAGTAGCACCATTCCACAAAAAATGTGGGACGATCATGCAAAAAAGAGGCCGTTTCCTACACTTACCTCCTACAGCGCCATTCCATATTCTGTGGAATAGTCTCTTTCTCTATCTATAGAAAAGTTCCCCCAAGCTTGTGTTCAGTACACTATCACATCTGTTCAGTTATTGAGCTCCCTGTGTCCGACAGACTGGACAGAGTAAAGGATAAAACTGACATGAACGTGCAGGGGTGGCCCTTATATGTGGCTCTGATGTCAATTCAGGAGCAGGACATATGTTATGTTATGTTATCTGGTGTTTTATTGAGCGCTCAGCTACTCAAGCAGAGTGTCCCGGCGCTGTGTACTGCTGGGGAACCCATCCTGGCTTTCCCTGTGAGATGGTCCCTTACTGGGCATCTCCAAGGTGAAGACCAAGCATCCCCGGCACTGATGGGGCCATTAGTGGAGATTAAGCAAGCTATTTCCCAGAGTTGCTGAGTGTGATCCATGATTAGAGTAGGCACCGAGGCGAGAATTATCGAGTCCGCTGACCTTGGCCCAAGACCCTGCCGCGTCGGGAATCAAACCCTGGTCCCTGACCGACCTCTGCTTCCGGGTCTGCTACTTCTAACCAGTGAGCCACACCACTCCACATATCTGGTGCAGAGCAGCACGTGGAAACCTGCTGACAGGCAGGAGCAATGCTGAGAAAAATCTTCACATCCAATCTGGTGCCTGGCGGTGTTCGCAAGGTGAGGAATCTGCTGTTAGATAGTATCGATGGGAAAGAATGTTACTGAAGGTAAAGTAACTTGTTCTTTAGGTTTTTCATTGTTTCACTAGTGTTATTGTTGTTTATATCAAAGACATTTTAAATTAGCTGACAAATTCCACATCAGAAACAACATTTGTAAATGTACATTCTTTAAAGGTAGGGGAGGTAAAACTGTTTACCACAGCTGACAAAAGAAAAGGCCAAAGATGTGAAATCAAACTGTTTGATGAAACAGTGTCATCATTTCCAATGATATGGTGAGTATATTTTTGTTTTTTTCATGTACCTGTTCAGCAAATCTAGGAAGAAACTAGCATTTCTGCACAAAAACCTTAATTGGCTTGTCACACTTGGCTTATTTTGAATCTGAGCTATTTTTATATTTATATATAGTTGAATTTGTTTGAATGAAATGCAGATTCCTCACCTTTTAAATACCTCAAGCCAATTACCTTGTGCATCGGTAGGTGGTATCGATCCATCCCACCCTGGATGAGATGTCGGAGCCGCTATATCAGCGGCAACAACATGTGCTAACATCAGTTCCTTTCTTTACGTGCCTTCGGACACAGATCTGGAGCTCAGTCGAACCCTGCCAACCTCACCGAATTTCTGTCCTTAAAAAGTTTCTTGTGTTGTAGGGATATGTTTCTTTGGAAAACCACAGGGTTCAAACTGTGCTGGGACTGTAACCGTCAAATGACTGTAACAGACACTCACAACATCTGCCTCTGGTGTCTCAGCTTCAAACACAACTAGGCGTCATGTGACTGCTGTGCTAAAATGAATCATGAGACCAAACCCCAGGCTTAGAAAAAATCCTAAAAATGTTACTAGATCTGCAGGCCTAGTGACTTAAATAATATACTTGACCTAATTATAATGCTCTTGACCCATAAACTGGTTTCAAATTATGTGATCCTGGGCAAGTATTTTAAATCACTGAGATGCCATTTTCATCTTTATCACACATGAGAGCACCTTCAAATTTGCGAGTTCAGCACGTCTGCTGTACAGAAAACTCTTTTGTTTGATTAAATAGATCAAACATTAACTCCATATAGAATACAAATCTAGCCACACATTGGATACACATGACTGCAGACTTGCCTCGTAAGTCATTAATTGCATTGTCATCTTGTTTACAAACTGTCACTTTTAATAAATACATAACTAAAGCATAAAGTAGCAGCCCACTGTAATTTGTAATCATCAGATTTTACATTGAAATGGTCACAGAATTTGTCCCTGACATGTGGTTTTAAAACTATAAAGTACACAATGTTTTGAAATAAAGTGTCTGCAAATATATTTGACATTTGCACATCACCAAGTAAAGTGTTCTGACTTGTTTTGCTCCAATTTGTAATGTAATGTAATGTAATGTAAAATATATTTCTATAGCGCTGCTATCACTCCAGGGAGTATCTTGGCGCTTACCCAACCCAGATGGACGAGTTGGAGGGAATAGACACAGTTCACGCTAGACACTACATATTAAACCATTGCTGTGCAGACTGCATCGGTCATAGAAAATAACCAAGTTTTTAGTGCCTTCCTACTAATGGATTTCATGGGACAAAGAACGTAGAGAGAGGGGAAGCTTATTCCAGGCCTTGGCACCCAACACAAAAAGGGATTTGCCACCCTTAGTTGTTAGCTTGAATCTAGGGATTACAAGCAGATTCTGACCCACAGACCTTAGGCAGCGTACCGGATGGTATCGTCTAAAGCCATTCCGTAGGTATTTAGGTCCTTGATGGTGAAAAGCCCTGAAGGTGATTAAAAGGATCTTAAAAAGAATCCTCTTAGCAATTGGAAGCCAGTGGAGCGCATTCAGTGCTGCAGAGGCTGATGACCTACGGGGCCAACGTAATACTAGGCGGGCCGCTGCATGTTGGACCATTTGTAATCTGTGGAGTACCGATTTATTGGCTCCAGCATATAGACTATTACAATAGTCCAGCCTGGAAGTGATTAGGGCCACTGCGACTGTTTTCCTAGCTGACAAAGGCAGAAAATCAAAAAACTTTCTCAAAGCTTTTATTATGTGGAAACATGTGCCAGCTACGGCAACCGCTTGTTGTTTGAAGGACAGCTGATTATCAAACTTAATGCCTAAATTCCGAGCTGATGTAATGGTATTAGGGGGGGCTACTGCATCATCGGGCCAACAACTTTTCGGGGAAAACAAGTTTTGCTTTCCAAATGGCAGGATTTCAGTTTTTCCAGCATTACATTTAAGGTGATTATCAGTCATCCACTTAAATGTTGCTGCTAGGCACTCTTTAAGATTTTCCTCAGCGCCCGCCCGCTCCCTATCCAGTACTAAGATGAGCTGAGTATCATCAGCATACGAAATTGTACTGATCTGAAAAGAAGCGATCAGATTTACCAGGGGAACCATATACAGATTAAAAAGTATAGGGCTCAGACTCGATCCCTGGGGGACTCCGAAGCTGAGAGCCTTAGCTTCAGATTGATAATGGCCCAGCACTGTGATTTGGCGTCTGTCCCTAAGAAAATTTCTCAGCCAGGCAAAAACCATCCCATCCACTCCTGCGGCAGCCAAACGGTCCACTAAGATGTTGTGTGAGACCGTATCAAAGGCTGCCGACAGGTCAAGTAGAATTAAGACAGCCTTGTTTCCCTGGTCGATGGCCATACGAAGGGTCTCTGCTGTAAACAGCAGGGCAGACTCGGTAGAGTGATTTGACCGAAACCCTGACTGATTTGGATGTAGAATGTTATTTACTTCCAAGAAGCTCGTAAGTTGTTTATTCACGAACTTCTCAGTCAGCTTGGACATCACCGGAAGCAAGGAGATCGGGCGTAAATTGGAAAGGGTGGTTGGATCGGCAAGTGCCTTATTCTGGAGCGGCTTAACAGCAGCTAGCTTCTTTGTTTGCATCACACTTCTGAATTACATAAAAAAGTTATTTCATAATTCCTGATATACTTGTACTATTCATTTAGAGTCTGTTTAAATGTTGTGTTAGAGAAAAAAACAGACATTTTACAGCCTTTTGTTTCACAATTATTGTCAGATAGCTCTCTTGACAAAAAAGCATTAACTGTAATAAGAGAAAGTAAAGTAAACACCATTTTCAAGGAACAGATGAGCAACAATTAGTAAAAAGACAAACTGACATTTGACCTCTGTCCTTGAGCAGTTAGCAAGTGTGTCAAGATAAAAACAAGATTTAAAGGTGTCGGCAAGACCACAACAGCAGCGTGATCTGAAAATGGGCTGTATGTGACGTGATGTCAAGAGGTGTGACGCAGCGGCCAGGGCGACTGACCAGTAGCACCCTCCCCAGCGCCTTAAGACCCTCTCGGGTATGTAGCGCGCTTTACAAATGCAGTGATTGATTGATTGATTGATTGACCCTGGATGCTGGGGATCACGGTTCGTCCCCGGCACCGGCGGCAGGTCAGCCCAGCACCATGTGACTCTGGGCAATAGCTCGCTTAATCTTCCTGACGGCCCCCAGTGCCGGGATGCTGTGCGCTTTACAAATACTGGATTTACATTTACATATCCGCGCCACCTCCATGTGCTGACATCAGTTTCTTTCTTTATGTACCTTTTGATGTGGATCTGAAGCTCAGTTGAATCCTACCAGCTTGACAGCATTTCTATCCTTAAAAAGTTTCTAGTGTGCTAGGGCCATACGCCCTTGGAAAACCACAGGGTTTAAACTGTGCTGGTACTTTAACCGTCAAATTACTGTAACAGACACCCACGATGTCTGCCTCTGGGGTTTTAGCTCCAAACACAACACCACATCTGACTGTTGTGATAAAATGAATCATAAGGCTTTCCAGGAACGTGAAGCCAAACTTGTTGCTGTGGAACTATAACAGAAATCGAAGAAGGCGCTGTCTGCCGGTAGACATCAGACGCACCCGCTCCCTGAACACCTTCAGGAAGACCCTCAATACTTGGCTCCTTGGCTAAACAGATCTGTGGACCTCCCCACCCCCCTCAGCGCCTTGAGTGAGTAGTGTGCTCACAATTCCCTGATTGATTGATTGATTGATTGGTCAAGTTAAGGACGCTCCCCTTGGCAGATCTTGTGCTTGATCATCGTTGAAGTCATGAAGCTCCAGCAGGTCAAAGAAGTTAAAAAAACACACAGAATCCAAACACTGCTCTCTTTTATCCCGCCACTCCCATTGCTCGGAGTATTCCGATCACAACGTCCCATCGGAAGTTCCTCAGGTTTGTCGTGGGACAGAACCACTACGTGGTTCTCCTATTCGGCCTCAAGTCAGCGCCCAGAACATTCTCCAAATGCATGGCAGTAGTGGCAGTACACCTTCGGAAACAAAAAATCTTTGTATATCCCTACCTGGACGATTGACTGATCAAAGCATTCACATTCACAGCAGCCCAAGAGCATTTCCTACGGACGTGCGATCTGCTCCATCGCTTGGGTCTACACGTCAATGTTCAAAAGTCCACGTCATATCCAGTTCAGATTCTACATTACTTAGGAGCTACCATCGATACGTTGCAGGAAAAGGTGTTTCCTTCGGAGGAAACCCATCCATCAGTGTGCATATTGTCCTTTCTCCTCGACTCGATGGCCTCCTGCATATTCCTAACTCCCAATGCTTGCCTTCACATGCGTCCTCTCCAAGAGTGCTTGGAGGACCAGTGGAACCAGAAGGACAAGATCACAATTTCAATCCATACCATGGAATCTCTCCAGTGGTGGTGTTCCCAGAAGAATCTCCTAAGCAGAATGCCTTGCCACCAACTTCCGCCAACACAGACCTTGGTCACAGATGGGGAGCCCTCATGGATCACTTACAGATACAGGGACTATTTTCCCCCAGAGAACAGAAGTATCATATCAACCTTCTGAAACTCCGAGCAGTACACCTGGCACTCAAGGCTTTTCATCCTTCATTCATGACCAACAATCTGCTTGTTCAAACGAACAATACAACCTTCATGTACTACCTGAACAAGCAGGGGGGGATGAGGTCCAGAGCCCTGTCGCAAGAAGCCTAATCTATTTGGCACTGGCTGATAGCCAGGAATCTAATGCTGGTAGCTGCCCATCTTCCAGGGGAACAGAACATCCATGCAGATGCGCTCAGCAGGGTTCTCAATGAAAACCACGAGTGGGTACTGAACGAAGAAGTCGCGCAAAGTATCTTCAGTTTGTGGGACACACCTTTTATAGACCTGTTCGCCAAAGAAGAAAACAAAAAATGCTGCAACTTCCCCTCCAGGTTTTACCATCCAAGATCTCTAGGGAATGCCCTATGGATAGATTGGTTGAACAAATTTCTCTACACTTTCCCTCCAATACCATTAATACCAACAGTCCTGCAGAAACTAGCGTTCACAACAGCCTAAATGATGCTTATTACCCCACTATGGCCGAGACAGCTGTGGTTTTCAGACCTCCGTCACCAGTCTATCGGTCCACATCTCAGACTGCCTTGCAGACCGGATCTCCTCACGAAGTTCAGAGGTCAACTGCTACACCCCAGCCTTTTATCTTTGAGTTTGGCATCATGGCTCCTGAAATAGTGCAGTATGGTCATTTAAACCTGTCTCAGGACTGTATGGACATTCTATAGGAAGCAAAGCGACCATCTACACGAACAGCTTCCAACCAATTTGATCCCATGGCTTGCCAGGAAGAAGTTATTCTCCCTTATTTATTATATCTTGCCAAGTCTGGCCTTCAATACTCCTCAATCAGAATCCACCTGTCTGCTCTCACTACATATAGGATAAGCCCTTCACAAATCTCTTTCTTTAGGATTCCAGTAATTAAAGATTTCCTAGAAGGGTTAAAGAAGGTTTTTCCTCCCATTAGACCACCTTCTCCTCCATGGGAGCTGAATGTAGTACTGTCTCGACGCATGCTTCCTCCCTTCGAACCCATTCCCAAAGCTTCAATACAGCATCTCACATGGAAAACTGCTTTCCTAGTGGCCATTACATCAGCGAGGAGAGTTAGTGAGATTCAGGCTCCTTGTACTCATGAACCTTACACAGTATTCCACTCCTCTAAAGTAATGTTACGCACACATCCTAAATTTCTCTCTAAAGTGGTCTCAGATTTCCACATAACCAGACTATCGCTTTACCCAAGTTTTTTCCAAATCCTTCTTCTCCAACAGAGAGGGCTCTCCATTCGCGGGATGTGAAAAGGGTGTTAAAATTCTATTTGGCTAAGACTAAGGCCATTCGTAATTCACTACAGTTGTTTATCAATTATGGCCCAGTCCACACAGGTTTAGCGACTTATAAACAGTAATTTCTAGGTGGATTGGCTCTTGCATTCGCTGCTGCTATCAGCTGGCCAATAAATCCCTTTCTGGTAGGCCCAAAGCTCACTCTGCCAGGGGCAAGGCAGCTACTGCTGCCCTTATGAGGAATATTACTTTAGTGGATATTTGCAATGCAGCTACTTGGAGGTCAATCCATACATTCACCAGGCATTACTGCCTGGACACTGATGCTAGAGCGGATGTGCAAGGAGGACAGGCATCCCTTAGAAATCTATTCTCTTAAAGGGGTTTAATTTTTGGTAGTTTTCTGTCTACTCCACTGCCTTAGGGGGATGAGCTTGCTATTCTATGCATCGTGTATGACTATACATGGAAATCCCAAACAAGAGAAGGTATAGTTTCTTACCTGTAATTCTAGTTCTCTTGTAGGGGTATTTCCATGATAGTCATAAGCAGTCCTCCCTCCTCCCCTGTGGAGTGGACACATAATCTCATGCTCCACTATTATCAGTTCACTATAGCCTTCAAAAAGAACTGAAGTAATTGCCTCTGGCTGAGCATGATGGGATATTGGTGGTCTCTCTGCTCTTAAAGGCACAACTTTCTTTTTCTACACTTATAATGAAAGCCTATGGGCTACAGAGCCAGGCACTCTTTCAGATCTATAAAATGCGAGGTGGGTCGCACACCGCTCGTCATACTAGCAAATAGCCCCATAGGATTCTGGAGGATGTAGTGACAGCGGCGGGTACACCTATGCCACGAGTATATAGTTAAAATGCCATCCCTGGACACGTGTTTCGAGGTAATTGCCTCTCATCAGCAGGGAGCAGGTAAGTATGCAGGGTGCCAAGTAGACTGCCAAAAAATTATCAGGTATAGTACCTCTCACGGCGCGCGGGTGCGGGATCCGGGCTCGTCAACCCATGGCTCAGGGAGCTTTAAATACAAAATGCGAGGTGGGTCGCACACCGCTCGTCATACTAGCAAATAGCCCCAGAGGATTCTGGAGGATGTAGTGACAGCGGCGGGTACACCTATGCCACGAGTATATAGTTAAAATGCCATCCCTGGACACGTGTTTCGAGGTAATTGCCTCTCGTCAGCAGGGAGCAGGTAAGTATGCGGGGTGCCAAGTAGACTGCCAAAAAATTATCAGGTATAGTACCTCTCACGGCGCGCGGGTGCGGGATCCGGGCTCGTCAACCCATGGCTCAGGGAGCTTTAAATACAAAATGCGAGGTGGGTCGCACACCGCTCGTCATACTCGCAAATAGCCCCATAGGATTCTGGAGGATGTAGTGACAGCGGCGGGTACACCTATGCCACGAGTATATAGTTAAAATGCCATCCCTGGACACGTGTTTTGAGGTAATTGCCTCTCCTCAGCAGGGAGCAGGTAAGTATGCGGGGTGCCAAGTAGACTGCCAAAAAATTATCAGGTATAGTACCTCTCACGGCGCGCGGGTGCGGGATCCGGGCTCGTCAACCCATGGCTCAGGGAGCTTTAAATACAAAATGCGAGGTGGGTCGCACACCGCTCGTCATACTAGCAAATAGCCCCATAGGATTCTGGAGGATGTAGTGACAGCGGCGGGTACACCTATGCCACGAGTATATAGTTAAAATGCCATCCCTGGACACGTGTTTCGAGGTAATTGCCTCTCGTCAGCAGGGAGCAGATAAGTATGCGGGGTGCCAAGTAGACTGCCCAAAAATTAGCAGGTATAGTACCTCTCACGGCGCGCGGGTGCGGGATCCGGGCTCGTCAACCCATGGCTCAGGGAGCTTTAAATACAAAATGCGAGGTGGGTCGCACACCGCTCGTCATACTAGCAAATAGCCCCATAGGATTCTGGAGGATGTAGTGACAGCGGCGGGTACACCTATGCCACGAGTATATAGTTAAAATGCCATCCCTGGACACGTGTTTCGAGGTAATTGCCTCTCGTCAGCAGGGAGCAGGTAAGTATGCGGGGTGCCAAGTAGACTGCCAAAAAATTATCAGGTATAGTACCTCTCACGGCGCGCGGGTGCGGGATCCGGGCTCGTCAACCCATGGCTCAGGGAGCTTTAAATACAAAATGCGAGGTGGGTCGCACACCGCTCGTCATACTAGCAAATAGCCCCATAGGATTCTGGAGGATGTAGTGACAGCGGCGGGTACACCTATGCCACGAGTATATAGTTAAAATGCCATCCCCTGGACACGTGTTTCGAGGTAATTGCCTCTCGTCAGCAGGGAGCAGGTAAGTATGCGGGGTGCCAAGTAGACTGCCAAAAAATTATCAGGTATAGTACCTCTCACGGCGCGCGGGTGCGGGATCCGGGCTCGTCAACCCATGGCTCAGGGAGCTTTAAATACAAAATGCGAGGTGGGTCGCACACCGCTCGTCATACTAGCAAATAGCCCCATAGGATTCTGGAGGATGTAGTGACAGCGGCGGGTACACCTATGCCACGAGTATATAGTTAAAATGCCATCCCTGGACACGTGTTTCGAGGTAATTGCTTCTCGTCAGCAGGGAGCAGGTAAGTATGCGGGGTGCCAAGTAGACTGCCAAAAAATTATCAGGTATAGTACCTCTCACGGCGCGCGGGTGCGGGATCCGGGCTCGTCAACCCATGGCTCAGGGAGCTTTAAATACAAAATGCGAGGTGGGTCGCACACCGCTCGTCATACTAGCAAATAGCCCCATAGGATTCTGGAAGATGTAGTGACAGCGGCGGGTACACCTATGCCACGAGTATATAGTTAAAATGCCATCCCTGGACACGTGTTTCGAGGTAATTGCCTCTCGTCAGCAGGGAGCAGGTAAGTATGCGGGGTGCCAAGTAGACTGCCAAAAAATTATCAGGTATAGTACCTCTCACGGCGCGCGGGTGCGGGATCCGGGCTCGTCAACCCATGGCTCAGGGAGCTTTAAATACAAAATGCGAGGTGGGTCGCACACCGCTCGTCATACTAGCAAATAGCCCCATAGGATTCTGGAGGATGTAGTGACAGCGGCGGGTACACCTATGCCACGAGTATATAGTTAAAATGCCATCCCTGGACACGTGTTTCGAGGTAATTGCCTCTCGTCAGCAGGGAGCAGGTAAGTATGCGGGGTGCCAAGTAGACTGCCAAAAAATTATCAGGTATAGTACCTCTCACGGCGCGCGGGTGCGGGATCCGGGCTCGTCAACCCATGGCTCAGGGAGCTTTAAATACAAAATGCGAGGTGGGTCGCACACCGCTCGTCATACTAGCAAATAGCCCCATAGGATTCTGGAGGATGTAGTGACAGCGGCGGGTACACCTATGCCACGAGTATATAGTTAAAATGCCATCCCTGGACACGTGTTTCGAGGTAATTGCTTCTCGTCAGCAGGGAGCAGGTAAGTATGCGGGGTGCCAAGTAGACTGCCAAAAAATTATCAGGTATAGTACCTCTCACGGCGCGCGGGTGCGGGATCCGGGCTCGTCAACCCATGGCTCAGGGAGCTTTAAATACAAAATGCGAGGTGGGTCGCACACCGCTCGTCATACTAGCAAATAGCCCCATAGGATTCTGGAAGATGTAGTGACAGCGGCGGGTACACCTATGCCACGAGTATATAGTTAAAATGCCATCCCTGGACACGTGTTTCGAGGTAATTGCCTCTCGTCAGCAGGGAGCAGGTAAGTATGCGGGGTGCCAAGTAGACTGCCAAAAAATTATCAGGTATAGTACCTCTCACGGCGCGCGGGTGCGGGATCCGGGCTCGTCAACCCATGGCTCAGGGAGCTTTAAATACAAAATGCGAGGTGGGTCGCACACCGCTCGTCATACTAGCAAATAGCCCCATAGGATTCTGGAGGATGTAGTGACAGCGGCGGGTACACCTATGCCACGAGTATATAGTTAAAATGCCATCCCTGGACACGTGTTTCGAGGTAATTGCCTCTCGTCAGCAGGGAGCAGGTAAGTATGCGGGGTGCCAAGTAGACTGCCAAAAAATTATCAGGTATAGTACCTCTCACGGCGCGCGGGTGCGGGATCCGGGCTCGTCAACCCATGGCTCAGGGAGCTTTAAATACAAAATGCGAGGTGGGTCGCACACCGCTCGTCATACTAGCAAATAGCCCCATAGGATTCTGGAGGATGTAGTGACAGCGGCGGGTACACCTATGCCACGAGTATATAGTTAAAATGCCATCCCGGGACACGTGTTTCGAGGTAATTGCCTCTCGTCAGCAGGGAGCAGGTAAGTATGCGGGGTGCCAAGTAGACTGCCAAAAAATTATCAGGTATAGTACCTCTCACGGCGCGCGGGTGCGGGATCCGGGCTCGTCAACCCATGGCTCAGGGAGCTTTAAATACAAAATGCGAGGTGGGTCGCACACCGCTCGTCATACTAGCAAATAGCCCCATAGGATTCTGGAGGATGTAGTGACAGCGGCGGGTACACCTATGCCACGAGTATATAGTTAAAATGCCATCCCTGGACACGTGTTTCGAGATAATTGCCTCTCGTCAGCAGGGAGCAGGTAAGTATGCGGGGTGCCAAGTAGACTGCCAAAAAATTATCAGGTATAGTACCTCTCACGGCGCGCGGGTGCGGGATCCGGGCTCGTCAACCCATGGCTCAGGGAGCTTTAAATACAAAATGCGAGGTGGGTCGCACACCGCTCGTCATACTAGCAAATAGCCCCATAGGCTCCCTTGAGCCACTGGGCTGACGAGCTCATGGGAGGCACCTGTGCACCAGGGAGAGGTACAGAGACCTGAGAGGATTGTGGCAACTTTCTCAGCAAACCCCAGAAGAATTTCGTTTTATCTCTACTGAAGAAGGATGGAATCCAGAAACACATGTGTCTAGAGATTAACAGCACTAACCTGCACCAACTTTGGTGAGACACTCTGCAAAATTTCAAGTAAGCATTTAAATTGAACTGCATGTACCAGGGTGCAAAGGGGCGAACTGTGCTGGGAGGTAGCAGTGTGCTCCCATCCCCCTTCTGTTTCCAAAAGGCTCCCTTGAGCCACTGGGCTGACGAGCTCATGGGAGGCACCTGTGCGCCAGGGAGAGGTACAGAGACCTGAGAGGATTGTGGCAGCTTTCTCAGCAAACCCCAGAAGAATTTCGTTTTATCTCTACTGAAGAAGGATGAAATCCAGAAACACATGTGTCTAGAGATTAACAGCACTAACCTGCACCAACTTTGGTGAGACACTCAGCAAAATTTCAAGTAAGCATTTAAATTGAACTGCATGTACCAGGGTGCAAAGGGGCGAACTGTGCTGGGAGGTAGCAGTGTGCGCCCATCCCCCTTCTGTTTCCAAAAGGCTCCCTTGAGCCACTGGGCTGACGAGCTCATGGGAGGCACCTGTGCGCCAGGGAGAGGTACAGAGACCTGAGAGGATTGTGGCAGCTTTCTCAGCAAACCCCAGAAGAATTTTGTTTTATCTCTACTGAAGAAGGATGAAATCCAGAAACACATGTGTCTAGAGATTAACAGCACTAACCTGCACCAACTTTGGTGAGACACTCTGCAAAATTTCAAGTAAGCATTTAAATTGAACTGCATGTACCAGGGTGCAAAGGGGCGAACTGTGCTGGGAGGTAGCAGTGTGCTCCCATCCCCCTACTCTTTCAGATCTATCCTTTCATAGCAAAAAGGTTTGTGAAGGTTCTTTTTCTGTGCCATTGCAAAAAAGATATATTCTGAGAGCACATGTAATCACAGTCTCTTCTTTTGCCATTCCAAGATGTACAACTCTGACCACTGTAGCCTACCCTTCTCTTGTAGGGGATTTCCGTGTATAGTCCTAAGCACTTGAATAGTCCCACCCACGTGCTGGGACCCCGGAGCACTTCCTTAGATATATCTTCTTAAGTGGATTTTTTTTGCCTTTCTTCAGGACGGCCTGCAAAGACACTTAAGAGATAGAAAAGACAATAATGCAGCCTAACTAACTAGGCTACCCTGGCCATGACTTCATCTTGAAGTGAAAAAAAGATAGCCAGTAAACTTATATTTTGCAATTTATATGGAGTTTAATACACAGAGAAAACCCCCCTTCACAAAACTCCTTTTTTCATGATAGAGATGAACGGGTTGGACAAAGAAGCCCCATAGGATGCCATTATTATGTCTCAAAATAGAAGCTGTGCCTTTAAGAATCTCCAGAGACCACCAGTATCCCATGATGCACAGCCAGTGGCAGTTACTTCAGTTCTTTTTTCCAGCTCCTGTTAACAGGACCCTGGAGCATTGAGCTCTACCAATTTTAGTGTTTTTCATCAAAAATCTCTTCAGAATTTGACTACTAACAGTTTCACTTGACGTCTTTGGTCTTTCTTTTCCCTTTGCTGTCTTTTTCTGACAGGAATTCCACAGTTTTCAGTCAAAAATGCCATCTCTTTTTGATAAGTGCCCACACTGTGGAAGATAGAAGGCCAAATCTGACTCTCGTAGAGTGTGTATTATTTGCCTGCCTGCCTGCTTCTCACATTCCTGATGCCTGTTTCATTTGTAAACTCTTTTCCAGGCGCACCCTGCGTGACAGAGAGAACATTTGGCTTCGAAGAGTAGAAGAAAGAAGCATACAGCAGGCCAAGTCAATAGGTGGGACTTCAGAGCGAGGAGAGGATCAGTCCTCTACCAGAGCTCTGTCTTCAGCCGCTGGGGGGCTCCCCAGAAGAAGAAGGGCTGAAAAACGGGGCCAGTCCTGGTCGACGTAGAAGACTACGACGTTGAGAGCAGATATTGCACCGACCTGTTCGCGGTCGACTCAGGGCTCTGGGTTGAAACGATTTCGATGCCCCACATCGAGGAGAAGATCTACAAAAGATGTGGCGGAACCAACAGTGAGACCTTCCCGTTCGCCGTCGAGAGACCCTACACCACGGAGGTCGCCGCCGAGAACATTGTCTTGTCATTTGACGTCGACGCACCATCGTCAATCGACGTCGAGTCACCATCATTGACCGCCGTCGAATAGTCACCTATGATCGGCGTTGAGAAGTCACCGACGGTCGCAGCCGAGAAGTCACCGACTATTGCCATCGAGAAGACGCCTGCGGTCAACTTCGAGAAGACACCGTCAATCTCCAACTCGATCGACGTCGCGTCTCCATTCCACGGCAAGAGGAAGTTCTCGTTCGAGACGACGTCGAAGACCACCGTCGACAAGTAGATCGACATTGAGCAGGAAAAATGGATCTTCTGTAGAATCTGTGGCTTCTTCTTCACTCCAGGTGGCTCTGAAAAAGAGGAGATTCATTTATTCTTCGGATTTGGAATATTCACGGACATATTCCCCATCTAGGTCAGCAGCTAAGTCTTCTTCTCATCGACCAGATGATCCTCCGCCTCCTCCCCCACCGCCTCCTCCTACGCCTCCCCCACCTCCTCGGCCTACTACTCCTCGGCCCACAACGCCTCCTCCTGCACCTCGAAGACCAAGGTCACATGCAAGGGGTCGTTCTCGCAGCTATAGACGTTCCTCAATTCGTTCTCATCGCCGACATCATGGTGAGAGATCTCGCTCCAGACACACCAGGGATACGTCCTCAACGAGTACTGGAAGATACTTCCCTACATTATCAGATTCTCCTCCTCAAAGGGTTTCTCCTATTGATGACATTACTACTTTTCAAGATGTTTTGGTGCAAGGAGCTTCCAAACTGAACATACCAATGTCCCCTACGATTCCATCAACCTCTGTGATTTTTTAGACTCTCCAACAGAGACAAGCCTCTCATCCCTTGCTTCCTCTGGTGCCGGGCTTATTGGAACCAGCAATGGGACTGTTTCTAACTCCTTCTTCCATTAAATCAGCTCCTTCCAGACTGAATCGGGACTATTCATCGCTTATGACTATCATGGAAATACCCCTACGAGAGAACTAGAATTACAGGTAAGAAACTATACCTTCACAACTAATGTCCTCACTATGGGCATGATTTATATCAACACAACGGTGGCAGAGTATACATACCACCAAAATACATTTCCGCCTGCCATATTTAAAAGTGCTTAAATCCAGGGGTAGCACCCAATATACCCTTGAGGGCTTGGGCAAATGTAATTGTAATAGTAGAAGGCCAACAAGGGATTTTGTTTTAGGAAGGTTCAATTTCTTTGTACAAAGCAAAATACTCTTTATATGAGCTCAAGACTGATACTAAACCAAACGTTATTCAATTAAATTCAGTCAAAGATATATAACAACACACACGGGGTATTTTTTTGAAGTGAAAAAATCACTGGCTTTTTATATAGAAACAATTGATAAAAAGGAGTACAGAAAACAAGTAAATGTATAATGTGGCATGAAGGGAAAAAAACAACTAAATATTATCCACAATTCATGACATTACAAATATCCAATCCGATGAAATAAACAGAGATCTATCTCATATTTAGAGAACAATCAACTGTGCATGTATGCTGTGGAAATGGATAATACAGTCGACGTTTCGGTCTGTTAGGGCGTCAATCAGTCAGACCATCTTCAGGACAGTTGAAAAATTCAAAAGAAGACTCCTGCATAAATATAGTATCAATTAATTACAAAAATGGAACATAAAATTCTCTTCATAGTAGATAGAGAAAGCAGAGGGATAGCCCGTGTGTGAGAAAGCAATCTTGTTTAAAGAAATCATTGTGGAAGAGACACCTTATACCGAAGATTGTAGCAGCGTTGTTGCATTACCGTATACTACAGTGAAGAGGGTGAGAAGAGTATGTTGTTATTAGTGTTAGCTCAATGAGACTGACAAAGAGATGTTGCGCTTACTCATGAGTTGTTGTTCGAATAGAGGAGTTATCACTTCCTCATTGATGATTGATTATACTTCATCTATAAGGCAGAAAACAATTATAGAGTGGTCATGGTTAGGCCTTTTAATGAAAAAACGAATGTTTATGTTAATTTATATAGTTGAGACATACCCGGTCTTAGTTGGGTAAGTATATACCATATGAATGCCTGTAGCGAGATGGGCAACAATGGAATTCGGAATTCTGATTATTCTGGTCTTGTGTGACAAGGAAGGCCAGTTGGTCCTTCGTTGACAAGTGTCTTGATTCAGAGAAATCTACAAAACGAAGATTCAGCGTGCTGTTAGTTAAAGAGAGCAAACCAATAAAAGGTTGTCTTGTATGGTAAAAGGCTTCGAAGGCAGATGGCGAAACAGAGGCACATCGTGTGCATTAGACTACCCACATTTAAAGATATGCTAGCGAGGGAATATCTAAATGCTGGAAGGTGGCGTGTTATTAATAAAACACAGCCCGTTATCAGGACAGAGCGCCCAGCATTGGTTGTATAATCAAACCCACGACTGAAATTAACACTACGTGGTAAAACGAGGAAAGCTGTGTCTATTACTTACGATTTTGTCAGAACCATAGCAGATTCAGGTACCGTCCGTCGATAGGAACTCGAGCACAATGCAGAGTTCATCGGCGTTTATTTAAAGGCGTTTAAGTGGCCACAACTGTTTGTGATTAAAGCACGAACCGGATAAGACAGAACTACCGTGAATGTAGCGGACATCTTGTAGTGTGTTTTTTTACAAGATTAGTGTTTCTGTTACACATTTTTACGTATTGCCGTGAGGTGAAGGCCTTCATGGGATGTAAGGACTACAGTAAAAGGCACAATGGTTGACGGTGACAGTGTCATCGAAATGTTAAACGATAAGTTAAGTAATTGCCGAAAAAGGCGGACATCTTGGAAAGGTGATTTAATGTATTTGTATAGCTTGGGATGACTGAATAATTGCCGAAAACGGCGGACATCTTGGAAGGGTGATTCGTGTCACGTCTTAAGGTTGATTTAATGCATTTGTATAGCTTGGGATGACTGAATCATCAGATGTGCGCTTGTTTAAAGTTTTCATGATTACATTAGAACACAGTGCAAAGCAACAGAAATCGTGAGTGAAAAAAGAGAGAAAAGTCAAAATAGACATTAATAACAGCACATATCGATTCTAATACATGGTAACAGTAACATTACTAACCTAATATACAGCAATGTATGGCAAGTAGAGCATAGAGATGCTATAAATAATACATCTTATATTCCAACAAGTTGACAAATCTTAAAAAAGAGGATCTAACTTACTATACATTGATATACAACATGTCAATTAGAAGATACATAATACTGCAGCAAATTCAAGCGTCTCACGGGCAAGCATCCAAAGTAGTCAATAAGAATGTTGTCTATATATACAGAAAAAACATTCCAACGAACATTTATTGATTTTATATGTCATCTAATATAGAGTTGATGGACATTGGTCTATTATACACATCATGTATACATAAGAACACAGTTCGGGTTCAGTTAAGGTTATAGTATTTGCAGAAAGGAATCATAAGGAATGGGGTATAGCAGCTGCAAGAATGAAGATTTAAGTGAGACATGCCAGGGTATGCCACTCAGTTGCCGTGTTCAGACCCTTTTTGATATTATCAGTTTTGCAAATCCATTGGTTCTCTTTGATCGTCAATATGCGATCAACATTGGCCTGTCTGATTGTGGGTTTTACCACTTCTATGATCCACCACAGCATCTCTTTCTCCGTATGTCGAAATCGTGTGTAGTGATCAACAAGTGGGGCATTTTCAACTTTACATCTAATTCTAGATTGATGTTGTAAGATGCGTGTTTTGGCCATCTGGGTTGTCTTTCCTATGTAGTTAAAACCACATGGGCATTGGATGCAATAAACCACATTTCTGGTGTTACAGTTAGAGAAAGATTTAAGTGCTACAGTATATCCATTAAGATCAAAGGATTTCAATTTGATGGTACTAGGGCATGCTGCACAGTTGCCACATTTATGGTGTCCCACTAAAGGTATTATTTGTTGCATACCATCAACAAGATGTTGTTGTGGTGTTTTATACGTGTGGACCAGTCGGTCTTTGATATTGGGCCCTCTTTTAAACGAAAAGAGTGGTTGGTCTGACAACTCAGGTAAGGATGCCAAAAGCGTCCAATGTTTTTTTACAATTTTTTTTATTTTGTTTGTGGCAGTCCCGAAGGTAGTAACACAAACTAACATTGGGTCCGGTGTCTTTTGTTTGATTTCGAGAAGGGCATTACGGTCATTGTACCAGGCTCTCTTTAGAGATTTCTTAAGTAGTTTATTTGGATACCCTCGTGAGTGTAGTTTTTCTTTAAGTTTCTTAGCCTCAAGAAAGTAATCTTCTCTTTTGGAACAGTTTCTCCGTAACCGGAGAAACTGTCCAAATGGGAGACCATCCTTCAATGACTGTGGGTGGTGACTGTCATATTTTAAAAGAGTGTTGCGTGCCGTTGGCTTAGTGAATAAAGTGGTATAAAGTGTGTTGTCTTCCCCTACTTTAATCGAGATGTCGAGAAAATTCATACACTGATTGTTAGAATCAAGTGTGAATTGCAGGTTTGGATTTCTAGAATTGATCCATTCATGGAATTCGGTGAGTAGCTGTTTACTGCCTTTCCAGATTAAAAAAACATCATCTATATATCGTAACCAACTGGTTATGTTGGCCGCAAAGGGATTGAGTGGATCGTAGATGTGTCTTCGTTCGAAATCAGAGACATAGATGTTAGCTATGTCGGGGGCATAAACTGCCCCCATCGCGACACCTTTAAGTTGTTGGTAGAATGTACGCTCGTAAAGAAAGAAATTTTCACATAGTGAAATTCTGATACATTCGACAATAAATTCAGTTGGTACCGCATGTGGCCTGGGTCTGTTGTTTAGTAAGTCTTCAATGATCTCTAAGATCTCTATCTGTGGGATGTTTGTATACAAGCTCTCGATATCCATGGATACCAAGAGCTCGCATTTAGGATCAAAGCTGTGTTTGTCTACTACATTGATGACTGCTGTAGTGTCCCTGATATATGTGTTTGTTTCTGTGGCAAAAGGTCGAATGAAGAAGTCAGCATACTGAGCTAAGGGTTTTAAAATTGAGTTACAGCCCGATACAATTGGTCTACCGGGGGGTGTCGAGGTATTCTTGTGGATCTTTGGTAATATATAAATTACCGGAACCGTGGGGGATTTGTTTATCAAGAATGCTGCTTCCTTTTCACTAAGCCAACCTCCTTCCAGACCCATTTTGCTTAGTTCTGCGATTGTTTTCTCAAGTCGAGGAGTGGGGTTGCTAGATAGTTTTTTGTAATGAGACTCAACCGAAAGTTGTTTAGTTATTTCGGTGTTATATGCTACAGAGTCCCATAGAACAATGCCTCCGCCTTTATCGGCCGGTTTTATGATCGTATCAGGCAGTGCCTGGAGATTCTTAAGTGCCAAATGTTCATCTTTGGTGAGATTGTATTTAACACGCGCTGGTGTATTGAAAAGGTTGTCAATTTCTGTGAGGATAGCATTTTCGAAGGTGACAATTTCTTTAGCTATCATTGTATTCGGAGGGAAGAAGGTGGACGGATTATGTAGTCCAGTTGTGTCAGGGTCGCGTGGTATGTTTTTGTTAGCAAAAAAATTCTTTAATCTTACTGAGCGAAAGAATTTAAATAGCTCTAGTTTAGTTTGGAAGAGATTGTTTTTGTTCGTGGGGACAAAAGAAAGTCCTGCTGAGAGAACTGATATTTGTACCTCTGATAGTTGGTGTTTAGATAAATTGAAGATGGGTATTGTTTGAGTAGGATTTACCACTCGTAAAATTGATTCCGGGTTTGACGATAACCTGGTGTATACTGGTTCCGGAACCATCCTCTCCTGGTGGCTCGTGTTCTCCGTGGGTAAGGAGATCCTCTCCGATCCTGTCCTAAAAAAGGCTGTCGTGATGTGGAGGGTTGTTGATCATAAGAATGTCTATGGGTGTTATCTGATGCCTGGTCACTATCGGTATCAGAAGTGGTGTCGGAAAAAGTCACTTTCTTGTGTTGGTGGTTTTTAGGCCCTTGATTGGACCCCTGTGTTTGATAAAAGTCTTTGTTTAAGTAGGGATAAGTTCTTTCCTTACTGTATTTCCTTATGTCTTTTTGTAGTTTATCTGTTTTTTTGTGTGAGTTGAATTCTTCAAAGTCTTTTATGGTTAAGGCAATTTTATCAAGTAATGCTTTCGCATTAGTGATGCTGGAGTCGGTGTTGATCTTATTCTCCAAGCTTTCTATTTCCTTAGTTAGTGATTTAATATGTTTGATAGCCGTTTCTATGCTAAGCACCATCCAAGTACGAGAGCATTTATTGGATGCAAAGCTGAAACCTATTTTAAAATCTTCATCTTCAATGAAGATAATAGGGATGTTTTTGATCTGAAGTCCCGTTGGGATTATATTCGCATTTAGGCAGTCGGTGAGGAACTTAGCATGTAGTTCAGTACGAACTAATTTCTTTTTCAATCGTTCCAAGTGATTGAGATCAGTTTCGAAGGGTGAAGATGTAATAGGTCCTCGGGTGCCTAGCAGCGAAGGGCCTGCAGCTATTTTCAACATGTATTCATCGGTGTATGATAGGGTTTCAGCTTCAGACATGGATGAGGCTGGAAACACTCTTGTTTGAGGATAAGTGATCTTTAAACACTATTCTGATATACCACTTGAAAAAGTGACCCGAAGCAGACAATTGTCTGCGCTTAAAATACTTAAATCCAGGGGTAGCACCCAATATACCCTTGAGGGCTTGGGCAAATGTAATTGTAATAGTAGAAGGCCAACAAGGGATTTTGTTTTAGGAAGGTTCAATTTCTTTGTACAAAGCAAAATACTCTTTATATGAGCTCAAGACTGATACTAAACCAAACGTTATTCAATTAAATTCAGTCAAAGATATATAACAACACACACGGGGTATTTTTTTGAAGTGAAAAAATCACTGGCTTTTTATATAGAAACAATTGATAAAAAGGAGTACAGAAAACAAGTAAATGTATAATGTGGCATGAAGGGAAAAAAACAACTAAATATTATCCACAATTCATGACATTACAAATATCCAATCCGATGAAATAAACAGAGATCTATCTCATATTTAGAGAACAATCAACTGTGCATGTATGCTGTGGAAATGGATAATACAGTCGACGTTTCGGTCTGTTAGGGCGTCAATCAGTCAGACCATCTTCAGGACAGTTGAAAAATTCAAAAGAAGACTCCTGCATAAATATAGTATCAATTAATTACAAAAATGGAACATAAAATTCTCTTCATAGTAGATAGAGAAAGCAGAGGGATAGCCCGTGTGTGAGAAAGCAATCTTGTTTAAAGAAATCATTGTGGAAGAGACACCTTATACCGAAGATTGTAGCAGCGTTGTTGCATTACCGTATACTACAGTGAAGAGGGTGAGAAGAGTATGTTGTTATTAGTGTTAGCTCAATGAGACTGACAAAGAGATGTTGCGCTTACTCATGAGTTGTTGTTCGAATAGAGGAGTTATCACTTCCTCATTGATGATTGATTATACTTCATCTATAAGGCAGAAAACAATTATAGAGTGGTCATGGTTAGGCCTTTTAATGAAAAAACGAATGTTTATGTTAATTTATATAGTTGAGACATACCCGGTCTTAGTTGGGTAAGTATATACCATATGAATGCCTGTAGCGAGATGGGCAACAATGGAATTCGGAATTCTGATTATTCTGGTCTTGTGTGACAAGGAAGGCCAGTTGGTCCTTCGTTGACAAGTGTCTTGATTCAGAGAAATCTACAAAACGAAGATTCAGCGTGCTGTTAGTTAAAGAGAGCAAACCAATAAAAGGTTGTCTTGTATGGTAAAAGGCTTCGAAGGCAGATGGCGAAACAGAGGCACATCGTGTGCATTAGACTACCCACATTTAAAGATATGCTAGCGAGGGAATATCTAAATGCTGGAAGGTGGCGTGTTATTAATAAAACACAGCCCGTTATCAGGACAGAGCGCCCAGCATTGGTTGTATAATCAAACCCACGACTGAAATTAACACTACGTGGTAAAACGAGGAAAGCTGTGTCTATTACTTACGATTTTGTCAGAACCATAGCAGATTCAGGTACCGTCCGTCGATAGGAACTCGAGCACAATGCAGAGTTCATCGGCGTTTATTTAAAGGCGTTTAAGTGGCCACAACTGTTTGTGATTAAAGCACGAACCGGATAAGACAGAACTACCGTGAATGTAGCGGACATCTTGTAGTGTGTTTTTTTACAAGATTAGTGTTTCTGTTACACATTTTTACGTATTGCCGTGAGGTGAAGGCCTTCATGGGATGTAAGGACTACAGTAAAAGGCACAATGGTTGACGGTGACAGTGTCATCGAAATGTTAAACGATAAGTTAAGTAATTGCCGAAAAAGGCGGACATCTTGGAAAGGTGATTTAATGTATTTGTATAGCTTGGGATGACTGAATAATTGCCGAAAACGGCGGACATCTTGGAAGGGTGATTCGTGTCACGTCTTAAGGTTGATTTAATGCATTTGTATAGCTTGGGATGACTGAATCATCAGATGTGCGCTTGTTTAAAGTTTTCATGATTACATTAGAACACAGTGCAAAGCAACAGAAATCGTGAGTGAAAAAAGAGAGAAAAGTCAAAATAGACATTAATAACAGCACATATCGTAACATTACTAACCTAATATACAGCAATGTATGGCAAGTAGAGCATAGAGATGCTATAAATAATACATCTTATATTCCAACAAGTTGACAAATCTTAAAAAAGAGGATCTAACTTACTATACATTGATATACAACATGTCAATTAGAAGATACATAATACTGCAGCAAATTCAAGCGTCTCACGGGCAAGCATCCAAAGTAGTCAATAAGAATGTTGTCTATATATACAGAAAAAACATTCCAACGAACATTTATTGATTTTATATGTCATCTAATATAGAGTTGATGGACATTGGTCTATTATACACATCATGTATACATAAGAACACAGTTCGGGTTCAGTTAAGGTTATAGTATTTGCAGAAAGGAATCATAAGGAATGGGGTATAGCAGCTGCAAGAATGAAGATTTAAGTGAGACATGCCAGGGTATGCCACTCAGTTGCCGTGTTCAGACCCTTTTTGATATTATCAGTTTTGCAAATCCATTGGTTCTCTTTGATCGTCAATATGCGATCAACATTGGCCTGTCTGATTGTGGGTTTTACCACTTCTATGATCCACCACAGCATCTCTTTCTCCGTATGTCGAAATCGTGTGTAGTGATCAACAAGTGGGGCATTTTCAACTTTACATCTAATTCTAGATTGATGTTGTAAGATGCGTGTTTTGGCCATCTGGGTTGTCTTTCCTATGTAGTTAAAACCACATGGGCATTGGATGCAATAAACCACATTTCTGGTGTTACAGTTAGAGAAAGATTTAAGTGCTACAGTATATCCATTAAGATCAAAGGATTTCAATTTGATGGTACTAGGGCATGCTGCACAGTTGCCACATTTATGGTGTCCCACTAAAGGTATTATTTGTTGCATACCATCAACAAGATGTTGTTGTGGTGTTTTATACGTGTGGACCAGTCGGTCTTTGATATTGGGCCCTCTTTTAAACGAAAAGAGTGGTTGGTCTGACAACTCAGGTAAGGATGCCAAAAGCGTCCAATGTTTTTTTACAATTTTTTTTATTTTGTTTGTGGCAGTCCCGAAGGTAGTAACACAAACTAACATTGGGTCCGGTGTCTTTTGTTTGATTTCGAGAAGGGCATTACGGTCATTGTACCAGGCTCTCTTTAGAGATTTCTTAAGTAGTTTATTTGGATACCCTCGTGAGTGTAGTTTTTCTTTAAGTTTCTTAGCCTCAAGAAAGTAATCTTCTCTTTTGGAACAGTTTCTCCGTAACCGGAGAAACTGTCCAAATGGGAGTCCATCCTTCAATGACTGTGGGTGGTGACTGTCATATTTTAAAAGAGTGTTGCGTGCCGTTGGCTTAGTGAATAAAGTGGTATAAAGTGTGTTGTCTTCCCCTACTTTAATCGAGATGTCGAGAAAATTCATACACTGATTGTTAGAATCAAGTGTGAATTGCAGGTTTGGATTTCTAGAATTGATCCATTCATGGAATTCGGTGAGTAGCTGTTTACTGCCTTTCCAGATTAAAAAAACATCATCTATATATCGTAACCAACTGGTTATGTTGGCCGCAAAGGGATTGAGTGGATCGTAGATGTGTCTTCGTTCGAAATCAGAGACATATATGTTAGCTATGTCGGGGGCATAAACTGCCCCCATCGCGACACCTTTAAGTTGTTGGTAGAATGTACGCTCGTAAAGAAAGAAATTTTCACATAGTGAAATTCTGATACATTCGACAATAAATTCAGTTGGTACCGCATGTGGCCTGGGTCTGTTGTTTAGTAAGTCTTCAATGATCTCTAAGATCTCTATCTGTGGGATGTTTGTATACAAGCTCTCGATATCCATGGATACCAAGAGCTCGCATTTAGGATCAAAGCTGTGTTACGGAGAAACTGTTCCAAAAGAGAAGATTACTTTCTTGAGGCTAAGAAACTTAAAGAAAAACTACACTCACGAGGGTATCCAAATAAACTACTTAAGAAATCTCTAAAGAGAGCCTGGTACAATGACCGTAATGCCCTTCTCGAAATCAAACAAAAGACACCGGACCCAATGTTAGTTTGTGTTACTACCTTTGGGACTGCCACAAACAAAATAAAAAAAATTGTAAAAAAACATTGGACGCTTTTGGCATCCTTACCTGAGTTGTCAGACCAACCACTCTTTTCGTTTAAAAGAGGGCCCAATATCAAAGACCGACTGGTCCACACGTATAAAACACCACAACAACATCTTGTTGATGGTATGCAACAAATAATACCTTTAGTGGGACACCATAAATGTGGCAACTGTGCAGCATGCCCTAGTACCATCAAATTGAAATCCTTTGATCTTAATGGATATACTGTAGCACTTAAATCTTTCTCTAACTGTAACACCAGAAATGTGGTTTATTGCATCCAATGCCCATGTGGTTTTAACTACATAGGAAAGACAACCCAGATGGCCAAAACACGCATCTTACAACATCAATCTAGAATTAGATGTAAAGTTGAAAATGCCCCACTTGTTGATCACTACACACGATTTCGACATACGGAGAAAGAGATGCTGTGGTGGATCATAGAAGTGGTAAAACCCACAATCAGACAGGCCAATGTTGATCGCATATTGACGATCAAAGAGAACCAATGGATTTGCAAAACTGATAATATCAAAAAGGGTCTGAACACGGCAACTGAGTGGCATACCCTGGCATGTCTCACTTAAATCTTCATTCTTGCAGCTGCTATACCCCATTCCTTATGATTCCTTTCTGCAAATACTATAACCTTAACTGAACCCGAACTGTGTTCTTATGTATACATGATGTGTATAATAGACCAATGTCCATCAACTCTATATTAGATGACATATAAAATCAATAAATGTTCGTTGGAATGTTTTTTCTGTATATATAGACAACATTCTTATTGACTACTTTGGATGCTTGCCCGTGAGACGCTTGAATTTGCTGCAGTATTATGTATCTTCTAATTGACATGTTGTATATCAATGTATAGTAAGTTAGATCCTCTTTTTTAAGATTTGTCAACTTGTTGGAATATAAGATGTATTATTTATAGCATCTCTATGCTCTACTTGCCATACATTGCTGTATATTAGGTTAGTAATGTTACTGTTACCATGTATTAGAATCGATATGTGCTGTTATTAATGTCTATTTTGACTTTTCTCTCTTTTTTCACTCACGATTTCTGTTGCTTTGCACTGTGTTCTAATGTAATCATGAAAACTTTAAACAAGCGCACATCTGATGATTCAGTCATCCCAAGCTATACAAATGCATTAAATCAACCTTAAGACGTGACACGAATCACCCTTCCAAGATGTCCGCCGTTTTCGGCAATTATTCAGTCATCCCAAGCTATACAAATACATTAAATCACCTTTCCAAGATGTCCGCCTTTTTCGGCAATTACTTAACTTATCGTTTAACATTTCGATGACACTGTCACCGTCAACCATTGTGCTTTTTACTGTAGTCCTTACATCCCATGAAGGCCTTCACCTCACGGCAATACGTAAAAATGTGTAACAGAAACACTAATCTTGTAAAAAAACACACTACAAGATGTCCGCTACATTCACGGTAGTTCTGTCTTATCCGGTTCGTGCTTTAATCACAAACAGTTGTGGCCACTTAAACGCCTTTAAATAAACGCCGATGAACTCTGCATTGTGCTCGAGTTCCTATCGACGGACGGTACCTGAATCTGCTATGGTTCTGACAAAATCGTAAGTAATAGACACAGCTTTCCTCGTTTTACCACGTAGTGTTAATTTCAGTCGTGGGTTTGATTATACAACCAATGCTGGGCGCTCTGTCCTGATAACGGGCTGTGTTTTATTAATAACACGCCACCTTCCAGCATTTAGATATTCCCTCGCTAGCATATCTTTAAATGTGGGTAGTCTAATGCACACGATGTGCCTCTGTTTCGCCATCTGCCTTCGAAGCCTTTTACCATACAAGACAACCTTTTATTGGTTTGCTCTCTTTAACTAACAGCACGCTGAATCTTCGTTTTGTAGATTTCTCTGAATCAAGACACTTGTCAACGAAGGACCAACTGGCCTTCCTTGTCACACAAGACCAGAATAATCAGAATTCCGAATTCCATTGTTGCCCATCTCGCTACAGGCATTCATATGGTATATACTTACCCAACTAAGACCGGGTATGTCTCAACTATATAAATTAACATAAACATTCGTTTTTTCATTAAAAGGCCTAACCATGACCACTCTATAATTGTTTTCTGCCTTATAGATGAAGTATAATCAATCATCAATGAGGAAGTGATAACTCCTCTATTCGAACAACAACTCATGAGTAAGCGCAACATCTCTTTGTCAGTCTCATTGAGCTAACACTAATAACAACATACTCTTCTCACCCTCTTCACTGTAGTATACGGTAATGCAACAACGCTGCTACAATCTTCGGTATAAGGTGTCTCTTCCACAATGATTTCTTTAAACAAGATTGCTTTCTCACACACGGGCTATCCCTCTGCTTTCTCTATCTACTATGAAGAGAATTTTATGTTCCATTTTTGTAATTAATTGATACTATATTTATGCAGGAGTCTTCTTTTGAATTTTTCAACTGTCCTGAAGATGGTCTGACTGATTGACGCCCTAACAGACCGAAACGTCGACTGTATTATCCATTTCCACAGCATACATGCACAGTTGATTGTTCTCTAAATATGAGATAGATCTCTGTTTATTTCATCGGATTGGATATTTGTAATGTCATGAATTGTGGATAATATTTAGTTGTTTTTTTCCCTTCATGCCACATTATACATTTACTTGTTTTCTGTACTCCTTTTTATCAATTGTTTCTATATAAAAAGCCAGTGATTTTTTCACTTCAAAAAAATACCCCGTGTGTGTTGTTATATATCTTTGACTGAATTTAATTGAATAACGTTTGGTTTAGTATCAGTCTTGAGCTCATATAAAGAGTATTTTGCTTTGTACAAAGAAATTGAACCTTCCTAAAACAATATTTAAAAGTGGGCAGACCTTAGGTTTAATCACAGCAGAAACTACTCAATCTCTGCTGTGATTAAACCCCTTTGAGGGCCCTGCGAAGTAAGGGCCCTTGGAGGCAGACATCTAATTCTGCCCATATAATTTAGGTGGGCAGAACTAGAGGTCAGTTTTCACTTCCTGTCGTGTTGACGGGCATATGGGCAAAGCCAGGGTCTTGCCCCCCCTGGTCAGTAGACAAGTTGCAAGCCGGCATAGACCTGCCCTCGAGGATGTGGATGTCCTCATCCAAAACCCCACCCCACAAGGCCTCGAGGTACAGGAATCTACAAGTAGACCCAGTATCAACGCCTTTCCCACCACTCCACCGGACAGGGAGTCAATCTGGATGGAGACATTTGATAAACGAATGTTCTCGTCTGCCAGCCTTCTGGAGAGGTACTTACATGAGTTGTGAAAGAGAGTGGCAGACATCTTGCCAGCTGCCCCTGATGACATTCGGCCAACCTTACACCGCCTCATTACAGATGTCCAGGATGCTCAAAAGTATTTTGTTTTCACTTGGGTCTGGAAACTACAAAAGGTAGATAGGGCAGTCAGGACCAGTGTGCTGCTTCGGTGCTAGGCCTGGATTTGCTCCACTGGTTTCAGAAATGAGGGATAGCAATCCTTAATGGACCTGCTGTTTGATGACTCTAGGCTCTTTGAAGCGTAGGCATGCTTGGCCTTGGAGAATAACACCATTACCCACTTTCAAAGCTTAGCTTGTTCAGCAGTTTCCCCAGTAACTTCGCCCCTTTCAAGGCTTTGGCAAGAGATACCAACAGAGGCAACCCCAAAATGTCCCTCAGCGAAAGGATGCCTCTCTGTCTTTTTGAGGTAGAATCAGGGGATCCAGCCACAGCATCAGTCCCCCAGGGGAACGCGCTACCCAAAACCCCTTTCCTGCAGCTGCGGCAAGATCTGCTTTTTATCTACCTTGGAAGTGAGACCCTGAGAGGCAACAGTTGAAGGCGTTTGATCTTACTCCTAAAGTAGTAGGTGTCATGCTGGAAACCAGGCATCGTTACACCAAAACTGTACATACAGGATGCTGGAAGAAGTTTGTGGTCTGGTGCTCCTCACTGTCACATTCAGCCTTCAAAGGCAACATTATCAGCCAGTGTGTCTTTCTTTAGCCCAGTAAGGCATTGCGGTGGCAACGGTTAGAGGTTATCTTTTGGCCCTTTGAGCCTTTATTTATTTATTTATTAAGTTTTATATAGCGCGAACAAGATCCCAAGGGATATCAGAGCGCTTTACAATCAAACTAGAACTGGAAGGATAATAATGTAACAACAAGTTAAAAACACAAATGATCATAAGGTGCACGAAAATTCAAATGGAAGTTATGTTAAACAAGGTACAGTGTAACAACAGAGGGACACAGTATGTCACAAAAAAGTGAAAAAATAAAAAAGTGTAGTAGTAAATGTTGAAACAATGGAAGTAGGAACAATGTCAACGGGCCAAGGGGCTAGCCCAATTACTGAAGGAGTTTATTCATCAGGAATTGACTTCCAGTTTGAACACCGTTGTTCTGGAGATTCTGCGTATTTCTGGAGGAAGAGAGTTCCATATCTTTGGAGCCGCACCAGAGAAGGCTCTGTGACAGGTTCTCTTTTTGTTAAGGATAGGTGGTTTCAAGAGTAAGGTAGTGGCGCTTCTAGAGGCTCTTGTACCACAAGATAGTTCAAGTTTTTGTGCCAGGTACCTGGGCGTCTTGAAGTGGATAGCTTTGTGCGTCATAGTGGCAATTTTTAGCTGGATTCGTGCTTCATAGGGGAGCCAATTTAGAGTTTTTAGGACTGGCGATATGCGCTCATTGCGTTTGGAGCCTGTAACCAGTCTAGCAGCAGCATTCAGTGAAGCCCTTAGTGGTGCCAGGGTGTATTTGGGCAGGCCACAGAGGGTAGCACTACCGTAATCTAGCCTCGGTAGGACAATCGCTTGAACCACCTGCTTGAAATCTTTAAAAGGGAGGAAAGGTTTGATGTTTCTGAGTGTTCTTATCAAGTGGTTTGCTCCTTTACATGCATTGCTGATATGATTTTTCATATTCAGGTTCTTGTCCATGGTGACTCCTAGAGACTTGGTTGAGTTTACGATGAGCGGGGTGCAGTTGAAAGCAGTGAGGTGGCTCAACCAGAGGTCAAGATTGGGGGTGTAATTCTGAGGGGAGATGAGCAAGAATTCTGTTTTTGAGGTGTTGAGCAGGAGATGGTTCTCAGTTACCCAGTTTTGAGTATACGTTAGGGTGGTGTTGAGTGATAGGAGGTTTTCCGGGGATGAGATTTTCAAGTAGAGTTGCGTGTCGTCGGCATACATGTGGAAAAGAATATCCATGGAGTTAAGTGAGTTAGCTAATGGTTCCAAGAAAAGGTTGAAGAGGATAGGAGATAAAGCAGATCCTTGGGGGACCCCCATGAGAACAGGGGAGGGCTGGGAGAGAGTGATTCGCCTCGCGACGGTGGCGGCCTGATTCAGTAACTCAGAAAGTATTGAGCTCCGGCATTTGTGGGAGGCTGGCGTTTGGCTTTGTGAGGAGTGATCCTTGAACTTCGCGAGGAGTGAGCCGCCCGGAAGCTGCCTGAGGCTACTGGCCCCCCCACCACCGACCCTCCCACCGCTCACTCCTGCCACACGGTGAACCCTGGTGAGCCCCAGTGGAATCAGCAGGCTGTGGAGTTTCCCGGGGGGGGGGGAAACTAGGACCCAGAAGAGCAGAGCAGAGCAGCAACAGGAAACTCCGGTGTCCCACACGGGGGAAGCTACGGGTGCCGTGACCATTACCGGCGGCAAGAGGAGAGAGGCGAGAGGCAGCGAGGTTGAGCAGGGGTTACAGGGGCAGCAGGAGGTAGCCAAGCTGAGGTAAGCCGAGCCCGAGTGGGCAGAGCTGGTTGTGTGGGGCAGTGTGTGGCATCATCGCATTCCGCTCCCTAAACGCCTCGAGCAGGGCTGAACGCTCCTGTGCCTGTCCCCCTCCATCGATCTCCATCGATCTCCCAGTTCATCACCTTTTTATACATCAGTTTAATCAATTTCATCGGTCTTATTTGTCTTGTATAACAGCCAGCCGCATTCCATCGGTGATTGGTTGTTGGGACTGAGAGCTGAGCTGACTGTTGCCCACGCTGAGACTGGTTCAGAAAGCAGAATTGTGTAGAGCAAAGACTGCTGGAGCATTGACCCATAGCTTGACTGCTAATAGCAACCAATAAATAGCCTGAAAAGCCTTTTTAAATTTGGCAGCTTAAGGATTCAACCCTGGGACTGCGAGGCATCCCCAGCATAACTACAGCTGGTGCCTCTTCCCAGGGGTGCACCTCCTGACTTATGTCCATGAAGTGCAGCCTCCTCGGATGATTGCGGGAAATCTCGCAGCTTTAAGGTTTTTAACTCGTGCCCTCTTTGGCGAATTGGTGCTGCCAGTCTACAGTCTGATTTTGGTGCATTGTTTCATTCTTTGCGGACTACAACCCCGGGACTGCGAGTATCAGCAGCACGATCATGATAACAGCTGGTGCCTCTTCCCGGGGACACACCTCCTGACTCACGCCTACATTCATACGCCCACTTTACGCAACGCCCCGGAGACCGGTTTGCCCGTTCCCCCCCCCCTTACGACCCTATAGCCGAGTAGGTGTTAACTGTGGTAGCTTTGTGTAAGTGAACATGGCGACAAGGGAGCTAAGGAGCAAGGTTGTGGGGTCCAGAGGACATTTAACATGAACATTAGATAATTTTATCACAAGGGCGAATTCGGTTATTGACCAAGGGATAACCCTTATGGAGCGCAGGGTTTCACAAGACTTGGTTTTAGCAAAACGTTCTTCCTTGGGCAACCTGGCCAATGCACGGACACCGAATCGTGATGACCCCAGCACCACAAATGATGTGACTGTGTCCCCATCCATCCTGTCTTCACCTCAGGAGGGTGTGCAGGCCTCAATTGCTATGAGCCCCCACATAATACCCGCTCTGGCAAGCCCTGATGCCCGGGCTCTGAATAAGGCAAACCCAATAAAAAAATCATCAGTTCGCCTCCGCAGAGAAAATCGCGAGGGTGCCAAACCCAAGAAACACTGTGCAGTTCTCTCCGGCACCAATAGAAAGTCTAAATCTGCAAATGGACAGAGTGGTAGTGTGTCTATAAATGATCCTAAGGGGTGCACTACCCCAAATGACTCGCCTAGTTATTGTCCTCCAGAACTAATGACCATGGACCGAGGGCAATTTGATAAGGCCCAGTACAGAGATGTTATTGGGTTGATAGAGGATCCCATAATAACCAAGATGGATGCTCTTTTAAAAACCACGCTAGCACCGCTAATAGAAAGGCTCGGGCGCATGGAACAGCAGATTTTGAGGTTTGAGCAGTACTTGGGGGGTAACTTATATAACGCAAGGCCTCATGTGTCAAATCAGACCACTGCTCAAGCTAACCGTGACATAACTGGGATTCCAGATCAAAATATCACAGCCTCTATAGGTCCCGCTAGTTTAAAGGGTAATAATGTCCACCAACTTAGCTTATCTATTGACACTCTTGGAGTCAAGGCCACCCCGAGCAAGGCGAAGGCTGACCTAGTTCCCCATTTATTAGGCAGCGCTCAGCCCTCCTTGGCCGAGCTCCCGCCGAAGGAAGTTAGGATTGATCTTCCACCGGAAACTAGCCCGTACTTAGTAGTTATGACTGGCATTCCTGAAATTAGTAATGCAGCCCAGAAATCGTACCAGTCTTTGAAAAATAAAGTATCTCACTGGCTTAATACCAATAGACCCTTACTGAGCCACATTACCAGTGAAATACTAATGGTGCGTAGGCTCTCTTGGGTGGGTTGTACATCTAAAACCCTGAAAGGGGACTGTGTGCTAGTGAATTTTAGGAACCCATGTACAGTAGATTACATTTGTAACTGGGAACACAACTTTAATGGCTCCACAATCCAAACACTTCCCCTATAATTTTTCTACCCCCCAGTTAAACGTTCGGACCATGCAAGTGATTGGACATTTGTGAAACACCACAGCAGGAGGGGAATGGGCAGGGGTATAATGTTCAGACAGTCCCCCAGAAATATCTTTCCACACACAACAGATTCAGTGGCCTCGAGTGTGTGGATTGACTGCAGTTGGATGATGATAGTTCATTGTCCTGTCCCCACCCTAGGATTGTAGAGGTGCTAGAGGGTGGTAAGAATGCGACCTGTGCCAATTCCTACTGCCCCTCTCCAGTATCCCTTAGTGGGATAAAAAGCCCTTATCAGCCGGAGGGGAGTAAAGGTCAAGAAAGTATAGAGAAGGACCTATTAGCAAGTACAGTACACTACACTGGGATAAAGGCTCCCAAACAACTAAGGGGTAACGATGTTGAGGTAAGCGTAGTGAAGGAACCCTCAGAAAGTTTCTTATACGTACCTGATACCAGTGGTGCAAAAAGGGATGGTGTTTCGCTTCCTAGAGGAGCTACTACTTCAAAGCAGATGACCATACTCTCTTGGAACCTTGCGGGCCTAGCTAACAAATTAAATTGCACGGAATGGGGTTGTTTAGTGGACCATATTGACATGTGCATATTTCAATAAACGTGGGCCAGAGAGGAATATCCTAGAGAGGGGTTTGCCACTTTCTATGTACCAGCAAGATGGGGCGGGAAAGGCCGACCATCTGGAGGCCTTGCTATTTGGGTAGCCCTGAACCTGGGGTGTTCGGCAGAGATTGTAGCTACAAATTCAATGATCTCCGATGCTTAGTTTTAAAATGGCCAAGTTCCTTTAGACTGGCAATTGTGAACGTCTATTCTCGTCCTGTACGGTTGGCATGTGAATCGTCTACTATAGAGGAGCTATCCCACTCTCTAACAGAAATGCCCTGTGATTCTAATATTGTGATAGCTGGTGACGTGAATTGCCACTTTGAGCCATTCACGGGAATGAACGAGGGTGCGCTTATGGACGAAGACGATTATTGGGCAGTTCCATCTTGCCAATCTCCGTCCCCCAAATTATGGTCTCCACTGGCAAACCAGATCTTGGCCCTGACCTTGAACAATTCCCTGAGAGCCTGTAATGGGCGCACCCCGTCCGACACTCCTTCAAACTGTACTTTTAACAAAAGGGGACAAGAGTCTCGCCTAGATTGCATCATGGTTGAGACCAAGTTATGGTCTAAGGTTATCGACTTTAGGGTAATTCCTAGAGTTGAGAGTGACCATAATGCTCTCTGCCTATAAATGCTACTACCAGGTCCTGAGGGCTCCCTACCAGTGGAGTCGGATAACATGGGTGATGGACTGTTGCTCTCTAATAACAGAAGAAGAGTAAAATGGGCCAAAATTATAGATTCCCATGACGGAATAGCCAAACTCTACAATATAGTACTGCCCAGACTCCTACAGGTTGAAAGTCTAATCATTGAGTACCCCAACGATGATTTTAATAGGAAACTAGGAATCATCCACCGGGATTTGGTGTCTAGTCTAGCAGAGGTTACTAATCCTCTTATCCCTAGGCGGAGGAAATATATAACCCCAGCCTCCTCCTGGTACAATTCATCGTGCAGAAAGGCTAAGGCAGAGCTACTCCTGGCAGTAAAATCTGGGAGTGACAGAGTGAGAATTAGAGAATTAAGATCACACTATAAAGGGGTTATGGCCGATGCCAAAAAGGAGTGGGATACAGAAAGGTGGTCCAATCTAACTGCCGCTCTGGAATCCAGGGATGCACAAAGATTTTGGTCTTTAGTTAATTTAGGAATAGGGGATTTGAAATCAGCTGTGGAACCCAATATTGAACCATCAGTGTGGGAAGCCCATTTCAGGGGCCTTTATACGGACGAGCAGAGTATGGACATTTTCCTGCCTCTGACAGCCATTTCCAGCAAGGATGAGGCCCTAGAATTTACTTTAAGTGAGGTGACCACTGCAATTGGCAAACTTGCAGCAGGAAAAGGCCCCGGGGCTCGACAAACTCCCCGGTGATCTCTTTAGGCAGTAACCTGGGATATGGGGTCCCTATTTCCTAGTTCTGTTTAATGCCATATTGGGCGGTATGGAGATTCCCTGTACTTGGCTGGGTGCAGAGATAGTCCCGATTTTGAAGAAGGGCTCTCCTCTGCTTCCAGTCAACTACAGGCCTATCAGCCTTATCGATGTGCCACAAAAAATCTTCACTCGACTTGTTTTGAACCACCTCCTGGAGTGGATGGAGGACCATGATGTCCTGAGTCCTTTCCAGGCGGGGTTCAGAAAGAATACTTCAACCATGGATCAGATCTTCCGGTTGCTCCTTTTATACTTGAGAACTGTTAAGATGGAGGGAGGCAGTTTATATATGGTCTTTGTGGACCTTCGGTCCGCTTTTGACCTTGTACCACGGAGGAAACTGTGGGCGGTGCTGCGGGATATGGGCGTTCCACCTCAAATTCTGAACATCCTAACGAGGCTCCATGACGAGACTTTTGCCCAGGTTAGGTGTGGGAGGAATGGTGCACTGTCCCCTAGGTTTCCGGTTAGAAGAGGGGTGAGGCAGGGTTGTGTATTGGCCCCAACCCTCTTCTGCCTATATGTTAACAACCTAATCCCGTTTCTGAACGAGGTGCCAAATAATGATGCTTCACTATTGGCGGGTAGGAGGGTACCCGCAATCATGTTTGCCGACGATACCCTCCTGCTCTCCAAGTCCCCCATGGGGATTCAACGGACACTGGACGGCTTTCGGGATTTCTGCAGCCTGCGAGGACTAGAGATTAATGTCGATAAAACTAAATACATGATATTCAATCCAGCGGCATCCACACGTTCGAATCCGACCTTGGGCAGAGGGAACTTGGAAAGGGTAACTACCTTCACCTATCTTGGGGTTTTACTACAAGAAAATATGTCATGGGGCCCCCAAATTGCTAAATCCCAACTAAAACTTGCACAGCTGACGGGTGGTATAATCAAGGTGTCAAATATTTCACCACTGAAACCAGTGAGTCCCGCCCTTGAGATATACAAAGTGCAAGCAAGAGCAGCAGTCCTATATGGCGGGGAGTTGTGGGGTCACACGCAGATAACAGCAATTGCCAAAACTGAAACTAAATTTATGCGACAATTGCTGTCCCTTCCGCAAAGTACACCTACCCTTCCCCTAAGGTTGGACTTGGGATTAAACCCAATCGAAGATGAACTAGGGATCAAACCCCTAAGGTTCTGGCACCGACTCTGGTCAACGCCTGAACTATCTAATTATAAGGAGGAACTAAAACAGTTACTTACCTATAACGGGGTAAGAAAGATCCATTGGCTAGTATTCATCAAGCAGGAACTGATAAAAATTAGCCTAGAAGCCATGTGGGAAGATCCTGAAAAAGCGTGCAGTGAGATCTCGCGAAAAAACCTTACTAGGATTGACAAGGAGCATAGATTTAGTTCCACTTTCTGTGCCGCAACACTGGGCTCACTGACCACTTCTTTCCTTGATCTTAAAAATTGTTATGCCTTTGAAAATTTTATGGATATTGTACATCCAGTTCTTGCCAGGAAACTCTACATACAGTGGAGACTTGGCATTCTTCCGCTCAAAGTCCGCACTAGTAAGTGGTCAGCATCCCCGGACATTTCATGCCCGGGTTGCATCTGTGGCGTGGAGGACGAACTTCATGTCTTTTTTTTCTGCCCTGCATATAAGAATTCCAGGAGATTTTGGCTGGTACCACTGTGTAGAAACTTGGGGTTTAAGCAATACCAACATGCTTATAGAATTCTAAAGTCAGACACAGCGGCCCCCATAGTATTTGCAATTTCTAAATATCTCTTAGCCATGTGGCTTAAGCGGTGCAAATTAGTTGATATTCAATGCTAACTTGAAGCAAATTGAATTTCATGGAACTAATGGATTTTGATCAGATGGTTTTAACCAATTTTTATAATGAGTTGTACATTTTTTCTTTTTTTTATGGTATTAATTATGAATTTTGAAAAGTGTTCTTATACTGGCTATGTACCCTTTTATGACATTGTCGAAATAAAGGCTATTTGATTGATTGATTGATTGATTTGCCTTGACTCTTTGCGATCTGTGATGGAGGAAGGACGAGAACCACTGTAGCACCTGATCACCAAAACCCATCCTGTTTTGCAGAATGGCTAAGAGGTTGTCATGATTGACCGTGTCAAAAGCAGAGGAAAGTTCAAGGAGGATCAGGAGGCAGGATTCGTTTTGATCGAGAATCTTTAGAATGTCATACATGACATGAATGAGGGCCGATTCAGTGCTGTGCCCCGTCCGAAAGCTGGATTGATGTTGGTCTAAGAGCTGGTAGTTCTCAATGTGAGCACAGAGTTGGGACTGAACGCATTTTTCAAGGAGTTTCGCAAGGGTGGGTATGTTGGAGATAGGTCGGAAATTATTGAGGTCTGTCCTATCAGCGTTAGGTTTTTTTAGTATAGGGGATACTTGAGCTGCTTTTAGGCAATCAGGGATTGTGCCTTGTGAAAGAGACGCATTTACAATCCTTGTCCAGGTAGGGATGAGTGCATTCTTGATTTCCTTGAAAATGGATGGGGGTAACGGGTCACTGAAGTGGTTGGAAGGGTTGATATTCAGGAGAATCTTTTTGATTTCTTGTTCACTGAGTGAGGTAAAGGTGTCTCAGGCCGTATGGTTCTTAGGGATCAGGAGGGTAGAGTTGAGCTTTTCAGAGAGGTCAGGTGGGGAGGCTGCCCTGGAGGAGAGGAGTACAGAGGATATGAGTTTTGATTTCTCAATGAAGAAAGAAGCAAGATCGTCACAGGAGGGTGGACTGCTTCCAGGTTCCGATAGGTTTGGACCTACAATTGATTGCTGTTTGACCAATTCGAAAAGTTTCTTGGGACGGTTTGCCGCTTGATCTAATTGGTGTCTGAAATAGTTAGACTTGGCGTTCCTGATTTGTTTGTAGTAAAGGCTCCTAGCGTCTCTTAGGAGTTTAGGTTGGTGCAAGGAGGGATTTGATCTCCAGGAGCGTTCAACTGCCCTAAGGTTGCGACGTTCCGTGTTTAGGTTATCATTATACCACGGTTTGGATATTTTTGTTGAGACATTTTTTTGTTTGAGTGGAGCAATGTCATTCATGATGTTGGAGATGGTCACATTGTAGGAGTCGGTGAGTAACTGCACCTCAGTCAGGTCCGCTTGAGAGGAGAGGGCAGATGTACAGTGGGCGGCTAGCTCAACAGGGTTTACTAGTCTGAGGTCCCTTTTCCATATCTTTGATTTCGTTGGTTGGGCCTTCCACAACTATACTTCCTTGTTGATAAAAAAAAGGATGCAGTGGTGGTCTGACCAGTCACATGGGCTAATAGAGTCCAAGGTGACGGTCTGCCCTTTCGAAATAATGAGGTCAAGAATTTTTCCTTTATTATGGGTTGGTTGATCACAATGCTGGGTCAGATCCCGATCACTTAGAAAGGCTTTAAGGCTTGAAACAGCAGGGTCTATGGAGTTAACCCAGTGCAGATTAAAGTCACCAAGGAAGATTTGGGACATAGCTGAGTCAACATTGCTAGAAATGATTTCAAATAATTGCTCAATGAAGGGGAGATTGTCTCCTGGGGGGTGGTAGAAAGTGTGAAGTTTGCAGACCGGTAGGTTCTTACTTGAGATGTTGAGACAGATATACACAGGAGGAGGGCGCAGAGGACTCAACGGGAGAGATCGAAAGTGTGTTTCTATGAATACAGGCTAAGCCCCCGCCCAGTTTCCCAGCTCTGTCTAACCTATTTATATTATGAGTGGGAGGTACTAGGATGTCAAGAGTCGGAGTGGAAGCGGGATTTAAACAAGTTTCAGTGAGGATGATAAGTCCAAGTGTTGGACGAGATCGAAGATATCAGTGGCGTGTTTACTGGCTGATCTGCAATTTAGAAGTACACATTTAATTCGTAGTGTCTTTGTGGAGGGAGGAGTCTGGGTGATATTCACGCGAGTGAGGTTGATCTTATTGCTGCCATCTGTCTCCAAGTCTCTTCCAGGGGATCCTCATCAATTGTCATAAGCACTGAATATTCCCGCCCATGTGCGGGGAACCCGGAAATAATAAAAAATTATATATGAAAAACATATATATACAGCTCTCTCTCTAGAAAATGAAAGCAAATGCACACAAAAAACTGACACTGTGTCTTTAAGGCAGCCATGAC